>NC_085130.1:17452563-18652563 GCF_030269925.1 Bombyx mori
TGAATAGTTATCACCCTGAATCTGCGATACTTTAAGACAAATATTTTTTTGTATGGAAACTAGCGACATCTAGTAGCGGATGCCCCTAAACATATATGCTGTTAAAGTTAAGGCATTTAATTTATTTTTAGGCATAATTGTATCACTAAACACAGAAAATAAAAAATCATACAAGTCTTTAATTGTTGTAGGAAATTTGCAAAATCTTATAATAAAAATAAAATATAGGATAGGTATGTTACTGCCATCTACAGGAGCAATGAAAAACTAATAGAAACGAAGCCATCTAGTGGCGGACGCCCGTAAACATTTTTATTGCTATTCCATAACTAATTTATTTATATAATAATATGTCGTAAGTGTAACGATTGTAAAAGATAATATCGAGAGGTGAAAGGTTATATAGTTTAAGCAACATTTTTGACAGGAGAGCCATTTAAAATTTAAAATTTGGTAAAAATATCATTACAAAAAAAAGCTTCTTCAGCTATCAAAACATTGAATTGTTGATACTAATCACTACATAGTATAAACCAAAGTCGCTTTCTCTGTCCCTATGTATCCTTAAATCTTTAAAACTACGCAACGGATTTCGATGCGGTTTTGTAGTGGAGAAATCAATAATAAATTACAGTTTCCGAAGCGAAGCGAGGGCGGGTCGCTAGTACCAAATAAAACGCATCTTTCATTACAAAGATAAATGTCGCGTGTTAAGCGAAATATCGCAAATATAAAAAAATATAGACAAATATAGACAAATATCCTTTCACCTTTCAATATTATATACATATAAAAACAATTCAATACACGAATATAAAATAATATTTTCAAACTCACATGCTTCTTTTATATAAATATTAGAAGTATGTAATTATCTTAACGTCAACTTGTATGACGTTTTATATAATTGATCCAACGGTTGCTAGGTTATTTATACGCAGATATCATAGTTGGTTTTTTTTTTCAGATATTGGCCCGTCGTTAATTCTCAAGGGACTTTTTGGCGCGAATGCGTGGAGTGATGTTGTGCGATTTGTTTTATTTTGTCTATTTAGTATTCTTTCAGGTTTAAATGTGTAATAACGGTAGTTTATTAACTGTTTAATATTTGTGAAAGTGCACAAATGTGGGAAAATGAAACAAATTCGCTGGACGTAACTTCTCGGAATCCTCCAAAAAGTCCACTGAAAAAATCTCAGTAAACGATCACCATTTTACTAAGATTATATTATTTCATCGCATATCATCTCACCTCATTTCATTTAATTTCATCCCAGTTGATTAATTTCTCAAGTTAATCATCTTCATTTCATTTCACTCCATATTATCATTTTTCATAAAAATAAGAATATAACTAAGACCTGACTTAAAGGTCTTAGTTACCAGATCATAAAATCCCTTAAAATAATTATAATTCTCAAGCAAGCCTTTTTGGCGGGAACGCCCGGAGTAGAGTTGTGTGAATTATTTTGTTTTGTTAATGTGTTTCTTTAGGATCAAACGTTTGTGGTGGCTTAATAATCGTTTGACATCGGTGAAAGTGCATAAGCAAGATAAAATTAAACAAAGTAGATAACATGTCCTCTTGGGTAGGTACTTTTTTTTTTTTTTTTTTTTTTTTATAACAACTAAGAGGCAAACGAGCAAGACGGGTCACCTGATGGTAAGTGATTCACCGCCGCCCACGGTCACCAGCGTTTACGCCAGTGCGTTGCCTACCCTTCAGATAAGAATATGCTCTTTTCTTGAATAACCCAATGTCGCAGTTGTTGGGGAAGACCGCTGATGGCAACGAATTCCAGAGATTGACTGTGCGTGGCAGAAAACTGTTTTTAAAACGCATTGTAGTGGAACGCCAACCATCCAGATGGTGCGGATGATTCCAAAAATTTAATCTTTTCACAAACACTTTATTTCCAACTACATAATTTCATTTCATTTTGTTGGAGTTTGTATGTTTAAGTAATGGCAGGCCACACTTGTCACGTGTGAATTAACAGTTTTCGAATATTGGAATGCTTTGAAGTCGTCGCGGCCTAAAGGATAAGACGTCCGGTGCATTCGTGTCGAGCGATGCACTGATGTTCGAATCCCGCAGGCGGGTACAAATTTTTCTAATGAAATACGTACTTACCAAATGTTCACGACTGACTTCCACGGTGAAGGAATAACATCGTGCAATAAAAATTAAACCCGCAAAATTATAATTTGCGTAATTACTGGTGGTAGGACCTCTTGTGAGTCCGCACGGGTAGGTACCACCGCCCCGCCTATTTCTGCCGTGAAGCAGTAATGCGTTTCGGTTTGAAGGGTGGGGCAGCCGTTGTGACTATACTGAGACCTTATAGTTCTAAGGTGTGTGGCGCATTTACGTTGTAGATGTCTATGGGCTCCAGTAACCACTTAACATCGGGTGGGCTGTGAGCTCGTCCACACATCTAAGCAATAAAAAAAAAAGCTTATTTAAATGTTTAAAACAGATGATTATCTTGTGGGTGACTCCTTCGATCAACAATAGTAACTAGATTTCGGGTCGGTGCAGAAAATCCGTCTCGTCAAATAACAGCTCACTTGAAATGTGAGCTGTTATTTTGTTTAGTTCACTTCAAACACAGCCAATGTCAACCCGTCTCACAATACCGCAATGTGTATTCAAAAGTTGCAAAAATAATGCCCGAAAAAGCAATTTAACGGCCGGAGTATCTTACTTTCGGTAAGTACATGAAGTATAAACTATATTTTAAGCTTTAAACTTATAAATAATATTAAATTTTGAACAAAATTACCGATTTTTAACCACCGCTACAAATGTTGGCCAAGGCTCGGCCAACACATGGACAAACTTTTGCTTAACAGAACAGTAAATGCATGGAGTTGATTTGTGTTGTAATAATTTTTTAAAATTTGTTAGCAGTACTTCGAAATTAGTTGGTTAAAAGTGGTTAATGCTGCTTTTGTGTCTGTTTGTTGGACTCTCATTATATACTTAGCTTTCCATTTTTATTTTAGCTTTCCTAGCAATCACGTGTGCAGAATGGATCTCGATTGTCGCCAGAGAAACAAGAGATGACTTTTATAAGCCAGCTAAGATCTCCGCTTTGACACTGGACATCTTTGCCTTCCGTGCTCACGGCTACTGAAACGTGGCCGAAACATTGTAATAAAAATACCGCGCTTGAAACCGTTTAAACGTTGTTTTATTATGTGCACTGGTCGCGAAAACTTAAAAACATCCTATAAAAATATATATTACACAAAAACGTAACGCTAATAAAATAATAAGTAATGTATAGATACTAACAAACATACATTTCCAAAACATAAAAATTAAACAACTAAATTTTTACTTTAATTCATTAATAAATTATTTTAGTGTTCAACGCGACTCCCTTACCTCCTGTAGTAAGCAGAAATCGGCATTTCAAGAAGCAAAAAAAAATAAAAAAAAACGTTATTAGTTCTCAGAGCAATTAAGGGAAAAGTTACTTTATTTCTTGCATTTTAAGATTGATTTAACATTATACATTCTTTAACATATGTCTTTTTATTGGTAAATGACAGGAGTAATTTATTGCTTTGCTAATTTTATGTGACGAATGATCGTAAGTATTAGATAATGTTTTGGAGATTTGTGACTTTATTAGTAGGTGCCATAGTTGTAATTAGTTTGAACGTAAAAGTGTTTCAAAACTTTTTTCTCCGTTTGTTAGTAAACGAATGTGTATATTCACGCGGACAGCTTTTGCTTTAATTTTGTACGTGTCCCTTTATCTAGTTACTATTGTTGATCGAAGGGTGACTCACATGTATTTATTTAATTTATAATATTTTATTATAATTACACTACACTGCAAGACATACATACTTTATTTTATATCAACACATTCATTTATTACACAATCATACAAAACATTATAGGAGTCGTCTATTGTCAAAGGTGGCAATCTGTGCATTTGGACAAAAAAAAAATATTGATATGTCAATACAGATTGATTTGAATATAATCGTCTTCTTCAAAGAATACGGTTCAAAACCTGCATTAAATAAAGGTTAATAGTTAACCTGTTATTTATCTAAGATGTCGTTCCGAAGAGTTTTGTGACTGCCAATGGAATACAAAGTCAATAATTCGTTTTTCTGATTTACCAATAATTGTCCAAAAGTCAGATTGCCGCCTTTGATAATAGTCGACTCATATACACTAAACAAAATTTAATTCACAATATAATAAAGTCAGGCGATAACTGCAGTATAGCGGCGGCGATAATATTTCGCGAGTACATCGGTGCATAGACGAACCGGTCGTCGCATTTTTACCGATCCACCGCCACCACCGCCACCAGACGTAATCTGACTTGCGAGCGTGCATCCTTTGTACCTTTCTGTACTACGCCTTTTAATTATTGCTTTTTTATTTCGTGTACCGCTTGTGTTGTTTGGACTATCTATTTCTTGTTTACTTTCTCCGTCTTTCTATATTTTGTGTTCGTCTTCAATAAAAGCTTTCATTATGTCCATTTGTGTTTGCAAAGACATTATAATACCAAAAAATCTGCTCTTCAGACTTATCTAGAAACGGACAGTGCAACATCTTAGGGTTTTATAAAAATAAAATATTATAATGGTGTAATAGTGTACAAAGTGTTTGCAATGTAATATATATTAACAACTAGCTGACCCGGCAGACTTCGTAACGCCTTAATCGATAAATAAAAGACCTAAACTTTTGTACAACATAAACTTAAAATAAACAAAAGGAATCCGTCCGACGGGGGACACATCAAAGGAAAAGCAAAATTGTTATTTTTATTTAATTCCGAGCATATTCATATTTATCTACCTTTTTAACCTTCTCTAGACTTCCACAAACAATTCAAGACCAAAATTAGCCAAATCGGTCCAGACGTTCTCAAGTTTTAGCGAGACTAACGAACAGCAATTCATTTTTATATATAGACTAGCGACCCGCCCTCGCTTCGCTTCGGAAACATTAAAACACACATAGACAAAAATAAAATAAAAAAAAGTAGCCTATGTTCATCAGGGACAATGTCGGCTTCTAATGGAAAAAGAATTTTTCAAATCGGTCCAGTAGTTTCGGAGCCTATTCGAAACAAACAAACAAACAAATCTTTCCTCTTTATAATATTAGTATAGATAAAGCAGTGTTTTTAAATAGCCCATCACCTGCAGAATCCAGCCCCCTCAAATAGAACTGTCCAACACATTTAAATTCGATCAAATTGATCTCATATGGAGAGGAATGAGACTAGTAGAGAGGAATGAGAGGAATGTTCACGATTGACTTCCATGTTGAAGAAATAACATCGTGTAATAAAAATCAAACCCGCAAAATTATAATTTGCGTAATCACTGGTCGTAGGACCTCTTGTGAGTCCGCACGGGTTAGTACCACGGCCCTGCCTGTTTTTGCCGTGAAGCAGTAATGCGTTTCGGTTTGAGGGGTGGGGTAGCCGTTGTAACTGTACTGAGACCTTAGAACTTATATCTCAAAGTGGGTGGCGCATTTACGTTGTAGATGTCTATGGTCTCCAGTAATCACTTAACATCCGGTGGGCTGTGAACTCTTTTTTTTTTTTTTTTTTATGATTGAAGGATTACTGGTGGCCCGGAGGCCTTTCCAGTTTCACCAGGACAGGTGGGCGAGCAAAGGCTCAGCCAGGAGGGGTGGGATTTGCTAACAGCTGCCCGAGCGCCTCCGAAGGAGACCTAACAACTCAAGAGTAGCTGCTTCGCGAATGAATCTACTACCGGATCGGAATCGCGACCCGCTGAGAAGATCCGGCGAGAAACTCAGCGAGCTGATTCATGGCTTAGGTTGCACGGCGAACTCTTTGTCGAGTTCGACGAGTACGGTTACCGAGGTCCCTAAGCCTGCTCCTAGAGCTGAAGGCGTCTAGTGCAAAGGTTATTGGATCTGATGGATCCGTAAGGACGTGTCTAGGGCGTCGACGGTGACTAGCTCCTGCATGATCAGGATTCGGGGAGTAGTCAGCGGCGGCTACGATAAGGCGATTATCATGACGCATAGCCTTATCGAAGTATCGTTCCGACGCTGACTTCATGTATTTCCGAATTGATTCGAGGCCCAGGTCGTCGTGTAGGTCAACGTTCCTCACGAACCACGGAGCCCCGACAGCTAACCTGCAAAAGCGGGATTGTAGGGATTGGAGGGTGTCTATGTGTGTGCGGGCCGCGTGAGCGAACACCACACTCGCGTAAGTCATGACGGGCCTTATGCAAGTTTTGTAAAGTGTCACCTTGTTCCGAAGGGACATTTTACTCCGCTTACAGATCATGGGGTAGAGTCTACCGAGAATAAACGCGGCACGGTCACGGACTGATTTTATATGCGGGCGGAATGTCATCGATGCATCCAGGGTAACGCCCAGGTACTTGACCTTCCTGGCCCAGGGTATGGGTTGTCTAAGGAGAGTAATCGGGGGTGTGAGATTCCTCCTCCTAAACCGGGAGGAAATCCGTGTGGAGCTTCCCCTCTGAAATAGCACCGCAGTACTTTTCGCTGGGTTGATGTCTATGCGCCATTTTCGGAACCACTGTCCTAGGGCTAGGGCTGCGCTCTGAAGCTTCTTCGCGATTAGGGACTTATTTCTACTAGAATAGTAAACAGTCGTGTCGTCGGCGAATAAAGCTAAATGGGTCGGCGGCGACCGGGGAATATCGTTGACGAATAAGCTAAATAGGAGGGGTGAGAGGACAGAGCCTTGCGGGACTCCAGCTGTGAGAGGTCGTGGGGAGGAGCGGGTTCCCTCGACTCGATATCGAAAAGAGCGGTTCGACAAGAAGTCCCGTATGATGAGCACGAGACTATCCGGCACGCCCATGTTGAATAGTTTGAAAATCAAACCATTCTGCCAGACTTTATCGAACGCTTTTGCGACGTCGAAGAAGAGAGATCCCGTGTATAACGGTTTTGGTCGATTAAGCCCCACAAGAATGTGCTCCGTGAGGCGGTGCACCTGTTGAACGCATGAGTGATTTGTACGGAATCCGAATTGTTCATCGATGAGAATGCCCTTGGATGAGACGAAGTCTCTGAGGCGTTTGTAGAGCAGACGCTCATACAGTTTGCCTAGAGACATGAGGAGGCTAATCGGGCGGTAGCTCGTCGGATGATTTTTTGGTTTACCGGGTTTATGTATGCCGATAACGTCCGCTTCTTTCCACACCGCGGGAAAGATACAGTTCGCCATAGCGGCATTGAAAATAGATGCCAACATCACGATGAGTTGGACGGGTAGAAGTTTAATAACGCGGTTAGATATACCGTCGGAACCGGGAGCCTTGCGAGGACGTAGGTCTTTGATCAAGTCTTTAACTTCTATCGGGGTGACGGGTGGTAACGCATCCGATGGTGGCAAGGAGGCTCTGCGTTCTACCTCACTGTCTACTAATTCTACATGAACAGGGTCCACGGATTGAGTGCTGGGCGTGCACTGGGTTTGCAATGTATCGGCCAGCAGCTCTGCTTTTTCGTCATCATCGAACGCCGCGAGTCGGCCTGAGGGGCCTACGAGGGGGGGCATAGTTACTACCGTATCCGATTTGAGAGTACGAGCTAAGCGGTAGTAAGACCTTTGGGAGGGCGCGAGTCCTAAGAAATCAGACCATCTGGCATCTCGGACTTCGGCGATGCGAGACTTTACGTCGCGTTGTACGGCACGCATTCGAATACGATTTTCCGCGGTAGGATACCTGTCGTAGGCGCGTATCGAGGCGTTCTTAGCTCTAAGGAGTTCCCTAATATCATCGGACAATTTGAAGCGGTGAAGGAAGTCCTCCGCTACAACTTGTTTCGATGATCTATCTAATGTTGAGGTGATGTGTGACGTCAAGCTGTGAACTCGTTCACCCATCTAAGCAATAAAAAAATATCGAAATACGAGCCACACGACCCACCTGATAGTGAATGGTTATTGTCGCCCATGGACATCAGCAACGCCGGGGCACAGACGAGCCGCTGCCTACCGTTGTCAGAGCAATTTTTCAAAAGAAAAACATATTTTTACAAAAGTATGTATTTTTTATTATTTTTATTTTATTCCATAAGCACTGCTGTGAATTATAACAAAAAAAAAATGAATCTCATTTCTAGTATAATTTTTTTGAGGTACTCAGTCAACAAAAAAAACTATATATTTACATACACATTTTTCTAACATAATTGGCGCGTGCAAGTTCTCAAATAATAATAATAATATTATTTATTTCATAACATAGTCGCTGTCAAACCAAAATCTGCTAAGTGCAAAAACTCTATTTTGAATTAACGAGTAAAAAAAACATTTTCGTATAAAATTTTGATCAATTTTGAAGAACTATAATATCAAATGAAAGCTATAAATAAATAATAGTTTAAAAAAACTAACAAAATACGGTTTTATAGAAAATCCAACTAAAAAAATAAGAAAATAAATTTTAATAAATTTGAATTAAAAATAGTGTAAGAAAAAATGATTTTATTGTAAAAAAAGGGCGTGGGGTGCTTTTCAGGATATTATCAAAATAACCCTTCTACTCATATCTGTTCATAAAATATTTATAACTACTGATACCATGCACCCCACCCTTTTTTTACAATAAAATCATTTTTTCTTACATTATTTTTAATTCAAATTTATTAAAATTTATTTTCTACTTTTTAGTTGGATTTTCTATAAAAGCGTATTTTGTTAGTTTTTTTTGAAACTATTATTTATTTTTTTGTTGAATTTCAATTATTTTCAATATTTTTTTAAATATTTAATTCTCATCGGTCCTTAATAAGTATACCAAACTTCGAGTTAATCCAACGTTGTGAAGGGGGTCAAAATTGTGTTCAAAGATTCCGTTACATACTAACATACGTATGAAGCTAATAAAAGCGTATTAATATTAAATCTATAGACACATAACAGTTTTTTTTTATACGTTAGATATAGATAGGGCTGTGAACTAAACGAAAAGATCAAAAATGAAAAATCTCAAAAAGTGCATGCACATAGTAGATTTTGGTTTGACAACGATGACATATTGTGTTTGGTCTTAATCCAATTACGTATTCCAGAGATATTAAGATGTAATTTTAACGGCATCATGGTTCATCCTTGGCCCGAGCTTTCTACAACTCCTCACCCTCGACAAGAACATGATATCCGGGTGTATTTGACTACGCCGCGAAGCATCAGCAGAAACTCCTATCCCGGATTTACTGGACCTTTTTTACTTTTTATTTATTTATTGCCTTTGTAGGCAGACGAGCGTACGGCCCACCTGATGGTAAGTGGTCACCGTCGACCATGGACGTCAGCAATGCCAGGGGCAGAGCCAAGCCGCTGCCTACCATAAAGTACTCTCCGCAAGCCTCGTTTGAAGAAGAACATGTCATAGCGCTCGGAAAACAGGGTGGTGGTAGGACCCACTGGTGGTAGGACGTCTTGTAAGTCCGTACGGGTAGGTACCACCGCCTTGCCTATTTATGCCGCGAAGCAGTAATGCGCTTGGAAGGGGGTGCAGGGCTCCGGTAACCACTTAACACTAGGCGGGCTGAAAGCTCGTCCACCCATCTAAAAGCCCTCCCCGAAACATCACAAACAGACAAACACAAAAATTCATTTCCATTTATTATCTACGGCAGGACTTGGTAGCTAGAGGTCATCGACCTTTCAGAGGTCATCGACCTTTTAGGCAGTATACAGGGTGTTGTTTTTTTTGTTTTTGTTTTTGTTAAGCTCTATTTTATTTTCTTCAAGTCGCTCTGAGGACGTCGTCTATTTCGGCGAGCGCCATCGTAGCGGACCTGACCAGCTCCGCCTTCTTCCTGCTGTTCTCAGTTAGAGTGCTGAGACTCTGTCGGAGGGTGTTCACGCGGGCCGACACTCGCCTCTTCTCTTCCAGGAGGAGTTCGCGCGCCTTTGGACCTGGGGATAGGTAAGTGTTAAACGTTGTTAGTTTACTGTTGGGTAGGACCTCTTGTGAGTCCGCGCGGGTAGGTACTACCACCCGGCCTATTTCCGCCGTGAAGCAGTAATGCGTTCCTGCCTGAGGGTAGTCAGCGCGTACGTACCGAGCAGCGGCAGGTAGTCCGGCGCGCGCTCCGTCCTCAGGTCCAGACTGAACCAGTCGTCCATGTCTTCAGAGTCCGACGAGGGCAACTCCTGCAATGAGGTTCAACAAATAAAACATTACTAGATACTCAATAACTATGATTATTGTTGCCTTTTTTAGAGACTGGAAGGGGGATGGGGGTGTTAGGGGGAGAGAGGGAAAGAGAGAGAGAGAGAATAATAAATACAAAAAAAAGTAAAATTGACGATCTTATCGCTAAGATCGATGTCTTCCAGACAACCATCAGGTGGAAAAGAATCGCTTGGAAACCAATTACACGCGGCGTATCAATTAATTGAAGTATATATACATAGATACACACACATATACATACATAAGTATACATACAATTATGAATAATGCAATAATAATTTTAATTTTCTACGCTTATGTAAGAACTAGCAGATGACCGGTATATTTTTTTTGATAAGTTCTGTTTTTTAGAAATTATATTTAAATACGAATTACATATTGATAAAATGATGAAATATTAATATAGTCTAGTCAACAAGTTCAAAAACGTGTTAAATAGACATAAAGCTCCTAAAAATATGTACGATAGCTCATTGGATGCGGAATGATGTCTACAAAAATGTTTTTTAAGGGCTTATTAGCACATAAAAAATTGCGATTGTTATAAACAAAATAAGATTTAAAAAAAAAGGAATTTGGTTTTTCCTTAATTATTTCTAAAATAATGATATTTAAGGAATTTTGAAAAAAGATCCTGAAAGAGGAGGAAATTTCCAATAAAAAAGTCCCAACTCCCGGAATTCTATCTCTATTATTTATAAAAAAAAATTAACGCTGAAAATAGCGCTCCGCGCGGTCGTTACGGCATAGGCGCGCCGTCTAAAAAGCCCGTATATAACCTAAAATATTTTTTTTATAGTATTAAATAACAATTTAAAAATTTGAATAAATTATGGTGTAATCTAAACACTTGAACGAAAAAAACCTCGGTGAAAAAAAATATTTATATCGATTTTTCAAACATTTACACCATTGTTAATTAACTAACTTTTTTCCAATCTCTGTTTTTATAAATTACGGTATAAAAGTTACAATAATTCATCTATAAATTTTTCACTTCGTGGAGCTCTTATCATTTAAGTACTTAATAAAGTTAAGCAAAAAAAATTTTTTAATCTTTATTATTTTTATTTATTTATTTATTTATTTATGTACACACAGAAAACAAGACACAGTACAGAGTAATAGGAAAATTATGTACAAAGGCACTGCTTATTTCTTTGAGAAATCTCTTCCAGCAGACCTGCGAGAGGATAATGAGAATAATAATAAAAAGTGATAAGTGTGTGTAGAACAAATAACACATAACTAAAATAACAAATACAACATGAGAATTATAGCACATACACATAGCAAATATTATAAGTAACACAGTAACACTCGTATATGCGAAGAGTATAGAACCATGATTATTCGGTTGATGAGAGATAAAATTGTTTTTGTATTTTGATAATTATATTTTTTTTAATTAACAAAAAATTAAATTTCTAAAAAATGTTATAAAAAATAGTTTTTTTTCGTAATATCTTAATATTGCTGTTTTTGCATATATAGGTATTAATTACCATTTAAAAAAAAATTTTTACGCTGTTTGTTAAGAAATTGTTTATAAATAAATAGACTATTTAGGGATTTAAAAAAAAAAAAATTACCGTCTTATTGTATAGGTGAAATAAAGATATAAAAAAAAAAAATTCTTAAATAAATGTTTTAATTGTTTAAAATCGTTTTTTTCATATTTCAATTGTTTAAATAATTAGTTAAGAAATTATTTTTTTCTTAAAAATCATCATTGACTCTTTTCAGCGGATTAACAAAGAAATACATTTTTTTATAAATAATTTCAGTGTTTATTAACTTAACAATTTGTTATAAAAAATTAATATTAATCGTTATATTTTTTTTCGAAGACTACAAAAAATGACAAAAACAACCATACATAACAAAATATAGAAAAAAAAAAATTGTATTTTTTACAGCATTTTTAGATATTATATGATAATGAAATTACAGCCGTTACATAATTTGTCAAGCTATAAATTGTTATAACTTTTAAACTATAAGAGATACGGTAAAGGACACTCAGGTCATTTTTATAAAGGATTTATTTATCTTTAAAATAAATTCAAAATCGATCCTGTAACTATTGTTTATCAGTTATAAGCATTTGTTTATAAAAATTTAAGATTTTTTTGATATTTTTTTAAATTTCATAGCTTATAATTTGTTGAATAATATAGATACAGCTACGGACCCAAAAACTTTTTTGTTCTATGATAAAATATCTTTCTAATTACGTATAAATCATAGAAATATATAATTTTGTTTAAATAATATACTAGTTTTAATTTATACTTACCTCATTTACATTCTGCTATCGATCAGTTTTCATTTATTTATCAAATGCTTATAACAACTGATAAACAATAGTTACAGGATCGATTTTGAATTTATTTTAAAGATAAATAAATCCTTTATGTGGGTGACTCACATGTATTTATTTATTTTATAATATTTTATTATAATTACACTACACAACAACACTACATACTTTATTTTATATCAAAACATTCATTTATCACACAATCATACAAAACATTATTTACACTAAACAAAATAATATTCACAAGCAAAGTCAGGCGATAACTGCAGTATAGCGGCGGCGATATATTTCGCTAGTACATCGGTCGCATTTTTACCGATCCACCGCCACCAGTCGAAATCTGACTTGCGAGCGCGCATCCCGTATATCTTTTATGTTCTACGCCCTTTTATAATTTTTGCTTTTTGTTTCGTGTACTGCTTGTGTTGCTTGGACTATCTGTTTCTTGTTACTTTCTCCTTCTTTCTTTATATTTGTGTTCGTCTTAAATAAAAACTTTGGTTGTGCCCTTTTGTGTTTGCAAAGACTTTATATCACAACCCAAGACGACTAAACTAGTGACCCCGGAGAACACATTCAAGAGATGTCCAGTTCGAGTGGAAGTGATACAGTTAAATCGCAAGTTAACACGCGGCCACGGCGACACGGTAAAATGGCGTCTCCGGTCGTAGCGACAGACTTAACAACTTTTTCGTCGCCACCCTCACATTTACGTATCCCACCTTTTTGGCCAGAAAAACCAGCTATATGGTTCGCTCAAATTGAAGCACAGTTTGCAGTAATGCGTATTACGGATGATGCGTCCAAATTTTACCACATCCTGAGTAACTTAGACAGGCAGTATGCGGCCGAAGTTGAAGACATTCTTACCGGCCCACCTGACTACAATCGACTTAAAGATGAGCTCATCAAGAGACTGTCAGTGTCGCAGGAGAATAAGGTGAAGCAGTTGCTCATGCACGAACAGCTCGGAAGCCGCAAGCCTTCACAATTCCTACGGCACCTGCAACATCTCGCTGGCCCCGGAATACCCGAGGACTTCGTCAAAACAATTTGGACAAGCCGTCTACCCACTGGATTGCAGCCAATCATCGCTTCACAGCCATCGTTGTCTCTCGACGCACTGGCGGAACTTGCCGACCGGGTCAATGACATCGCGACCCCGGTACCGCAGGTAGCAAGCGCTACCACGTCTACAAATATCGACGAGTTAACACGACAAGTAGCGGAGCTGACAAAGCATGTGAGCGCACTAGCCGCGCAAGTCAACCATCACCCAAGCAGAGGACAACGGAGACCGACAAAGCAACAGCGCAGCAGATCTTCATCTCGCCGCCGGTCACAGTCTAACTACAGACAGCACCCCATATGTTGGTATCACTTCAAATATGGTACCAAAGCCGTCAGATGTGTCCAGCCGTGCGACTACAAGGCGTCGGAAAACAGTCAACAGTCCGGACAGTCGCTGATGGCGACACAAGACTGCCGCAACACCACGGGTCGCCTCTTCATCACGGACAGTAAAACAAAAAATCAATTTCTTATTGATACCGGTAGTGATATTTGTGTCTACCCAGTGTCCGCACTTCGAGAGCGTCGTTATAAAACTTCTTTTCAACTCAGTGCCGCGAATGGTTCAGTGATAGATACTTATGGATATATCGAACTTAATCTTAATTTAGGTTTACGTCGTGACTTTCCATGGCGCTTTGTTGTTGCTGATGTCACAATGGCTATTATTGGTGTTGATTTTCTTTCTCATTACAACCTTATTGTTGACATCAGCAACCAACAACTTATTGATACTTTAACCAATCTTAAGTTTGTAACATCTATATGTAAAAATAATTGTCTTGTCACGAGTGTAAAAATTCCAACTGGTGGTAGTGGTAGGTATCACAATATTTTAGCACAATATCCGGAAATAACTCGCCCCGCTGGTACTCCGGGTATCGTCAGACATCACACGACACACCACATCATCACCACACCAGGTCCACCTGTATCGCTGCCGCCCCGTCGTCTCGCCCCAGATAAATTAAGAATTGCCAAGCAGGAGTTCGATGCCATGCTACGTAACGGCACGGCACGCCCTTCCTGCAGTCCTTGGGCATCACCACTGCATCTGGTGTCGAAAAAAAAAGACGACGGCTGGCGTCCATGTGGCGACTACAGGTCATTGAATGCACGAACCATACCCGACAAATATCCTATTCGTCATATACATGACTTTTCACATTGTTTGTCCGGATGCACAATTTTCTCTGTTGTCGATTTACAAAAAGCTTATAATCAGATACCAGTAGCTAAGGACGACATTTTAAAGACAGCGATCACAACACCTTTCGGATTATTCGAATTTCCGTATATGACGTTCGGGCTGCGCAATGCCGCGCAAACTTTTCAAAGATTCGCTGACGAGATGACGCGTGGACTGGATTTTACATTTCCTTATATCGACGATTTTTTAATTTTTAGCAGGTCAGCCCAGGAGCACGAAGACCACTTGCACCAACTCTTCACACGCATGAAAGAGTATGGCGTTTTGGTTAATACTACCAAATGTGTCTTCGGCGTCCCAGAAGTCACGTTTTTGGGCTACCAAATCTCCGAGAAGGGTACCAAGCCTCTGGTAAGCAAGGTCGAGGCTATCTCAAATTTTCCTGTCCCAAAAACCGTCAGAGAACTCCGGCGATTTTTGGGCATGATAAATTTTTATCGCCGATTTCTACCTAACGCTGCCCAGATACAAGCGCCTCTCAACGCATTGCTAGTTGGTTCCGTTAAAGGTGCGCAACCCGTCGCTATCGAGGGAAAGTCATTGCAAGCCTTCCAAGATTGCAAAACCAGCCTATGCAATGCAGCTCTCCTAGCCCATCCCGATACTCAAGCAAAGTTGAGTCTCGTGACAGACGCTTCGGACTCTGCAATAGGTGGAGTACTCCAGCAACTTAAAGGTGGAGATTGGCAGCCGTTAGCATTTTTCTCTCGAAAATTGAGCCCCTCGCAGTCAAAATACTCGCCGTACGACCGAGAGCTTCTCGCCATTTATGAGAGCATAAAATACTTTCGGCATATGCTTGAAGCAACAAACTTTACTGTGCATACTGACCACAAACCTTTATGTTACGCATTTCAGCAGCCGAAGCATAACTGTTCGCCGCGTCAGTACAGACATCTGGACTTCATCTCTCAGTTCACCATGGACATAAGGTTTGTTTCGGGCAAAGACAACCTTGTCGCTGACACCTTGTCTCGCATCTGTGAACTGCAGATGCCTGTGGACTTGGAAGAAATGGCCAAGCTACAAACCACAGATCCGGAGCTGGCAGAACATTTATCGGGTGGAACCTCTTTACGCCTGACTAAGATGAGCGTCCCTGGAAGTCAAGCTGTTTTGTACTGCGACGTCAGTACGCAGATGCCCAGGCCGTTCGTCCCACGAGAGATGCGTCAGAAGGTATTTCAGTGCCTTCATTCACTCAGCCACCCCGGTCCCAACGCTTCAGCCAAACTCGTTGCACAACGATTCGTTTGGCCACTAATGCGGAAAAATTGCCGTGAATGGTCTAAGGCATGTTTGAATTGCCAGCGCTCGAAGGTCACAAGACACGTCACCGCCCCTGTGGGCAGGCATGACCTACCTTCAGCACGATTCAAACATGTCCACCTAGACTTGATCGGACCCCTACCGCCAGCAGGTGATTATCGGTACTGCCTTACAGCCGTCGATCGCTTTACGCGATGGGCAGAAGCTGTACCTCTAACCGACATCACCGCCAAAACAGTGGCCACAGCATTCATTTCATGTTGGGTGTCCCGATACGGTTGTCCTGTCGAGGTTGTCACCGACCGCGGCAGACAATTCGAGTCGGATTTATTTTTACGGTTGTCCAAGTCCATCGGCTTTGATCACCGTAGAACAACAGCATATCATCCACAGTGCAACGGTTTGGTTGAACGTTTTCACCGGCAGCTGAAAGCTGCGATAACTTGCCACGTAGACGCAAACTGGACTGAGACCTTGCCACTCGTCCTTCTCGGTATTAGGACTGCTTTCAAGGAAGAACTCCAAACGTCATCGGCAGAGCTGGTGTACGGTGAGCCTCTTCGCCTCCCGGGTGAATTCTTCGGCCATAATATCACACACCACACTACCGACGTTACCGACTTCTTAGCTCGTATGAGGTCCTTTGCAGAGAAGATACGCCCAGTCCCTCCTCACAGGAGGAGGTCCATACAGGACCACACGAAGTACTTAAAAGAGGCGATAAATATTTTTCTATTCTTGTCAAAAACAAAGCTGTGACGGTAAGTATAGATCGCCTTAAGCCGGCATATATACTATGCAATGACACCGGCACGACCTTAAGTCACACATCTCCACCAGATACACCACCCACTGCACCAGATACACCAGATACACCACCCACTCCACCACACCAACACCTCCCAGTAAGAACAACACGATCAGGCAGGAGAGTACACTTTCCTGATTATTATCGCCCGTAGGCACGGTCTCCGGAGGGGAGTGATGTGGGTGACTCACATGTATTTATTTATTTTATAATATTTTATTATAATTACACTACACAACAACACTACATACTTTATTTTATATCAAAACATTCATTTATCACACAATCATACAAAACATTATTTACACTAAACAAAATAATATTCACAAGCAAAGTCAGGCGATAACTGCAGTATAGCGGCGGCGATATATTTCGCTAGTACATCGGTCGCATTTTTACCGATCCACCGCCACCAGTCGAAATCTGACTTGCGAGCGCGCATCCCGTATATCTTTTATGTTCTACGCCCTTTTATAATTTTTGCTTTTTGTTTCGTGTACTGCTTGTGTTGCTTGGACTATCTGTTTCTTGTTACTTTCTCCTTCTTTCTTTATATTTGTGTTCGTCTTAAATAAAAACTTTCTTTGTGTACTTTTGTGTTTGCAAAGACTTTATATCACAACCTAAGACGACTAAACTTTATAAAAATGACCTGAGTGTCCTTTACCGTATCTCTTATAGTTTAAAAGTTATAACAATTTATAACTTGACAAATTATGTAATGGCTGTAATTTCATTATCATTTAATATCTAAAAATGTGTAAAAAATACAAAAAAAAAATTTCTATATTTTGTTATGTATGGTTGGATTTGTAATTTTTTGTAGTTTTCGAAAAAAAATATAACGATTAATATTAATTTTTTAAAACAAATTGTTAAGTTAATAAACAATGAAATTATTTATAAAAAAATGTATTTCTTTGTTAATCCGCTGAAAAGAGTCAATGATGATTTTTAAGAAAAAAATAATTTCTTAACTAATTATTTAAACAATTGAAATATGAAAAAAACGATTTTAAACAATTAAAACATTTATTTAAGAATTTTTTTTTTTGTTTTAAATCTTTATTTCACCTATACAATAAGACGGTAATTTTTTTTTTTTTTAAATCCCAAAATAGTCTATTTATTTATAAACAATTTCTTAACAAACAGCGTAAATTTTTTTTTAAGTGTTAATAAATACCTATAGATGCAAAAACAGCAATATTAAGATATTACGAAAAAAAACAATTTTTCATAACATTTTTTAGAAATTTAATTTTTTGTTAATTAAAAAAAATTATAATTATCAAAATAATAAAGATTAAAAAATTTTTTTTGCTTAACTTTATTAAGTACTTAAATGATAAGAGCTCCACGAAGTGAAAAATTTATAGATGAATTATTGTAACTTTTATACCGTAATTTTATAAAAACAGAGATTGGAAAAAAGTTAGTTAATTAACAATGGTGTAAATTTTTGAAAAATCGATATAAAATTTTTTTTTCACCGAGGTTTTTTTCGTTCAAGTGTTTAGATTACACCATAATTTATTCAAATTTTTAAATTGTTATTTAATACTATAAAAAAAATATTTTAGGTTATATACGGGCTTTTTAGACGGCGCGCCTATGCCGTAACGACCGCGCGGAGCGCTATTTTCAGCGTTAATTTTTTTTTATAAATAATAGAGATAGAATTCCGGGAGTTGGGACTTTTTTATTGGAAATTTCCTCCTCTTTCAGGATCTTTTTTCAAAATTCCTTAAATATCATTATTTTAGAAATAATTAAGGAAAAACCAAATTCCTTTTTTTTTAAATCTTATTTTGTTTATAACAATCGCAATTTTTTATGTGCTAATAAGCCCTTAAAAAACATTTTTGTAGACATCATTCCGCATCCAATGAGCTATCGTACATATTTTTAGGAGCTTTATGTCTATTTAACACGTTTTTGAACTTGTTGACTAGACTAATAAAATATTTTTTCGATCTTACGGACAGAATAATAAAAAAAATATGAACTGGTTATTTAAGAAAAAAATCAAAATTATCGATAAAGTTGATTAGTGCAAACACGAATAAAACAACATTTTTTTGAAAATAAATCGTAGCTAGATCGATTTATCGCCCCCGAAATCCTCTGTATACTAAATTTTATGAAAATCGTTGGAGCCGTTTCCGAGATTCAGATTATATTATATTATATATATTTATATACTATACTAGCTGTACCCGACCTCTTCGCTGGGCGTTTAATATTAACATTATTATTTCTCAACCCCACAAAGATTCTCATCATTAACGCCCCCGCAACTGGTGTAGGGAGTCCAACACTCATATAAATATTAGCCTATCCATTAAGTACATGTATTTTCTACATGGATACCAAGTTTCAAGTCAATCGGATGCACGGTTCAGTAGTTATAACGGAACATCCGTAAAAACCACTGGAGATTTATATATTAGTATAGACTGCTCGTTTAAAGATATAAGATAAGCAATTTTTTTTTAATGAACTTTTTAAATATTAACTTCACATTTTTTTTTATTGCTTAGGTGGGTGGATGAGCTCACAGTCCACCTGGTGTTAAGTGGTTACTGGAGCCCATAGACATCTACAACGTAAATACGCCACCCACCTTGAGATATAAGTTCTAGCATCTCAGTATAGTTACAACGGCTGCCCCACCCTTCAAGTCGAAACGCATTACTGCTTCACGGCAGAAATAGGCGGGGTGGTGGTACCTACCCGCGCGGACTCACAAGAGGTCCTACCACCAGTAAGAAATTTGACTGGTCTAGTACAATACGCAAAACCCTTACATCATACAGGCTGCCTTCATCGGATCTGCTGTCGGCGTCCGAGGGCACCTCCTCGTCCATGTACTCCGGCCTCATGATACGCTGCTTCCCTTCGTCCAGCTCCGACTCCTCATCGAACTTGGTAAGAAATAAAAAGATATTCATTTTAAATATTGTTACTCCGCCAAGAGTAACAACATCTATCGCCGAATACGAATATCAAAGGAACTTGTATCGTCGAGAAAGCTCGAGACGTACAACGCCATCTATTGTCAGATAGCAGAAGCACGCATCGAAGCTACTCGACTTGCCCAGAATGTTCCCGATAAATCTAGGGATGTCGTATCGACTATAAAAGCGTTGTAGAGATGACACAAAATCAGTTAGTAGGCGATACTACTCGAAGCGAAACAGCGAACGGATCACCTGAAGCGAAGCGGAAGAAGCGAATTGACAATTTAAAGGTGTTCTGTGAGTGTTCTAAGTGCTCATATGCAGTCTTAATTTGTACTTCGGCAGAATATTTATCTATTTATCCCGAACCCTGGCGCGTACCAATATTATAATGTTACGCGCTGGTGTTCGGGATAAAAAAAAATCACCTAAGTTTTTTTTTTATTGCCTTTGTAGGCAGACGAGCGTACGGCCCCACCTGATGGTAAGTGGTTACCGTCGCCCATGGACTTCAGCAATGCCAGGAACAGAGCCAAGCCGCTGCCTACTTTGCTGTAGGCAGCGGCAGTAGGTTGTAGTAAGTACAACTTAAAAACTGTATTCAACACTTAAAGCACTTAAAACACTCAACAAACACTTTAAAACTCTCATTTCGCTTCTTCCGCTTCGCTTCAGGTGATCCGTTCGCTGTTTCGCTTCGAGTAGTTCCGATTACGGACTGACTGCGTGCCATCTCTATAATGTTTTTATAGCCGATACCTCATCCCTAGAATTATCGAGAATATTCCACACATCTCTAGTAGTAGTTTCCGTTATCTGTCAATAGATGGCGTTGTACTTCCCGAGCGTTCTATGTGCAACTAGATCCTTCGATATTCGTTCGAATATTCGGCGATAGATGGCGTTACTCTTACTGGCGTAACAATACTATTGTAATCATCGAATAGGAGCAGGAGAAAGAGAGTATGAGAGAAGAAGATATTGGGACTTATTGAGTAAGGTAGCACATTTGAAGCTTCACACGGATTCGAATCCGGTTCTCGCTGGCGGAGACGCGGACCACCACGTACCTCATCGTCGAGTTCGAAGTCCTCTTCGTCTTCAAGGAACTCCTCCTCATCGATTATCTCATCGCTCTCGACCGACCTCGCCGGCCGGGGCGGGTGCGATTGCGCCACCACTGAGGATCGAAATCAGAACGTTAGGCGGCTACCGGAGCCCGTGGGCAACACCAAAGTAAACGCGCTTCGAAGCAGAGAAGGGCAGGGCGGTGGTGTCTACCCGTGCGCTCCTCACAAGACAGCCCAATTACACAAATATTTTTTTGCGAGTTTGATTTTTATTACACGATGTTATTCCTTCACCGTGGAAGTCAATCGTGAACATTTGTCGAATACGTATTTCATTAGAAAAATTGGTAGCCGCCTGCGGGATTCGAACACCGGTACATCGCTACATACAAAAGCACAGGACGTCTTATCCCTTAGGCCACGACGACTTCAAATACATTATCACATAAAGTTAACAGAAATTGTAATCAATGTTTTTTATTAGCTTCAGACGTATGTATGTTTGTAACGGAATCTTTGAACATGATTTTGACCCCCTTCAAAACTTCGGATTAACTCGAAATTTGGTATAATTATTAAGGACCGATGACAATTCAAAATAAAATAAAAATTGAAAAAATTGAAATTCAACTAAAAAATTACAAATAAATAATAGTTTAAAAAAACTAACAAAATACGCTTTTATAGAAAATCCAACTAAAAAATTGAAAACTAATTTTTATAAATTTGAATTAAAAACAGGATATTGGCAAGATAACCCTTCTACTCATATCTGTTCATAAAATATTTATAACTACTGATAACATGTACCCGACGCTTTTTTTTACAATAAAATATTTTGTTCTTACAGTATTCTTAGCTCAAATTTATCAAAATTTATTTTCTATTTTTTAGTTGGATTTTCTACTTTTTTTTTATTTTATTGCTGAGATGTGTGGACGAGGTCACAGCCCACCTGATGTTAAGTGGTTACCGGAGCCCATAGACGTCTACAACGTCAACGTCGCCACTCACCTTGAGATATAAGTTGTTAGGTCTCAGTATAGTCACAAAGGCTGCCCCACCCTTCAAACCGAAACGCATTACTGCTTCACGGCAGAAATAGGCAGGGCGGTGGTACCTACATGTGCGGACTCACAAGAGGTCCTATCATCACCAGTAATGTAATCTATAAAAGTGTATTTTGTTAAGTTTTTTTCAAACTGAATAAGGGTCACAATCGCTTGCGCCAGTGATCGCGCCTACCCGCGTCCCCGCCGCCCCCGCCCCCCGCCCGCCCCGCGCCGCCCGGCTTGTTGGCCAACAGCTCATCGAACTTCCTGTCGTTCTCAGATATTTGCTTCAGTCGCGACGTCGCGTTTTTATCTGTGAAAAAAAAAACAATATTTTTTATATTTGAAAAAAAATATCTTTTTTTATTGTTTGATGGGTAGACGAGCTCACAGCCCACCTGGTGTTAATAGTGAAGTATTAAACAGAGATGAGAGACATTTCTTATTCAATTAGTAGTAGTTTATTTAAAAATTAAAAAACAGTTAAATTGTTTTTTGATGAGTACGGGGACTCCACCCCCCCCCCTACCCCCGGCCAGGGCTTTGCCCCTGGACCCCGGCTCGGTACTCCACGAGCTTTCGGCCTGGTAGGAGAAAAAATAGTAAGTGCACCGCAGGAGAAAAGTTGGACATTTCCTCCAGCGTGTTTACCAATCGGAAATTTTACACGCGGGAGGAAATATCCAACTTTTCTCACTTAGTACACAATGTACTATTGTATTGTGTACTGTTGGTTTTCCAAATAAATTAACAAACGATACTAACTCTTATTCCCTAGGTCATTACGTGCGTTTTTGCTCGACTTGTCGACGTGGGGCGGTTTCGCGGTGCTCTTCGAAGCGATCGGTTTCTTCGCGACGGTCCTCGCCACCGGCTTAGGTTCGCCTGAGGACTGACGAACGAATTTAGCCTTTAAATATATAGGCCTTTAGAACTGAATTGGCTTAACAAAAAAATATTAAGAAAATGAGGTGCATATTTTCTTTTGTTTGGTAGGCAGCGGCTTGGCTCTGCCCCTGGCATTGCTGAAGTCCATGGGCGAAATAATAATCATTTAATAACTAAAATATATTATTAATTAATTAAAAACTTAATTTGAATTTTGGTCATCAAAAAAGAAACAGAATTCATTTTCAGTCTCTTTTAAATCAAGCGCACATTTTAAGCTTTAAGTTATGCGCTCTAAAGCTTAAAGTATTAAAAACGAAATTTCAAAAAATTACCAAGTCAATTCTTCAATTACATAATTTTTTGACGTGTACTGTTAAAAGACCTTACAACTCACATCTCTTTGATATCATAATACCCTGGTACTTTTCTTCCTATAAATCAACAATAATAGCACGGTCCACGTGATGTTAAGTGGGGTCCCTGAGATTATTGAAATTACAAAATGAATTCCGTAAACCACCTTGAGACATGAGGTCGATTTCTCAAATCCGAAACCATGCTACAGAACATACAGCCGTTAATTAATAAAGAAGGCTGTACGTGTCAGAGCAGAGTTACAATAATATATCTCTTTGATATCATAATACCCTGGTACTTTTCTTCCTATAAATCAACAATAATAGCAAGGTCCACGTGATGTTAAGTGGGGTCCCTGAGATTATTGACATTACAAAATGAATTCCGTAAACCACCTTGTGACATGAGGTCGATTTTTCAAATCCGAAACCATGCTACAGAACATCAGCCGTTAATTAATAAACAAGGCTGTACGTGTCAGATATAGATCAGTTCAGTTATAATAATATATCTCTTTGATATCATAATACCCTGGTACTTTTCTTCCTATAAATCAACAATAATAGCACGGTCCACGTGATGTTAAGTGGGGTCCCTGAGATTATTGACATTACAAAATGAATTCCGTAAACCACCTTGTGACATGAGGTCGATTTTTCAAATCCGAAACCATGCTACAGAACATCAGCCGTTAATTAATAAACAAGGCTGTACGTGTCAGATATAGATCAGTTCAGTTATAATAATATATCTCTTTGATATCATAATACCCTGGTACTTTTCTTCCTATAAATCAACAATAATAGCACGGTCCACGTGATGTTAAGTGGAGTCCCTGAGATTATTGACATTACAAAATGAATTCCGTAAACCACCTTGTGACATGAGGTCGATTTTTCAAATCCGAAACCATGCTACAGAACATCAGCCGTTAATTAATAAACAAGGCTGTACGTGTCAGATATAGATCAGTTCAGTTATAATAATATATCTCTTTCATATCATAATACCCTGGTACTTTTCTTCGTATTATTTCACGTCATTACCAATAATAATACACAAGTGGCGGCATTTACGTTGTAGATGTCCATGGGCTACGGTAACCGCGAACATCAGGCGGGCCGTAAGCTCGTCTACCAAAGAAGGCAAAAAAATTTTTTTTGATTTAACCCATTTCAATTCTAAAGATGTGTGAGGTAAGGAGGAAAAGCACCGTTAATGGATCGGGAGGATCCGTAATGACGTGCTTTGGGCGACGTCGACGGTTTACCATTCGGTCTACAGGATCGGGTATGTAGTCTCCAGCGGCCACGACAAGAGGGTTCTCATGTCGTGCCGCCTTCTCAAAGTGGCGCATCATTTAGGACTGACCAGGTCTGTGTCTTCGTCGTCCGAAGTTTCGTCGGGCGCTTGTCTCTTGAACGCGACGCTTTTGGCGGATTTATTTTTACTAGTT
Source organism: Bombyx mori (assembly GCF_030269925.1). Taxonomy (NCBI): domain Eukaryota; kingdom Metazoa; phylum Arthropoda; class Insecta; order Lepidoptera; family Bombycidae; genus Bombyx; species Bombyx mori. Next base: position 17,477,255 of record NC_085130.1, read on the forward strand.
TTTTTATCCTGAAAACAAATAAAAAAACTTTGAACAATACTATAACTATACTTGAGACCTTAGAACTTATATCTCAAGGTGGGTGGCGCATTTACGTTGTAGATGTCTATGGGCTACGGTAAACACTTAACAACCATGTGGGCTGTGAGCTTGTCCACCCATCAAAGCAATAAAATAAAAAAAAGATATACCCTCATTCGCCAGCGCTGTACGAAATGGAGCCCATAGACATCTACAACGCAGACGCGCCATCCACCTTGAGATATAAGTTCTAAGGTCTCAAGTAGTTACAACGGCTGCCCCGCCCTTCAAACCGAAACGCATTACTGCTTCACGGCAGAAATAGGCAGGACGATGGTACCTACCCGCGCGGACTCACAAGACGTCCTACCACCAGTAAAACCTGCCTGACGCGGGAATTGAACCCACGACCCTCGACGCAACAGCAGGGCTGCTAACTAATACTTATTTATTTATTTATTTATTTAATACAAGGAGAACCAACAGCCAACTAACAAAGTAAAATAATATAACAAATAATAGAAACAAAAAGCCAATTAAAGGTTCTCACCAATATAAACAAATTAAAAACACTAGAGAAACAAAAGCATAGAAACAAAAAAAAAATTAAAAACAATCAGCAAGCAAGAAACAACATAAGGAATGGAGGAAAACACCAGACTAATTTAAATGTACACTTATTTATAAATGTCACAAATTAATTAAAAACTGTTGTGCTACACATCACCGGCACATGGCCCCGCACCCTCTGCCCCCTCATCGCCCACGAAAAATCGGGCACTAAGCTGACGTCTAAGTCCTGTGATAGAGGAATAAAATGGGTCAATATCTAAGAACCTGCCAAGTCTGTTGAGGTCACCACCAACACGTAAAAAGAATGAGTTTTGCCTATAGTTAGTGGAAGCTAGTGGCAAAGAAATTAGATTTCGATGCCTTAATGATATTCTCTGTGCATTGAAGTCAACTTTGGATAAGAATAATAACACAATAAATACACAAATTTAAGACTCAGACCTCTCGTAGTCACCGAGCACCAGATGCCGCCTCTCATTTGAGGAGTTCCAGAATTTGGTTAGACTAGTGACGACCACTCGCGGAGTCCTATCAGCTCTGTACGAGACACGACGAGACAATCAGGGGCGCAGCGATACACACCTCAGGCTTGTGGTCCTCTTCATCTTCGAGGAGATCCTCATCAGCCGTCTCCTTGCTCTTCAAGTGGTTCGAAGACCTTGACGATTTAACGCCAACAACTGATTTAGTTTCTTTAGAGAGGTTTCGGACTGAAAACGAACACACATATTACAAGATCTATATATATATTATATAGAAGTGTTTTTTTTTAATACGCTTTTATTAGCTTCAGACGTATGTATGTTTGTATGTAACGGAATCTTTGAAAATGATTTTGACCCCCTTCAAAACGTCGGATTAACTCGAAATTTGGTATACCTATTAAGGACCGATGACAATTCAATATTTAAAACAAAAATGTAAAAAAAAATTGAAATTCATCTAAAAAAAAAAAAATTAAAAAAAACTAACAATATACGCTTTAATAGAAATCCAACTAAAAAATTGAAAATATTTTTTTCAAATTTGAATTAAAAATAGTGCAAGAAAAAATGATTTTATTGTAAAAAAAGCGTGGTTTTTTTTTTTTTTTTTCCTACCTATGCTGATAGCCTTGAGAGGCTATTTCAGCGTACCCTAGCTTGTGTAGGTGAGCTCGCGGGGCTCAAACCGGAGAATTGCTAACACCGCCCTAGCAAGAGCAGTGCTTCGCAGAATCTACCACCGGATCGGAAACGCGACCCACTGAGAAGATCCGGCGGGAAACTCAGTAGGATGTGTCTGTGGGTTAATTCGCTCGTCGAGCCCTTCGTCGCAAGCGACGGGTTCGGCGAGGACGGTGACCGGTGCTTGTATTGCCTAAAAACACCGTTAATGGATCAGGAGGATCCGTGATGACGTGCTTTGGGCGACGTCGACGATTTACCAAACGGTCTACAGGATCGGGTATGTAGTTTCCGGCGGCCACGACAAGAGGGTTCTCATGTCGTGTGTGCATGGTATCACTTTTTCTTACACTATTTTTAATTCAAATTTATAAAAAATTATTATTACATTTTTTAGTTGGATTTTCTATAAAAGCGTATTTTGTTAGTTTTTTTTAAACTATAAATTATTTCCTACCTAAGCTGATAGCCTTGAGAGACCATATCAGCGTAACCTAACTAGTAGGTGAGCTCACGGGGCTCAAACCTGACGACGTTGCTATCACGAACCCTAGCAAGAGCCGTGCTTCGCAGAATCTACCACCGGATCGGAAACGCGACCCACTGAAAAGATTCGGCGAGAAACTCTCACTGAGTTTAGTGTCAAGAATACCAAGCTAATAAAAAAAATATACCTAATCCTTAGTGTATACCTGTGACGGAAGCAGTCCTGCTACTGCTCCTGCCGTGGGCTGGTGAGGAGACCGTCGACTTCCTGACCGAAGGAGACTCATCAGATTTCTCTTTCGTCTCGAATTTTGGCTTCCATCGGGCAGGTGTTGAGTGGACCACTTTAACTGGAAAAAACCTCGTATTTAGTAGACCAAGGTATACTTCAATAAGCGATTTGGAGGGTGAGCAATTTTAGATGAGACTAGCGGTCCGATCCGGCTCCGCTTGGGTCTTTAACAAAAATGTCAACGATATTTGATGTTGTTTTATTTTCTTAAATAAAAGAACACTTATTGCGGCATAACTATAATAGTTAGAAATATGCTGTCGCGACATTTTTCATAAATAATAATGTGTTCTACAAAGTCGTAGTACATTATTTTATTCTACCATCAAAAGTTTTCACAGGGCACGCGATGTATAGAATGTTTTAGGTAATTTTTTTACACCTTGGGTTACATTATTGGAGTTTTAGTAAAGAACTCTAATTTTTTTCAAAAAATTTTATAACCTATGTCACTCGGGAATAGTGTAGCTTCTAAGCAGTGAAAGACTTTTTCAAATCGGTTCAGTACTTTCGGAGCCTATTCAATACAAACAAACAAACAAATCTTTCCTCTTTATAATATTAGTATAGAAGACGAACTCATGGACGCCTGGTGGAATAATGTTGGCTTAGTAGTAGTTGGTAGAAGGTTTGCTAACAACCTCCCCAGCACTCCCGGGAAAGACCCAGCGAGAAACCCACCGGACTGATGCTGTGGGCTTGGTACACGTTGAATTTTATGTTCAGTTTTGTGCTGGTGGCGTTAACACTGGTGGTAGGACCTCTTGTGAGTCCGCACGGGTAGGTACCACCACCCCGCCTATTTCTGGCGTGAAGCAGTAATGCGGGCAGCTGTTGTAACTACACTAAGACCTTAGAACTCATATCTCAAGGTGGGTGGCGCATTTACGTCGTAGATGTCTATAGGCTCCAGTAACCACTTAACACTGGGTGGGCTGTGATCTCGTCCACGCATTTAAGCAATAAAAAAAAAATGTGTGCGTGTACTAGTGTACACACGTAAGAAGTGAAACTTCTTTATGGCCTTATTTTTCGAAAAATGATCTACATGCAACTTTCTAGAAATTGGTTAAATAAAGTTAAATTAGATAAAGTTTAAACAAAAGGATTTTATTATCATAGACATGAATACAAAAAAGATGGCGCGTAACGGAAAAATGTGACGCGTAACCGAAAAATGTGACGGTAAATTTTTTTCCAACGCCGATAAAGAAGTTTCACTTCAAAAAACTGCGTGAATGAGAAGGATCAGCGAGGACTTGTCCCGACTCGTCGGTTATCTACCGCGTGGGACGCCTTGGGTCATGCAGTTGGAGCCAAGTGGAGTGGAATGGACATAACTGGATTATTGTCGTGCTGCTATTTCAGAGTGGCGTTTTATTTTTTTACAATTTTTTTTTGGATGGATTCGTTACCCAAATCGCCTTGGAAAAAATCGAATTCAATTGACGTACAGATTTTCAAATCGCCTTCTTTAACACTAAACATACCATAACGGGTCAAATGACTGTTGGGTGGACAATGTATGTTTTTACTGGTGGTAGGACCTCTTGTGAGTCCGCGCGGGTAGGTACCACCGCCCCGCTTATTTCTGCCGTGAAGCAGTAATGCGTTTCGGTCTGAAGGGTAGGGCAGCCGTTGTAACTATACTGAGATCAAAGAACTTATGTCTCAAGGTGGGTGGCGCATTTACGTCGTAGATGTCTATGGGCTCCAGTAATCACTTAACACCAGGTAGGCTGTGAGCTCGTCCATAAATCTAAGGAATAATAAAAAAAAAAAAAATTACCCATTTTGAACTTTTGCATTGAAAATGCACGTGTCATCTTAATGCTTTTGCACAGTTGACTTCATGCCCTTTTCTTACCAATTAATCTACAGTTATTATCCTTAATGAAGTTATACTTCTTTAGACGCGTTATGAAAAATTGATGAGAGTGAAATTTTACGATGCGCGCGCACCGTGACACAAAATTAACAGAAATGAAGTTGCCCACCAAATCGCTCATTACAATACGACCGCCGTAACTTAGCGAGTCTGAATATAGCCGCAGGTGAACTTTCGCGCATGTACACTCGTAAAAAAAAGTGTTATTAGCATTCATTTTTTAGTAATATAAATGACTACTATTATTATTTAATATAGTTCATACTACATATTATTAAATTATTAACGTTAAATATCTATTATTAATTATTTAATATTAAAAAAAAGGAATAAATGTAATAAAAATAAAGTATAACTTCTTACGCGCCTACATAAGTACACACACCCTTTTTTTTTTTTTTTTTGTTTAGTTTGCGTAATACTTGTCGTATACCAGTTATCTTCGTGCTATGGTAGAAATAGGTACCAGTGAGTGTTGGTATGATATATGTTAAAACGACGAAATCTAAAAGTAGTCCAGTTCGGAGCTGCGATACGAGACCTGGAAATTACAAATTTAGAAAAGCGCACAAGCGATACTTTAACTTACCCTTCTCTAAATTGACGTAAGGTACATTTTTGCTTGACTTATCGTTGTGGGGCAGTTTCGTCGTGCTCTTGGCCGCGACCGGTTTCGCTGCAACTCTTGCCGACTTTTTGACCGCCTTCTGTTCTCCTGAGGACTGAGGTGAAACGAAAAAAGTTTGGGCACATTTAATTGACATTGATTTGGAAGCGCAAGGTAGCGGGCGCAGTGGGGGCGTGGTGGCGGGCGCAGTGAGGGACGCGGTAAGGAATGCAGTGGGAGCGTGTTGGCGGGCGCAGTGGGGGACGCGGTGGCGGGCGCAATAAGGGATACAATGGCAGCGTGGTGTCAAGCGCAGTGGGGGACGTTTTGGGAGCATGGTGTCAGGCGCAGTGGAGGACGTTGTGGGGGCGTGGTAGCGGGCGCAATGGGCTACGCGGTGGGGGCGCCGTTACGAAATATCATAAGTGACGTTTTATTAAAACTTATATCAACCAACAACGAGTGACATTGCTTGGTAATCCCACAATCGAAGTATTTAATTTTCAGAGCGTTTAAATATGACACCTTGTGAATTTCGTAAGCGCGATTTGAAGCTTTTTTTTCAAGTCAGAAACGCTAGTGCGGCGTGAGTTGCGGACAGGCTAGCGGCCAATTACAGTGTCAAACAAGTGGAATTGTGTGGGTTCGTTCGTCTTCAGAGGGAAGCATCAAGTATGAAGTACCGTGAACGAGCGATTAGTCACTTATGAGAAACAATATTTATATTAATAGCTAAAGAGGACTGGGATGGGACTGGGATGGAATCAGTACAGAGCTGCAGAGGACTGTGTCTACAGTAGTGTAGTATAGGACTCTCGGCTAGATGTAGGTCGGATCTGTGTCTGTTTGTGTACGAGAAGAGCTCGGGATCAATACAGAGCTGCAGAGGACTGTGTCTACAGTAGTGTAGTATAGGACTCTCGGCTAGATGAAGGTCCGATCTGTGTCTGTTTGTGTACGAGAAGAGCTGGGGATCAGTACAGAGCTGCAGAGGACTGTGTCTACAGTAGTGTAGTATAGGACTCTCGGCTAGATGTAGGTCGGATCTGTGTCTGTTTGTGTACGAGAAGAGCTGGGGATCAGTACAGAGCTGCAGAGGACTGTGTCTACAGTAGTGTAGTATAGGACTCTCGGCTAGATGAAGGTCCGATCTGTGTCTGTTTGTGTACGAGAAGAGCTGGGGATCAGTACAGAGCTGCAGAGGACTGTGTCTACAGTAGTGTAGTATAGGACTCTCGGCTAGATGAAGGTCCGATCTGTGTCTGTTTGTGTACGAGAAGAGCTGGGGATCAGTACAGAGCTGCAGAGGACTGTGTCTACAGTAGTGTAGTATAGGACTCTCGGCTAGATGTAGGTCGGATCTGTGTCTGTTTGTGTACGAGAAGAGCTCGGGATCAGTACAGAGCTGCAGAGGACTGTGTCTACAGTAGTGTAGTATAGGACTCTCGGCTAGATGTAGGTCGGATCTGTGTCTGTTTGTGTACGAGAAGAGCTCGGGATCAGTACAGAGCTGCAGAGGACTGTGTCTACAGTAGTGTAGTATAGGACTCTCGGCTAGATGTAGGTCGGATCTGTGTCTGTTTGTGTACGAGAAGAGCTCGGGATCAGTACAGAGCTGCAGAGGACTGTGTCTACAGTAGTGTAGTATAGGACTCTCGGCTAGATGAAGGTCCGATCTGTGTCTGTTTGTGTACGAGAAGAGCTCGGGATCAGTACAGAGCTGCAGAGGACTGTGTCTACAGTAGTGTAGTATAGGATTCTCGGTTAGATGAAGGTCCGATCTGTGTCTGTTTGTGTACGAGAAGAGCTCGGGACCAGTACAGAGCTGCAGAGGACTGTATCTACAGTAGTGTAGGACTCACCTCCGAGCGATCATCGTCTGATGTCTCATCAAACTTTGCTTTAGTAGGAACTTGATTCTTGAATATAATGTTCTTGGCTAATTTCAGTTTCTTTATCTTTGAATCCTGTTCAATGAATAAATAAAAGCGTATAACTGTACTGAGTATGAGAGACCTTAAGATTAGAGGTCCATGTCGCAATTGTATAGTATATAATTACGTGAATTATAATGTTCACGGGTTACACGATGTTATTCCTTCATTATTTTAGGCGTTTTTTTTAAAAATGGGTAGATATTTCATTGGAAAAAAAGGGTTCTGTGTGCGAGATTCGAACCTCGGCACGGTCGCGTCGCTCGATACGAATTTACCAGCCGTCTTAACCTTTAGGCCGCGACGACTTCAAAACAAAATTGGTAGTATGATATAGAAATATGTTTGCTGTAGTGTCGTTTTCTCCTTAATTATGTAACAATAATATTTTTCTACGGACTAAACCCGGTTCTACCCTCAGTTACGAAGCCATAAGTGCGGTGTTTCCCAACGTGTGGCCCACGCCCCACAAGGTAGCAATTTGATAATTAAGAGGGGCAATCGCACTAAATGAATATAGAAATTCTGCGTTAAAATTATTTTAAATTTAAATTTCACTTTTTTAATATATGTTTTGAAACATTACTAACTGTGTTCTGATAACAATTTCATAATGATTTCTTCTTAAAACCTATCATTTATGTTTCATAAGTGAACAAATCAATTTTTTACGTTAAGAATTATGTATGGGAGGCATAAGAATTTTAGAAATGTTACAGTGGGGCATGGCACAAAAAATTTAGCAGAGAAACACTGCCTCAGTGTAGCTCGCACTAAACATTTTAAAACTTTATATTATACGAAGCTTACAAGTGCATTGATCTTTCATTTGAATTCAGAGTGAGAGGGCGCGCGTGAGTAGAGGCGTGCGAGCGAGACGGCAGACTTGTTAATAGAGGGTTCGACTTCCCTTCATTCATGTGTCCCTAGTACTTTAAGTTTGTTTTGGGTCTGTTGTTTACGGTTTCTCTTTTGGCTGGCGGACAGAACGCTATTGTTGTTAAGCTATCATTTGTTTCTTATTAACAACGATTAAAAATTATCACTGTTCAGTTTAATAATTTTTTTTTAATATTACGTAATGTAAGTATTTTTCGGCCTGTCACCATAGAGGTGAATTAAAAAAATTAATCGGTGTATTTTTTTTCTGCAATTGGACTCGAAGGGCTTTTATTTTGGCTGCCGGACAAACAGGCACTGTCAATAACCCCCACAAAGCCGTACTCCTGTGCAGACAGCTCCTCGGGGAATCCCCCCGTATACATTTATAAAAATAAAAAAACTCACCTCGTATATAAACTCATCATCATCAGTGGAAGCTTCGTTCACTTTTGACGACTTCTTTGTTAATACTTTCTTCTTGGTATCTTCGTCGCCTAGCAACCTCTGAGTAAATGGAAATTCTAAATATTAGTAGTTCGGTCCAAGAGTACAGGGATGGTTGTTAAGGCGAATCCCATTGTCCACATCAGTACAGTAATGCGTTCCAGTTTGAATGGTGGGGCATCCGTTACGATTGAGGCTTCGACCTCATGCCTCAAGGTGGCATTCACGCTGTGTTGCCCCTGGGCTCAGATCCCTACTAAGCACAGGCGACAGACTTCTAGTGCTTTAATAAAATAAAAACTTTTCAACTGCAACTAAATTATAACTTAATTTGCGTAATTACTGGTAAGTCAGTACGGGAAGGTATCATCGTCGGTCCTGCCTATTTCTGCCGTGAAGCAGTAATGCGTTTCGGTTTGAAGGGTATGGCAGCCATTGTACTGTAAAAACTGAGACCTTAGAACTTCATATCTCAAGGTGGGTAGCGCTATTAACGTTATAGATGTCTATGGGCTCCGGTAACCACTTAACACCCGGTGGGCTTTGAGCTCGTCCACCCATCTATGCAATAAAAATGAAAAATAATTTCCACTGCCGGAACAATCTTAATAAGTTTCTTACCAATAAATCATCTGTATCATTACCGTCTTCCTCTTGCTTGCTTTCTGATTTCGTACCATCAGGTTTGATAACTTGACCATCAGATTTCCTGAAACAAGAAATCTTATGCGAAAAAAAAACACACACACACAACATGGTTAATTAATGACCTCAAATTTTCTCCTTTGACAATAAGGTGTACATTAAAACCTAAATTTTTTCCTATTAGTAGTGAGAATAATTGCTAGAGTGGGGGAGGGTGATGGGAGAGATGTGCTCTGCACTAAACGCTTCGCTTTCCCCCTTTGCCTTTTCATGGGTCCTGTCTCATGCGAGGTTCGGACGCGGGTTGTTGAGCGACAGGAGGTTTTAGGCGGGCGGAAGTCCGGCGATTTCCTCCTGACCAAAAAAAAAGTGATGCAACGCGTGATTTTTTTGTTACATAATAATAATAATAAATAACAGGGAAAAAATCATACAATATGGTCATCTGGCCCCAATTTAGGATTCCCTATGTCATAAGTACCAGATACTGACATACATACTTATATACGTTTAATTATTTAAATGTATAGATATTAAACACCTGTTCATCACAAAAATGTTTGCCCGATGTGGGAATCGAACCCACGACCCTCAGCACAACAGCAGGGCCCCTAATTACTGCACCACCAAGTCAGCCAGAGTATTGTTTCGCCGGTAAGACCAACTCCATCTATTGCCGAATAGCAGAAACGGATATCAAAGGAACTAGTAAAGTCGAGATCGTTCGAGAAGTACAACGCCATCTATTGTCAGGTAGCGGAAACACACGTCGAAGTTACTCGACTCGCCCAGAATGTTCTCGATAAATCTAGGGATGTCGTATCGACTATCAAAGCGTTGCAGAAATGGCACGAAGCCAGTTAGTAATCGGCTCTACTCCAAGCGAAACAGCGAACGGATAACCTGAAGCGAAGCGGAAGAAATTAACTACGAGTTGTAATGTGTTCTGTGAGTGTTCTAATTGATAATACAGTGTGAAATTGTAATTTTGGTGAAACTTTTATTTATCCCAAACCCCAGCGTGTAACAGTATTATTACACATCTCAGCATATTTCAATTATTTATCATATTTCATTTATTTACCGAAATATGCCACTAAATATAAGTAATTGCGAAAAATCAAAATCCCTCCTTACCTTATAAGAAAAGCATCTAAGTCATCAGCTAGTTCGTTTTTTGTGTCCAAGTTATTAAGGGCCTCTTCAATATTCTGTACCTCATTTCTTGTCACCGAGACAGTTACCGTCGACTCCTTATCTATTCCTTGTGATTTCTCATCTGCCAAAGATGTTTTGTAGTTTACTTCTTAAGAATCGACTTCATATTATTGCTGACGATAGGATGTCTTGTGAGTCCGCACGGGAAGATGCCACAGCCCTGCTTATTTCTGCCTTGACACCGCGGAAGTCAATCGTGAACATTTGTGAAGTACGTATTTCATTAGAAAAATTGGTATCCGCCTGCGGGATTCGAACACCGGTGCATCGCTACATACGAATGCACTGAACGTCTTATCCTTTAGGCCACGACGACTACAAATTTAGCCGCTAGTAATACACCAATCCCTTCCTATCTAAGGGGTCGCCAAAAGTTTTTTCTCTACTGAAGAGGCCATAGTCAAAAAAAATTTACGCACCACTGACCTATACAATAAGAAAAAGAAAAAAGTTAGCAATGCTTAAAAAATGCTCTAAGTATTATATATTACCCAAAAAATTACCCATATTACATATGGTTGGTGGTGCAACGGAGAGTCAAGGACAAAAAATCTCACAAACACCAACACGATGGACAGACTTCATAAAATTGACTCACTCCAATATAAATGATTGCTCTCACTCTGTGAAACATCATACCACATGGCGTCGCATCGCGAGAGCATCAGTATCGCAGAATTCGACTGATGCATGACCAAAATCACTCCGTCAAGTGTGTACGACTAGGAAGTAAGTAGGTATTACCATACCAACATTACCTAGCATACTATCATTTTCTTGCTTTGTTTTATTCCATTCTTGACTTTCTTCCAAGGAATCAATGCTAGGGGTAGCATCATCATCTTGAGTAGCCAATTCAGATTGATCTAGTGTTTCTTGTTCACACTGAAATAAAAATTTATAAGTGATTTACCAAGGTGCTCTGGACTCTGGGATATTATAATAGATGACAAACCATCATTTCCGAAGTACTAAGCTAATATATTTTTTCTTTTTGAAAACTTGGTGGTAGAGATGTGGACGAGCTCACAGCCCACCTGGTGTTAAGTGGTTACCAGAGCCCATAGACATCTACAACGTAAATGCCGCTGTAGGTAACATCAAACTCGTTATTTTCACTGCGGAGGTAGGACCTCTTGTGAGACTGCGTGGGTTGGTACCACCACCCTGCCTATTTCTGCCGTGAAGCAGTAATGCGTTTTGGTTTGAAGGGTGGGGAAGCCGTTGTAACTATACTAAGACCTTAGAACTGATATCTCAAGGTGGGTGGCGCATTTACGTTCTAGATGTCTGTGGGCTCCAGTAACCACTTAACACCAGGTGGGCTGTGAGCTCGTCCACCCAAATAAGCAATTAAAAAAAGAATGTAACCGTTCCCTGCATTCCTTTAACCCCACAGATTGTACGCATTAGTTGACTACTGATTGTACTAAAATTACTCACAAAGTACACAGCAAGCAATAACATGGCTACTACATTCAGATGCTTTATAAATAGCGTTTAAACATGTTCATCAATATAAATACCTATATTTTCCAAACTAACTAGATTCATAAGCTAATCTTAAAAATTTAATTCATTTTATGTATTACCTATTCTCCTTAATTTCATTATTGACAGTATTCCTTGAAATTTATGGGAAATAAAAAATTATATAACTGCTTTGTCTTTCCCTATATATACAGATATATTAACAGAGTTTTAAGGTTTTTAATTTCTGCTAATCATGTTATAAAAATATATAAGCTCTATTTGAAGTCATCATTTAGTAGTAATGTACTTAGTCTTGAAAAGAAACAGATTAAATACCGTTTGGTTGTATTCATCATCAGTAAGCACTCCTTCGCTGAGCCATTCTTCTTGCGCCTCCATTTCCTCTTCATCCAATTCTAGACCTTCGGCAGAGCCCATAGCTTGACCCTGTTACCAGAATAATATTTCAGTTTCTTTTTTATTGGCATCGGAGGCGAAACGGCACGCCAGTACGCCGGATCGTAAGCGTTTAGCGTTACTCGTGAACATAAACAATGAATATACTTCTCGATATTACTCGATACCAAAACAATTATGAGGTATATACGCGTTTCATTATGAATTTTTGACAAGCCCAATTTATGAATTAAAAAATAAACTCACTCCCATTTTGGTCAATTTAGTCGGCGGTTCGTCTAAATCTGACATATTGCTTTATTAAAGGGTAAACGTTAACACATTAGTAACAGTTTAGTTAATCTTTTAATTTAAATAGCAAATATAACCTCAATTATTTACAGATCTATTGATCCGGCTTGTTTGCGAACAAGACGTCAAATTTTCGTTTATCTTTTTATTCGGCGTTTGAATAGGCAAAGGAAACAAAGCCCATCCAACCTTATTTTTTGTAGCAAAATCAATGTAAGAAAAACGCCTTTGTCATAGTGCCGCAATTCCAAGGAGTATCCCTGTAACCTTCCAAGAGTATTGGAATACTAAGTATTCGACATTTCGAACAATATCCAATTTCGGAGTCGTTTGGAGGGCAAGCTACCCGCTACTTCCATTTGACTCCATACAGAAGAGAGCCGTTCGAATTGTCGATAATCCCAATCTCACGGATCGTTTGGAACCTCTGGGTCTGCAGAGGGACGTCGGTTACCTATGTATTTTGTACCGTATGTTCTAAGGAGAGTGCTTTGAGATTTTTTTGAAATGATACAATATCTCGTTTTTACCATCGCACCGCCCGCCACCGGAGTAGAGTTCATCCATACTACCTGAAGCCACTGTATTCATCCACAATGCGTTTCCAGAGGTCTTTTTTGCCACGTACCATCCGCGTTTGGAATGAGCTCACCTCGACTGTATTTCGCGACACTATGAGTTGTCCTTCTTCAAACGAGGCTTGTGGAGAGTATTAAAAGGTAGACAGCTGCTTGGCTCTACCTATGGCAGTGCTGTCGTCCGTAAGCAACGGAAACCATCAGGTGGGCCGTGGGCAATAAAAACTAATAATAATGAAAAAGCTACATACTTCCGTCTGATCAATCATTTCGCCTCTTAGTGAGATTCTATCAATCTATCTATTTTTCTTTCAGTCTAGAGGTATTCACTGCTAGACTTAGGCCTTTTCGAAGGTTCGCCACAATAATTAGTGGATTCCCGCGACTTTAGCAAGTTGTCGGTCCACATCGTGGGAACCGTACTCACGTTACGCTTTCCGATACGCGGTCGGTACTCGAGAATCTTCGGCTCCAGCAGCCATTTGGTGAACACGTGTAATGAACGTATTTCCTTATAAATATTCTTCTTTTCTCCACCTTATCCCATTAGGTGAGGGTCGTCACAGCAATTTTTCTCTTCCATTCTCTATCGGCTATCATCTCAACACTCACTCCTCTCTCTCTCTCATATCGTCATTCACACACTCCGTCCATGACTTCTTCGGTCGACCTCTTCCCTTCTACCTTGCACTACCATTTCCATACATCTCCTAATCCCCCCGAGCCCCAGCGCATAACAGTACTATGAGTACCAATACAATAATACATGCTCGCGAAGATGACGATCATAGATAATACACATAAATTAGTTATAGATAAGTATAACATAAGCATATTTACGGGCGTCGGTCACTAGATGGCTTCGTTTCGACTAGTTTCTCATTGCTCCTGTAGATGGCAGTAACATATTATCTATCCTATATTTTATTTTTAATGAAGGATTTTGTAAAATTTCAGAAACCACTAATTGATAAGATTTAATCAATTTATGTATAATAAATAAATACTTGCATTATTTATAATTTTTTTATTTTCTGTTACACTATGATTATTATTATTTTTTATTGCTTAGATGGGTGGAAGAGCTCACAGCCCACCTGGTGTTCAGTCGTTACTGGAGCCCATAGACATCCACAACGTTAATGCGCCACCCACCTTGAGATATAAGTTCTAAGGTCTCAAGTATAGTTACAACGGCTGCCTCACCCTTCAACGAAACGCATTACTGCTTCACGGCAGAAATAGGTAGGGTGGTGGTACCCACCCGCAATGCCTTAACTTTAACAACATATAAGTTTAGGGGCATCCGCTACATTTTTATTTTATTTTTTATTGCTTAGATGTGTGGTCGAGCGCACAGCCCACCTGGTGTTAAGTGGTTACTGGAGCCCATAGACATCTACAACGTAAATGCGCCACACACCTTGAGATATAGTTCTAAGGTCTCAGTATAGTCACAACGGCTGCCCCACCCTTCAAACCGAAACGCATTACTGCTTCACGGCAGAAATAGGCAGGGCGGTGGTACCTACCCGTGCGGACTCACAAGAGGTTCTACCACCAGTAACCACAATCAATCACAAGATGACGCTAGTTTCCATACAAAAAAATGTGTCTTAAAGTATCGCAGTTTCAGAGCCCTGATGACGATGACGTATACAGCAACTCCTCAAGTGAACTGGAATCTAATTCAAGTTGTCCTTTATGCCAATCACAATAAAATTATACTCAATTACGTTATTAAATGACAAGTTTCATTATATTTCCAAATCGCATACCTATCGCGTTTATTTATTTATTTTATCACAAATTCATTGACAAATCCCTAGTTCCCCTATATTAGTTCGTTCGCGTTAAGAATGCAGTTGGGTCCTCGCCGAACCCGTCGCTTGCGACGAAGGGCTCGACGAGCGAATTAACCCATAGACACAGCCCACTGAGTTTCTCGCCGGATCTTCTCAGTAGGTCGCGTTCCCGGTCCGGTGGTAGATTCTGCGAAGCACTGCTCTTGCTAGGGCCGGTGTTAGCAACACTCCGGTTGGAGCCCCGTGAGCTCACCTACATGTTAGGACGAAGCTGAAATAGTTATCTCAAGGCTGCCAGCATTAGTAGGGAAAAAAGAGAGAAAAGTAATTTACAATGTTTTTAAGTATTTTGAACAGTCTGATTTAAATGTGACAGCATAGTGGAAAAAACGGCAAACACATGCGATGTGTCCGCATGTTAATTTCTTCTTGAGTCAGTAAAAAAAAAGAAATAACATTCCCAATTTTACTTCCCACTACTATTCATGACCAAAATGACAAGCCTCCAATTAATACGACAGACTCAAAATAAAAATAATGCCTTAGCATATACTAGTTACTGGTAGTAGGACTTCTGAGCCCGCGTGGGTGGGTACCACCGCCCTGCCTATTTCTGCCGTGAAGCGGTAATGCGTTTCGGTTTGAAGGGTGGGGCAGCCGTTATAACTATACTGAGACCTTAGAACTTATATCTCAAGGTGGGTGGCGCATTTAGATGTCTATGGGCTTCAGTAACCACTTAACACCAGGTGGGCTGTGAGCTCGTCCACCTATCTGAGCAATAAAAAAATAAAAGTAGGTACATAATTAGTTACCTTTATTAGGTAGGTATACTAAAAAACAAAGACCATAGAGTAAGCACAACTTTTTATTTATGTACACATTAATTAATTTAATTTTTAATAACCAAAAAAATAAAAATAGAAAATACAAAAAAAATATTATTATATTTATATAGATACATACTACTGTACAATGAAATTAGACCTTAAACATTATTACACTTATGCATACTCGTGCATTCTTCCTATTAAAAGTATAAATACATACTTTTTAATTACCAAAAATGCAGACATTTCGAAATGGCCATTACAGAAACGGCAACTCTTTGGAGTTCAATACGAGTCCATTGCTTGCCACTATTTGAAAAAAAAAAAAACTAAACCATACATCTGTCATTGCTGATATGGAGGGAAAAGCTAAGGAGCACCATCTTGTATAGGGGATAAGTTGAAAAAGCGTCCACTTGTAAACAGCGAGTTATTGTCGGAAGACTCACCGAAATAGCGCTAGTGTAGAAAGTGGAAATAAATAATAGTCTAAAAAAATTTACAAAATACGCTTTTATAGAAAATCCAACTAAAAAAAAATAGAAAATAAATGTTAAATAAATTTGAATTTATCTAATATTGAAATAGAAAAAATGTTTTTAATGTAAATTCAAATTTATTAAAATTGATTTTCTATTTTTTTGTTGGATTTTGCGTATTTTGTTAGTTTTTTTAAACTATTATTTATTTTTGAGATGAATTTTAATTTTTTTTTAAATATTGAATTGTCATCGTTCCTTAATAAGCATACCAAATTTCAAGTTAATCCGACGTTTTGAAGGGGGTCAAAAACATGTTCAAAGGTTCCGTTAGAAACATACATACGTCTAAAGCTAATAAAAGCGTTTTAATGATATGAATATAGCAGTTTTAAACAGAGTCGAATATGCTGGATTGTAGTGTGCTTTTTTATGGCGCTGCTATGCAGAATAGACGTAAGAAACACCATATCTCCTGTATTAAAAAGTGTCCGCTGAAAGGAAGCCAATGAAGATGGCGCCACAGTAGCAAAGGGGAAAGATTTTAAAAACATCGCCATTAACTAGGTACTACACTTAACTTCAACTTAGCACACTTCACTCTATATAAAACTGCTATATTCATATTTCCACATCCTACCCTAGCGCTATTTCGGTGAGTCTTCCAACAATACCTTGCTGTTTTTTACAGATGAATACTTTTGGACGTGACAACGACTTATTAATTCGATGGAGCCGGCTGCACGCACGAAAAAACATGACTCATGCGGCGTTACCTCGCTCTGAGGCGTACATGTTTTCGTCAAGTATGAACTTCACTGAAAAGTGAATGTGGTGTCAATTGTTTATATATTAAAGCAACGATAATTTCGATAATTGAAAAATGAAACCATTCCATCAGTAAACCGACTTTACAGACAACCGATTTGTTTCAGCTTGTCCCCTATACAAGATGGCACTCCTTAATTCTACCCTCAATATTCTTTACACTAAGTACACTAGCATACAACGACAGCAGATGACATTACAGACGCATTTAAAAATTTGGCTTATGGTAATTAAAAAGTGATGTAGGCATATTTCGATATTGATACGGCCTAAATCGGAATCGTTTCCAAAAACAAAATCCAATAGTGCGAATCCTACAATCTGACAAACAAAAAAAGTATTTGCAAGGCAATAATAAACATTGCTAGGTAGTTTATGGTTAAAATAATATCGATAAATGAAAAGCTATTTGGTTTTAGCGACATTTACGAAATCGCACAGGAGAGCCAATTAAACTTTAAAAATAATGAAGTTCAATTAAAAAATAACTTAATTGAAGTTCAATTAAAAATAATCGAACTGTTGATGCTAATCACTGCATAGTATAAAACAAAGTCACTTTCTCTGTCCCTATGTATGCTTAAATCTTTAAAACTACGCAACGGATTTTGATGCGGTTTTTTTTTTAATAGATAGAGTTATTGAAGAGGAAGGTTTATATGTATAATAACATCCATTAAATAGTGGAGAAATCAATAATAAATTACAGTTTCCGAAGCGAAGCGAGGGCGGGTCGCTAGTACCAAATAAAATGGACCTTTAATTACAAAGATAAATGTCGCGTGTTAAGCGAAATGACGCTTAAACCAAATAACTTTTCATCCCTCGATATGATGCGCGAGTTGAATGACCTCGGGTGAACGCGACCCGCGTCCGCCATGTCTGTACGTTACCTTGCGTTTTCAAATCAATATGAACTCACCAATGTCCATCCCTTGATTTATTTGAGAGCAAATTACATACACATAGTTCAAAGGGAACGTTCCCAACATTTCGAAGTTTCTATACAATTCAGCTTCTATACAATATCTATGTATAAGCCGCGCCAATAAAGAAGCGAATCGAAAATGGCGTCTATATACCTACACTGACAGATGGTAGGGTCAACAAACAAAAAGAAAGATAGAAAAAGTTGTTTATTGTAAAAAAAAATAAAAAAAAAGAGAATGTACTTTACTTTGGTGCCCTGGCAGAGGGGGAGGTGTCTGATCTGGGAAGCAACTTGCATAGACACTTTTGCTGCCAGCCATCTAAGTCGCACAACTCGAAAGTGAAAAAACAAACAAAGTCAGAACTGATATATTTTGTTTTGCATGCAGTACGCGCCCTGTGCGGACTAAAGACAGCAATAGTTTAGAGTGAGAGCGCATGATCGCCGCCGCCATTTTAGATTCGTTTCTTTATTGGCGCGGCTTACAGATGAAAAGCCACATTCTTCAACATATCTGTTCACGAGGAATAGCCCATGTTAATCGACTTAAAAAAAAAAGGAATTTCTACATTCCGACTGTATTCAACGAATTCTCCGTCATTTATGAACCGAAATTGTCAATTATTTTATTACGATTTTATTAATTCTTTCGCCGCTATCTATGTACATTATAAATCGCTATTATCCATTACTAAATGTAAAAATCGTTGTAAATCCGTTTAATAATATTTTTAATTGAAGCAAAACTTCTTTACGCACGCTTGGCTTGCGGAGTGACCTCGTGAATGCGTTACGTGAGCGTTACGAAATGTGTGATCGGGCGAGGCGAACGGAAGTTGAGAGGGAGATATGAGTTAGTGAAGATACGAAAGAGAGAGAGAGAGAGTTACGTTTCGTATGTTACCGTAGGGGCCAGAAAGGTGCGAGCTAAAGAAGTTTTACTTTAGTCGTGTGGTCTAAAGCACACTGGTTTTTTTTGTCTGAATGTTGTTCCCATTGGTATGCCCAATAAATCTTG
The DNA here is from genome assembly GCF_030269925.1 of Bombyx mori. Lineage (NCBI taxonomy): Eukaryota > Metazoa > Arthropoda > Insecta > Lepidoptera > Bombycidae > Bombyx > Bombyx mori. The sequence goes on from NC_085130.1 coordinate 17,496,061, forward strand.
AAGTCTGTTCTCAACCATCATCAACATTAATCGTCGTTTCTTGCTCTGCGTGGCCAATCAACAACAAAATACTCGTGTTGAATTGGCTCCTATTTATTTTCCTGCTTATATAAGTACCAGGGGAGGGGGGGGGGGGGGGGGTTTAATAATTTCCTAAGCGATCCCCTCCGCCGACTGTGAAATAAAAAAAAGCGAATTTCCATATACAATTATTCTCAGAGTATGTCTCTTTACACAAACATATTGTCCATACAACAAAATCATAAACGAAGACCCCCGAAAAAAAAAAAACCTTTAGTGTTATCTAATTCGTTTTACGACACGATCGCGATACGACAAATCGTATCCCAAAATCGTACCTCAACTTGAGAGCAAAATTGGCGATATTTATTTCGAAATCATTGAAATCGCTACCCTATGTGTAAGGCGGTAAGGTCCCCTCCGAACAAACCACGATCGTTCTGATTACAAAGTAAGAGGTCGTCTGCGTATTTCGTATTAAAATCAATAATCGACTCTTTGGAGGTAACGCGACTAGCGAAGCCATTTGAATTGCTTGATTTTGTTAATTTAGTGTCACTTCAAGTTCATACGCTAATGTCGGCTTATTGAGCGTTTAGGGTTTGTTAAAGTTCCGCGGGCGGGGTTTGGGTGTTTGGGAGAGATGAAACAAAGTCACGGGACGTGACTTCTCGCTTTCCTCCAAAAACTCCACTGAAGTCTCAGCAAATAACCACCTTCTGTGAGATGTGATGAAATCGAGACTCAGTGGGATTTTATCTTTATGCAGCCAATGATCGGAGGCGCTGGAGGGACATTACAAGAAGTAAAATCCTGTCGAGATATGATGGCCCTCAGCAGTGAGGAAACGACGCGGATAGAGGATTTTATCATTTTTTTTATTGCTTAGATGGGTGGACGAGCTCACAGCCCATCTGGTGTTAAGTGGTTAATGGAGCCCATAGACATTTACAACGTTAATGCGCCACTCACTTTGAGCTATAAGTTCTCAGGTATAGTTACAACGGCTGCCCCACCCTTCAAACTGAAACGCATTACTGCTTCACGGCAGAAATAGGCAGGGCGGTGGTACATATCCGCGAGGACTCACAAGAGGTCCTACCACCAGTAAATCTCATCACATCTCACTACGTTTCATTTAATTTCATCCCCAATTCATTCAAGTCTCAAATAAATCAACTTCATCTCATATCGCTCCGTAATATATTCCATAGAACATAATATGTAATAAATGACTCAAAAAAAAGCCCTAACCTGGCAACAATGGCTTCGCACAGAAGCCAATACTGAATAAAAAGAAGACGGACTAAAGAAGTTCTACTTCTGTAACATCTGATACATTTATTTATTAGAGGAACGTCCGTGATAATTAATCTATTCGCGAAAACGCACATTGAGATCGGAAGCAAGAATACTTTGTCAAAGTATACTTCAATGTTTAAAAATAAAGCGGATGCGTGTTGAATTGATCTTGCCTTCTCTCTCGCACGCCGGCACCCACGGCGCTGACGTCATAAGTCGTTACACGCAACCTTTCCTTGTCATTGTTGCTACCCCCGGATTAGAAATCGGTCCCAAACTCGTCGGAAATTTATTCAAACTGGTCATAGCTTTGAAACAAAATAAGAATATTTTCAACATCTCCCTGATCTAAAACTACGCTGTACTAAGCAGTTAGATTTACATATATACGCAGGGACCATCACAGCAGCAAAGCCATTCCCGATCCTGCGGACAGAATGGAAAGCAGTCGACGTCGCCCAAAACACGTCATCTCGGATCCTCCCGATCCACTAACGGTGCTTTTAGGTGCCTCAAGCACCGGTCATCGATCTCGTCGAACCTGTCGCTTGCGACGAAGGGCTCGACGAGTAAATTAACCCACAGACACAGCCCACTGAGTTTCTCGCCGGGTCTTCTCAGTGGGTCGCGTTTCCGATCCGGTGGTAGATTCTGCGAAGCACGGCTCTTGCTAGGGTTCGTGTTAGCAACGTCCTCAGGTTTGAGCCCCGTGAGCTCACCTACTAATTAAGGTTACGCTGAAATCAAGGCTCTCAGCTAAGGTAACATCGTCTAAAGACTAGAGATGCTGCGACGTGACTAGGCCATTTCAAATCCAAACGACTGTCCTCAATTACAATAGGCCAGATTGAGCTGTGGAGCTTTTGATATTTTTGTGGTAATTCAAAGCAGACGTAAATTATTTATGCCTATATTTACATCACTGCTTTCCTCTGGTATGCAGGCCTCGAATCTGAAGTACATAACGCAAATTCTTTGAGACTCTGCTTCTCCTATACTCCTGTTCGTAGGTGTAGAAGATGAGCGAAGATGCGCCAAACAAAAGTCCAGCAAAGAATTGAAATAGCAAGACAATCTTAGCTTGATAAGCGAGGGATCGTGTGGAAGAAAGGATTTTGGTATGCACCTAACTCGCCATATCCTATTATATTGAAAGTTTCCGTTTGATAATGATAATAAGGTTTGCAGCAGATACCACCAGCCTATATAGCCAGTCCACTGCTGAACATAAGCGTCTCCAATCGATCTCCAGTGAGGCCGATCCGTCGCCGCCTACATCCAACGTGATCCAGCGGTTTTTACTGGGTCATTGGTCCATGGCTTGCCCACTGCCACTTCAGCTTGCTGATCTTATACTATATCCTTTTATTATATATGTCAGTGCAACGTCTTTATTTGGCTAACTAAAAATAGTTAAAGTTAACCGTTTCCTTAATGTTACGCATGTAAAGAGACTAAGCTACCCCCACTATTCTACTATATAAATACGAGTGACTATTGTCGCACAAAACATTCAGACTCGAGCAGCCGAACCGAGCGGAGCTCTCTGCTTTTATCGCTGTACACTTGATTGGAAAAGTGACTCTTAATTACTGTCACTATGGAAGGCAATGATAATGATGGAAGGGAATGGCGTCACCGTCGCTGTCATCATTTTAAAAACACCAACCAACCAGCCTTTTTGTCATATATAAGTTAATGGTACGTTTAGGGGAAATGCAACGTCTTTCAAAAAAAAATAACAATTTTAACGCGAGCGAACCCGCGGTGCTCGACTATATGATTACAATTCGATACGTACATACATATGGACAAGACCCTTGGTGCTGTCGATAACTACATGACGCATCGCCCAATGTTATATTTAATAATTTATTAGATTGTATAATATATGTTATCCGGAACCCATGATTTCGCACGTTGCGATGCTTCTCTGTAGAAATAGGCCAAGGGAATCTCGGCGTAGAACCTATACACCCTATATATCGAGAGATGCAAGGCTATTTGGTTTAAGCAAGATCTCGCTTAACACACGACATTTATCTTTGCAATTAAAGTCCCATTTTATTTTGTATTAGCATATCAACAGTTCGATATTTTTAATTGAACTTCAATTATCCATTCAAACAGCTGAAGTTTCATTGTTATCAATTATTTCAGGTAGTTGAAGTTTTAATGTTACGAATTATTTTCTAAATTTTAAACTCTAAATGGCGAGATCAAATCAGAAATGAGGAGATTCGCAGGAAAACCATGGTAGCCGACATAGCCCAAAGGATTGCGACATTGAAGTGGCAGTGGGCAGGACACATTGCTCGCAGAACGGATGGCCGTTGGGACCAGAAAGTTCTTGAGTGGCGACCGCGTACTGGAAGACGTAGCGTGGGTAGGCCTCCCACAAGATGGGCCGACGACCTATTGAGGTTCGCGGGGATCCGCTGAATGCAGGCAGCGCAGGACCGGTCTGTGTGGCGAGGCTTGGGGGAGGCCTATGTCCAGCAGTGGACGTCCATGGGCTGATAAGAAGAAATGGCTCTCCTGTAAAGTTGCTAAAATGACCTTTAAACCAAATAGCTTTTCACCCGTCGTTATTATATGCACATGCCGGTCGTCACTCAGACTAAGCTGACTATACCACATTGAGTTTGCGATCCATTCGCACCGATCTATATATAAAAACAGTTTAAACACCATTTTCTCGTCTGCTCATCAAGGGATTATCACCTTTCTTTCGAGAAACGTCAATAACAAAATCAAAAGAGAAAATTTAATAGTTCATATGAATCTAAGTCTTACGGTAAACGCGATTATGGTCGAATTTCGCTCAACCGGTGAACGCTAGTTTCGATAAATACAACACACAACGTGCACTTAAACACCGTCAATAGAAATCTGTTAAATTTGATTCCAAAAAAAATATGTTCAACATTTTTATCTGTTCTAAGAACACGCTGTATGTATTGGACGCCATGATGGATTCATTACGTCATTATATACGTCAAACGTCAAAATAAACACTTTGGTGGCACTAAGGTTCTGTTCTTGTCTATGAATAAAGCTATATACCTAAATGCATTTATATCGACATCAATGCGAGTTCGGATATCAATGACTTTAGCTTCAGACGAACAAATCTTTATATATATATTTCTGCTGTGCGTGTGTTTGTCACTGAAGTCCGCCTAAACGGCTGGATCGATTTGAATGTTTTTTTTTTGTATGCGTTTGTATGGCGCCCTGGATGGTTTAGATTCACAAATCAGCCCGGCAGTTGGCGCTGCAGTCGGTATCTAGGTTATTTATCTATACTACAACCAAACGGATGGATCGACTTGAACGAATTTTCGCAGGACAACTTCTGTCGGGTCCGCTAATTTAATATAATTTAACTAGCTCTTTAAAATATTTCTCACTCAGTCTTTCAATTTAGTAATCAATTTAGTATCAAATTTTTTTTTTCTTGGTTCACTTCTGTCGAATGTCTTCCACGGGTTCCTACCACAAACTTTGTTTCTAATGTCATTGACATAGTGACGTCACGAATCAAACATGGCGTGCCGAGTTTTCCCGCGCTAAAAAAATTTTTTTTTTCTGTTTAACAAATACATAATTCTTCACCGCGCGTATAAATCTTAATATCCATCACAGATGAAGAGTTTATAGTCGAGCTTTTTTTATTTTAATATTTCTCTTTCGTCAAAGGTCAAAAAAACAAAAAATCTCAGGAGATTCCGTTTTGCATCTTTTTTTTCTCTCTCTCTCTCTTTCTCTCTCATCTTACATTTATTCATTTACGTTGTAAATATACCTTAGTAACTACTAAGCGTCGACACTATTTATAAACTTTCATTTCGCTAAAAAAAAAACAAAACGAACCAACTTTACAACAATTATTTCATGTTTTGTCCCATATTTTAGTTAGTTTTTTTTTCTTTCTTGTTTTCTTTTTTTAATTATTTTTTCTTTCTCTCTCTTTTTAATCTATTTAATTACTTACATCCCTCATTAATTTAATAATTAATTCTCTTTAACGTTTAAACTTTTTAAAAAAAAAACGTAGTCTCATTGTGGTCTTAGAATGTTACCTGGAAAAGAATAATAGATTTGGTCACTAATTGCCTATGTATTATAGTTTATAAGCTTGTTTATCCATTTTTATTTATTTATTTTATTAGGCTCACAATACACATCACAAGCTGCTCAAATACACATCACAAGCTACACAAGATACATAAAAAACACAAATAAAAAGAAACAAAATCTGGCTTGCAACATAAGTTATGTGCGCACAAATGCATAGTACTGTAAACATTATGCATAGTACTGTAAACCTGAGACCTTAAAACTCATATCTCGAGGTAGGTGGCGGCATTTACGTTGTAGATGTCCATGGGCTCCGGTAACCACTTAACATCAGGTGGGCCGTGAGCTCGCCCGCCCATCTACATTTGAGATATAAGTTCTAAGGTAGCCCATCCTTCCTTCAAACCGAAACGCATTACTGCTTCACGGCAGAAATAGACAGGGCGGTGGTACCTACCCGCGCGGACTCACAAGAGGTCCTACCACCAGTGATTACGCAAATTATATTTTTGCGGGTTTTGATTTTTATTACGCGATGTTATTCCTTCACCGTGGAAGTCAATCGTGAACATTTGCCGAGTACGTATTTCATTAGAAAAATTGGTACTCGCCTGCGGGATTCGAACACCGGTGCATCGCTATACACGAATGCACCGGACCTCTTATCCTTTAGGCCACGACGACTTCGATATACAGGGTGTCCCACAAAGAATGGATAATCCTGAAACACCTCAGCTTTTACGTTGTAGATATCTATGGGCACCGGTAACCACTTAACGTCAGGTGGGCCGTGAGCTCGTCCACCCATCTAAGCAATATTTTTTTCAACATTAAATTAGTCTACTGTAAAGTTCACGCATTGACGCTTCACGAATTTACATTACGAAATTAGTGGCGTGAAATTAATTTCGTGACATTAGTTTTACCAACAGTTTCACGTGTAATTTAATACTTTCGTAATGCATGCATTAATTTCATGCATGTAAATTAGTTTCGTGCCCTGCGCGATTTTTTGGTGAAATTAGTGTCATGCAACTAATTTCATAGTGTAGACGCGACGTGAAACTAATGTCGCGAAAGGGCCTGCGCTGTGCGGACGTGTGTATTGTTAGTTCGGACGCGCTTCAAGCGTTGAAAATGGCAAACCAACGATGGAGTACAGATAAAAATATAGATCTTATTAATGAATATCAGCGACAACGGTGTCTCTGGGACCCGAAACACCTACAGTAAAAAAGCAAAATTATATTCACTCATTCGATAATAGTTTTTATAACTCTCAGGATCTTCATCTGCTAATTCAGAGACTAACTTCATTGCACCTAAATGCCTTCTTGTTGACCATCCTCGAATCTACCAACCTTTTTTTTCTTGATAGTCTTTTTTTTAAGTTTATAGGTATATAAGCATTTCTTTAGCTACATTGAATATAGCATATAGCATAGAATATAGCTTTGATGGTGATGGCGTCATGGTTACTGCGATACTGTGGATTTCGCGACACTAATTTTTTGACGAAATTACTTTCGCTTAAATCGAAACTACTTTCGTGAAATTGAGCTCGACATGCATGACACTAATTTCGTAATGTAAACTCCGCATTAGTCACGTTTGCCTTTAGAGCGTCGATATGTATATGCGTGTGGTCGTACCGGGGGGCGGCGCTAGTCGAACAGGTCCCTATCTGCGGGCGAGCGCGCGCGCGGCGGGGGCGAGGCGCCGCTGTAGTTGAGGAAGTCCCACACGAGGATGGTGTCGTCGTGCGACGAGGACACGATCTGGAACTCGTCGAACTGAAGACGGAACACGCGTCCCGTGTGCTCCTTGACCGGAAACAGAGACCTTCACTTAAATACACGTAATTACATTGGAGGGTACTTAGTGATAAACAACAGCAGCTTAGCGTCTGGTGTGCTGATGTCCACGGGCGACGGTAACCAATCACCATTAGATGGGCCTTTTGCTCATTTACCTAGAAAGACAATTAAAAAACAATACATTAATAAGGTAATTTTTCTTTTTTTTTAACACTCACTTTATATGCTATCAATCAATCAGTGAACTTTTAGTTACTGTTTTTTTTTGGATGATGTATTACTGGTGGCCCGAAGGTCTTTCGAGTTTCACCAGGATAGATAGGTAAATAAAAGCTCAGCCAGGAGTGGACGAGCAAAGACTCAGCCAGGAGGAGTGGGTTTTGCTAACAGCTGCCCGAGCGCCTTCGAAGGAGACCTAACAACTCAAGAGCAGCTGCTTCGCGAATGAATCTACTATCCAAAGAAGATCGAGGACGGCACTTTGCTACCGCCTGACCTCCCGAACACTCACGACTAAGGTCCGCAGACAGAGGTCCTGGTGCGGCGTCCGCACGTCCAGCGCGGCCGGCAGGTCCCACACCTTGATCTTCCCGTCGTAAGCGCCGCTCACGATTCGCTTATTGTCAAACCTGCAAACACAAAGTAAGTCTTAAAAAAAAACGCTTTTATAAAAAAATTCACTAAAAAATAGAAAATAAATTTGAATTAAAAATAGTGTAAGAAAAATGAATTTATTGTAAAAAAAAACCGTGGGGTGCATGGTCATAATAATCAGTAGTTATAAATATTTTATGAACAGATATGAGTACTTCTACTCAACTCAACTGAGATGAAATTAATCTTAGTAAAATGGTGGTCATTTACTGAGATTTTTTCAATGGACTTTTTGGAGGATCCCGAGAAGTTACGTCCAGCAGCTTTGTTTCATTTTCCCACATTTGTGCACTTTTACAGATATTATAAAGTTAATAACCCACCGTTATTACACATTTAAATTTGAAGAAAGCTAAATAGACAATATAAAATAAATCACAGACCTTCACATACACAGTACAGATACCAAAACAACATCTTTTTTTGAAGTGAAACTTCCTTATCGGCGTTGGAAAAAAATTTACCGTCACATTTTTCGGTTACGCGTCACTTTTTTCCGTTACGCGCCATCTGTTTTGTATTCATGTCTATGATAATAAAATCCTTTTGTTTAAACTTTATCTAATTTAACTTTTTTGTATTCATGTCTATGATAATAAAATCCTTTTGTTTAAACTTTATCTAATTTAACTTTATTTAACCAATTTCTAGAAAGTTGCATGTAGATCATTTTTCGAAAAATAAGGCCATAAACAAGTTTCACTTCTTACGTGTGTACACTAGTACACGCACACATTTTTGTTATCGAATTAGTTTGGTTTGATCGATATAAAATTTAATATCTTTTAAATATGTTAAGAAATAAATTAGTGATTGATATTTTTTTTTAATTTTGTTTATCTGTCTGTTTGTTCCGGCTAATCTCTGGAACGGCTGGACCGATTTTGACGAGACTTTCACTGATAGGTAGCTGATGATATAAGGAGTAACGTAGCCTACTTTTTTTAGACTAGCTTCGCCCCGCGGCGTCACTTGCGATACGACAATAACCGCGAGTAACATCGCGCGACTCAGCTATCAATAAAAACACACTGAACAAGTCGGGGACGCGAGACCGCGTGGAGCGCTCCGTGATTTATCGGCGCCACTCGGAGCCGCTTCGGCAAGCCGATCGCGGCACACTTATTAAGCTATTGCATAGCTTTTATCGCGGGCCTTGAGCGCGGCGACCGAATCATGAAATTCCGTAACGAAAATAACCTGACACCCCCACTCCGCCTACCATGTAGCTCGCGTTCAACACATTCACACGTTGCGCTTGTGTAGTGTTTGTGAAAAAGCGCGCGGCGTGACGTCGCGCTGCCGCATGCACATCATGAAAATTCTGCCCATCTCTCTCTCGCGCGGTCTAGCTTATGAGTGTGAAGGGGACAGTTAATGTTTTGCTTTTGTTAATGTTTATAAATATAGCGTGGTCTTGTTTTATTATTCTTTTAATATTAAATTATCATTGTCTAATTATAATGGCATAAGTTGATAAAAAATGCTATGCGATAGCTATACCGCGGCAGTTCCCGAGTGCCATACGTTTTTTTTTTGCATTTCGTTTCATCCAGTTTGAAATCACAACGATCCTAAAGAAGTTTCACTTCAATAATGTTTCCGAAGCGAAGTCCTCGCTGTCTGACTGACTGACCGTATGCAGCGCACGAGCTCCTCGTGCCCCTCGAGCACCCGGATGCACGAGCCGCACTCGATGTCCCACAGCCGGATGGTGTTGTCCGAGGACCCCGACACGACGAGCCGGTCCCGGTACTGCAGGCACGCGATCCCGCGCTTGTGCCCGTTCAGCGTGCGCACGAACTCGCACGACGACGTGTTCCACACCTGCACGACGCCACGAACGAAAACAAAAACATTACATACGTACATACATACACGTACACATAAACAAACATACATCATTTGTTAACTAGTAGACAGCGCCCATGGACGGAAATGCGACCCACTGAGAAAATTCGGCGAGAAACTCAGTGGGCTGTGTCTGATGGTTAATTTACTCTCCAAACCCTTGAGATGCTTTTGGTACCTAAAAGTTACCGTTAATGGATCGGGAGGATCCGCAATGACGTGTGAGTGATGTTGTAACAATACGTACTTTTATAGTTCTATCACCGGACGCACTGACAATATATTTCTCGTCAAAGTCAACGACATTGACAGCGGCCCTGTGTCCCACCAGCACTCGCCTCAGCATTATCTCCGTCGTCGACGTCATATCCCACACGGCTATCGAACGATCCTGAAAGCCGCAAAAACACACCCTTTATAATAACAATTTATTAATTAAAAAAAAAAAAACAGTGTGGCACTCGGGGACTGCCGCGGTAAATCTATTGCGTAGCATTTTTTATCAACTTATGCAATTATAATTAGACAATGATAATTTAATATTAAAACAATAATAAAACAAGACTACGCTATATTTATAAACATTAACAAAAGCAAAACCTTAACTGTCCCCTTCACACTCATAAGCAAGACCGCGCGAGGGAGAGATGGGCAGACTTTTCATGATGCGCATGCAGTGCGATGTCACGCCGCGCGCTTATTCACAAACACGACACAAGCGCCACGTGTGAATGTGTTGAACGCGAGCTACATGGTAGGCGGACTGGGGGGTGTTAGGTTTTTTTCGTTACGGAATTTCATGATTCGGTCGCCGCGCTCAAGGCCCGCGATAAAAGCTATGCAATAGCTTAAAATGGCTTCAAGTCAGACCCCGTTAGGCTTCGGCACTAAGGGGACCAAGCGTCAGGCTCACCTTGCTGCAAGTGACCATCATCCCGTTGCAGAAGCGCAGGTGCAGCACCGCCTCGCAGTGGTGGATGAGCGTGTTGAGCATGGCGCCCGTGGACACGTCCCACACGCGCACGGTGGAGTCCGACGAGCCGGATATGATGGCGCGCTCGTCGTACTGCAGGCACAGAACCGACCCCGTGTGACCTTGCAGCTCCTGGAAGGATCGAAGACATAAGATGTAGTAAGAAATTATTTTTAGAGATGAAAGGGATAGATGAGTAGACGAGCTCACAGCCGGTAAGTAAGTGGTTACCGGAGCCTATAGACATCTACAACTTAAAAGCCGCCACCCACCTAAAGATATGAGTTCTAAAGTCTCCGTTTATACAGTACAACGGCTACCTCACTTATCAAAGCGAAACACATTACTGCTTCACGGCAGAAATACGGACTCACAGCTAGCCCTACCACCAGTAGTGTCCTAAAGGATAAGACGTCCGGTGCATTCGTATGTAGCGATGCACCGGTGTTCGAATCCCGCAGGCGGGTACCAATTTTTCTAATGAAATACGTACTTGACAAATGTTCACGATTGACTTCCACGATGAAGGAATAACATCGTATAATGAAAAATTATAATTCGCATAATTACTGGTGATAGGACCTTTTGTGAGTCCGCACGGGTAGGTGCCACCACCTTGACTATTTCTGCCGTGAAGCAGTAATGCGTTTCGGTTTGATGAGTATCGAGCTGGTGTTGTACTATAAAAACTGAGGCTTAGAAATCTTGATGCGTCGAGTTGAGCTGACAACGTTTATGTTGTATATAGACGACTTTTTGGCGGGAACGCGAGGAATGAAGTTGTGTGATTTGTTTTATTTTGTTTATTTAGTGTTTCTTCAGGTTTAAATGTGTAATAATGGTGGTTTATTAACTGTTTAGTATATCTGTGAAAGTGCACAAATGTGGGAAAATAAAACAAAGTTGCTGGACGCAACTTCTCGGGATCCTCCCAAAAAGTCCACTAAAAAAATTTCAGTAAATGACCACCATTTTACTAAGACTATAAATCATCCCATATCATTTTATTGAATTTCATCCCAGTTGATCACAAATTAATCTTCTTCATTTCATTTCAATCCATATTATCATTTTTCATATAAAAAAGTTATCATTAAAATTAAAATAAGACTTGACCTAAAGGTCTTAGTTACCAGGTCATAAAATCCCTTAAAAAAAACGTATATAGACTTCAGTAACCACGTCCTCCACTGAGTATAAATCCAGTTGAGGTCCTCAATTGGTTTGTTATTTATTTCCATACTCACTCTGACGCACTGCAGTGTCTTTCTGTCCCATATTTTTATTGTGTTATCTCTAAGGCCCGATACTATCTTATTGTCGTCGTACTGTAAGCAATATACGCCTTTGGAATTCTCCGATCTGCAGTTTATCCTCTGTAACAGAAATGAAAAAAATGTGAATAAATGAAATGGTGATTCGGAATGTGTGTAATGTTTTCTTTGTTGATTTAATGTATCTTTTATGCATTATCTTAAAAAATATGAGAATTGTGCACTGCTTCTCTATATTCTCTATAAGTGTGGAAAATTTCATATTCCTCCGTCCGCGCAATTTTCGTAAAAAGGATACAAAGTTTCTGCTTCACGTATTAATATATAGATTTCATTGCACCTACCACTATTTACTCTGCACTACCTTTGGTTGACTGGTAGAGAATGCCTTAGGCATTAAGTCCGCCAATGTAAATTTTACATGAAGTGTAAGAAATAAATAAATAAAGCAAAATAATTTTTACCTGTAAATTATGTTTTCCCATTCTCCAATTGTCCTCTATAGATTGTATGTCCTTTATTATCTTGGGATATAGTTGTCTGTAGAATGAGTGTGACGGATGTTGGCAGCCAGGCTTCGGTTTGAACAGGTACTGTATCCTGGGGAGGGGAAGCAGATACGTCATGAGTTGCTCACACGACTCATTCCCGAGGACTCTCACATAATATCAATCGGATGGAAGAAACCAAAAAGTGTAAGTCGTGGCCTAAAGGATAAGACGTCCGGTGCATTCGTGTTGAAGCGATGCACCGGTGTTCGAATCCCGCAGGCGGGTACCAATTTTTCTAATGAAATACGTACTTCACAAATGTTCACGATTGACTTCCACGGTGAAGGAATAGCATCGTGTAATAAAAATCAAACCCGCAAAATTATAATTTGCGTAATTACTGGTGATAGGACCTCTTGTGAGTCCGCACGGGTAGGTACCACCGCCTTGCCTGTTTCTGCCGTGAAGCAGTAACGCGTTTCGGTTTGAAGGGTCGGGCAGCCGTTGTAACTATACTGAGACCTTAGAACTTATATCTCAAGGTGGGTGGCGCATTTACGTAGTAGATGTCTATGAGCTCCAGTAAAGGTCATCATGGATAAAGGCTATAAAAAACAATGATGACAATATACCAGGACAACATGAAACAAGGAGCTAACTCACCATCCGGCTATATAAAAAAAATGACAATGTACCAGAACAACATGAACACAAGGAGCCAAATCACCATCCGGCTATATAAAAAAAAATGTCAATGTACCAGGACAACATGAACACAAGGAGCCAACTCACCATCCGGCTATATAAAAAAAATGTCAATGTACCAGGACAACATGAACACAAGGAGCCAACTCACCATCCGGCTATATAAAAAAAATGTCAATGTACCAGGACAACATGAACACAAGGAGCCAACTCACCATCCGGCTATATAAAAAAAAATGTCAATGTACCAGGACAACATGAACACAAGGAGCCAACTCACCATCCCCTCCGCTCGGCGAGGCCGCGCCACAGCGAATCCGTACGGACCTTCCTCTCGATGAGCTTCTTCCACAGCATCCCTTCCGATATCACCCTCAACCACTCGCGGCAAACCAACTCGGCCGCACATAGAGAGCTCGCGTCCAGGTACGACAGTATGTTCTCTGCGACGTGGTCCAGGCCTTTTTCTGAAAACGAGCGTGTATTAACAATACTAGATGATGACCGGCTTTTTTTTTTATAACGCCATCTTGTTGTGTCTTTAAAGCAATAAATTCACCAATAGATGTCGGGAAGATTCATAAAGTTAATTATCGATAAAGTTGATTATTTAAAACACGAATAAAACAACATTTTCTGAAAATAAATCGTAATCGATTTATCGCCCCCGAAATCCCCTGTATACTAAATTTTATGAAAATCATTGGAGCCGTTTCCGAGATTCTGGTTATATATATACAAGAATTGCTCGTTTAAAGGTATAAGATCAGTCGTATATTTGCTATTTACAAAGATACGACTTGGCCATAATGGATACGGTATACAGCCGGTGAAATTAAAAAGAAGAGGTTAAACTATTGTTACGCCGGTAAGAGTAACGTCATCTATCACCGAATAGCAGAAATGAATATCAAAAGAACTAGTAACATCGAGAACGCTTGAAATTTACAACGCCATCTATTGTCATATAGCGGAAACACGCATCGAAGCCACTCGACTTGCCTAGAATGTTCTCGATTAATCTAGGGATGTATAGACTATAAAAGCGTAAAAGCTAATTCTAATTTGTATGGAGTTGAAACATTTGCCTACGTTTGCCGTTAGAGGCGCTGTTCCAACTGCATACAAATTTGAGTTAACTTTTACGCTATCGAGAACGTTAAAAAACACGCACTGAGCACACTCATCTAAATTACTCATTGAATGGCTTGAACAACTAACTGGCACTACTTCCCTATGAGTGTCCAGTGTGCTTAGTTCTAGTTTTTTAACGTTCTCGATAGCGTAAAAGTTAACTCGAATTTGTATGGAGTTGCAACGTTTGCCTACGTTTGCCGCTAGGGGCGCTGTTTTACTTTTACGCTATCGAGAACGTTAAAAAACACGCACTGAGCACACTCATCTAAATTACTCATTGAATGGCTTGAACAACTAACTGGCACTACTTCCCTATGAGTGTCCAGTGTGCTTAGTTCTAGTTTTTTAACGTTCTCGATAGCGTAAAAGTTAACTCGAATTTGTATGGAGTTGCAACGTTTGCCTACGTTTGCCGCTAGGGGCGCTGTTTTACTTTTACGCTATCGAGAACGTTAAAAAACTCGAACAAATCACACGGAACCAAAAACCGACGTATCCGTATAGAGTAAAGCTCACAACTTACTGGGCAGCATACTGATGAAATCCCTTTGTAGCATCGGTTTGAGGTAGGCATTGATGTGACCGTGCTGGTAGTGGCACATCCTAGCCAGGAGTTGCTCCACGAATTCCACCTACAAACACACCGGACCATATGGTTAGCCGTGGGCCAAGCCCAAACAAATCAGGGGATCAGTAATTTTTAACGAGTCGAGATTTTCATCCTAAAGGAGAAACCCCATTTTGGGCCTGAGCGTTACACGAATGGGAAATGTACCAAAAAATTCGTCTATTTTGCTTGATTAACCTATTGAAATCTTAGCTTCATTGACAATGGCCAAGTGTAGAAAATAATTTGAATTCAATTTTTTGTTTTAAACAATCTTTGTAAACATCTGCAACACTTCTTTCAATATATATACGTAACTAGCTCCACAAACGTGCGGATTAGAATTAAAGCATCCATAAAATAGGATCGATTTAGTGGAAATCGAGTGTAAAAAATAATGAATACTCTTTTGCTTTAGGATAAATGACTGTTTTATAGGTATTATAATCAATGTAAATAGAGTATGGCCATCGAATCGTGACACAACTACTTACAATGGCGGCAATTCAAAATATCTACAACTGACAACATTAAATATAGCATGAAAGGATAGTTTTGCATTTTTATACTAATGTGACTATGCCCTAGAAAAATACAAATGTATCAAATCGTGTTATGTTATCTTTAATGTTGCCAACTGAAGATATTTTGGATTGCCGCTATTTAGTTGTGCCATGATTCGCCGGCCAGACTATAAACTTAATCTCATTGAATAACGTAACGTAAAGCACCAAAATCTACTAACAAAAATCATTAAAAGAAATAAATAACTGTGCCCTTTAGTTATGACACGAAATCATGTCGGTAACTGCGGCAATTCAAAATATTTTCAACTGGCAATCTTAAATATAACATGAAAGAGTCGATTTGGTACTTTGAGTTTTTCTATGGTGTAGTTACATTAATAATTTTACTGGTGGTAGGATCTCTTGTGAGTCCGCGCCTCCCGCCGGCCTATTTTTGCCGTAAAGCAGTAATGCGTTTCGGTTTGAAGGGCGGGACAGCCGTTGTAACTATACTGAGACCTTAGAACTTATATCTCAAGGTGGGTGGCGCATTTACGTCGTAGATGACTATGGGCTCCAGTAACCACTTAACATCAGGTGGGCTGTGAGCTCGTTGATGGGTATCTAAGCAATAAAAAATAAAAATAAAAAAGGCATGAAATAAAATGAAATGAAATGTGATGAGATAATATGGGAGCTCGTAATGATTTATATTTTATATAAAAAAGTTATCATATAAATATAGTTTTTCATATAAAAAAGTTTTCATAAAAATTAAAATAAGACTGACCTAAAGGTCTTAGTTACCAGGTCATAAAATCCCTTAAAAAAATCATTTCGTGCGCAGCGCGTTTCGCATTACGTTGTTTTTAATTTTTGGCTTTCGTTCGTTTTCGTAAACAACCTAACACGCGATTTCTCGTAACAGGTTCTATTTTTATTTTAAAGCAAGCTGTTACTGCAACAGGTTTCGTAAAAAATTACTCATCTTTAGTAGGAAACAGCCTCAAAAATATCGTTTTTATTAAAATATCTCGAACAATAAACATAACCTAAAATGTAAACATTGTCTGATTTTACCAATTTGGCCATTGCTGGGAGACCTGAAAATTGGGCTCATGAAACCTTCTTAGGTATTGTAACTTATGCCCAAATTCTAGCACTGTAACGCCAGGCCCAAGTTTGTATGGATTTCGGGTTTGTCCTTTATAAAATGCCACAATTTGCACGGAAGATAAAAATGAGCTACTTTTACCGTCTAGTTATTAATGTATTTGACAAGGCTATCTATGACCTTGATAAAAACTACAACTTTATATTGGATAATATGAAAAACCAAAGCGTTCGGTTAGGGCTAAAGGGTTACGCTGATCACTTCCATACGCGTTTTGTTTGAGAGTGGCTTGTAGGAAGCGTTTACGTTGGAGACCTCACGCGGCTCACGGGCGACTAAGGGTTGCCAGATTTTTTTTCAGCCTATTTATAAGGAACAAATGCTTAAATAGGCAAAAAATACGGGAATTTACTTTTTTACCCGGGACAAATAAAAACCAAAATTATAGTGACATTTTTTTTTTTATATTTCTTCGAGGAGCAAGTCAGTTTTAGCATATTTATAAAAATCAATACAATTACAATCGTACGGTTCGAATACGGGACATTTTAAACTAAGCCTAAAAAACGGGATGTCCCGGGAAAAACGGGACACGTCTGGCAACTCTACGGGCGACCCTCGTGGCCTAAACGGTTCAGTAAGATAAGGCTCACCGGTGCGCACCGTGGTCTGAATGAAAATACTCGTTTTTTCATGTGGCGTACAACGTGTCAAAGGTAATCTCGTCAGCTTGTATCGAGGCACCGCATTACACTACCGACGCGCTATGATGGCCGTTTTGACGTTTTTTTTTTTATTATTGCATACATGGGTGGACGAGCTCACAGCCCACCTGGCGTTAAGTGGTTACTGGAGCCCATAGACATATACAACGTAAATGCGCCAGCCACCTTGAGATATAAGTTCTAAGGTCTCAAGTATGGTTACAGCGTACTATTACCACATACCTAACTCGGTATTTGCTTTTCGATATACAAAATTAAAAAAAAAGAAAATTTAAGAAGGTTAATAAATTAATTTAAATTTATTAATTAAAATAATTTAATAAGGATTTATAATTTGGTTTTATTAAGCCTTTTTAATCAGGTACTACTTGCAATAAAAACTTGTAGATTCCATTATATTTTTTTGCGAGAATAAATTGACATTTCACATCACTATTGTATTAAGTCAAAACGGCCATCATAGCATGCCGATAGTGTAAGCACTTTTTTTTATTGCCCTTGTAGGCAGACGAAGCACTTATCAGCTTCGATAACATTCCTTGTACTGATCTGAAGGGATGCGGTCACCTGATCTGTCTCGTTCCATCTTGTGAAGTAGTTGAGGCATGCGTCCCTTTCCGCCGCGTACGCAGGGCTGCTGGGCACCGGTCTGACGCCGCTGTCCAAACTTGTCAGTGACGTCACCTGGAAAACGATCGTGAAAGCGGTTGAGACAACCCTAGCACTCGGCGTATAGTGACGCGACTAAGTCAAGTTCTTCGAAAGACATTGTGTGCTTAGTCACTAGTTTTTTTTAATTTGAAAGTTCTGAACAGCTTCCCTTCGTTTGCCGCTAGGGGCGCTGTTCCAACTCCATACAAATTTGAGTTAACTTTTACGCGATCGAGAACGTTAAAAAACTCGCACTAAGCACAATACTAATATATGTTTTGAAGGTCGAGACAATGGTTGGAGATCGGAATTGAAACTTCGATCTCTTCTTTCGAAGTGAGCTGCTGAATTTACCGTTGCTATGAACGATGAATGGATGATGAGTTTACCACAAAGTACCCTTTATGGGACTCGCAATTCGTGCGCAAATTATTAAAACAAAATCATCATTGTAATCAATGCAATTGATCGGAATGCAGTGGATCGCGATTCAGATCCGGTGGTAGATTCAACGAAGCACTACTCTTGCTAGGGCTAGTGTTAACAAATTCTCTCAGGTTGAGCCCGTAAGCTCACCTACCGTAGCTAGAATAGTCCCTTAGGCTAGTGAATAGGTAGGGTTTTTTTTGACAGATTTTACTGATGTATAATTGTACTATATGTTTCTTAAACCGAGAGGGCTGGTGGTCGTGGCGCCGACGACCACCGGACCGGCGTCCCGAGGGGGAGGGTGATAGGAGAGATGTGCTCCGCACTAAACGCTTCACTTTCCCCCCTCTGCCTCTTCATGAGTTCTGTCTCATGCGAGGTTTGGACGTTGGTTGTTGAGCGACAGGAGGTTTTAGTCAGTTCGACTCAGACATGCCCCGCCCTCCATCCCCAGTGGAGGGCGGAAGTCCGGCGATTTCCTCCTGACAAAAAAAAAAAAATATGTTTCTTAAATAATAAACTTTAAAGTAAATTTTTTGTTTACACTATTCATAGGGGAAGGCGATATCTGCTGTGTTCGTATAAATAACTAGCCATACTCGCTCGCTTCGCTGGGCATTTAAAACTAACATTATTATTTATTGTCATTATTATTAGGGAGTACAACTCTCATATAAATATCAGCCTATCCATTAAGTACATGTATTTTCTACATGGATACCAAGTTTCAAGTCAATCGGATGCACGGTTCAGTAGTTATAACGGAACATCCGTAAAAACCACTGTAGATTTATATATTAGTATAGATTTCCCAAACCTTCATAGCTGTAGGGGAGAGAGAGGGGGGGGGGGGGTGATACGGGTGGCTTCAGAGAACCCAGAATAAGCCCCAATATGAATGAAAACTATATTGATATGCACATAATTTAGGATCGTCGGGAAGTAAATTTATTCATTTCCATTGGCATACATTCAATATTGGATCATTAAGGTTAGATGATTTTATTTATTAAAAATTTGACTGACTAGCTGGCAAAGATTATATTAAAATCTATTCCTATCGACATCCCATTTAAAAAATTCTCCTATAACGAGGTCAACTCTTATAACGCGATGTCATGTCCTCAGCAAAAAACCCGCGTTTTTTCATATGACGCGGCGATTTTTTGCTTGTTGAAATATTTCATACAAATTTTCATTAATTTAATTCTGTCAATGAGATCAAACGGGGGCATTATGAGAGAGAGAGAGAGATAATACACTTTATTGCACACCAACACAATTTACATTCAAAAAAACAGTCAAAAAGCACATATGTACAATAGGCGGTCTTATCGCTAAAAGCGATCTCTTCCAGACAACCCTTTAATTTACAGAAATACTGTAAAATATAAAAATAAATTTTGCTCCTATAACGCGGAACCAACCCACCGCGTTGTAAAAGGCATTAATGAAAATGCAAGACATTATCTTTAGTGTATAATACAATGAACAGAAGAGTTCTCTCTTCTCTCTCTAACTTTCAAAGCTTCCGAGGAAACATCACAAAAAATTCCTTCAAAGCAACTTCATATCTGTGACGTCATATGGGGGCAAAAACAAAAATAGATCATACACTCACACACAATAGTTAACCAGCCACATACGGCATCATGATTGCGATTAATATAAGATTAAAAAAAAACTTCTTTAACTTAGCTTAAAAACTAGGAATTTATTACTATTTTTTAGATAATTATGTTGGGTGATTTTTTTTTTGTTGCCTTTATAGGCAGACGAGCTTACGGCCAACTTGATGGTGAGTGGTTACCGTCGCCCATGGACTTCAGCAATGCCAGGGGCAGAGCTAAGCCACTGCCTACTGATAAATGACCTATATGTTCGAAGGATCTAAGCTCGTATTTATCTATCACAAATCTAACCCTTTTCGAGCAAGGGAATTAGTTTTACCAAAGTTATACCTTTCGCCACTACTACGAGACGACTTCTCGATCGCAAGGCACGTGTGCTCTCTCGGCCGAGATGCGATCGAGTTTCCGCATGCAAATGCGTGCCGGCCTCGCGTTAAGCAGAGGTCAAGCGTTTAGACAGGCAACGACTGAGTGAGACATTTCGATCTAATATACATTATCGCTCACCAATCGATCGAGTATCAAGTTAGACGAGAACTTTTTTCTCGATAGCGTAAAAGTTAACACGAATTTGTATGGAGTTGGAACAGCGCCCCTAGCGGGAAACGTAGGCAAACGTTCCAACTCCATACAAATTCGTGTTAACTTTTACGCTATCGAGAACGTTAAAAAATTCGAATTAAGAACACAAAAGATTTTACTGTGGGGTAGTAGTTTATAATAACAGCGATCTCTCAGATTGATGTTGAACTTAGATTGGGTAATGGTACGAAACTTATAATGATAAAGCTTTTTATGAAAAATAGATCTTAATTGTTTTCTAATTCATTCTCAACAGCAACAATAGGCCGGTAAGGGACGGTAGCGGGGAATGGACAGCAGCAATATCCGAATATTACATATTTCGAGGGATGAAAGGCTATTTGGTCATTTATTTTTGTAATTAAACTAGCGACCCGCCCTCGCTTCGCTTCGGAAACTGTAATATATTATTGATTTCTCCACTATTTAATGGATGCTATTATACATAATATAAACCTTCCTCTTTAATCACTCTATCTATTAAAAAAAACCGCATCAAAATCCGTTGCGTAGTTTTAAAGATTTAAGCATACATAGGGACAGACAGATATAGGGACAGAGAAAGCGACTTTGTTTTATACTATGTAGTGATGATGTCCGTTTATTTGATACTAGCTGTACCCGACCTCTTTGTTAGGCATTTAAAATTAACATTGTTATTTCTCACCCCCACAAAGATTCTCATCATTAACGCCCCCGCAACTGGTGTAGGGAGTCCAACACTCATATAAATATTAGCCTATCCATTAAGTACATGTACTTTCTAAATGAATACCAAGTTTCAAGTCAATCGGATGCACGGTTCAGTAGTTATAACGGAACATCCGTAAAAACCACTGGAGATTTATTATATATTAGTATCCACAGTTCGATGTTTTTACTTAATTGAAATTCAATTAAGCTTACCCCATTCAAATAGCTGAAGCAGCTTTTTTTTGTGATGATATTTTTTCGCAATATTAAATTTTAAATGGCTCTCCTGTAAATTTCCAATAATATCGCTTAAACCCAATAGCAATTCACTCCTCGATATGTCGAACCACACGCGTCTTCCGCTAAGCTACATGAAAATTTAAATGTTTTTTTATTGCTTAGATGGGTGGACTAGCTCACAGCCCACCCGGTGTTAAGTGGTTACTGGAGCCCATAGACATCTACAACGTAAATGCGCCACCCACCTTGAGATAAAAGTTCTAAGGTCTCTATATAGTTACAACGGCTGCCCCAACCTTCAAACCGCAAACGCATTACTGCTTCACGGCAGAAATAGGCGGGTTGGTGGTACCTACCCGTGCGGACTCACAAGAGGGCCTACCACCAGTCGTACTCTTTATCACGGTTTCCTTTCGGTACCGAATCGCCAAGTGAACGCCGACGCTTACATTCTTTAGAGGTTATATCGTCTTGTTACGTATTCGCGTTACTGTCGTTTTAAAGGAGGAAATTATTTGTAGGAAGTAAAATTCTCATGGCACTAGTCGGCACGCGACATATCCATTGAAAAAAAATAATTAATTCGCATATGAAGCGTTTAAAAAAAATCTTTAGCTTTATGAGGTCGGGCGAGAACACATATAATCGAGTACTCATCATTTGAGACGTGAGGCTTGAGGTAACGGAGCCATGTAATGAAGGGTTATGTAGAATGATTCGATATATCGTCTTCTCGCATTAAAACTGTATAATCTCAAAACTTACCAATTTTATCAGGAGGGTGTTTTAAATGTTTAACATGTGATATTTTTAATATTATTAATCATCTTTGCAACATTTATTTTTTATTTTTACCAGTTTTATTATCTGTCTTTTAAAGTAAGATACAATTATATATTAATTTTGTTAATAGTAGTCAAAACATAGGTAAAATAAAATAAAAAACTAAACTACGCTCTTTTGATAGTATTTATGAGAAAAATACTGGTGATACCAAATGATTCCGCATATTAACTCAATTTCGAATATTTTAGGAAATTGTACACTTTTAATGCGAAAAGACGATATAGGTTTTTAACTTCAAATTCAATTTTGTAAACATGAAATTCTATTTCTATTCCAAGGTTATATTTTTTATTATTATTGTTTTAAAATTAATAAAACTAAAAACAAGTAAAAAGAGGAAAACACAAAGAATACATGTGCATTAAACGTCTTCAAGTTATGTTTTTTTTTTTTCTTCTAAATAATAATAAATTTAAAATTTCAAACAATTCTAACCTTGGAAGAGAAATTGAATTTAACGTTTACAAAATTGAATTCCATGATTACAAAATTGAATCTCAAATTAAAAACCTATCTACTTAAACAATAAGATCGATGATTCGATCGACATATCTCAGGTTATAGCCCGGGAGCCCGTGACAGATTTTCACGACCAAGTCCCTCCCAATCGAAAATTCGTGAAATGCATTAGGGACTTATACTATGTATACTCGCGACCGTCAGCTGCGACTCCGTGGGTGGGGCGGGCGGTGGCAGTCTCCCACGCATGGAGAAAAAAAAAGATTTTTCAGTCATCTCCTCCCATTTGAAATTTTGTCAGATTATAGTTAACCTAGTATTTTGAAGGAAAAAAAAAGTCAGCTGGTCATAACATGGTGGATTATACGTCAGCTGGCTGCTTGAACATGAAAAAAAAACCCTCCCTATTTCTGCCGTGAAGCAGTAACGCGTTTCGGTTTGAAGGGCGGGGCAGCCGTTGTAACTATACTGAGATCTTAGAACTTATATCTCTTAAGGTGGGTGGCGCATTGACGTTGTAGATATCTATGGGTATCCAGTAACCACAGTAACCACTTCATACCAGGTGGGCTGTGAGCTCGTCCACCCGTCCATCTAAGCAATAAAAAAAAGAAAAAGGCTCTAATGCCAGCAGTGGGCGACTGAGATGATGATGATTAAGCCATTTACGACGCTGCCTTCGTGAATCGAACTCGCAAAACACGCCGCCCATTGCACCAATGTATCTGCTTGTTGACTGTTTTTGTTAATGCTAATTGCGTTTTGGTGTGCAATAAAGTGTATTCTCTCCCTGTCTCTCTCTCGCACCACACAATAACGCCACATTCTTGATTTGTCATCATAATATGTCACTTTTGTATCCTTAGAAAGTGAAAGTTTGTTGTAAGCTTTCACATCATCAAACGTGTTTTTTTTTGGTGATCTACTTTTATTAGTTATTCTTATATATTGTTGCTGTCTTAAATTTTCAGAGCGATTTTCAATCGTAAAACGTTGGATTTTAGAGTTTTTTTCCATTACGTTACTAGGAAAAAGGATGATAACCTACTCATCACCTCTAACCCACAGACACAGCCCAGTGAGTTTCTCGCCGGATCTTCTCAGTGGATCGCGATTCCGATTCGGTGGTAGATTGATTCAGCGAAGCACTGCTCTTGCTAGGGCTAGTGTTAGCAAATTCTCTGAGGTTGAGCCCGTGAGCTCACATACCCGTCCGGGCGTAACTGGAATAGCCTCATGGCCTGGTAGCCCACCAGCGAATAGGTAGTGGAAACAAACCCATCACCGAAAGTGGAAGTAAAGAAGCCTAGGGGCGTAGTCCCATGCGCTGGTCTGATCTAATTAAGACGACATTCTTGACTATCCAACGTAGCATCAGCGTGACTATCCACTGCGCAAATATCAGGAAATAATTGAGGAACATAGTCCAAACAAAAGTCCAAAAAAACTACCCGGAGGGGAGTGATGTGGCGGGTAGCCATCATACAACGCAAGATATATGGCAGATGCCTGAATCGCGCTTACGACATTGTCAAGATAAGCTTGCATATATACAAGTTCCGAACAACAACATTCGGACCGTCGGTCTACCGAGCAAATATCACCCGCTCGGTGGAAGATCTTCCTTTCGTCGTAAACCTCCCCACATTCCGTAAAGGTCACGACCCTCAACACTGAGGAACACGATTCAAGAAGCAAGAAGATGAGTGAGCTGACGCAATTCGATTCACCTCCGAAGACTTTTTTTTTATTGCTTAGATGAGTGGACGAGCTCACAGCCCACCTGATGTTAAGTGGTTACTGGAGCCCATAGACATCTACAACGTAAATGCGCCATCCACCTTGAGATATAAGTTCTAAGGTCTCAAGTATAGTTACAACGGCTGCCCCACCCTTTAAACCGAAACGCATCACTGCCTAATGGCAGAAATAGGCAGGGTGGTGGTACCTACCCGTGCAGACTCACAAGAGGTCCTACCACCAGTAATTGTGAAAATTATAATTTTGCGGGTTTGATTTTTATTACACGATGTTATTGCTTCACCGTGGAAGTCACTCATGAACATTCGTTAAGTACGTATTTCATTAGAAAAATTGGTACCCGCCTGCGGGATTCGAACACCGGTGCATCGCTACATACGAATGCACCGGACGTCTTATCCTTTAGGCCACGACGACTTCAAAACTAGTAGGGCAACCGTTGCATTACAGAATCAATATAGCTAGCAACATTTACGTTGTTGATATCTACGAGTTAATGTAACCACTTAACGCCGGGCAAGCAGTGAGCTCGTTCAACCGCCTTCTTTTTCTCCACCTTATCTCACTAGTTGGGGTCGGCACAGCACACTCCGTCCATGTCTTCTTCGGTTGACTTCTTCCCTTCTTGCTTACACTACCATTTCCATACATTTCCTAGTCATGCATCTAGCCCATTCAACTGTGTTAACAATAAATATCAAAACATGCAAAATTCACGCAATCACTGGTGAGGGTACGGTTTGCCCACACTGGTTGATCATGTCAGAACAACATCATCTTAGTTTAAAAGGTTATCTCAAATACAGCAAGAGTTCACTGGTCCCCCACTTGTCCCGGTCAGAAACACAATACGAACTGTTTGACTAGACAGGTATTTTCGCCTACACGTCTGCAGTGTGAGACCAGACACGTGCCATAATAATTGGTTGATCCACCCTGCCTATTTCTGCCATGAGCAGTAATGTGTTTCGGTTTGAAGGGTGGAGCAGCCGTTGTAACTATACTGAGACCTTAGAACTCATATCTCAAAGTCGGTGGCGGCATTTACGTTGTAAATGTCTTGGGGCTCCAGTAACCACTTAACATCAGAGGGGTCGTGAGTACGACGAACTAAGCAAAAAAAAAATAAGAAGACAAAAATAGTTTCCAATCGAAACGCATTACTGCTTCACGTCAGAAATGGACATGGTGGTGATACCACTAATATTTCAATTTCATTACTCATTATATTGTTACTATTAGTTTTGTAGGAAGGAGACAAAAAGTAGCGCCGGCCCCAGGTGAATGGGAGAAGAGCAGGAGAATTATGACATAATAAAAATGCAATTAATTTTAACACACAAGTAGATCTTTGATTTCTGAATGCTGTCGATATTTAAAAAATCATACTGGAAATAACCAGGCTTATGTATAGTCTAGGATGAAAGTTTTAAGACTACTTATTTTTACTTACTTCTTTTACTTTAACTTTACTTATCATGTAACAGCTAGAACACATTATGAATGATGCATTGAAAATAAAAAGTATTAATAGTTCTTATTGTGAATTGTTACGTCTGGGTAATTATTATATGTTGTTTGGTAGTTGCAGAGGTCGTGATCCTCAACAATGAGATAAGAATTTTCTAATTTATTTGTAAAATTACTTTTACATAAGTAAGTGACAGGATGACGTGAATTGGATCCGCTCTTTGAAGGAACTAAGAATGTGAATTTTAGAAATTGTTATGTCACCATGCCGTGTAAAATAAACTGTTTCTATAAGTATTCTTTCTATAAATATCCTTATTTCACTTAAAGGTAAGGCTACTTCATCATCAGGTGGTTTGGTAGGTAGTTGAACAAAATGATAATTTCACAATATCCTGGTATACACAATCACAATTTAAGTAGCAATTTGGACGATAAGAAATACGTGTTCTATCACATTATCAACTGCTTCGTACTTAATCTGTTACTTAATTTTAAAATTGAAAATGAAGAGCGCCTATTTCTTGGAAAATTTTGATAGGTAATCGAAGAGAACATTATATCGCATGGTTTGTTTGGTAAAGTAATTTTAAATTAAGAACGAAGGTGACATAAATTTTTTTTTCTCCGTGTTTTTCCCGTTATTTCACGAATGATTCTAGGAAATTAGTCACGTCGAATATTGATAAATTTTTATGTAAACAAATGAGTTTAATGTCTCTGAACGTATTTGCGGACCAAGCCCGCTCCCTTTGCGTTAGCTGGAAAGTTTTTTCGGCAAATAAAACTTCCTAAAAAGTGGATTAAACTGAGATCCGCATTTCTCGTAACAAATAAATGTACTTTCATCACACAAAAAGCGCTAATGTCTTTAAAATCACTCCACATTAAGATTCTTGTATTATCAACAGAGGTTCTTGTTACAGTAATAAAGTGAATTCTTGTGTCAGACAATGGACATAAATACAAAATAATACAGGAGGTAAAAGGAAAGATGGCGGCATTGCCGTGACATTCTAAGCACTGTTCTATTTAAAGTTTACGCTCATACCTGAGGTGGTATTGTATCCTCTATCATCTTTTCAGTCTCCATTTTCACTATTTATTATTTAACATTAATAATTGTCCACTAAAACACCTCTAATATATACAAAACCACAATCGCTAAACACACATCGTTCGAATGACGTCAAGTACAACAATGTTTTAAAGTTGTTCCTAAATTGGCTTGTGCATTAAGGATACACAGCCAAAAAAATCCTTGTATCATTTGACTAATGCAGAAAATGTCAAATTGAAAAAAGTGCACATTAACGTGCTACGTGACATACTCGTAAATTTTAATTGTTTTAGTACGAATAGCATTGCTTCTTGCTATGATAAAAGATTTTGGAAAATAGAGTGATTAATCTATAACTATTCTGTAAAGCTATGTACATAAAAAAGAATGAATGTGTGTATTTATGTGTACCTAAAACTCGTGAACTAGTCCCCCAATTGATATAAAACTTTGCACACATCTAAAGGGTGCCATAACCATTTAGACCATTTTTACTAGTGGTAGGACCTTTTGTGAGTCCGCGCGGGTAGGTACCACCACCCTACCTATTTCTGCCGTGAAGCAGTAATGCGTTTCGGTTTGAAGGGTTGGGCAGCAGTTGTAACTATACTTAGAACTTATATCTCAAGGTGGGTAGCGCATTTACGTTGTAGATGTCTATGGGCTCCAGTGACCACTTAACATCAGGTGGGCTGTGAGCTCGTCCACCCATCTAAGCAATAGAGGTCGGCACGCCTAGGGGGCGTGCGGGTTATGTAGGATTTGACGATCTGCAGATGAGAGCAGACCGCAGGCCCAAGGACGTTTTAGGGCCCTACCGCACTAAACGACTCCCCTGCACTTTTACATCCAACGTCCTATCTCCACCCGGGGTTCTGACCCCCTTACTCTGACCGGGTTCTGAGCTGGTTAGAGTAAGGGGGTTCCCGCGGTCAGCACTATAAACAAACTCGCAGTACCAGTGCCAGCCCGACTAAGCAGGCATAGCCGCTCGAGGTTACCAGCATAGGTACGAAAAAAAATCAACGAGTTGCTATGTTTTACTCATGCTACAAAAAGCGTGTTAAGCTGATCATTAAGCTTAAAACAGTACTATTATTTTCAACGACTTGGAATAAATTACAGATGCTTACGGCTAAAGGTACATTCAATAAAAATCTTAAAATTAGTAACTTTTTCATAGAAATCATTCAATTCCAACACCGGTCACTCACATGCGCACGAATACGCAAACCCACAACTGTAGGACGACATTTGCGAATGATTATGCAAAGTTTTCGCTGCATTCGTGGTTTTCCAAGCTGTGTCGGTTTTTTAACAGACATCAAAGCGCGCGAACCTCGAACCTTCGCGTAGTCTCCCACACATTCACTTGCCCAGTTGCGCCGACGATTGCGAAGGTAACGGACGTATACTATACGCCATTTTCATAGTTCGTGACGTCTACTGTGTAGCGTATCTTCATCAAAAGAAATCCCATAAAAACAGCATGGCTGTTAATGATGTCTGGTAAAGAATTAAAAACTATTTTTCTCTTCAATGTTCTGTTGACGAATTAAAAAGGAGGAGAAATTCGTGAGACATTCGTAAACAAGTGTAGGAGGAAGCGCAAACGGGTTCGCAAATTGAGAATGCGAACCCATTTGCACAGCCGCTAGGTTTGCGAATGAATGTTTGACGGCCCTTCACATGCGCGCAAACATTCGTACAATGTACGAATATTTGCGCGCATGTCAGTGGCCGGCACAAAGGTCTAATGATTAGTCACAAGTTTGGGAATAGGAAACAAAATAGCTGGAGGTGCTCAAGTGTAGTTTTGGGTTATTTTAGTAAGTCCACTGAACTGAGAGCTTTAGGTACTCTATGCGATATCTACCTATTTTCTGAGGTGATAACTCACCATTTAACTGCTTACGACATTCTATCTCATTTAACATCCACTCGATGTGGTTTTATCTCACCAGATATAATCTAAATGTTTGGTAGAATTGGCACTGCTCCTTTTGCTAATCATTTGACAAATAAAAAAAGCTAACGAAAACTCAAATCTCAATGTCAAATGTCAATTGAGAACGATTCAATGTCAAACAGTCAAGCGAAACTTTGTTTTTATAAAAAAAAAACAAATATATATTAATGAATTATATTTAAATAATGTAACGAATTAAGATTTAATCTCAGTGTTTTTCACAGAGAAGTTATAATTAGTTAAAATATTTAGTTTAAGCAGTAACATGCATAGTATGCGCTACGCACGTATGATCTTGAAGTGTTTCAATAAATAACCAAAATAAATAACTCAGGTCAGTATTTACTCAATGTTTTACTTCTATTTACGCAGCAACTAAGTTTTTTCCTGCTATGAGGTCACGCGGAAGTGTCTGAAACAGTTTTACAGTAGTCATTTCACTCTGATATTTTAGTAACTTCGAAACAAATCAAAGATATTCTGCGCCCCTATTTAAAGTTTATCTTGAAATTAGGGTATAAAAGTAAAAAAATAATAAAGCTTATATACTCAGAGTCAGTAAAGTTGTTCCTACATGCTGCCTATTGCCTTAGACTGTCCACTACCTCTTTGGAGGAACTGGCATGACGTCTACGACTGACGATAACTACAACACCACGTCGGCCAACATAGGCAATAAATAAAATGCAATACAAGCAACTATGTGCAAAGATTTAATACTCATAGTAACGTAATTCCCATAGGGATAACTACTTTTGTTTGAAATTACGAAGCAAATAGCTTATAGCGTTTTATATGTAAATGAAGATAAGTATGATACTGCAAAAATAAATTTTATGGAAACCCAAAATGCAGTTGTTCAGTCATCGCTAGACTAAT
Organism: Bombyx mori; assembly: GCF_030269925.1. Lineage (NCBI taxonomy): Eukaryota > Metazoa > Arthropoda > Insecta > Lepidoptera > Bombycidae > Bombyx > Bombyx mori. The sequence goes on from NC_085130.1 coordinate 17,525,991, forward strand.
GAGGCAATTAATAATAACCAATTTTTATATACGAGTTTTTGTTTGTAATTTAAATACGTACATAATGAGGGAGTGAAGGTATTTGGATAAATTACATTTTTGCAACTTTACAGGAGAGCTATATAAAGTTTGAAATTGTTAAAAAATATCATATCAAAAAAACCCCTTCAGCTATTTGAATCTTATACCTTTAAATGAGCAATTCTTGTATATATATATAATCTAAATCTTGGAAACGGCTCCAACGATTTTTATAAAATTTTATATACAAGGGATTTCAGGGGCGATAAATCGATCTAGCTACGATTTATTTTCAGGAAATGTTTATTTGTGTTTTCAATAATCAACTTTATGACTCTTCCCGACATCTATTGGCGAATAATAATAACTATATGATGACCGACCTTAGAACTGATATCTCAAGGTAGGTTGCAGCATTTACGTTGTAGATGTCTATTGGCTCCGGTAACCACTTAATATCAGATGGGCCGAGAGATCGACGACCTAAGCAATAAAAAAAAAAGAAGCAAAAAAGTAATTACCAATCGAAACGCATAACTGCTTCACTACAGAAATGGACGTGGTGGTTATACCACTTATACCACCAGTGTTTTAATTTCATTACTCACTAGATGATGACGGGTTTTTTTTTTATAACGCCATCTTGTTGTGTCTTTAAGGCGGTTAGTTGCCCTCAATTAAGAAAAATAGTATTATTATCTGCCAATAGATGTCGGGAAGAGTTGATTATTGAAAACACGAATAAAACAACATTTTCCGAAAATAAATCTTAGCTAGACCGATTTATCGCCCCCGAAATCCCCTGTATACTAAATTTTATGAATATTGTTGGAGCCGTTTCCGAGATTCAGATTATATATATATACAAGAATTTCTCGTTTAAAGGTATAAGATAATACTATTTTTCTTAATTGAGAGCAACTAACTGCTTTAAAGACACTGCAAAATGGCATTATAAAAAAAATTATATCATTATCATCTAGCGGTCATCATCTAGTGGAGTAAACTTAATTGAAGTTCAATTGAAAAAATCGAACTGTCGATGCTAATCTATATATTAATACGTGAAGCAAAAACTTTGTATCCCTTTTTAGGCAAATTGGGCGAACAGAGGAGTATGAAATTTTCCACACTTATAGAGAATTTAGAGAAGAAGTGCACAATGCTAATATATTTTTAAAATAATGCATAAAAGATACATTAAATCATTAAAGAAAACATTACACACACTACATACCATGTATTTGACGCACACGTGCATGCATACTATTTTTTGTCAAACTTTTGTTCTTGGCGTCTGTTGTCAAATTGAGAATAGATTAAATATTGTTTGTCTTTATTAATATTTTTTATAGTGTAGTCTTGGCGAAATTTTTGATTATAGATGTATAAAATACAATCATAATAGTGTACAAACTTACAATTTCAATTAATTATAGTCGAATTTCGATTACTGCGGGACCTCTAGTACCAAATAATTCGTACCTTTAATTATGAAGATAAATGTCGCTTAAACGAAATACCCTTTCACCCTTCAATGTAATGATGTTATAAATAGGTCTTGCAACATGCTGTCCAATGATGTTGTCGAAAACCGCCGTGGTCCTCCCGGAGTCAACTCGAGGTCGCTCAGCTCTGCTCATTCTGCTGCTGATCTTGAGGTTTGTATATCAATATGTCGCACAACAAATAGTATTCCGTTTTGATATTGTAGGGCTCACCTCATGCTAAGCTACAGTCCATAGACGACATATTCATTTTATGCCAAATTTTTTTCCCTACCTATGCTGATGGCCTTGAGAAGCTATATCCCTAGCGTGTAGGTGAGCTCTTGGGGCTCAAACCGGAGGCGTTGCTAACACTGACCCTAGTAAGGGCAGTGCTTCGCTGAATCTACCACCGGATCGGAAACGCGACCCATTGAGAAGATCCGGCGAGAAATTGAGTGGGCTTTTTATGCCATGATGTCAAAGACTCAATCACACCGGAGAAGTATGTGTATAACAAGTGAAACTTGAACATACATCGGCATACATTATTCATTGAGTACATTAGACATGAAACCTTTTGAAATATTCAATCTCATTCTCTCTGATACTAAATCCTAAACACATATATTGTTACGCCGGTAAGAGTAACGCCATCTATCGTCGAATAGTCGAACGGATATCGAAGGATCTAGTAGCACCTAGAACGCTCGAGAAGTACAACGCCATCTATTGTCAGATAGCGGAAACATAATTCTCGAAAAATGTGGAATATCGTCGATAATTCTAGGGCTGTGGTATCGGCTATAAAAGCGTTGCAAAGATGGCTCGCAGTCAGTCAGTAATCGGAACTATTGGTATCGGATAAGCGATCAGTCGATAATATTGTAACGCGTTGGGGTTCGGAATAAATAAAAATTCTATCGAAGTACAAATTAAAACTCTATTTAACACTTAAAACACTTACGAACACTTTACAACTCTTAGTTCACTTCTTCCGCTTCGCTTCAGGTGATCCGTTCGCTGTTTCGCTTCGAGTAGCTCTGATTACTGACTAACTGCGTGCCATCTTTGCAACGCTTTTATAGTCGATACGACATCCCTAATTATCGAGATCATTCCTGACAAGCCGAGTAGTTTCGGTGTGTTTCCGCTATTTGGCAATAGATGGCGTTGTACTTCTCGAGCGTTCTCGATTTCACCAGTTCTTTGATATTCGTTTCTACTATACGACGATAGATGGCGTTGCTATTACCCGCCTAACAATATATTAGTGTTCATTATGTGAGCCCGTTCGCACGTGAGACAGCCCAATGCTGAATAAAAAAAGCAAAAAAATCAATCCAAAAACCGTCGCCAGTGATAACGAACAAGGAAAGATCACCAAGACGCATTTTTTTTTTAAAAGGCGAATTTGCCCTGAATAATAATTGTTTTTCAGATCCTACGCGAAATCGAGAATGTTTATTTCTCGTCGCCGGTCGACTTCGACGCGGCTCGGTACGTGCTGGAGCACGCGCCCGCACCCCCGACCTGCGAGTCCATCGAGCATATGTTCACGAAGCTCAAGAGGCAGCAACAGGTACTGAATGCTGAAAGAGAGAGAGTGTGAGAGAGTGCGAGAAAGATAGGGAGAGAGACAGATAAATAGAGAGAGACAGAGAGAATGCTTTATTGTAAACAAAATAAATAAACAATGCGAAAGTTTAAATACAAAACAGTACAATAGGCGGTCTTATCGCTAAGAGCGATCTATTCCAGAGAACCATTAGGTGGACAAGAATAATTTGGAATAACCCTATTCTAGTCTATTCTTTGCCAGGGTTCACAAACTGTTCTCGTACCGAATTATTCCGTCTGAATCGGCTCAGGTATCAGGGCGTTAAAACGGATAATCGATTTTGACTGAATACTAGATCCGGATGCGCAGTATTTTTTTTATTGCTTAGATGTGTGAACGAGCTCACAGCCCACCTGATGTTAAGTGGTTACTGGGGCCCATAGGCATCTATAACTTAAATGCGTCACACACCTTGAGATATAAGTTCTAAGGTCTCAGTATAGTTACAACGACTGCCCCACCCTTCAAACCGAAACACATAACTGCTTCACGACAAAAATAGGCGGGGTAGTAGTACCTACCCGTGCAGACTCACAAAAGGTCCTACCCCCAGTAAAGTATAGTAGATAAAGATAGATAAAGCATAGATAGGTATGCCATTAAATGCGTGCCGTAACAACGTGATTCCTTGCAGGTGGTCTCTGGAAAAGCCCTCCATTTGATATCGCAACAGCGCGACAATTGCGACAAGGAATTTGCCGAGATCCAAAACATAAGGACCCAGCTCTCCTTAACGCTGCAAACGTGCAGGAAAGCTAGGGAACACTTGCGGACCGCATCGAACCACCTGACCATGTCGACTTTCGTCATATTAGCCAACTTTAGGAAACGTCAGATCATCAGATCGGTCCTGAAGTGCTTAGAACTGATCCGGAGTTTGAGGAGCGTCGAGAGTGACGTCACGGAGCTATTAAACAAAAAGGACTTTTACAGCGCCATCGAGCTAATCCTGAAGTCAAGGAAGGCAGCGGCCGCACACAAGGAGTACGCTTGCATAACGGACTTGTCCAATAGACTCCAAGACACGCTGGTTTTGACCGAGGAGAAACTGGATTCGGTCCTGTCTAGTTTGTGTTTCAAATTCGATAAGGACGTCTTCACGAAGCTGAGGAAAGCGTATGGCTTGCTGGGGAAGACGCAGGCCGCGATGGAGCAACTCCACATGCACTACTCGTCGGCGGTGAACGAGTCCTCGGTGGCCGCCTTGAAAAAGTACACCGGGGAAGCGTCTATAGACACAAAGTTCCAGAATTTGTGTGCTTCGGTACCGTCGGGCAAAGCGCCCGCTTGCGTCCTAGATCTGTGCGAGAATCTCTTTTATATAATGCGTAGTTATTATCTATTGGTCGATTGGCATTCGAAACACGACGAAGAGCCCGCCTGCACGAATGTTTTCGATATACAAAAGAACGTAAGCCGGGAGTACATAAGGCAGAAGTTGAAGGCCGGTCTGCTCAGGATATGGCACGACGTTCAAGGCAAAGTCTCTATATTCTTGAAGAGTTCAGGCCTAGAAGACTATCCGTTCGAGAAATTCGTACAAATATTAGGTGTGCTAAGGAAACTGACGCAGATAGGCGAAGTTTTCTGCGGCGATAAATCGGACGTGCTAGAGGACTTTATAAAGACCCAAAGCGTGGTTTACATACAGAACTATCATAGAGGCAGGCTGGAGGAATTGAAGTTGTTCCTCGAGAACGAAGCCTGGGAACAGTGCCCGGTCAAATCGACGTTCAATCTGCTGAATCTCCAAGAGTTCAAACAGTTCAAGAAGTACCTGAACAGATCTGATGGTGTGGTGACGAAAAATCAATCGGAGAACGCGTCCTCTGTCACATCGCAAGACGACAGCGTTTACGTAACGAAATATTTCAAATACGATACCTCTTCGAGTCCGTTCGATATGTTCCGAAACGAGAACACGACCAACGATGATATCTTCGGTCTGGAACCGGATATGCCGAGCGACGATTCCGAAGACGAACCGGACGAGCTGAAGCGCGACTTCGTCGAAGAGAACGACAGGCACGGATACGCCACGACGGGGAACAACGAAGCATTAAGTCCATCGAAAGTGAGGCACAGCGTTATCGTTGCCAACACGACGCTGTCCGTGTTGAGGAACTGCGGCCAGTACCTGCAGATATGCAGGTACCTGCCTCAAACTGCACTAGAAGTCGTGGTACTGATGAATCAATTGTACGACTATTATTTCTATACGGTCCATACGTTCTTCACTTCCGATCTGGACGTTAGCTCGACGACTTTGTACACGACGAAGCTGACGGCCCTTTTGAAGCGAATCACGAACAGCCTCGAGAATGGTGGAAGCGAAAACCGACATTTTGCAGGCCCAGAACAGCCTCACCACTTGGACTTGAGTAGCGAATCGAACCTTCACGGCTTGTCCGAACGAATCGTCGCCGTCGAAAGCGTTATTTTCTTAGCCAAACAATACGAAATGCTCCAACCGTATCTGGAAACTATGGTCGCGCCACACCAGCGTCTGATACTGGAGCACTTCCGCGATAACACCTTAGCCGTTGTCGCGGATCTGAGGACTCCGGTGTACATGTGCTCCGCTTCGAAGTCGGTCGACGCGAGGACCGCTTTGGTCGCGATGTCGCAAGTCAAATGGGACGTGAAGAACGTAGCCGTCGAGCACAGCCCGTACGTGGACATGGTCGTGAGGAAGCTGCAAGTGTACGCGTTGAGGATCGAGAATATATCAAACAGGGTGACGTTGAATCGCGAAGTTCTGAACTCCATATGGACCGTTGTCTCGAAATACGTGATACACTTACTAGTTGAGGGCTTCTCGAACGCGACCAAGTGCTCGAATGGGGGTAGAGGCCTGATGCAACTGGACTACACGCAGCTGCTGCTGAAATTGGAGAAGATATCCGGCCTGAAGCCGGTTCCGCATCAGGACTACGTTGACCGGTACGTAAAAGCGTACTATCTGCCGCGGAAGGGTCTCGAGGAGTTCGTCGTGGAGCACCCGGAGTATTCGACGAAGCATTTGGTCGCTCTAGTGTCCTGTGCCTGCGAAAACAAGAAGGACAGGCAGGCCCTGATCAGTCTGATCGAAGAGAAGGAGATACCGAATTGAGAACTGAACTTAAGGGGTGTGTTTTGATAATCTCGTGGGGTATGCAAATAAAAAGACAATAGCTTAAACGATGTACTTAATTGAATTGTCGCGTAGAGGAATATATATATTTGAAATAAATGTTAAATTAAATGCGAATCTGAGGGTAGTTTTATTTTTGAGTGACACGTCAGTCTAATGGTTTTTTCCCTTATTCTTAGAGATCGCTATTAGCTCCGTCGTCAGTACCGAAAAAGCCCGCAGCTCTAACAAGGGCAAGCGATTTATCTATCCCTTTTGCGGGGTATTTCAGTGGAGTATAACATGCAAGTTCGAAGGGTCTAAGTTCGTATTTTCTATCACAAATCTAGCCCTTTTCGAGCAAGGGAATTAGTTTTACCAAAGTTATACCTTTCGCCACTACTACGAGACGACTTCTCGATCGTAAAGCACGCATGCTCGCGGCCGAGACGCGATCGAGTTTCTGCATGCAAATGCGTGCCGGCGGCCTCGCGTTAAGCAGAGGTCAAGCGTTTAGACAGGCAAGAACTGAGTAAGACATTTCGATCGAATGTACATTATCGCTCAGCAATCGATCGAGTATCAATCGTTAGAGTGCGAGTTTTTTAACGTTCTGGATCGCGTAAACGTTAACTCGTATCATGAGTTGGAACAGCTTCCCTTTGTTTGCCGCTAGGGGCGCTGTAAGCACACTGGTGCCTTGATAAGCGAACGAGCACGTCTGGTGTTGAGTGGTTACCGAAGCACGTGTATATCATGTGGTTGCCGTCACCTGCCTTGACCACGTGGGTGTGGATTCGCGGCTGCGTAACGGCTGCCCCACTATTCAAATCAGAACGAGTGAAACCCATATCGATCGTATTTGGTAAAAGCAAAAGTGCGTTTTTATAGAATAGGCCAGTGGTCGGCTTAACCAAAAGAGCTAAGTATAGATAACTAGATAAATAAAATTTTGTAATGATAATGACATATTTTGACATTTTCGCCACAGAGTATAAAAAAATCACCAATGTCGGAAAGGCAAAGGAATATTTTCATACAGTTTGTTTAAACATGCCGTCACCACAACGTTTTTAGTTTTTAATTATTTACATTCAAATCAAGTAATATAAAATTATAAGAATTACATATTTTAGCTCAGAATTGAAAATTAAAGAAAAGGGACTTTTATGTTATGCATGATAATTTTTTAAAATGTTGTCTATTGAAATTAATTGAATAAGCAATATTTTTTTTAATATATGGAGGTTTGAAAGGTTATTTATTGGGTTTAAGCGACATTTCGCTTAATACGCGACATTTATCTCTGTAATTAAATGGTATTACCGTAAACAGTTCGATCTTATTAATGGAACTTCAATTAAGTTTACTCCATTCAAATATCTGGAGATATATTTTATTTGGTATATTTATATTTCTTAAAGTTTAAATCTTCAAATGACTCTCCTGTAAAGTTGCAAAAATATCACTTAAAAATAGCCTTTCCACCACTCGGATGTATTTTTATGGCCTCGTGTTTCAAAAATGTTTACATGTCTTACAAGGCAAGATAATCAGTAAGACGACGTAAAAGCTATTGCAGGCCCTCGATGGATACAGGTAGCCCAAACTAGAACCAAATGGAAGGGCTTGGAGGTATCCTTCACCGTGCTTAATGGGTTCCTAACAAACAGTAGTGAAGATAAATAAACATTAAATGCTTACCTATTTACTTTGTATTTTAGTAGAAAATAAAAGGCATTTTATTTCATTATTTACTAGCTGACCCAGCAGACTTCGTAGTGCCTCAATCGATAAATAAAAGACCTAAAGTATTGTATAAAATGAATTTAAAACAAACAAAAGGAATCCGTCCGACGGGGGACACATCAAAGGAAAAACAAAAATTGTTATTTTTATTCAATTCCGATCCTTTTAATATTTATCTACCTTTTAAACCTTCTCTGGACTTCCACAAATAATTCAAGACCAAAATTAGCCAAATCGGTCCAGCCGTTCTCGAGTTTTAGCGAGACTAACGAACAACAATTCATTTTTATATGTATTCAATAAACAATTCAGGAATACATTCATCTTCGACTGAAATCAGGGCCCTGAAACTGCGATACTTTAAGATAAATATACTTTTTGTATGGAAACTAGCGACATCTTGTAGCGGATGCCCCTAAACTTATATGTTGTTAAAGTCAAGGCATTTAATTATTGTTTAACTAAACACAGAAAATAAGAAAATAAATAAATTATACAAGTCTTTATTTGTTATAGACAAATTGATTAAATTTTATCAATTTGTGGTTTCCGGAAATTTACTAAATCGTTCATTTAAAAATAAAATATAGGTCAGGTAATATGTTACTGCCGTCTGCAGGAGCAATGAGAAACTAATCGAAGAAAAACCATCTAGTGACCGACGCCCGTAAATATTTTTGTTGAGTGCTTGAGTTGCTTATCTATAACTAATTTATGTGCATTATCTATGCTTAAAATTTTCGGTTCAGTAAAACCTTCCTCTGACGTCCAACTTTACGAGTTTAACTTCGTTCGCGAACTCTGTGTAATCGCAGCAGAAGCTGTGAGCGCCATCTCGCGACCGCCACGTTAACCACGAGTATTGCGGATTCGAATCACAGATGTCGCTGCAAAACTGTAACTCGTCCGTTGTCGTCTTGTTGTAGAACGCCGAGTTTATCGTCACGAACGCTACGGCTGTACGAGCTGTGGGATCGTAGACGACCTGGAAAAAAAAAGTAGGTGTGGCTTTTTAGGAATGAGGGATTACTGGTGGCCCGGAGGCCTTTCCGGTTTCACCAGGACACATGGATGAGCAAAAGCTCAGCCAGGAGGGCTGAGATTTGCTAACAGCCGCCCGAGCGCCTCCAAAAGAGGCCTAACAACTTAAGAGCAGCTGCTTCGCGAATGAATCTACTACCGTATCGGAATCGCGACCTGATCCGGCGAGAAACTCAGTGGGCTGTGTCTGTGGGTTAATTTACACGCCACGCCCTTCGTCGCAAGCGACGGGTTCGGCGAGGACGGTAACTGGTGCTTGAGGTACCTAACAGCACCGATAATGGATCGGGAAGATCCGTAATGACAACCGTAATGGCATTTCGATATATTGGAAACACATTTTTATATTAAGCCATGTAACATATAATCATATCGCGATTCAGAACACCGATAACGCCATCTATCGTGTATTGAAAGAAAAAACTATCTACACAGATGTTCTTTACAGTCGTCGTGCTACAAATGTCATCGGTCATCATTAATAATGTAACTGTAATAATGTAACTATACTTGAGACCTTAGAACTTGTATCTCAAGGTGGGTGGGCGCATTTACGTTGTGGATGTCTATGGGCTCCAGTAACCACTTAACACCAGGTGGGCTGTGAGCTCGTCCACCCATATAAGCAATAAAAAAAAAAAAAATAATAATAACATTGACGGTGTCAATACACGTATTGTATTTTATGGACTAACCTTGTAAAAGTACATCGGTACGGGAACAACGCCGTTGTTGTTCTCATCGAAATGAAGATATATGCTCTGGAGAGCGCCATCTCTGTTCGGCAGTGCCAAAACTCCATGAGTGCCTGTGTAGACTGTCACACTGTGACCGAGTTGAACGACCTTCTTCCTTAGCGCCTGTGAACATTAGGCCGCTGTGTGCTTAGTCCGAGCTTTCTAACGTTCTCGATAGCGGAAAAGTTAACTCAAATTTGTATGGGGTTGGAAGAGCACTTTTACAAATACAATCGAGATGGGATGAAATCCTTCGAATCGAATGGTGAGGCAGCCGTTACGCAGCCGAGAATCCACACCCACGTGGTCAAGGCAGGTGACGGCAATCACATGATAGACACGTGCTTCGGCAACCACTCAATACCGGACGTGCTCGTTAGCTCATCAAGGCACCAGTGTGTTTACTGCGTCCCTAGCAGCAAACGTAGGTAAACGTTCCAACTCCATACAAATTTGAGTTAACTTTTACGCTATCGAGAACGTTAAGAATTCGCGCTAAGCACACACTGGTCTGTCTGTTTGTACGAACATAAACTGGGCCGTATTGTGATTCCGCATGGTACAGGCATTTTTTTTATTGTTCAGTTGGGTGAACGAGCTCACGGCCCACCTGGTGTTAAGTGGTTGCTGGGGCCCATAGACATCTACAACGAAAATGCCGCCACCTACCTTGAGATATGAGTTCTAAGGTCGCCGTTTTTACAGTACAACGGCTGCCTCACGCTTCAAACCGAAACGCATTACTGCTTGGTGCAAAGCTGAAGCGCTAAGAGCTCACGGCTCATCTGATATAAAATGGTGAACACCACCATCCCCCTTGTGACCTAATGGCACAGTCAATGGAATTATTGCTGATAAAATTGTTGTTGAAAGTGGCCTTTCAACTGTTGTAAGCAGCCGAACTTCCTGTGAGGTTACCGGTCGTAGATGGACCGGAGGGAGGTGCGGGACTTGCTAGCCAGAGATGGTGAAAGCCAGGACCGAAAATGATAGAGAGCCACCTAGTAAAAGACTCCCCTGCCTTCTCGTGCAATGTCCAATCCCTCCCCAGACAAAACCCGAGCTGGGGGAGGGAGGTTACAGCGATCAACTCGCTCACCCCAAGAACGTCCACCCCAAGGAATCGTCGCAAACAAACCTCGTAATATCGTTCAAAAGATATCACAACTTTAGAATTGAAGTGGCCTAACTAAATATTTCAAGAAAATGATTTTTATACATCGAACGTCTTCCTCTCTTTTCGTCTAGAAAAGGACAAACGTACTCTTTCCGTATCTTTTAAATCAAGAGCTTTAACCTTCACATATTAATTGAATTTTGAATGAAGCTCCTCCGTGCGTCGTGTTCCTCAGTGCTGAGGATCGTGACCTTTATGGTATGCATACGTAAAGGTTTTCTTGGGAAAATTGCTAGTGGTGGGTTCCCGCGTCCTTCCACAGCAGAATTTCAGAGGCGATTTAGTTCCTCTGGGCCACTGAAGCCCTAGTTCGGGTTAGTTGACCGCCACCTTTTGCTTGGCGTTATATTCTTACAGCCGGGTAGGTGGCATACCGAGGCCAACCCTCCTCTTTTATCTCTTTTGAACGAAGCTACTTCAATACAAAAGTATGCGATATGATACTCACGGATTCCAAAGCCCCCCAGTCGCCGGAATTGATTGTCCTCCATTGCGGGGCCGTGTTTATGTACTGGAATGTGGCCCTCATCTGCGCTCGAAGAGGGAAGTCTGCGCGAGGGGCCAGGTGACCACGAGTCAGAGCCTTGAAAACATGCGAACGAATATAAATAAGGACACGGCGAGTAACTCAGCGAACATACCCGATCCTGCGGACCGGATGGTAAACAGTCGACGTCGCCCTAAACACGGCATTACGGATCCTCCCGATCCACTAACGGTGCTTTTAGGTACCTCAAGCACCGGTCACGAACCCGGAAGGGCTCGACGAGTAAATTAACCCATAGATACAGCCCACACAGTTTCTCGCCGGTTCTTCTCAGCGGGTCGCGATTCCGATCCGATAGTAGATTCATTCGCGAAGCTCTTGAGTTGTTAGGTCTCCTTCGGAGGCGCTCGGACAGCTTTTCGCAAACCCCACCCCTCCTCGCTGAGCCTTTACTCGCCCAGCTTTCCTGGTCAAACTGGAAAGGCCTCCGGGCCACCAGTAATACATCAATCATAAAAAAAAACTTATCGTGTTGTGTCTGTGGGTATATGAATAATATCACACACACTTGGCGATTTACAAATACTTTGAGTTGGCTGGATTGATAGCTTTTTATTTGGGGCAATACATTTTGATGTGATAACTTCTTATGGTAATCGGCCGCGGGGTCTCTTTCCTTCTACTTTGCCCGTCACAATCACTTTGTGCGTTGGTGTGATCAAGTAACCGCTCTAACTGGGTTGCCAGTCGCAACCGCCATTCGAGCAGCTGAGGACCAGACGAGATGGAAACAGCTCACGAGACAGGCAACGGTCGAGTTTCAGGGACACGACCTTCAGCAATGAAGAAAGCGACGAAGAAGAAGAACTTCTTATGGGAGGTTAAACCGCTTCGTTAAGTAACGCGTTACGGGCGTTACGGCGCCTGTCTGTCTTGCGTCCGTTTCTCTCGCGCATACGGCAGCGGTACTGAGAACCTATGTAGCTCCTAACTATTTATATATCTCTTTCAATTTATGTTACAATTTTCCTTACATTATCATATTATTAACAAGCGACCCGTCCTCGTTTCGCTTCGGAAACATGAAATTTTATTATTGATTATTTACGACATCACATTAGAAACCTCAAAAATAACAGCGTTTCTCCACTATTTAATGGATGTTATTATACATATAAAAGTTCCTCTTCAATCACTCTATCTATTAAAAAAAACCGCATCAAAATGCGTTGCGTAGTTTTAAAGATTTAAGCATACATAGGGATATAGGGACAGAGAAAGCGACTTTGTTTTATACTATGTAGTGATGTACATAAAATTTAAGTAATAACTTAAGCAATTCTCAAGTTGAAAAAATTTCAATATTAAATAGCTTAAGTTGTCACTTCTATCGAGCTATCCGAGACGCGACAATTCAATATTTAAAAAAAAATTAAAATCAACTAAAAAATTAAAAGTAAATAATAGTTTAAAACCACGCTTTTTTTACAATAAAATATATTTTTCACTATTCTTAATTCAACTTTATTAAAATTTATTTTTTAGTTGGATTTTCTATAGAAGCGTATTTTGTTAGTTTTTTTTAAACTATTATTTATTTAATTAATAATAATAATTACCTGTCGTTTGTTATACAGCTCAGTGCTGTTCGTTCCGAGGATCCTCTCCATAATTTCCATTTGATTCCGTTTAAGATACAATTTACTAATGGGCACATTATCGAATACGCCTCCGTCTGAAACATTTTCAAATCGTTACAGAACTATGTACGTATATATAATTTTTTATTAAGCTATTGCATAGCTTTTATCGCGGGCCTTGAGCGCGGCGACCGAATCAAGAAATTCCGTAACGAAAATAAAACCTAACACCCCCACTCCGCCTACCATGTAGCTCGCGTTCAACACATTCACACGTTGCGCTTGTGTAGTGTTTGTGAATAAGCGCGCGGCGTGACGTCGCACTGCATGCGCATCATGAAAAGTCTGCTTATCCCTCTCTCGCGCGTTCTAGCTTATGAGTGTGAAAGGGACAGTTAATGTTTTGCTTTTGTTAATGTTAATAAATACAGCGTGGTCTTATTTTTTATTATTGTTTTAATATTAAATTATTATTGACTAATTATAATTGCATAATAAAGTTGATAAAAAATGCTATGCAATAGTTTTACCGCGGCAGTCCCCGAGTGCCACACGTGTTTTTTTTGTTTTATTGCTTTTGTAGGCAGACGAGCATACGGCCCACCTGATGGAAAGTGGTTACCGTCTCTCACGGACATCTAAATTGCTAGGGGCAGAGCCAAGCCGCTGCCTACCATTATACCTAAATGTGTAAGCGTTGATTTATAGCAATGCCATTTTAAAAATAGTAGGTAGTTAACATAAATAAAACAGTGACCTAGAAAATTAAATTATAAGATTAGATAAGACAGTTTTGAGGAAAATCATTTTATAAAAATATTATTGTATTGAATTGTACTTATCTGTTTAAAGAATTAATTTACGTTGATGCTACTTTTTGTATTGCTTAGCCGGGTGGACGAGCTCACGGCCCGCCCAGTGTTAAGTGGTCACCGGAAATCTACAACGTAAATGCCGTCACCTACCTCGAAACATGAGTTGCTAGACCGCGCGAGAGAGAGACGGGCAGACTTTTCGTGATGCGCATGCAGTACAACGTCACGCCCCGCGCTTAATGACAAAAACGTGTGAATGTGTTGAACGCGAGCTACATGGTAAGGCGGAGTGGGGGTGTTAGGTTTTATTTTCGTTACGGAATTTCTTGATCCGGTCGCCGCGCTCAAAGCCCGCGATAAAAGCTATACAATAGCTTAATAAAAATATTCGTTCGAAAATAATCAAATTAATTCTAAAATGAAGTGCGGCGCGATAAATAAAGCCTAGGGCGGCATTGAGCCTAAATCCACCACTTTCCTTCGCCAATTAGAAGAACTGTATACATATTTAATATGTTTTTAGTAAATTCGTAGCTAACTCGACATTTTTGTTATTATTTTTCTTGATATTTTATGTGAAATTTTATTTTTAATGATTCTTCGAGTACTATCCTTTATTATCATTACATTAGTCGGTATTTACGGTAAACAAATTAATAATTACCCAAGAACTGGGTACGTCTGTAACTCTGTAACGTCGTAAAAGGCGTCAATACGTGTGTGACATAATGCGTTTTCATTTCGCTTAGATCGAAACACGCTTCGTACAGCGAATAGAATGCCTTCTGTATTTCATATCCGATCCTGAAAGAGAAAATCCGGTGAGTGGCTTGAAGTATATGACGTCATCGACGCTCTCAGGAGTGCGAGGGAGACAACACGATATTGGAGTGATAGCTTCTTAAGGGAAGGTAAACCGCTTCGTTACGTGACGCGTTACGGCGCCAGTGTATCTGGCGTCCCTTTCTCTCACGCGTACGGCAGCGGTACTGAAAACGTAATGTATGTAGCTCCTAACTATTTATATATCTTTTGCAAATTTATGTTACAATTATCCTTACATTAACTAAAAACTAAGGTTTCCTCGAGTCAAACTATTTCAATACTTAGATTAGTTTAAGTTATCACTTCTGTCGGGAGTACTGGGACGCATTTTTTTTCTTTTCTCTTTAGTGATTGTGGCCTAAAAGATAAGACGTCCGGTGCATTCGTATCGAGCGACGCGGCTATGCCAAGGTTCGAATTCCTTAAACACGTACCTACTCAGTGTTCTAGTAAAATACGGTACGTACTCAAATCATGCTCACGGAATTCCACGTTGTTGGAATGATGAAGATATATAGAGATAGAAGAAGATATATAGAGAGTAAGGAGCACCATCTCAATGTATTAAAAAGTGTTCGCTGAAAGAGAGCCAATTAAGGTGGCTTTTATAAACAGCGCTCTAATGCCGGCCACTGTACGAATATTTGCACGCATGTGAAGGGCCGTCAAACATTCATTCGCAAACTTAGCGGCTGTGTAAATGGGTTCGGTACTCACTTTGCGAACCCGTTTGCGCTTCCTCCTACACTTGTTTACGAATGTCTCACGAATTTCTCCTCCTTTTTAATTCGTCAATAGAACATTGAAGAGAAAAAGAGTTTTGAATTCTTTCCCAGACATCATTAATAGCCATGCTGTTTTTATGGCATTTCTTTTGATGAAGATACGCTACACAGTAGACGTCACGAACTATGAAAATGGCGATACGTCCGTTACCTTCGCAATCGTCGGCACAACTGGGCAAACGAATGTGTGGGAGACTACGCGAACGATCGTGGTTCGCGCGCTTTGATGTCCGTTAAAAAACCGACACAGCTTGGAAAACCGCGAATGCAGCGAAAACTTTGCATAATCATTTGCAAATGTCGTCCTACACTTGCGGGTTTGCGTATTCGTGCGCATGTGAGTGACCGGTGTTAGAGTAGGACAGGGGTAGGCAACGTGACGCCCGAGGGTGCCATTGCGCCCCCGATCGATTTTTAATGCGCCCTCGCTGGACAGAGCGATTTACTTACTCGTGTCGAACGGCGATATACAGCAAGTATACGCATTTTTTGTTAGTGTGTAATCGTATTTCGAATAAGCCACGCGTAGACCGTGCATTTAAAACTACCAAGTAATTCGAAATAATTCTTTTCTTTCAAAATCCTTCATGGATAAATGTAAAAGAAAAAGAACATATTATTTTAATGATGAATGGGAACATCTATATTGTTTCGTTAATCACAAAGGGAAGTGTATTTGTTTGTTGTGTATTAATAGTGTTGCGATTCCCAAGAAAAGTAATATTGAACGACATTTTAAGACCGTTCATACCAATTTTGATAGTGACTATCCAATGAACTCTGAAATCAGAAGAAAAAAAATTAATTCTTTAAAATCTTCAATACCTTTTTTTTTTTTTTTTTTTTTTTTTCGGGTAGAGGGCCGAACCTCCTACGAGGTCCCCGCGCAAAAGGGGCGCGCGGGGTATGTGAGACTCAACGATCTGCATGGTGTTGTGAGCAGACCGCGGGCCCAAGGATTTTAGAGCCCACCCACTAAACGACTCCTCTGCACTCTTACACCCGACGTCCGATCCCCTCCGAGGTCAGAACCCGGATGAGGTAGGGGGGCTACCGCGGTCAACACTACAACCAGACGGCGCGGCTCACCCCAAGGACGCCCAGCCGACGGAGCCTTCGAGGCGAATCGAAGGCTCTGAAACGTCGGCCGTCTCGGTACGGCAGCCCGTCGGGCCGCCCAGACGGTGCCGCTGGTGTCCCGGAATACCCCGCTGGACCAGAACCAGCCTGCCGGGTCGGGACGCGATACACCGTCGACCGGTCGCTCTATTCACTCCACGGCAGGGCGCTAGAGTGCTGGTAGCGCGCCGCGCGGCCTCACCCCCTCAGGTCGCCCCTTGACCTGCCCTCGAGGTAGGAGCCGATCAGTCGGCGGAGGTATGCAGGGACGCCGTGATACTCCAGCGCCCCCGCGATCACCGACCAGGGCAGGGTGTTGAAGGCGTTCCTTACATCTAAGGATAACGCCATCGCCACCCCGCCCCGGGATACGGCTTCGTCGGAGAGGGCACGCACGCGCAGAATTGCGTCTATCGTCGAGCGGCCCTCTCTGAAGCCGTATTGTTCCGCCGAAAGATCGGGACCCGTCTCGGTCAGGTGCCGGACGATGCGGGCCGCGACGATCCTCTCGAGCATCTTGCCCGCCTCGTCCAGCAACACGATGGGGCGATAGCCCGCGGGTGAGTCCGCGGGGCGCCCGTCCTTCCGCAGAAGGACAAGTCTGCCCGTCTTCCATTTCGACGGGAACCGTCCCGACTCGAGGCACGCTTCGAAAAGCCCCCCGAGCCGGTCCCCTAGGGCCTCGAAGGCCAAGCTCCAGACCCGGCCGTGAACGCCGTCAGGGCCGGGGGCCGCGTCCTTCGCTCTCATTCTGGACACGGCCGCATGGATCTCCGCCCCCGTGATAGGGGGAGGGGGCTCCTCGGCAGCGGGAACGCTGGGGCGACGCGGTGGCGTGCCCCACGTGGCGTCCATCTGGGGGGGGCTCAAAGTCCCCCCCTGCTGCCGGCGGGAAGAGTGCCGCAACAATTTCCCGCAGCTGCCGAGGCTGGAGCCGCTCGGTCACGGGGAGCGCCCACGGCTGCAGTTTCCTGCGAACCATCTTGTATGGGCGCCCCCAGGGATCTTCGTCGAGCGACTCCAGGAGAGTCTTCATGCTCTGCTTCTTGGCCTCGCCGATGGCCAGCTGCAGCGCCGTCTGCTTTTGACGACAGTTAGCGTGCAGCTGGGCCGCCGTCTCCGCGAACGCAGCGTCGCGACGACGGCGGCGGCGGTGGCGTGCGCTCCGGCGGCGCGCCCTCACGCACTCCTCGCGGAGTCTTGCGATCTCGGGCGACCACCAGAACGCACCCCCACGTGGTGCTCGGGGGCCGACCCGGGGCATGGCGGCATAGCAAATGTTTGCCATGGTGCCCCGGAACCAGTCGACCTCCGCATCCACGTCCGCGAGCCGCGCGGGTTTTGGCGCCCACGCAGCTACAGCGGCCGCCTCCATCAGAAAATCTTCAATACCTAACCAGGAGAGTTTTTTTACTAAACCACTGCAACAACATAAGGCAGCAACAATCGCGTCATATAAAATATCGCATTTGCTAGCTAAGAATAAAAAAACATTTACAGATGGAGAATTAGTGAAAGAAGCCATGTTAGAAGCAGCCGATTCACTTTTTGAAGAATTTCAAAATAAAAAGGAAATACTTTCAGCTATAAACACGTTGCAATTATCAGCAAGAACGGTTACTAGAAGAATTGAAGTAATTGCGAAGAATTTGGAGGCGGAATTAGCAAATGATATGGAAAATTGTATTTTCTTTTCGCTACAGATGAACGAATCGACAGACGTGACGAATATATCACAATTAGCAATTTTCGTGAAGATGGTATTTTCTGATTTTACAACAAAAGAAGAATTCCTTAAAGTTCTGCCATTAAAAGGAAGCACCAGAGGAGAAGATATCTTTTCTACTTTTAAAAAGTATATAACAGATGTAAAATTACCTGTACAAAAGTTATCGTCAATTACAACAGACGGAGAACCAGCGATGACTGGTAAGAAAAAAGGATGTATTGTCTTGTGTAGACAGGATTCCTTATTCCCGAAATTTATTAATATACATCAGAAAATGTTATGCGCAAAAACAAACGATCTCCAAAACGTATTTACGATAGTAACAAAAATTATTAATTCCATAAGATCGGAAGCTATGCAACACAGATTGTTTAAATTACATTTAGAAGACGAAGACACAGATCTTCTTTTACATACCGAAATGATGTGGCTGAGCAGAGGTAAAATACTTGAGCAGTTTATTAAGCATTTGCCACAAATAAAGGAATTTATCGCATCAAGAGGCGAATTTTATGAGCAATTAGAAAATAACGATTGGCTAATCAACCTCGGATTTCTGACAGATATAAAGGCAAACTTGAATGAATTCAATTTAAAAATACGAGGCAAAAATCAGCATATCGCTGACATGATTAGTGCAGTGAACGCATTCAAAGGCAAGTTAGTGTTGTTGAAAACCCATCTATTGAAAAAATCATTATCACATTACCCAAATATAAAATATACTGTAGAGAGTTTAAATTTCAATAATGAAAATTTCACTGTTACACCATATTTAGAAATTATAGATGAGCTAATAGCAGAGTTTTCAGCTAGATTTGAAGATTTTGCAGCATTAGAACCCGTTGTAAGATTTTTTATAAATCCATTCAATGTTACTGAAGACGATGTCCTTGAAATAGTTTCAGTGTATTTCGAGCTTCATAACATCGAAGATCTAGAATTAGAAATAATAAACTTGCAAAGTGATATTTTTTTAAAAGCGCATAGTAATGATAAAATGTTTTGGAACTTAGTCGATGAAAATAAGTATCCTATTTTAAGAAAATATGCGCTAAAAATTCATTCATATTGTGCAACAACATACAATTGCCAGTCTCTGTTCTCAAATATGAAATGTTTTGTTCGGTACTTTGATTTCAAATGCTTAATGAATCACATTTAGATAATTGTTTAAGGACCGGAAACTCTGAATATATCCCAAATTATAAGAAATTAGCTGAAAATATGGACACCCAAGTTTCACACTGAATTATATGTATCATTACGTATGACACCAACAAAATAAAGTTATAAAAAATCTGTTTTTTTTTAATGCCTATTTATACCTGTTGATTATCTGTAAAATATGCGCCCTCGGTGATTTTCAAATTTAGTATTGCGCCGTTAAGGACATACAGGTTGCCGACCCCTGGAGTAGGATATTAAATTAAGATTTAAATAATCTACTAGGCTGCACTAAAAGTATCGGGAATGGAATATTTCCACTGTTCCTGTCATATTAAAATCTTTTTAATTGAAAACTCCTTGGTTTTAAAAATCGAATACCATTTATTTATTTAAAAAAAGATTCTCGGTCTTGTCACGAGGTTTTGTCAAACTTGTTTAGTCGTTGAGAAAATGGAATTGACTCGAGAAAATTCAAGAGCGATGATTTATTATGACTTTCGAAGTGGTTTAACACAAAAACAGTGTGTTGACCGGATGATTACTGCATTTGGTGATGAAGCCCATCCAAAACCACAATTTATCGCTGGTTTGCTGAGTTTCAATGTGGACGTGTCAAGCTCAGTGATGATCCCCGTCAAGGTCGTCCAAAAACTGCAGTCACCCAAGAAAACGTTGATGCTGTGCGTAAGCTGATTGAGGAAGATCGACATGTGACATACCGCGAAATTCAGGCAACTTTAGACATTGGCATGAGTCACATACAAAATAATCTTGCATGAACAATTAAATGTAAAAAAGTTGTTTTCCCGATGGTTACCGCATTCGCTCTGTGAAGAGCAAAAAGCGGCTCGCGTTACTTGGTGCGTCAGAACTCTCGAAAGATTCCACGCAGGATCCTCAAATGCTGTATACAACATTGTATCAGGAGACGAATCCTGGATATACGCGTACGAACCCGAAACAAAAAACCAGTCACGAGTTTGGGTGTTCGAAAATGAGTTAAAGCCAACAAAAATTGTTCGTTCACGGAGAGTTGCAAAACAAATGGTGGCCACGTTCGTCTCCAAAACCGGCCATGTTACGACTATTCCTCTTGAGGGACAAAGAACGGTTAATGCAGAATGGTATGCTAGCATTTGTTTGCCACAGGTCGTTTTTGAACTCCGTAAAGAGAACTGCAACCGCCGCATCATCCTCCATCACGACAATGCGAGTTCTCACACCACGCACAGAACAAAAGAGTTTTTAGAGCAAGAAAACATAGAATTATTAGACCATCCGCCGTACAGCCCCGACCTAAGCCCTAATGATTTCTATACTCTCCCTAAAATAAAGAATAAATTGCGTGGACAGAGATTTTCATCACCTGAAGAAGCTGTGGACCCCAACTTCCGAATGGAATGGTTGCTTCAATGATTGGTTCCATCGTATGGAAAAATTTGTCAAATTTCGCGGAGAATACTTCGAAAAGCAATAAATACATTTTTAAATAGTAATGTTGTGTCACTTCGTTAATTCCCGAAATTTTCAGTGCCGCCCTCGTAATCTAAATAATTAATATTTAATTTAATTTTACCCGCTGGCAGGTACCAATTTTTCTAACGAAATAGGTACTTGATAAATTCAAAATTTATTCACGATTGACTTGGCACGGTGAAGGAATAACATCGTGTAATAATAATCAAACCCGCGAAATTATAATTTGCGTAATTACTGGTGGTAGGACGTGTTGTGAGTCCGTGCGGGTAGGTACCACCACCCCGCCTATTTCTGCCGTGAAGCAGTAATGCGTTTCGGTTTGAAGGGTGAGGCAGCCGTTGTACTGTAAAAACTGAGACCTTTCAACTCATATCTCATGGTTCCTTACTTACGTTGTAGATGTCTATGGACTCCGGTAACCACTCAATACCAGGTGGGCTGTCAGCTCGTCCACCCGTCTATGCAATAAAAAAAGAAGGAAAGAAACCCTTCTAGGTCGCTTTCTTTATTTTTTTTATTTTCGCCTCCTTAGACAACTTTTCACCGAACAAACCATTCTCGTTGTTTCTATATGTTTTTCTCGGTGCATTTACAACAAGGATTTCATAATAACAATAATAAACAATCTATCTATAAAAAATTTATGATTTTTATAAATTTTTTGTAGATAGATTGTTTATCCATATTAGTTTAGCACTTTTATAGGTTATATTTACCTACTCAATTACATTTGAATATATAAATAGTTGGAATATTAAATACTAAATTTTGTTTCAACTAAACAATTTACAAAAAATATAAATTTTTTCCACCCCACTCTTCACTCACTCTGTTTAAAACTGCTGTATTCATATTATTATCATTTCCACTTCCTACACTATATATATAGGTAGTATTTCGGTGAGTTCTCTAATACTCCAATTCCATCAAATAACTCGCTGTTTACATATAGTTTGTCCCATAGACAAGACGATGCTCCTTATTTCTACCCTCCATACTTCAAGAAGTTTAATAATATAATGAAATTTAAATAGATATAAATAATGCTTGAATTGTTAACGTTATTTAAAATCAAAATAAGTTATTTTGATACTCTATGATGCTACATATTTCGAGAAGCAACTTTTTAAGGATAAGGAAATTTAAATGTATATATATGACGGAGGAGGGACGCCCGTAATGTTTTTAAAACTGTTATTACTTTCTTTGACGATAACTCATGTTTGGGCTTCCGAAACGAAACTTCACGAGAACTTGGTGAGCTGCGTATATTTCACGAGAAGCATAACAACATTACAGAGAGATCCGTATTATACTGTACTACGGCTCGGACACGAATGATTGAGCGCTTTTTTTTTTCCTACCTGAGCTGGTAGCCTTGAGAGGCTATTCCAGCGTAACCTTAACTAGTAGGTGAGCTCACGGGGCTCAAACCTGACGAAGTTGCTAACACGAACCCTAGCAAGAGCCGTGCTTCGCAGAATCTACCACCGGATCGGAAACGCGACCCACTGAGAAGATCCGGCGAGAAACTCAGTGGGCTGTGTCTGAGGGTTAATTTATTCGTCGAGCCCTTCGTCGCAAGCGACGGGTTCGACGAGAACGGTTACCGGGACTGAGCGTTAGACAGTACGACCGTATTTATAGGGCTTGGTATACGTCAGCGTGTTTACAAGTTTTTAAAGTATTGAAATTACAATAAAAGGGACTGTTTAACATCAATTTCTCATCTTAACAAACACAGAGTAATTAGTTGATGACCAGATGATTCGACTATCACATTGAATCATTATTATTTTTATAATAGGTAGGTAAATAGTCATATTTGCGCCGACATATACTTAATAATATAATGTTTAAATTGGTGACGTTATTTAAAACAAAATGTGTTATTTTGATACCCTTTGACGCTGTGTGGATATTTGAAGAAGCAATCTTTTTTGGAACGAAGTTTCTTATGGGACGATGCGGAGGGGTACCCTAACCGGGAAAAAATCGTCCGTAACGTAAGATTTTTATTATATATGTATAGTCTTAGTATGATGGCTATACAGTGTCTAATGTATAGTCTACGTGATGACGGTTATTATTATTATTCATATAAATAGCTGTTTCTTTGTATATTATTATTATTATATATTTTTTATAAATCATTGTGAATAAAATAAAGTTGATAACTTTGTAAAGTTGTTTTTATTTTTATTTTTATCAATAAAAAAATCATAACAAAAAATGTATACCCGAATAATTATTTTCTTCATACCTCGAATAGAACTTAAAATTAATATTTTTATAATTATAGAACTTCGTTCCTATCCGGTGTAACACGACACCACACATCTTTTCTTTTTAAGGTCAACGACCCAAAACATAACCTACAAAATTGAAATGAACTTTACCTGTACAGCTTACTGTTTAAATGGCAACTCTTTTTCGTGTCGTACACCGTGGTCCACGGCTGAGTTTTGCACGTGACGTTTCTAAACTCACCCCTCCAGCCTCCTAATAGGAATGATGTTTTTTCCACGCATTTAGCGTCCTTAAAGGAAAGATAATAAGTAAGTAAACGAATTATTTTCTTTGATTTATACTCTACCTATACTTGAGACCTTAGAACTTATATCTCAGGGTGGGTGGCGCATTTACGTTGTGGATGTCTATGCGTTCCAGTAACCACTTAACACCAGTTGGGCTGTGAACTCGTCCACCCATCTAGCAGCAGCGAAGCAGCTGCTCTTGAGTTGTTAGGTCTCCTTCGGAGGCGCTCGGGCAGTTATTAGCAAATCCCACCCCACCTGAGCCTTTACTCGCCCACCTGTCCTGTTGAAACTGAAAAGGCCTTCGGACCACTAGTATACCTTCAATCATAAAAAAAACTCTTCACCATTGACCGAGAGGTATAGCGACACAAGTAAACTTAAGAATTTTCCTTCAAAAAAAAAAAACCTTTCTAAAGAAAGTTAAAGTTATTAAGTGTATAATCTATGGTTTCGACTCACTAAAACGTCAAATTGTCTTCCGTTTCCCGTTTCGTTGCCGAGAACGATGTGGTTGCGGCTTCCGGGGCAGGCCACCACCATAAATTCACCGCTTCTCAAACTTACTCTGTCGGTCAGATTCGGAATCAAGAACTGATTGTTCTTTATGTAGACCGGCGATGGATTACCGAAATCGGAGTTCAATGACAGGACGCAACCTAAAATAAAAGATATAATATGAGCTTCAAAAATGATAATAATTGTAATTTTGAAGCCACCGCGGCGCCGTGGTCTAACAGCCTGGCCACGGGACATTCGCCGAGACGAATATTCGCGCGGTGCGAACGGCGAAGCGTCTAGCGACTAAAATAAGAGCATAGAAATGTACCTAACAAGCCACGCGCACCGGCGACCGGCGAAGCGACCGGCGAAATGTACCGAGCGAATCGCGCGATGCGGCGGGCGAGCAAAACAAATGCATGAATACGGACGGCGCGAGCCACGGAGTCGAGCGGTAGTCGCGGCGAATAGTACAGTGATTAAATGAGTTTAGTTGTTTTCGCCGCGAAAAATTAACGCCGAAATTTTTATATTTTTTATTTATTTTTTATTTTATATTTTTAAAGTCGTCGTGGCCTAACGGACGTCCGGTGCAATCGTGTTGAGCGATGCACCGGTGTTCGAATATCAGGCGGGTACCAATTTTTGTAATGAAATACGTACTCAACAAATGTTCACGATTGATTTCCACGGTGAAGGAATAACATCGTGTAATAAAAATGAAATCCTCAAAATTATAATTTGCGTAATTACTGGTGGTAGGACCTCTTGTGAGTCCACACGGGTGGGTACTACCACCCTGCCTATTTCTGCCGTGAAGTAGTAATGCGTTTCGGTTTGAAGGGTGGGGCAGCCGTTGTAACTATACTGAGACCTTAGAACTTATACGAGTACCTTAAGGGCGGCGCATTTACCTTGTAGATGTCGATGGGCTCCAGTAACCACTTAACACCAGGTGGGCGGTGCGATCGTCCACCCATCTAAGCAATAAAAAAATCTGTCAACCTGCCTATTTCGGCCGGGCAGCAGTCTCTAATACATATTATTAATATAAAACATAATTTTAATAATTATTTATCTTATTCGTTCAAGAATAAAGGTATACTGTATACAGTTGATAGAGAAGCTTAAACCATAAAACAATGGATTGCATTATTAATTAAGTTACTTACCAGCATCTACGTCGTAACTGTTCAAAAACAAATAAGCCATTAAAAAACTCATAAAGAGAAATTTAAATGAATATCTAAATAAAGACATTTCAAAAATATATGATAGTGACATCTAGCGGTGGCAAAACGAACTGTTTCACTGTATTTTTGTAAACAAAGCACGCGCGAATTACCTACGTGTAGGAGGCAACTAATGTGAATGTGAACTGAAGAAATTGATTACATTACAAAAGAAATAATCTAATCAAGACGGCAAGGTCGGGAATCGAATAAGCATGTCGAATGGAAAATTGTGCTTTCATGCTATAGTTATACGGTCGAATTTTGTTTTTGCATAACCGTGATGTAAAGTGCTAACAATGGTGACTCTTACTAGTAGTTCACGAAGCGAAAAACGACCAAATTCTCGATTCGTAAACGTAATTTATATGAATCTCGCTTCCGCTAATAAGTACACACACTTCAGTCGACACGAAGAGTGTAGATAATTTTTTTTTTTATGAATATGATTTGGAGTATAGAACCATTCGTGAACTAACAAACTGCGCCGTCACAAATTCAAATTTCATTCTTCAAAAATTACACCTAGGCTTAGAATTAGGCCCGTAACTAATCGATCGGCTATTCTATTTTTTTATTATTTTTTTTATTTATTCTATCGACTATTCTCTGGCTCAGTATGCTTAATGCTAGTTTTTTCGATCACGTAAAAATTATCTCAAATTTGTATGGAGTTGGTACAGCGCCCCAGCGGCAAACGAAGGACAGAACAGACTGGGTTTTCCAATGTTCGCGGTGCCCTCAAAACATAATTTGAACCCTTTGCATTGGACGCCTTCAGCTCTAACACTAGGAGCAGGCTTAAGGACTCCGGTAACCGTACTCGTCGAACTCGATAAAGAGGTCGACGTGCAACCTAACCCATGCATCAGCCCGCTGAGTTTCTCGTCGGATCTGCTCAGCAGGTCGCGATTCCGATCCGGTAATAGATTCATTCGCGAAGCAGTTGCTCTTGAGTTCTTAGGTCTCTTTCGGAGGCGCTCGGGCAGCTGTTAGCAAATCCCACCCCTCCTTTGCTCGTCCACCTATTCTTGTGAAACTGGAAAGTCGTCCAGTAATCCTAAAAAAATTTAACCATATTCGCATAGAGGGTGTAGCTATTTAAACGAAACACCAATGCCATTGAATGTGTATTCCAAATTCTCGAACTCGCAAATTCGTGATCGCAAGAATTTTACATTCGTGAAACGCTAGTAGTAAACGTAATGACGTCATAGCATAGACAGTTATGTACAGCTAAGCACAGATATTCTTAATGATATCAAATTTATATTTTTTAAGGTTATTTTACGATTAAAAAAAATACCGGAAATTTTGCAATGAAAATCATTACCATTAACCACTGAGACTTAGAACTTATGCTTTAATATGAGTGGTGGTGTGGGTGACTATGGCTATGGGTGGTGTGGGAGTATCGGTAAAAATGCGACGACCGGTTCGTCTATGCACCGATGTACTAGCGAAATATTATCGCCGCCGCTATACTGCAGTTATCGCCCGACTTTGCTTGTAAATTTATTTTGTTTAGTCTAAATAATGTTTTGTATGATTGTGTGATAAATGAATGTGTTGATATAAAATAAAGTATGTATGTGTTGTTGTGTAGTGTAATTATAATAAAATATTATAAAATAAATAAATACATGTGAGTCACCCACAGTGGAATCTACGTTTACGTTGACTTATCGGCTCCGCTAACAGCTTAACACCAGATGAGCTGCAAATTCGCTAACCTGTCATCAATATCATCATCATTCTCCAGCCCTTCTCCCAGTCACCTAGGGTCGGCGCAACATGTTTTCTCCTTCCATACTCCTCTATCATATACCATTTCTTCGCTCACTCCCCTCTTGAACATATCGTCTTTCACGTAATCCATTCCTTTTTACGTCTACCTCTTCCTTGCTAATTCGCTGATCTGTGTACGCGATAAAAACAAAAACAAAACACCGAACGATGTGTTAAATTTCCGTGTGTTAAAAACGTTTCTTTCAATTATGGCGGCGACGATACAAATCAAACAAGTAGAGTTCTCGACTTGAATCCCGTTATGTGGAAGTCGTTTCCGTCATTGCGATGTTATCAGAAAATTTCCTAGGAGATAACGCGTTGATGGAAGAGCCGAGCGATTAGGACACAGAAGGCGGCGGAGTCACGACGACCAGCTCCCTAGAACGACGACTTTTTTTTTTATTGCTTGGATGGGTGGACGATCTCACAGCCCACCCGGTGTTAAGTGGTTACTGGAGCCCATAGACATCTACAACGTAAATGCGCCACCCACCTTGAGATATAAATTCTGAAGTCTCAAGTATATAGTTCAAATCGAAACGCATTACTGCTTCACGGCAGAAATAGGCAGGGCGGTGGTTCCTACCCGTGCGGACTCACAAGAGGTCCTTCCACCAGTAATTACGCAAATTATAATTTTGCGGGTTTGATTTTTATTACACGATGTTATTCCTTCACCGTGGAAGTCAATCGTGAACATTTGTTGAGTACGTATTTCATTAGTAAAATTGGTACCCGTCTGAGATTCGAACACCAGTGCATTGCTCAACACGAATGCACCGGACGTCTTATCCTTTAGGCCACGATGACTCACCATAAAGAAGACTTTTTTTCCTTTTTTTATTGCTTAGGTAGGTGGTACATCTACAACGTAAATGCCGTCACCCACCTTGAGATATAAGTTCTGAGGTCTGAAGTATAGCTAAAAAACAGCTTGCCCCACCCTTCAAACCGAAACGCATCGCTGCTTCACAGCAAAAATAGCCAGCGTGGTGGTACCTACCCGCGCGGACTCACAAGAGGTCCTACCACGAGGCTGCATGCTCGTCTACCTATATACACGGGCTTATTGACTACTTATGTTTGGCTGATTCGGTGGTGTAGTAATTAGCCTCCCTAACTTTGCGCCGAGGGTCGTGGGTTCGATTCCCGTGTCAGACAAGCATTCGTGTGATGAACAGGTTTGTTTACTCTTTGTGATTATCTATATATATGTATGTATGACAGTCAGTGTTACCAATAACATAGGAAATCTTAAATTAGGGCCGGATTTACACGATTTGTTCCCAGTTATTATTTATTAACGGTACTAAATTCAATATTTTCGTTAAAACGTTCTCTGCTTACAGTCATACATATATTTTGAGCCAGTACATCATAAAAACACCTTCCTGCTTATTTCTGCCGTGGATTAGTGTGGCACTCCTGCCTACGGGAGAGCTGTAATGCTTCAGTGTCTACGGGCTACCATAACAACTTAATACCAATTTCCATTATAATATGTACAGTTCATTCTATCTATCTCAATCTATCTGTAATACTTCTGCCTCCCATGATCTGTGATTTTCAAAAAAGGTAAATACACTCTGTACTATCTGCTGCAAGGTCAATTATCAAGCAAAATGTATAAATACCAGCTGTACCCGTCCGCTTCGCTGGGCATTTAAAATTAACATTATTATTTCTCACCCCCACAAAGATTCTCATCATTAACGCCCCCGCAACTGGTGTAGGGAGTCCAACACTCATATAACTATTAGCCTATCCATTAAGAACATGTATTTTCTACATGGATACCAAGTTTCAAGTCGATCGGATGCATGGTTCAGTAGTTATAACGGAACATCCGTAAAAACCACTGTAGATTTATATATTAGTATAGATTTTATCCTTCTGACTTCCATCGCATCAGATAAATGCATAATATAATGTAAAGTATTTATTAATACTGTGTACAAAGCTAGTGTGTTTGTAATTAAACTAAAAACATTAATCTATGTTGTAATTATTTATTTTATAGGTAAAAGATCTCCCCAATTAGCAGACCTAGCACATCTGTACATAGTCTGATCGTGCTTCCCTTTAGAAAATATAATTTCTTTTAACTCTCCTTGTGCTGTACACATCCGACAGATCGTGTGTCCGGACCTGACAATCGGAGCCCTTACAATCCTAGGCCACTGTGGATCGTCATTTGGTCGATCACCTTTCCTTAAAATAACATATGTGTACAAATCTGCTAAAACTTCAGACTTTGAATGGTAGCCTAGCGATTCGTACTTCATTAAGAAGTTACATGGAGTTTGATGGTCGAGGTATCTTGGACAAACACTGTCGTTTGGACACGGAGAGAATGCGTAACCTCTATTACTGCTGTCTTTTGGGAGATTCAAAATGAATTCTCTGGCTTCGTTTACAGCTCTGAATCCGGCATTTGTTCCGTGTTCGATGATTATTAGGAAATCTTCGGTCTTGTTCCATAGTTTTTGTATTGTTTCTAATCTTGATTTCATCGAGGGTAGTTCAAATAATGAGTACGCGGACAAAACTATATTGTACCTCAGATCTGTGGAAGCAGGTAGAAATTGACGCTGGTAATAACATTTATACGGTAATTCGACGTTGTCCTTGCCTTCACACAAAATTAAGCGTGCCAAATCGTGCATGTGAGCCGATGTATCGACACAAAAATATTCATAAATTTCTCCTTTCCAATATGTGTTCAGTGCCCATGTACCGGTTCCGACGCCGGAACCAAAGTCAAAAAAGCTTCGTGGCTTGTAATCTGGTAAAACCCTTCTGATCTCATCTAATACGCGAACCAAGACAGCGTATTCCGGGGCAGCCCTGGTCATCAAATATTGAAGACTAGTAGGTTTATCGTACGATATATTACCCCAACGGTACACGTTCGTTTTTAATATATTAAATACAGTATTCTGTACCTGTTTTTTCATGTTTTGCAACTCCTCCTGGCTCAATTCTTTGTTTATTTTAGAGAATGTCCGTTGTGAAATGCTGTCGTGAATTTGCGCGGCTTTCAAATTAATTTCCTTTTCTTCTGGCGGCAGTAGCCTAGACTGCAGATGGTTTTTGAGCTTAATGCTCTCCTGATGTAAAGATTTAGCTCGTGCATCGTCTAGGATTATTTTAATTGCCTTCCGAATATCCGCAGGTATTGATGCTATTTTTACACGATTGGTTCCTGGATGTTTCCGTGGCTTATAGATCTGCGCGTCAAAGCTTTCCTTTAAATTTGGATCTATTGAGACTTTGGTTGAGTAGTTGGCGCTTAAAGACGAAATATGTGAATATTTGAGTTTACGAAACATTTTTGTAACCTTAAAGTACTTTACGGATCATCACAACAAACCATAACAAAACGCATTCTGAAATATAATCTATGTAACTGTCAACAAACTGTCAAAACATAATGTTTTTCGATTCTTGAAAGTTAAAGCAAAAGGTTTCGATTTTCTGCCTATTAATTTTAAAAAGTATTAAATTAAAATAAAATTAACAGTATGTACATAAATTGAAATAAAACTATGTTTATTCGATCGTATCATGATTTAATGTTTATTTTTATTTATTTCTTCCTGTTTATGTTTGTTGATACAATCTCTGAAATTATTAACTGCGGTTTGACACTTTCTCCAGTCTTTCGTTTCGGCGATGCATTCCTAAAAATGTTCAAACAAACATTAATTACTTTGAATTATCTCTATATATAAAAATGAAGTGCTGTTCGTTAGTCTCGCTAAAACTCGAGAACGGCTGAACCGATTTGGCTAGTCTTGAATTATTTGTGGAAGTCCAGAGAAGGTTTAAAATGTAGATAAATGTGTTCCCCGTCGGTCTTTTATTTATCGATTGAGGCACTACGAAGTCTGCCGGGTCAGCAAGTAAAATATAAAAACAAACCTAGATATTATAACTTTCAAATGTGACTCAAAACACGTCGGTATATTAAATTAGCAGTGTATTGCATTTTTATATTTAATACAGTTAAATTAACTTACGTGAATCATTTTTAAAACAAACCTGCACTTTATAGTGTAGTTCCAGACAGCCAGTTTTTTTCAGCATGCCTTCCACGGGATCATCATCACTGCCGATCTGTTCTCGAGGTTTTATAGTCATATTTTCGTATGAAATACGTTTTAGTGGCAATATTAATTTCTTTTTGGTCTAACTGTAGCACAACAAGAACATAACCTTAAAACAAATCAGCTGAGAAGTTGACGTATTATATTGGAAATTTGAAACTATCATGCTGTTGGCGTATAATTACAAGTTACTTTTATATTCTGTTGCATTATAACTTGTATTCCGTTTCACGCATAGTAACAAAAAGCTTTGTCAATACAAAATGCTAAGGTTAAATGATTATAATAATCCATTATTCACGTAATGAACTAACACTCAGCTCATAGTGTCTACAATCACCCACAATATGACTCATGAGCAACATCTGTTGGTTGACGATCATAATTTGTCGCTATAATATTGAGAAAATGCCGCTGCCGAATATAAATAATATTTATTTTATTTATTTACAGTCTTTAATGCTGCCTGTTCCTTGGTTGAAACGCTCACGAGCAACCAAGATTTGCACGAGCGTTTTCATCATATTCTCCATTTCTAGAAGCATAACCAAAAACATTTGTTTTTCCAGCGTTTAAAGTTTTAACAAACAGTAATGACTAGTTCATCATCAGTAAGAATTAAAAGATATTATTAGAGTTAAAATAACAGATGCTTTAACAAAAATGTAGTATTACTGCGTGCGCTAAGAGATACAAACATCAGAAAAACTTTATTTAACCTTACGTAAATTAAACGGCTGTCTGGAAGAGATCGCTTTTAACGATAAAACTGCCTATTGTACAAATGTATCTGCTTTACAATTGTTTAACCAGCCTACTGAGTTTCTCGCCGGATCTTCTCAGTGGATCGCGTTTCCGATCCGGTGGCAGATTCTGCGAAGCACGACTCTTGCTAGGGTTCGTGTTAGCATCGTCGTCAGGTTTGAGCCCCGTGAGCTCACCTACTAGTTACGGTTAAGCTGGAATAGCCTCTCTAGGCTACCAGCTTAGGTTTAAAAAAAAACTGTTTTTTTTTAAATGTTAATTGTGTTTTGGTGTGCAATAAAATATATTCTCTCTCTGACCTTACCTTATTTTACTATAACTTTAAGTGCAGAAAGTGTCCGTCGACAGGGAGTAAATGAAGGTGGCGCCACAGTAGCAAGTGGAAAGGTTTTAAAAACGGCGCCTTAAACTATCACACTTCTTTTTATTTTTTTCCCTCCCTATTCGCCGGTAGCCTAAGAGGTT
Source organism: Bombyx mori (assembly GCF_030269925.1). NCBI lineage: Eukaryota > Metazoa > Arthropoda > Insecta > Lepidoptera > Bombycidae > Bombyx > Bombyx mori. Next base: position 17,558,385 of record NC_085130.1, read on the forward strand.
ATCTCAGCTTCGCCCGGACGGGTAGGTGAGCTCACGGACTCAACCTGAGAGAATTTGCTAACACTAGCCCTGGCAAGAGCAGTGCTTCGCAGAATCTACCACCGGATCGGAATCACGAGCCACTGAGAAGATCCAGCGAGGAACTCAGTGGGTTGGGTCTATGGGCTAATTCACTCGTCGAACTCACGGACGGCGACCCGTGCTTGTGAGGCGGCTAAGCAATTAGCGGCGGCCACGATAAGAAGGTCTTTGTGTCTCGCCGCTTTGTCGAAGTAGCGTTCCGACGCTTCCTTTAGATTTTTACGTATCGGTACTAAATTTAGGTCACCGTGAAGATCTACATTCCTCACATACCACGGTGCTCCGAAGGCTATCCTGCAGAAACGGGATTGGATGACCAGTGTGCTTAGTGCGAGTTTTCTAACGTTCTCGATAACGTAAAGGTTAGCTCATATTTGTATGGAATGGTATCGTTTACCTATGTTTGCCGCTAGGGGTGCTGTTCCAACTGTATATAAAATTGGGCTAACTTTTACGCTATCGAGAACGTTAGAAAACTCGCACTAAGCACACTGGAGAGTAATTACGTACGTACGTAATGTACGGGCCGCGTGAGTGAACACTACACTTGCATAGGTCATGACGAAACGTATGCAAGTTTTATAGTGTCACCTTGTTATGAAGAGACATTGTACTTCGCTTGCAGATCATGGGGTAGAGTCGACCGAGTTAGAACGCGGCTCGGTCGCGCACTGACTCAATATGGGGCCCGAATGTCATCCCTTATCGAGTGACGCCTAAGTACTTAGCCTTCGAAGCCCTAGCTATGGGCTGGCCAAGGATTTTTATGGCGGCAATGGAGTTACGGCCCCTAGTCAGTGACGAGATACTAACAGTAGTGTCGGGATATCACACTTCACTTTAAGCTAGCACTGTTTAAAACTGCTATTTTCGTATTATTCCCACTTGCTACACTAGCGCTAATTCGGTGAGTTTTCGAACTATAATTTGCTGTTTACAGATGGATATTTTTTCAACTTGTCCCCTATTCAAGATGGTACTCCTTCCTTCTAGTTTCCCTCACACACAGCCCACTGAGTTTCTCGCCGGATCTTCTCAGTGGGTCGCGTTTCCGATCCGGTGGTAGATTCTGCGAAGCACTGCTCTTGCTAGGGTTCGTGTTAGCAACGTCATCAGGTTTGAGCCCCGTGAGCTCCCCTACTAGTTAAGGCGACGCTGATATAGCCTCTCAAGGCTATCAGCTTAGGTAGGAAAAAAAATGTAGTTTCTATAATTTTAAGGAAGAACTTCTATTAATTCTAAGAAAATGCGTAGTTTTACTGTTTAAAATGTACAATGCTTAAGACGCTTTCTCAAACAAACACAAAAAAAAATTGTTATATTATATTATTTTTTTAATATAAAATTAACAGTAATTTAACAATAATTGCTTAAGCTAATATCTTGCTCTTGTTACGAAGTGCCGTATAGGCGACCAAGATTGAGATGAATGTTGCCAGTATCTCGGAGTTCACCCATGGCCCGGAGTAGCCTGGAGAAAAAATTGAGTTATCTTATTAGTCTTTTTGTTATTGCGTTACATGAGAGGAGTTCAAAACCCGTCTAGACTCACAAACAGATCAAAATGACAATGTTACCTGTATCTTGAGATTGTGTGTGATGGAGATATCGTCTTCTCTCATTTTAAAACTGTATAATCTCAAAACATACTAATTTTACAGGAGAGTCTTTTAAAGGTTTAACATGTAATATTTTTAATATTAATCATCTTTGCAACATTTATTTTATATTTTTTACCAGTTATTATCATTATCTGTTTTTTCAAGTAAGATTATATTATGTATTAATTTTGTTAATAGTAAAACATAGTTAAACTAAAAAAAAAAAAAAACTAAAACTAAACTAAGCACTTTTGACAATATTTATGATAAAAATACTGATGATGCGAAATGTTTACGCATACATATATTATTAACTCAATTTCGAATATTTTTGGAAATTGTACACTTTTAATGCGAAAAGGCGATATGTCGATCCATGACATTTTTGTACCAGTAATAGGTAGAACAGTGGCGCTATGACTGCAGGAACCAGTGGTACTCCTTACTACTTTTAAATCAACTCAACCTCAACTCCCTTCCACGGTGTCGCCCGAGCACTATGACATGACATGAGATGATAAGAAGGACATGCTCCTTCTTCAAACGAAGCTCGCGGAGAGAGGCCGCGGGTTGCCTCTACTCCTGGCACTGTTGACGTCCTTGAGCGACGGTAACCACTTACCATCACGTTAGCTCGTCTTCCCAAAACGGCAATAAAAAAAAAATTAGGTTGATTTATCATGACCGTTAAACCCACATTCAAATGTGATCAATCACATTTCATTGAAACCATTGCTTATACTGATTAAAATGCAGATTTATTTTCCAGTGAATCAATCGGGATTTTACATCTTTTTTTTTTCATTTTATGCCTTACATAGGTAAACAAGCTTGTGGCGTGTCCAGTGGTTACGGAAGCCTTTAGACATTAAATATGTGAAGAGATGAGATCCAAGTCTCAAATATATCTTTAATGTAACTCAAATTGGAGCTGGATTACTGCTTCGCGGCAGAAATAGGCAGGGTGGTGGTACCTACCCGGGTGGGCTCAAAGGACGCCCTACCAGCAGTAAATAAAATAAATAATAGTTTAAAAAAACTATCAAAATACGCTTTTATAGAAAATCCAATTCAAAAATAGAAAATAAATTTCAATAAATTTGAATTAAAAATAGTGTACGAAAAAAATATTTTATTGTAAAAAAGCGTGGGGTGCCTTTGCACGATATTAACAAAATAACCCTTCTACTCATATTTCTTCATTAAATATTTATAACTACTGATACCATGCACCCCACGCTTTTTTTACAATAAAATCATTTTTTCTAACACTATTTTAAATTCAAATTTATTAAAATTTATTTTCTATTTTTTAGTTGGATTTTCTATAAAAGCGTACATATTTTGTTAGTTTTTTTAAACTACTAATTATTTTTCATTTTTTAGTTGAATTCCAATTTTTCATTTTTTTTTTAAATATTGAATTGTCATCGGTCCTTAATAAGCATGCCAAATTTCGAGTTAATCCGACGTTTTGAGGGGGGTCAAAATCATGTTCAAAGATTCTTTTTTTTTTATTGCTTAGATGGGTGTACGAGCTCACAGCCCACCTGGTGTTAAGTGGTTACTGGAGCCCATAGACATCCACAACGTAAATGCGCCACCCTTGAGATATAAATTCTAAAATCTCAGCATAGTTACAATAGCTGCCCTATCCTTCAGACCGAAGCGCATTACTACTTCACGGCAGAAATAGGCGGGGTGGTGGTACCTACCCGCGCGGACTCACAAGAGGTCCTACCACCAGTAATACTAACATACATACGTCTGAAGCTAATCAAAGCGTATTAAAAATAGCTTACTGCCAGGATGACTAAGTTGTATGGCGAGTAGTGGAGCAACAGAGGCGGCAGGATCGGCACGTCGAGCACGACGCAGCGAAGCCCAGCCTTCTTCATCTAGAATGTTTATCTGGTGCACTCCGGAGCGAGCCTTCGCTGGTTCTTCGGTCCAGGAAATCTATGAAAGGGATTTAAATACTTAACACCATTGCTAAATTAGACTCAAATAGTATTTGAATATGCAGATGGAAGAGCTGACAGCAAGGAAAGCAAATTACGTTCATCTTGAAATATAAATGTAGAGCTTTCTCTAGAGACAGCCTCTCTTGCCAGATACCATCTGGCTTTGGAATGAACTCCCCTCCACTGTGTTTTCCAGGCGCTATGACATGTCCTTCTTCAAATGAGGCTTGCGGAGAGTACTTAATACTTAATGGTAGGCAGCGGCATGGCTCTACCCCCGGCATTGCTAACGTCCATGAGCGACGGTGACCACTTACCATCAGGTGGGCCGTATGCTCGTCTGCCTACAAAGGCAATAAAAAAAAGACAGGTGGCAAGGCCACCTAAGTTGCAGTCGAGTTTTATACTCTGATCTGCTGTGTCGACCAATTGCCACACGTACCAGAGCCGTGATAAATAATACCAATTGCTTATGGTCTGATCAGCTGTGTCGACCAATTAGCATGCGTGGCTCGAACCATTATAAATAATGCCGAATGTTTATGATTGAAATGGCTTGAAAGTTTAAAAATAATTTGTAAAATGTACATGACTTTTAAAAATTACTACCATCACATAATATATCTTTTATAGAAAAAAAATGAAGTTTGTTTTTGGCTTTCTAATTGATTCTTATAATTTTGACGAAACTTATTATATAGTAGTATATTGCAGGTAGTTTTTATAGCACTCCATGGAAATCTTTCCTGTCATTGTACTGTCAAAGTATAATACATGTGAACATTTTATATTTCAATAATAATACTAATTAAAAATTTATATTGGAACAAGATCAGGTCTCACAAATGGTTCGAGGTGGAAATTGTATTATCTGTTGTGGTTTAAAAAACTTAGCATATATAGAATGCAGGAAAGTTCTTTTTTTAAAGCTAAATTGAAGATTTAGGGATTTTAGTTCAATTAGAATTTTGTTCAATCTCTGATTATGGGAACATTGTTGTTTTGTCAGATTTAAAAGGGTTGATTGGTTGAGACCATTAAGTGTTACTGTAGTGTCTAGGATAGTTATTATATCTTCAAAAGCTAAATAAAGCAATATAAGACCCTTATATAACATAGACATCGAATATCATTATAAGAAATGAAAAGGTGTCCTTTTTAAACTTTTAAATGCGGCTCGGTCTCAGGTGGACCTAGGAAATATGATTAACTTACCTGATATTTGTTTTCACCGATTCTGGCGGCCGTTAGTGATTTTCCATCGACTTCAGCGTACAAACCGTAGTTCTCGGGCAGAGTATTGTCACATTTAAGCGTAAATTCGGTTATATAGGCTATTTGTGTGACTACCGTGGCATCTAAACTAGTGAAATATGAAGCTTCAACTTTAGGGTTCTGACAGGATTCGGCGCAAATACTGCCGATAAGAGCGATTGTGATAATATAAATAAAACTTTTTGTGACCATTTTGTTATTTGTGACCTTAAAGGTAAATCTAATTTTAAAAATTTGAGACTACAATTCTCACTCCTTTACAGCCGTCCACGTATGTTGTGTTCGAAAACGTCTCTTCAATGTCTTCATAAACATCAAGCAATCAAATATTTCACATCAATTTTTGAATTTCTAAATTTTATTTTACTTCATAAATATTTTGTTTTTGTAATCTTCCCAATCACAGTATTGATTTTAAACTATTTCATGTACGTAAAAGCATAACTGATGTTTTAAAGTAATTTATTCACACTATCTAAATTTTAGAAAGTGTTAAAAGTTGTCTTTAGAACGCAACTCCGAAACGTCAGCGGTTACGTGTGGCCAATTTACATTTAAAGATCGCGATCAGTATAATATATTTTAATAACAATGCATTCAAATTTAAAAGTATTTGTGAATTTTGAAAAACCATAAAATAATTCTTAAATCTTTCAGAATTCTAACGTATTTGTAAATTTTTTAATAATATTAATTTGTCATGTGTAATTAACTTTTTTTCAGTATAGTAATCGTCTTCTTGCGATACCATTGTTGCCTGTGTTGAAGTTTAAAAATATTTAAAATAAAAAATCTATACTATTATAAAGCTGAAGAGTTTGTTTGTTTGGTTGAACGCACTAATCTCAGGAACTACTGGTCCGATTTGATTTTTTCAGTCTTAGATAGCTCATTTATTGAGGAAGACTATAGGCTGGCTATATAACATCACGCTAAGACCAATACGAGTGAAGTACTAATAATGTTTCAAGGTCGTTTTTTTGCCTTTTGAGAGCTTCCACTGCGCGCGCTGCGGATACGGTTAAAATTTCGCTTAAATAATATATGACAGAATAATGTCCCTTTAAAAGTTCTATGCCTATATTTTAAGATAGGCTCACTAGAACCTTTTTTATGCTAACCAAATTTGTTCTAAAAAAAAGCATTATTTGTGAAGGTGTTTTCATAAAAATCATATTAGTCCTTATCCAAATAAATATGTATTACAGATATTTAACTTTAAAGAACTTTTCCCTGTCTATCATTTGATTTTAATGAGTATCTTAGAAGATATCGCAACCATAAAATAACATCTCAGCAAAATAATGATCAAGCGCGTAATAATGATATAGCATATAATGATAAGAAGAATATTGTTACGCCGGTAAGAGTAACGCCATGTATTGCCGAATAGTCGAACGAATATCGAAGGATCTAGTAGCGCCCAGAACGCTCGAGAAGTGCAACGCCATCTATTGGCAGATAGCGGAATCTACTACTAGATATTTGTAGAATATTCTCGATAATTCTAGGGATGTCATATCGGCTATAAAAGCGTTGTAGAGATGGCACGCAGTCAGTCAGTAATCGGAACTATTTAGAAGCGAAACAGCGAACGGATCACCTGAAGCGAAGCGGAATAAGCGAATTGAGAGTTTTTGGTGAAATACTATGTATCCCATTGTACTTTGGTGAAATATTATTTATCCCGAACCCCAGCGCGTAACAATAACAAGAAACACACAAATCACTTCAAGATAGGCTTTGAAAATTGTAGATTTTTCTCGATATTCCCAGGATCCCATCATCAATCAGATCCTGATGATTACAGGACCATTTGAGATTGGCCTTAGCAAGAGCAGTGCTTTCCAGAATCTATCATAGGAATGGAAATCGCGACCAACTTTTTATTTTTGAAGTGAAACTTCTTTATCGGCGTTGGAAAAAATTTACCGTCACATTTTTCGGTTACGCGTCACATTTTTCCGTTACGCGCCATCTTTTTTGTATTCATGTCTATGATAATAAAATCCTTTTGTTTAAACTTTATCTAATTTAACTTTATTTAACCAATTTCTAGAAAGTTGCATGTAGATCATTTTTCGAAAAATAAGTTTCACTTCTTACGTGTGTACACTAGTACACGCACACATTTTTTTTTATTACCTTAGCACGCAGACGAGCATACGGCCCACCTGGTGGTTAGTGGTTACCGTCGCTCATGTACGTCTGCAATGCCAGGGGCGGAGCCAAACCGCTGCTTACCGCTAAAATGATCTGAGAGGATCCGGCGAGAAACTCAGTAACCTGTATTTATGGATTATAAGTGTTCATCTTTCACGAATCCAGGCAGAGTGGTGGTACCTACGAGGGCGGCACTGAAAATTTCGAGAATTAACGAAGTGACACAACATTACTATTTAAAAATGTATTTATTGCTTTTCGAAGTATTCTCCGCGAAATTTGACACATTTTTCCATACGATGGAACCAATCATTGAAGCAACTATTCCATTCAGAAGTTGGGGTCTCCAAAATTACCGTTTTGTAGGCGTCCACAGCTTCTTCAGGTGATGAAAATCTCTGTCCACGCAATTTATTCTTTATTTTAGGGAAAGTATAGAAATCATTAGGGCTTAGGTCGGGGCTGTACGGCGGATGGTCTAATAATTCTATGTTTTCTTACTCTAAAAACTCTTTTGTTCTGTGCGCGGTGTGAGAACTCGCATTGTCGTGATGCAGGATGATGCGGCGGTTGCAGTTTGACAAAACCTCGTGACAAGACCGAGAATCTTTTTTAAAATAAATAAATGGTATTCGATTTTTAAAACCAAGGAGTTTTCAATTAAAAAGATTTTAATATGACAGAAACAATGGAAATATTCCATTCCCGATACTTTTAGTGCAGCCTAGTACCCGTGCGGACTCACAAGAGGTCCTACCACCAGTAATTATGCAAATTATAATTTTGCGAGTTCGATTTTTATTACACGATGTTATTCCTTCACTGTGGAAGTCAATAATGAAAATTTGTTCAGTACGTATTTCATTAGAAAATTGGTACCCGCCTGCGGGATTCGAACACTAGTGCATCGCTACATACGAATGCACCGGACGTCTTATCCTTTAGGCCGCGACGACTTCAGAAGGCGTGAAGGCTAATGATGAAGGCGCTTCGGCGACTACCTCAACAGTTGAGCATCTTATACAGTAGTTTGAATTAAAAAAAGATCTGCGCAGTCGCTTGGATGTTTTATTTTATTCTGCACGAGGCAGCCATATTTTTTTTAGAATAGGACTAAAATGGAAAAGATAAGGTTAGATATTCGTCAGATAAGGTTAGAAGGACTTTTTCGCGGGAACGCGAGGAGTGAAGTTGTGTGATTTGTTTTATTTTGTCCATTTAGTGTTTCTTCAGGTTTAAATGTGTAATAACGGTGGTTTATTAACTGTTTAATATCTGTGAAAGTGCACAAATGTGGCAAAATTAAATAAAGCCGCTGGACGTAACTTCTCGGGTTCCTCCAAAAAGTCCACTGAAAAAATCTCAGTAAATGACCACCATTTTACTAAGATTATATTTTATCCCATATCATCTAATCTCATTTCATTTAATTTCAACGCAGTTGATTAATATCTCAAATTAATTATCTACATTTAATTTCATTTCGTTTCACTTAATAGTATCATTTTTCATAAAAATAAGATTAAAAATTAAAATACGACTTGACTTAAAGGTCTTAGTTACCAGGTCATAAAATCCCTTATAAAAAGATAAGGTTAGAGAGGTTAAAAAAAGTTTTGCGCAGTCGTTTAGTGAGTGTTTTATTTAATTCTGCACGAGGTAGCCATATCTTTTTTAGAATACGACTAAAATGGAAAAGGTAAGGTTAAAAAGGTGCAAAAAAATAAAGAAAGACCGAAATATAATTTATCCGTAAAGGCCTATATTTATTTATTCATTTATTTATATATCTGTTGACGTGTGCCCGTGTGGAAGTACCAGGCGCTCAGAGGCGCGAGGAGCTCGCCGGTCGCCGAGGAACTGAAAATTAAATAAAGGGGGCGTCGGCGGGAGAGGGCGCTCGTCAGTGGGTGCCGGGGGGGGTCTTGGCGGGGGACGCGGGGGGCGGGGCGCTCCACTCCACGCCCTCGCCCTCGTACTGCGTGTTCTCCAGCCGCGTGATCAGCCGCTCGTCCTCGTCGCCGAACTCGCCGCCCATCAGCGACGGTTCGCCTACTACCATCACGTCCTGGAATCACAAAGGACACCTCCTTTAGCTTCATGGTACCCTGGTACTATTGATTAAGAATACTATTTAGATTGGCCATAAAAAAAACTAGCAATTGGTGACGGAAGGGTATTAAATTTCCTACACTCATTTATACTTCTATACTAATATTATAAAGAGGAAAGATTTGTTTGTTTGTATTGAATAGGCTCCGAAGCTACTGAACCGATTTGAAAAATTCTTTCACTGTTTGGAAACTACACTATTCTCAAGTGACATAGGCTATATATAATATTTTTTGAAAAAAATAACGATCCTTACTAAAACTCCAATAATGTAACCCAAGATGTAAAAAAATCACCTAAAATATTATTTACATCGCGTCCCCTGCGAAAACTATTGATGATAGAATAAAATAATGTACTACGACTTTGTAGAACACATTATTATTTACAAAAAGTATCGCGACAGCATATGTCTAACTATTATAGCTATGCCGCAATAAGTGTTCTTTTATTTAAAAAAACAAAACAACGTCAAATATCGTTGAAATTTTTTGTTAAAGACCCGAGCGGAGCCGGAGCGGGCCGCTTGTCGAGAATATATTATTATATAGAAAAGGAGAGCAGAATGCATTTTTTTTAAATATTTTCATTTTGCATAAAAAATACATTAAAATCAATATAAAAATAAACATTACACACGCTACCATGTATTTAACACAACACATTTATATAAACTCTTTGTTTATTGTAAAACTTTTGTTATTTATTAAAGTCTTTTGTCAAATTGAGAATAGATTAATATTGTTTGTCTAAAGTTTAGTCTTGGCGAAATCTGTGATTATAGAAGTATAATTTAATATTAATAAGAAGTATGATTACTGGCGGTAGGACGTCTTGTGAGTTCGCGCGGGTAGGAACCACTTAGCTTATTTCTGCCGTGAAGCAGTAATGCGTTTCGGTTTGAAGGACGGGGCAGCCGTGTCTCTATGGGCGTCAGTAAGCACTTAAAACCACGCGGGTCGTGAGTTTGGCTGCTCAAAAAAGTCACTGACAAGCGTGATATTGTTAGCTCGCTGTTTTAAGGGACTTTTTGGTATTTTTCTTTCTTTATTGCTTAGATGGGTGGACGAGCTCACAGCCCACCTGGTGTTAATTGGTTACTGGAGCCCATAGACATCTACGACGTAAATGCGCCACCCACCTTGAGATATAAGTTCTAAGGTCTCAGTATAGTTACAACAAGAATATAGACTTGAATGGTACCTGGGAGGCGAGGCTGAAGTTAGGTCCGGGTGATCGTTTCTTGGCGGGCGCGGGCGGCGCCGCATTAGCGCCCGCACTGCCTTTGCGCTTACGTCGCTTACTCGCCGGCCGCTGGGACTCTGAAAATTATAAATTACCAATCGTTACGGTTTTTGAAGTCGACGCTTGAAAGGCAAACGTGACTAAGCGACAATAACTGCTTTGTACATAAATGATAGGCAATAACCATATTCGATGCGCAAAAAATATATATTTCTAGGTCTATTAAAATCATTTCAATTCTACAGCTACTAGCTAGATTCTATTACAGCTAGATTCGTTAAAATAATTTTTATTTTTCAGGTATTTCAACATTAAGTTAGTCTACTGTAAAGTTCACGCATTGTCGCTTAGTCACGTTTGCCTTTCAAGCGTCGAAGTGAATCTTCTAACGCGACTTCCAACAACATAGAGACGCCCGAGCGCCTCCGAAGGAGACCTAACAACTCAAGAGCAGCTGCTTCGCGAATGAATCTACTAGCGGATCGGAATCGCGACGTATTTACTATAGCAGATACACGCGGTGTTGCTCGGATCATGTAATGGAAAATGTATTCCAGGTACCTGGTAATCCAGGTAATTTGTTCGATATTTTAATACGTTTAATTTTAGAGAGATTAAATACAAGGCATAAATATCAAGGCATTTTATATCAGTAGTTGACAATTTTAATTTTAATAATTTTGATTTGGTTTCTTTTTTGTTTGTTTTTGTTTTTAGTCATTCTGATAAATTATAATTTTAATTTTATTGTATTTTGATTTAGATGTTAAAACTGTATGTGACATTTTATGGGCTTAAGTTGCCTGAAATAAACGCATTTCATTTCATTTAATTTCATAAAAAAATTGACATTTTTTCTAATATCATATTATAAATTTAAGTTGACTTGGTGGCAGCAATAGGAAGGACGGTGGTACTTATCCACATAGGTTCAGAATACTATTACTATATATTATTTATTCATCAGAATCATCAAAATCGATTCACCCGGTCAAAAGTAATGAGGTAAACCGAACATAAAAAAAAACATACAGCCGAATTGAGAACCTCCTCCTTTTTTGAAGTCGGTTAAAAAGTACCAGGTCCTCATATCTATGAGGACCTGGATACGGATACGGATCTCCGTAGGAGGTATAAAATGTTTTTTTGTCTAGCTCTCGCCCACGCGAGATTTTCGGGGTCCGTAACATGAATGAGTCTATGAGGTAAAGCGTTCTAACTCCCTGAACTCAAACTGGTTCTGACTTAGAGACGTCCTGTGGTCCATGGTCCTATGCGATACGTCGTTATATCACGCGATCAAGCGTGATCTTCGATTTTATCTCGATATTGGCGGTTATAGCGACTTTTCGGTGGATTCTTATAACCTATTTTCCACATAAATAGTACCAGGGCGTAATAACTCACCAGGAGGTGCGACCATCCGCTGCCATTTCTGGAAGAGCGTTGTCTTTAGACAGTCCCGCGGCGACAGCGCGTACGCTTTGTGCCGCGACATGAGCTCTTGCATCGGCTCCAATATCACGCATAACTGTGAACAGGGTGCATAGGGAACTATTAGAGTCGTTCATTATTCAATAGAGCGCAAATCGTCGATATATCGACTCCCCATTAAGGTGTATGAGATACGGAGCGTCGGTATATCTAGTAACGCGTATTGCTGGGCGTCGATATACCGACTAATGCGCAGTTTGATTATAATAATATGTATTAGGACCTGTACGGACGTGTCTTAACACGCACGCTTCTAACGTTTTTAATAACGTTTTTAATGGCATTTATAAATGCCATTTAAAATTATTTTGCTGTGATGTGGCATTTTTTTATGTTCAATATTATTCCAAGGTACTTTTTTTCAAGAATCCCTTTCGAAATTTCTGCAAAATATGTGAAAATAAGCTCAGCACGAAAAGGGTTCAAAGCACAATATCGGATCTACATTTAAAGAAACTATACAAGTATTCTATCTCGTTCTCTCACAGGCTTGGTAGGACCTCTTGAGTCCGCACGGGTAGGTACCACCGCCCTGCCTATTTCTGCCGTGAAGCAGTAATGCGTTTCGGTTTGAAGGGTGTGGCAGCCGTTGTAACTATACTGAGACCTTAGAACTTGTATCTCAAGATGGGTGGCGCATTTACCGCATTTACGTTGTAGATGTCTATGGGCTCCAGTAACCACTTAACACCAGGTGAGCTGTGAGCTCGTTCACCCACTTAAGCAATAAAAAATAATGATAAAAAGAAAGAATCTTATTCAATGTACCAGGCGCTCATAACCAATAAGGAGGCTCACCCTTAAGTAGTTAAGCGTTGAATTCGTGATGCCCTGCCGTGTGATGTTCTTCGTGAGCTGGTCGAGCGCGGCGTGGTCCGGCGGGTGGACCGCCTGCCGCGGGATCAGCTCGCGGTGCGCGCGAACCGCCATGTGCCACGACTTGATCCGCATGAGGTCGTCGAACGTGAACTCGAGGATCAGTCTGCCTTCCGTGCACACCTGGAAGGAGAGATTTTAATTGTTACGAATCCTGAAGTCGTCATAGATAATTTTTGAGCCTATCTGGCTCAACCAGGCAGATAGTCATATCTGGTTATGGAAACGGTTGGTGGTAATGCCACCCAAGACTATGGAGGAAAATCACATGTGGTCGCGATCCTCAGCAGTGAGGGAACGATGAAGAAGAGAGAATATATTAAGGGAAGCAGTCAAGTGATCTCTTGAAGAAAGATCTACTTTTTTACTGGTGGTAGGACCTCTTGAGTCCGCACGGGTAGGCACCACCGCTCTGCCGTGAAGTAGTAATGCGTTGCGGTTTGAAGGGCGGGGCAGCCGTTGCCGTTGTAACTATACTGAGACCTTAGAACTCAAGATGGGTGGCGCATTTACGTTGTAGATGTCTATGGGCTCCGGTAACCACTTAACACCAAGTGGGCTGTGAGCTGGTCCACTCATCGAAGCAATAAAAAACTAAAAAAAATACACATAAATTAGTTATAGATAAGCAACTCAAGCACTCAACAAAAATGTTTAAGGGCGTCGGCCACTAGATGGCTTCGCTTCGATTAGTTTCCCATTGCTCCTGTAGATGGCAGTAACATATTACCTACCTATCATTTAATTTATTGTTAATGAAGACTTTTGTAAATTTTGAGAAACCACAAATCGATAAAATGTAATCAATTTGTCTATAACAAATAGACTTGTATAATTTATTTATTTATTTTATTTTCTGTGTTTAGTTATACAATAATTAAATGCCATATCTTTAACAACATATAAGTTTAAGGACATCCTCTACAAGATGTCGCTAGTTTCCATACAAAAAATATTTGTCTTAAAGAATCGCAGTTTCAGGGCTCTGGTCGTCGTGGCCTAAAGGATAAGACGTCCGGTGCATTCGTATGTAGTCGTACCGATTTTTCTAATGAAATGCGTACTTAGGATATGTTCACGATTGACCTCCACAGCGAAGGAACAACATCGTGTAATAAAAACCAAGCCCGCAAAATTATAATTTGCGTAATTACTGGTGGTAGGACCTCTTGTGAGTCCGCACGGGTAGGTACCATGGCCCTGCCTATTTCTGCCGTGAGGCAGTAATGCCTTTCGGTCTGAAGGGTAGGGCAGCCGTTCTACTTTAAAAGCTGAGACCTCAGAACTCATATCTCAAGTTAGGTGGCGGCATTTACGTTGTAGAAGTCTATGGGCTCCAAAGCCTGGCACGCGATAAAATACCTTGAAAAATACCCTGCTCTTTGTATCCCTGATAATGTTTACGCCAGACCTCGTGGTGATAGGCAGAATTATGGTAGCCAACATTGAGGGCTCTCAAAACCCACCCCCCACCCCATCCCCTATCTTCCACAACCAACAACGGATAAAATATAACGTGCGTTAACTTCTAAAAGTACCAGGCTGTCATAACTAATAAAGAGGTCTTACCTTCGTGAACATAGGCTTGCCGTGGTGCGTGACCATTGTGCAATGATCGCAGTCCAGCGTGATGCTCGTGTTGTGGAAGGACTCTTTGGGCTGGCGCATCGTGTAGTACAACTCTGAGACGCCGCCTTCGTATATACTGCGGAAGTAGCGAGGTATCAGGGTCCTCCCTATCGCTGGAAATGATAAAATACAAAACATAAACAAAAGTTCGAATGTGCAGCGGTAACGGAAGTACTATCCCATGATTTGCAAGGGAAGTAAATTGTCCCTTGACACTCTACAAAAATTGCATGCACCTCGTCATGACCTATGCAGGATAGCCGTGGGAGAACCATGGTTCCTAATGAACGTGGATCTCCATGACGACCTGGAGCTTGACTCAGTCAGTAAGTATTAACAGTCGACATCATTGCGCCACTTTGAAAAGGCGGCACGACATGAAAACCCTCTTGTCGTGGCTACCGGGAATTACATAACCGATCCTGTGGACCGAATGGTAAACAGTCGACGTCGCCCTAAACATGCCATTACGGATCCAGCCGATCCATTAACGGTGCTTTTAAGTACCACAAGCATCGGTCACTGTCCTCGTCGAACCCATCGCTTGCGACGAAGGGCTCGACGAGTGAAGTAACCCATCGACACAGCCCACTGAGTTTCTCGCCGGATCTTCTCAGTGGGTCGCGTTCCCGATCCGGTGGTAGATTCTGCGAAGCACTGCTCTTGCTAGGGCCAGTGTTAGCAACGCCTCCGGTTAGAGCTCCGTGAGCTCACCTACACGTCAAGGAGAAGCTGATATAGCCTCTCAAGGCTATCAGCATAGGTAGGAAAAAAAATAGCAGGGTTACCTGTATATGAGTTCCTACGGTAAACACTTAACGACAGATGGCCATGCCTAGCTAGGATTGATAATTAATTTAAAAAAAAAAAATGCAAATTTTACATCTGAGTACTAGGCAATCATGTTCTGTGAGAGTTTTATTGAGTTTTAGGATATCATGTAAGATTTCGAGTAAGTAGACTTTCTAAGAACTCTTACCTACCGTGTTATAGGAGAGTTACCTGTTTATGAGTTCCGACGGTAAACACTTAACGTCAGATGCAGTTAGGCTTGATAATTAAAAGAAAAAAAATGAAAGTAAGCTTTACATCTGGGTACCAGGCAATCATGTTCAAAGTTCAATAAGGAAGTTTTATTGAGTTTTAGGACATCCATGTAAGATTTCGCACAACACGGGGCTTTGTAGGAACTTACCTATCGTGTTTATAGAAGGGTTACCTGTATATGAGTTCCTACGGTAAGCACTTAACGTCAGATGGCCATGCAGCTAGGTTTGATAATTAAAAGAAAAAAAATCAAAGCAAATTTTACATCTGGGTACCAGGCAATCATGTTCTGTGAGGAAGTTTTATTGAGTTTTAGAACATCATGTAAGATTTCGCTTAACACGGGCCTTAGTAGGAACTTACCTACCGTGTTTATAGAAGGGTTACCTGTATATGAGTTCCTACGGTAAGCACTTAACGTCAGATAGTCTGGCAGCTTGTTTTGATAATTAAAAGAAAAAACAAAAAGCAAACTTTACATCTGAGTACTAGGCAATCATGTTCTGTGAGGAAGTTTCATTGAGTTTTATAATATCTATGGAGAACTCACTGTATCTTTTGGGTCCGTCTTCTAAACAGAATGTTAGTGTTAGCGTCGCGTCATCCTCGAAGAATTCCGTCGCGAACGCGTCCCACCAGAGGTTGTCAGAGTCCTGGAATTGAGAAGCCATTTTCTTTTTAGCGTATTTAATATATAAAAAAATCATAGTCTCGTATGGCGAGAGGAAGGGGAGGGGATTGGGCTTCAGTGGCCTCCGGAAGCCTCGTTCAGATAATTTAATAGGTCAAGAAATAAATGTTCACTTTTTAGATTTTTTTAAATATATATTTTTACAGGCTCCGTATAGCATAGCAGCATTTTTTTCTTCAAAGTCTCGTATGGCGAGGGGATGGTGAGGAGTTCGGGATTCGGTGGCCTCCGAAAGCCTTGTTCAGATAATTCAACAGATCAAGAAATAAATGTTCATTTTGTTGATTTTTTTTAATATGTATAATTATTGTTACTGGCTCCGTATCGCATAATAACATTTCAATTTCGTACACAGCTAAAGATTTGTTCTGTGTATTTATGTAGATCATTTAATTCATATCAAGAACGGTTCGAATTTTCTTTAATGAGCCAAAAAAAAGTAGTTTTAGTATGGCAAGGTTTGGGACTATAAGAATTCCCCTAAAAATCGATCAAAACATCTATATATTAATTAATACGTGAAGCAAAAACTTTTTATCCCTTTTTACGAAAATTGCGCGGACGGAGGAGTATGACATTTTCCACACTTATAGAGAATATAGAGAAGTGCACAATGCTAATATTTTTTAAAATAATGCATAAAAGATCATACCATGTATTTGACGCAGACACGCATGCATACTATTTATTGTCAGACTTTTGTTCTTGACGTCTGTGGTCAAATTGAGAATAGATTAAATATTGTTTGTCTTTATTAATATTTTTTTATAGTGTAGCCTTGGCGAATTTTGTGATTATAGAAGTATAAAATGAGTCGTCTATTATCAAAGGTGGCAATCTGTGCATTTGGACAAAAAAAAATTATTGATATGTCAATACAGATTGATTTGAATATAATCGTCTCCTTCAAAGAATACGGTTCAAAAGGTTAATAGTTAACCTGTTATTTATCTAAGATGTCGTTCCGAAGAGTTTTGTGACTGCCAATGGAATACAAAGTCAATAATTCGTTTTTCTGATTTACTAATCATTGTCCAAAAGTCAGATTGCCGGCTTTGATAATAGTCGACTCAAATACAATCATAATAGTGTAAAAACTTACAATTACAATTATAGTCGAATTTCGACTACTGCAGGACCTCTAGTTTATTTAATTGTGCACGAAATTGAGGAACTGTTATGCGATATGGAGCCAGTAATAATTATAACATAAAATAAATTTACGTAAACATTTATTTATTGATCTAATGAACTATGCTGAATGAGGCTTCTGGTGGTCACTGAAGCCCACCTCCATTCACAGACACGGTAAAACTTTATTATTATTATTAGGGAGTCCAACACTCATATAACTATTAGCCTATCCATTAAGTACATGTATTTTCTACATGGATACCAAGTTTCAAGTTGATCGGATGCACGGTTCAGTAGTTATATCGGAACATCCGTAAAAACCACTGTAGATTTATATATTAGTATAGAAGATAGATTTATAAAAAAACAACAAATTTCAAAAATAGGCCGTATGAAGTAAAAAATATTCCTATAAGATTAATATAATCGAATTTCATTTTTAATTTATTTGATAGAATCTTCGACCTAATCAATGGTATAGTATTTTTTGAAGTTTAATAACTTAGAGCATAACGGTACTCTTTTGGCTAGAACATAAAATTTCAAGATTGAAAGCCCTCACGGATGAATAACACCCAGGATCTTGCCTGTTTATACCGCTAAGCTATCGAAGGACCAGCATTAAAGAAAACAATTTGGTTTTCATTCGCAAAAAAATGATAATGTATCCTTATGTGAATCCCATAACTATAATGAAGATAGGCCGCGTCATCTACGCTTTTTTTATGGCCCTTGTAGGCAGACGAGCAGCCGGCCCGCTTGATGGTGAATGTCACCGTCACCCATGGACTTCAGCAGCAGAGCCAGGCCACTACCTACCGTTTAACGTCTTCAGAGCGAAATATAGAAGGAGTGTAAGGAAAAACTGCACTGTCTTGTACTGGTGGTAGGACCTCTTGAGAGTCCGCACGGGTAGGTATCATGCCCTGCCTATTTCTGCCGTGAAGCAGTAATGCGTATCGGTTTGAAGGGCGGGGCAGCCGTTGTAACTATATTGAGACCTTAGAACTTATTTCTTAAGGTGGGTGGCGCATTTATATTGTAGATGTCTATGGGGTCTAGTAACCACTTAACACTAGGTGAACTGTGAGCTTGTCCACCCATCTAAACATTAAAAAAAAAGGTGTATATAAACTTACCTCCGTCCTCTGCTGTAACCTCTTATTGAGTTCATATACTCTGTAATCTGGTTGCCCGAAGTATGGCGTGTGCCGCCTGAAACAATATAAGAGACATTAGTCGCTGGTATGCTGATGATAATGGTGGTCTGCTGATGAACCGGACGCGTGACCTACGAGACTCATCACCATTTTTTTATGACTGAGGTATTACTGGTGGCCCGGAGGCCTTTCCAGTTTCACCAGGACAGGTGGGCGAGTAAATGCTCAGCCAGGAGGGGTGGGATTTGCTAACAGCTACCCGAGCGAGCTCTTTTTTTTTCTCCTACCTATACTGATAGCCTTGAGAGGCTATTTCAATTTCTCCTTGACGTGTAAGGTGAGCTCACGGGGCTAAAACCGGAGTGTTGCTAACACTTTAATAAATAAATTATAATAAATTAATATTTACTAACAATCACGCCACATTAACTGGGCCCGTGCTAAGTTCATAAAGAACTTGTGTTACAGGTGCCAGATAACGGAATTAAATGTAAGATTTTTATTATACACATACATATATTTAATATACATCCATAACCCTGGAAAAGACATTTATATTTATCATACAAATATCTACCCTTGGCGGGATTTAAACCCGCGACCCCCTTGTGTAGTGACCATGTCACTTACCACTACACCAGACGGCCGTTAAACTGGCCCTAGCAAGAGCCGTGCTTCGCAGAATCTACCACCGGATCGGAAACGCGACCCATTGAGAAGATCCGGCGAGAAACTCAGTGGGCTAATGTATGGGTTAGGTTGCACGACGAACCCCTTTGCCGAGTTCGACGCGTACGGTTAAAGCTCATCAAAAGCTCACCACCAGTCTGGTGGTTCATCGCGCGACTTTGAAACTTAGAGTTGTCGCTTCTGCGAATGATACTAGGCGATAGTTTTGTACAGCCCTAAATCAATTTTAAGCGACTTCAAAAAAGGAGGAGTATCTGTGTTCGACTTGGTTTTTTTTTTTAATTAACTTTCACCGATTTTTTTCTAACTGTAGTATTTCACATACTAGCAAGTCAATTTTAAATTATTTTTTTATTGCTTAGGTGAGCTCATGGCCCACCTGGTGTTAAGTGGTTACCGGAGCCCATAGACTCTACAACGTAAATGCCGCCACCCTCCTTGAGAATGGTATTAAGGTCTCACTTTTAACAGTACAAGAGCTGCCCAGCCTTTCAAACCGAAACGCATTACTGCTTCACGGCAGAAATAGCCAGCACGATTTTATTAATTGTATTTACCGTACAATCAAGACCTCATGTCCCAAGATGGATATCGGTGTTCACATTTTGAGGTCTATCCGCTCCAATAACCGCTTAACATCAGATGGGCCGTGAGCTTGTTCACGTGACAATGGATCACAAAACTAATATCTGACTCTAAGCTACCAGGAAACCATAACTATTGCAGAGGTCGTCCATAAATTTATTCATTAGTAATAGAATCTATATATTAATACGTGAAGCAAAAACTTTGTATCCCTTTTTACGAAAATTGCGCGGACGGAGGAGTATGAAATTTCCCACACTTATAGAGAAGGTGTGCAGAACGTTAATAAATTTTTTTATTATCCAGAAAAACACATTAAATAAATAAATAAAACATTACATGTATTTAACACACACACGCATATATACTCTTTTGTTATTGTTTAAAGTCTGTGGTCAAATTGAGAATAGATTACCTAATATTGTTTATCTTTATTATTATTGAAGTGAAACTTCCTTATCGGCGTTGGAAAAAAATTTACCGTCACATTTTTCGGTTACGCGTCACATTTTTCCGTTACGCGCCATCTTTTAATTAACGGCTGTATGTTCTGAAGTATGGATGCGCATTTGAGAAACCGACCTCATGTCTCAAGGTGGGTCACGGAATACATTTTGTAATTGCAATAATCCCAGGTAACCCACTTAATATCACGTGGACCGTGCTATTATTGTTATTACGTAAAATAATAGGAAGAAAAGTACCAGGGTATTATGATATCAAAGAGATGTATTATTATAACTTTACTCTGACGTACAGCCTTCTTTATTAATTAACGGCTGTATGTTCTGAAGTATGGATTCCGATTTGAGAAATTGACCTCATGTCTCCAGGTGGATTACGGAAATCATTTTGTAATTCCAATAATCTCAGGGAGCCCACTTAATAATATCACGTGGACCGTGCTATTTATTACTGTTATTACGTAAAATAATAGGAAGAAAAGTACCAGGGTATTATGATAGCAAAGAGATTTATTAATAATTAACGGCGGTATGTTCTGAAGCATGGTTTCGGATTTGAGAAATCGACCTCATGTCTCAAGGTGGGTCAAACTTCACGAACCTCAGGAACCCCATTTAACACCACGTGGACCGTGCTATTATTATTAATTTATAGGAAGAAAAGTACCAGGGTATTATGATATCAAAGAGATGTATTATTAAAATGCTGTAATAATCTTAGTAGCAAAAAGGTAAAGTGAAATAATTGTATTATTTGTATTCATGTCTATGATAATAAAATCCTTTTGTTTAAACTTTATCTAATTTAACTTTATTTAACCAATTTCTAGAAAGTTGCATGTAGATCATTTTTCGAAAAATAAGGCCATAAACAAGTTTCACTTCTTACGTGTGTACACTAGTACACGCACACATTTTTTTTTGTCTATAGTGTAGTCTTGATAAAATCTGTGATTATAGAAGTATCTTAGTTACAGAAATCGACATAATTACTTCGGTGTGCCGTAGGGCACCGGTGACCTACACGGGAGTCAAAGGGTTAACGACCGGTCCGGTTGCTAAACGAATTGATTTTTTATTTATTGCTTATGTGGGTAGACGAGTTCACAGCCCACCTGGTGGTTAAGTGGTTACTGGAGCCCATAGACATCTACAACGTAAATGCCACCCACCTTGAAATATAAGTTCTAAGGTCTCAGTATAGTTACAACGGCTGCCCCGCCCTTCAAACCGAGACGCATTACTGCTTCACGGCAGAAATAGGAAGAGCGGTGGTACCTACCCGTGCGGACTCACAAGAGGTCCTACCACCAGTAATTACGCAAATTATAATTTTGCGGGTTTGATTTTTTTATTACACGATGTTATTCCTTCACCGTGGAATTGATAAGTACGTATTTCATTAGAAAAATTGGTACCCGCCTGCGGGATTCAAACACCGGTGCATCGCTACATACGAATGCACCGGTCGTCTTATCCTTTAGGCCACGACGACTTCAAATGGCCTGATGACCAAGAAATCTTGCCTAAAATTATGGACACACTAGTAATTTTCTTGATTTATGAACGAAATGGCGACAGTGAGCGTACGGACGCACGTAAAGTCATTGAAAAATGAATCAATGTTAGTATGACCAAGGATTGGCTTATCGTCGGATAATCTCTAGATATCGGCGACTTACATTTCTTCTTCTAATAGTTTTCGATATGGTAATTGGTATCTTGTCTTCAGGTTAGAGCTAGGACTCCGACTTGAAGACGTTGCTAACACTAGCCCTAACAAAAGCAGTGCTTTGCAGAATCTACCAGCGGGTCGGAAACGCGACCCACTGAGAAGATCCGGTTAGAAACTCAGTGGGCTGTGTCTATAGGTTAATTCACTCGCCGAGCCCTTCGTCGCAAGCGACGGGTTCGACGAGTAAGATGACCGGTGCTTGTGGTACCTAAAAGCACCGTTAGTGGATCGGGAGGATCCGTAATGACGTGTTTAGGGCGACGTCGATTGTTTACCATTTGGTCTGCAGGATCGGGAATGTAGTTACCGGCGGCCACGGCAAGAAGTTTTCGTGTCGTGCCGCCTTCTCTAATTTATTTTTATTTTTTTATTGCTTAGATGGGTGGACAAGCTCACAGCCCACCTGGTTTTAAGTGGTTACTGGAGTCCATAGACATTTACAATGTAAATGCGCCACCCACCTTGAGATATAAGTTCTAAGGTCTCCTCAGCATAGTTACAACGGCTACCCCACCCTTCAAACCGCATTACTGCTTCACGGCAGAAATAGGCTGGGCGGTGGTATTTACCCGTGCGGACCCACAAGAGGTCCTACCACCAGTACAAGACAGTGCAGTTTTCTAAGTGACGCACTGATGCTTATTGAAAATATTAACTGAGAGAGAACTCCAACTTTACTTCTAAAGTAGTGAGTTCGTATTCCGACTACAGCAAGAAATCTGTTCGGATATGAAAAGCAGGTCATTATGGAAGGAATCCTTATGAAATAATTCATCAAATGAAGCCTTAACACCAACGTAATAAGTTTCATGTTTTGTTTACTTGTAGGTTATTTATTTATCTGAATACAATAGTTATGAATAATGTGACGTGTTCATTAAAGAAGAATTTAAAAAAAAAGTGCGTGCGTACAAAGTACACATGTCAAAAGTGAAACTTTTTTGGCGAACTAATTTATAAGTCTTGCTTATATTTATACAAATCTAAAACTTTAGATTTCCGAGACTTAGAGGAAGGGAAAAAGGAAGATATGTTCCCGCCAAAAGTTTGTCAAATGTCAATCTCAAACCTCAGTGTTGACAGTCACATTATGTTTAGATTTCTAAATTGTAAATGACTAATATTTTGCCAATTGAATTGACTAATTTAATTTCATGCTATTTGATTAATGTTCCAAATTCTTTTCATTCCATTTCAATTCCTGTTAACATTTTTCACAAAAAAATTATAGTATGGTATGATACATTTGCCTTTCCAGTTGGAAAAATACAACTACCACTACTGACATTTGACAAGTACTTAATTTCAATAGTAGTTTGATGTCACTTCCGTTGCATGCCTGCGTGACGTTCTGTAAAATTTTTACCCCCAAGCGCCTAAAGAAGTTTCACTTCAAAAATTTAAGTAAATCCTAGATGCGATTATTCTTACGTGCCAACCCTAAATGATAAGAGTCGTCTGGTTTGAGCTCCGTGAGCTCACCTACTAGTTAAGGTTACGCTGATATAGCCTCTCAAGGCTATCAGCTTAGGTAGGAAAAAAAAACCTAAATGCAAAATCAATAGGATATTATGTATTCAATGTGTTATGAAGAAACAATTCGAAATGCGTAGCCCTAAACAGGTTATTACGGATCCTCCCGATCCATTAACGTTGCTTTTAGGTACATCAAGCCACGGTCACCGTCCTCGTCGAACCTGTCGCTTGCGACGAAGGGCTCGGCGAGTAAATTTACCCTCGGACACAGCCCACTGAGTTTCTCGCCGGATCTTCTCAGTGGGTCGCGTTTCCTGGTGGTAGATTCTGCGAAGCACTGCTCTTGCTAGGGTTCGTGTTAGCAACGTCGTCAGGTTTGAGCTCCGTGAGCTCACCTACTTGGTAGGTTACGCCGACACAGTCTCTCAAGGCTATTAGCATAGAATTTTTTTAGCGATATGCAATTTTATCACAATATACTCTAAGTACACAAAGCAACATAAAAGGTTTTAAGCTAGTACTTTTTTTTTAATTACCTTTATGGATAGACTAGCGTATCGCTCATTTGACGATAAGTAATGGCCGTCGCTCGTGGACATAGTCAATGACAGGAGTACAATCGGGCTGATGCTCTAAATTATCGAACACCGACCAAAGTTCGATGCTGTGGTCTTGTGGAATATCTTGTTATTTAAGGTTCGAAGATATAAAGTTTTATAGTTTTCCTTGTATTTATAGTTTTTTTTAAAGCATAGATAGTTGGACGAGCTCACGGCTCACCTGGTGTTAAGCAGTAACCGGAGCCCATAGACATCTACAACGTAAATGCCGCCACCCACCTTGAGATATAAGTTCTAAGGTCTCAAGTTTAGTTACAGCGGCTGCCCCGCCCTTCAAACCGAAACGCATTACTGCTTCACGGCAGAAATAGGCAGGGTGGTGGTACCCACCCGCGCGGACTCACAAGAGGTCCTACCACCAGTAATTACGCAAATTATAATTTTTCGGGTTTCATTTTTATTACACGATGTTATTCCTTCACCGTGGAAGTCAATCGTGAACATTTATTTAGTACGTATTTCATTAGAAAAATTGTTACCCGCCTGAGATTCGAACACCGGTGCATCACGCTCAACGCGAATGCACCGGACGTCTTATCCGTTTAACAGTACAACGGCTGCCCCGCCTTTCAAGCCAAAACGCATTACTGCTTCACGGCAGAAATAGGCAGGGTGGTTTTATTAATTGTATTTACCTTACAATCAAGACCTCAAGTCTCAAGAAGGGTATCAGTATTCACGTTTTGAGGTCTATCCGCTCCAATAACCGCTTACCATCAGATGGGCCGTGTGGTCGTGAAGCACAAAACTAAAATCTCACTCTAAGCTACCAGAATACCATAACTATTGCAGAGGTCGTCACCTTTAGAATTTATCATATTGGATATTGGCTCGGATAAATGGTATATTTCTACCAACGACTTCGACAAGGAATTCCGTCCTTTAAGCCACACTAACAGTTATCACCATTGATCGTATTTTTGCTGCAAAGCAAGCTTGGTTTGTGGGTTCGAAGGTGGGTTTTTTGCGTAATCACCAGTGGCCTAGAGAGACTATTCTGGTTTTACTGTGACTGGGGACTGATCTGACGAGGCTCAGTCTGAGAGAACTTGCCGAAATCTGCTCAAATTCAAATTCGCTGAATCTACCACCGGATCGGAATAGCGACGCGCCATAGGTTATGGCTGTGACTTGATTTTTCGAGTCGATAGAGCTCTTTGTCAAAGCGATTCGGGAGTTAAAATAACAAATTAGTTTTTGTAATAAATAAATAAATAAAGTAATTAGGTAATTAAGATTTAAGAAATATAAAATTCTAACATTCACAAGCAATCGAAGCGGCCGTAATCCTAATGCACAAGATTTGGATCAATTTTTTTAAGTACCAAGCAAACATAACTTTAAAAGAGTAATTTGAAGTATTTTTGGCAAAGAATTAAAAGAGCATACGGATGGTTTTTGTTTTTGTATACTAATATTATAAAGAGGAAAGATTTGTTTGTTTGTTTGTATTGAATAGGCTCCGAAACTACTGAACCGATTTGAAAAAATCTTTTCACTGTTTGGAAGCTACACTATTCCCGAGTGACATAGATTAGATTAGACATAGATATAGATATAATATTTTTTGAAAAAAATAGGGATCATTACTAAAACTCCAATAATGTAACCCAAGGTGTAAAAAAATACCTAAAATATTCTTTACATCGCGTGCCCTGCAAAAACTATTGATGATAAAATAAAATAATGTACTACGACTTTGTAGAAAACATTATTATTTAGAGAAAGTGTCGCGACTGCATATGTCTAACTATTAAAGTTATGCCGCAATAAGTGTTCGTTTATTTAAAAAAATAAAACAACGTTAAATATCGTTGAAATTTTTGTTAAAGACTCGAGCGGAGCCGGAGCGGGCCGCTAGTGTCAATATATTTTCGTTAATATTGAATATTGCATTTAATTTTCTCAAGCAATTTTTTTCCCCTACCTATACTGGTAGCCTTAAGAGGCTATATCAGCGTTACCCTAGTGTGTAGGTGAGCTCTCGGGGCTCAAATCGGAGGTATTGCTAACACTGGCCCTAGCAAGAGCAGTGCTTCGCAGAATCTACCACCGGATCGGAAACACGACCCACTGAGAAGATCCGGCGAGAAACTCAGTGGGCTGTGTCTATGGGTTAATTTACTCGCCGAACCCTTGAGGTGCTTAAGGTACCTAAAATCACCGTTAATGGATCGGGAGGATCCGTAATAACGTGCTCTCAAACAATAATAGTGGACTACCATTTCAATTATATTCATATTAATCCAAATAAAGGCCCAACGAGGTCATGTAAAAGCGTATAATTTCTCGAAGTACCAGGACGTCATAACCGTCGCAGAGTTTACCTGAAGTAGGGGTCCGGTATCGGGTGGTAGATCGGCGGCGGCGGCGGCGGCGCGTACTCATGGTACTGTATGTGCGGCGGATGCGGCGTATGATGCGGCGATAGATGATGGCCGTAGTCGCGGTACTCGCCCTCGCCGCCGAGCGAGCCCAACGCCACCGGCATGTAGGCCACTTTGTCACCGCGCCATCTAGCGCTTTCGGGGTGTACTAGCGCGCGAAAATCGAAATTCCTTTCCGCGTAACTTCCACGCTTACTATGCGCTCCTGGTATCTTATACCGCGCTAAAAACTTTCTCGAGCACTGTTTTTAGTTTTAAACATTTACTTATTTACACACACCGTTTTTTTAAGTTTACTCACACTAAATTCACTTAACTATCACAATTATTTTTAACTCTTTTTATTATTAATGAACTGAAACTAATTTTAAAAACGTAATTCAAAATTCAAAAGTCCTCATACACGTCACGAACACGACTGATAAAAGCGATTCGAAATTTTCGCGCGGGAAGCGCCGTAGTGACGATGACAAAACGACCTAAATCCTTTATATACTTTGCATTGCTATGCCGTTTTCGATCTAATGCTTTCGGATTAGGGGCGATAAGGCCGCAGGTTGGCGATCTACAGCCGACGAGCTGGCAACGCCGCGTCAGCTGGGCGCACTAGTAACGAGGCGCGTTCAAAAAGGTCAACTTCGGTTAATTTTTTTTTGTATACCACACGGGGTCTATTTTCGTCGGCTGTGTTTGTTTTTTATCATAGTGTTATTGATTTTCTTCTAAGGCGGAATGTCACAGTAATTGTTTCGAAGAAAAAATTCGGACAGTTGTGTGTTTCTGTTTAACCAAACCATGATCCGGTTGTGAAATACGAATATGAGTTTATTTAAAAAATTGGTAGTTGACATGTGAAGTTTTTAAGGCGATTTAAAAATATTATTACGGTATCGACATATACCAATCTGAAATGCTTTTCTTATTTGAATATTAATGAAGGAGTCACCGCTTTCCTCAAGTTCACGGAATAAACTCTAATTTACATGGAATCGACATAAAAGTGAATTTTATTCATGTAATAATAATATTGTAAAAATGGTTATTGTTTTGGCCGCGGCAAGGCTACGGAACGTACGCTGCGTTGCCGCACTGAACGTTCGCGCCATACTTTTTACTGTTTCTTAGCACATAGAACGCTCATTACGCTGGCACGCACACAGAGACACGAACGCTGATATTGTTATATCCGCCGTACATAGTGCAAGATGTACATTATGTACGCGCCGCCAGCTACGTAGAGCTATGTAGGTAAACGACGTTCGTATACAAATCAAACTGTACGTCTATAAATAAAAAGCGAAGACGTGTCCGTGAAAACTGACGGCTCGCATCTCACGACGAATGATCAATTCGAAATTTGAACTTGGCGCTTATAGTACGTCACCGTGACGTGTGTGGGAACTTTACGATTCTTTTTTTTATCAATTTAAATGTGGAATTATGCTAATGATGTTTATTCCAAAACGATTTTTTTTTTCGTAACAAATTTTTTATATAAGCAAACGCACTGTTTTAGTCGTTATTTTTTTATCGAACACGATAATAATTTCGTATATTTATTGCATGTGTAATATTGCATTATATTCAACTATCACACGCACTGTTTTAGTTTACTATACGAAAAAAACTACGGCACCAAAAAAAAAAACATCAATAGGGGATCTCACGTTTGGCGCGAGGCGCGCCGCCTTCGGCAGTTTCCTTATCACAAGCAGATACACTGATAACAGCACAAACAATGCCACGCCACGCACACTCGCACAACTCCGAAGCACAATAAGACCGATAAATACGTTGTAAAACAATAAATTAGTCGACGGAGGAGAGAAAAAAAAAAGATTAAAAGCCTCGGACGTGTTGGCGTGCCGTCAGTCAAAGAATGTGTGTCACGGCGGCGTGTCAATGACTCCGCAGTTAGCTCCGCGCCGTTTAGACACGTAAACACTACCGGCACGTGCGGGAAAACTAACCCCCGAGCGGGCAGGTCACCTGAAGCCTACACGCCGACCTCACTGAAAAAAATCGACTAAGCACCGAATCGATACGATCGACGGCCGCAACAATCGTATCGAAATTTGAAAATAGAACGCTGGCGTTGGCGCGCGGCGGCGCGTATACTGCACCTATGTAATTCGAGTATATAAGAGAAGTGTGCCGCGCTGTGACGGACGAGTGACGAACTGTCAGCGGCTCGGGCGGCCTCGGGAGTTTCCGCCGCCGCTCGGCTCGCGGCCGGGATATATT
The DNA here is from genome assembly GCF_030269925.1 of Bombyx mori. NCBI lineage: Eukaryota > Metazoa > Arthropoda > Insecta > Lepidoptera > Bombycidae > Bombyx > Bombyx mori. The sequence goes on from NC_085130.1 coordinate 17,587,058, forward strand.
ACACGATTAGATTATGTCAGAATGATTAATAGTCGGAACCGGTTGTTGCTTACGGTCAATCACATCTGGCCGTACAATAGCAGACGATCTATCAGCTAAGGTCGCTCCGATAAAGCAATTAACGTCTCGCTAAGATCGCACTTAGCCGCTTTATCGTTAATTGTAAACAAATTAAAAAAAACACACAAAACACACACATACATCGTCCCGCGAACGGTAGACGCGTCTCTGACGATTTTTATCAGTAATTTTAGTGTCGTCTGATTATTAATTGGACGCGTGTATGATGTAGTAAAGATGGCTTCGTTTAATTAGCGTATTATTTGTGACTCCGCACGGGTAGCGTGACGTAGGTAGAATCGAAGACATTTTAAATGAATCACACTAAAGACATTGTGAAGATAAGTTTGTTCACATGTTCCGAACAATAATAGTCGGAGCCCTACCTTCCTTTTACACTACAACATCAGAGCGTCGTCAAAACACCTCTCACTCTGTAGCAGTTAAGCACAAGTCATTGACAGTCCATCACACATCTCTGGCGTGGCAGCTCTGCATCACATAGCCCTGACGCAGCATCCAAGCTCTTTTTATATTGTTTTTTTTTATCTAAGCTGATGGTAGACCATAGAAACTCTAGAGTCTCTAGAGAGACCATATTAGCGTCACCAAGCTCAGTCTCGTCTCATCACCGCAGACTTCGAGCAGCACTGGCATTTGCAAGCTAATCTAAACGCTAAGCTACTGAGTTTCTCGCCGGATCTTCTTAGTGGGTCGCGATCCGGATCCGGTGGTAGATTCAGGGAAGCACTGCTCTTGCTAGGGCTAGTCAGTGGTTGATTTACATTAGAGGCAGTCGGGACAAGTCCCCAGGGCGGTAAAAGTTAGAAAGTAAAAATTTTTTTTTTAGTCTTATCAAGATTGCTCAATATAAATTAATTAATTCTAATAATTAATAATTTTCTTTTTAATAAGATAATTCAGGAAATTCAATTCATCCATTATTTGTGAATTATAATTTTGGCACTTTTGGTAAAAATTATTATTAATAATCAAAATGGCCGGCTACCTAGTGTTAGCAAATTCTGTCAGGTTGAGCTCGTGAGCTCACCTACCGCTACTGGCGTAGTTAGAATAGTACTTTACCGGCTACCAAGGATAAGAACAAAAATTAGAATAAATAAATTAAAAATATATTTTGACAGACGCGCCATTCCCGATCCTGCGGACAGAATGGAAAGCAGTCGACGTCGCCCCAACACGTCATCTCGGATCCTCCCGATCCCCTAACGGTGCTTTTAGGTACTTCAAGTACCGGTCACCGTTCTCATCGAACCCGTCGCTTGCGACGAAGGGCTCGAGGAGTAAATTAACTCTCAGACGCAGTCCACTGAGTTTCTCGCCGGATCTTCTCAGTGAGTCGGGTTTCCGATCCGGTGGTAGATCCTGCGAAGCACGACTCTTGCTAGGGTTCGTGTTAGCATCGTCGTCAGGACTGAGCCCCGTGAGCTCACCTACTAGCCACGGTTACGCTGGAATAGCCGCTCCAGGATACCAGCTTAGGTAGAAAAAAAAAAAAAAACAGACGCGCTATCGACATTTTCAAGATATACGTTCCAAAATATGTATCTTCTTTTTGTCGATACAAAGTACAATTATTTTGGTGGTAATCTTTTAATAATTATTGTTACATATTTATAATTGAATAAATTCTATTTTTTTTCCCCCTATTAATTCGCTGGTTTTTTTTTATTGCTTCGATGGGTGGACGAGTTAACAGCCCACCTGGTGTTAAGTGGTTACCGGAGCCCATAGACATCTACAATGTAAATGCCGCCACATACCTTGAGATATGAGTTCTAAGGTCTCAGTGTAGTTACAACGGCTGCTTCGCCCTTCAAACCGAAACGCATTACTGCTTCACGGTAGAAATAGGCAGAGTGGTGGTACCTACCGATGCGGATTCACAAGGCGTCCCACCCAAGTTACAAATTAAAATTAATTTTACGGTTTTAATCTCGCTTGACTCGCGAAGTTGGGAAAACTTTACGGTTTTCGAGTTGAAACCACACAATTTGTTTTAATTGCGTAGGTATGTGACTCTCGAAAACCGAAGAAAAAACTTAACACTCCATTTAACTTCATTAAAGGTGGCGTCATCCACATAGATGTCTATGGACATCAGTAGCCGCTTAGCATCAGGTGAGCCGTGAGCTCGTTCACTCGAATTTAGAGTAAAAAAAGATAAGTCCTTAACCTTGACCTACCAGGATGTCATAACTAATGAAGAGGTCGTCGGCTAGTTTATGATTAATATTTTATTTTAATACATTTCGGTGTGGAAGTACCAGGCGATCATGAACAATAAAGAGGCTAAGCTTTCTGATAGAATGCATTTAGCGGACTTAAAAAAGTTGACTGTAGGTATTTTTTTGTTTTTTACCTAAGAACTTTTTTCTAGATGAATCGATATTGATTTTTTATTTAAATACCTATGCATCTCACGTGAGCTCATTTAAAATTTTAACATATATTTTGTTTCTCTTTCCGATTACGTATCTATTCAATACTAGAGGTCCCGCAGTAGTCGAAATTCGACTATAATTGGAATTGTAAGTTTGTACACTGTTATGATTGTATTTTATACTTCTATAATCACAAATTTCGCCAAGACTACACACACTGTAAAAAATATTAATAAAGACAAACAATATTTAATCTCAATTTGACCACAGACGTCAAGAACAAAAGTTTGACAATAAATAGTATGCATGCGTGTGTGCGTCAAATACATGGTATGTAGTGTGTGTAATGTTTTCATTATTGATTTAATGTATCTTTTATGCATTATTTAAAAAAAATATTAGCATTGTGCACTTCTTCTCTATATTCTCTATAAGTGTGGAAAATGTCATACTCCTCCGTCCGCGCAATTTTCGTAAAAAGGGATACAAAGTTTTTGCTTCACGTATTAATATATAGATATTAGCGAAGCGGTCAAGTGATCTGTTGGCGCCAGAATCTTACTCAATTAAAACATCAGACATCGTCTCCGGAGCTGTCTATACAAAGCGAAATTAATTAAAAAACAAAAACAAAACAAAAAAAATTTTTTTTTTAATCGCAAAGGTCAACGAACTCTAGTTTTTGTGACGACAATAAATTTCATGTAAAGTATTGAAGAGAAAGCACAGAGAAAGCGTGCCCGCTACGATGCGTGACGTTTGCCATCGCCGCTAGACAGACGACGGTAGGTGGTGGACGGTGACCGTCGCGATATGAAAAAAAAATCCTAACTTTTTTTTTCCCTATCTAGTTACCAAGACGATCTTGAGAATTATTTATTTATTACTAGTGGTCAATCTGTAGTCGAAATTCGACTAGAATCAATTGAAATTATAAGTTTGAACATTACTAAGGTTCTATTGTCAAAGACTATTTATACTTCTATACTCACAGATTTCGCTAAGATTACATACACACTATAGACAAATAATGTCAAAGACAAACAATTTTTTTTTTTTGCCGATACACAAACAGTATTAATCTATTGTCAATTTGATCACAGACTTTCAACCACTTTCAACAATGACAAAAGTTTGACAATAAACACTGAGTATATATGTGTGTATATCTGTTTACTCAAATACATAGTACTTATTTATAGGCATAATTAAAAAAAAAATTAACATTCTGCACTTCTTCTCTATATTCTCTATAAGTGTAGAAAATTTCATACTCCTCCGTCCGCGCAATTTTCGTAAAAAGGGATACAAAGTTTCTGCTTCACGTATTAATATATAGATACTTAATACCTAAGGCATTCTCTATCAGTCAACCAGAGGTAGTGCAGAGTAAATAGTGGTAGGTACAATGAAATTAGTGTGAGAGATTTTGCTGACACTGGCCTTAGCAAGAGCAGTGCTTCGCTGAATCTACCACCGGATCGGAAACGCGACCCGCTGAGAAGTCGACATTAGCATATTTGACTCCTTTCTTCTTCGTCGCTTTCTTCATTGCTGAAGGTCGTGTCCCTGAAACTTGACCGTTGCCTGTCTCGTGAGCTGTTTCCATCTCGTCCGGTCCTCAGCTGCTCGAATGGTGGTCGCGACTGGCAACCCGGTTAGAGCGGTTGATCACACCAACGGCTAGGTAATCGGCTGCGGGGTCTCTTTCCTTCTACTTTGCCCGTCACAATCACTTTGTCCAAGTTATCTGATTGTCGGCGGGCAATATAACCGAAGTAGCTGAGGATCCTCTGGTAACGGATTGTTGAGAGCCTGACTCGGATGCGAAGCTGATCCAGGATAGATTTATTTATTTTATTTGACTTAAACGAAGTTTTATAATTCTCAGGAAAACATCAGTCCGTCTTCTAATTATAACAGGTTTCATTAAATATTAAAGGATTAATTAAAAATATATAATAGTTTAAAAAAACTAACAAAATCTAACTACAAATAGAAAATAAATTTTAATAAATTTGAATTAAAATTTCTTTTCAAATATTTTTAAATAAATTTGAAGTAATTCAAATTTATTAAATTTTTTTTTTTATTTTTTAGTTGGATTTTCTGTAAAAGCGCATTTTGTTAGTTTTTTTAAACTACTATTTATTTTTCATTTTTTAGTTGAATTTCAATTTTTTATTTTATTTTAATATTGAATTGTCATCGGTCCTTAATAAGTATACCAAATTAATTTCATAATTATTCATTTCAATTAAGTTTCATATTTTTTTGGTTTACCATGTTTTTTTTTGTATCGCTTAGATGGGTGGACGAGCTCACGGCCCACCTGACGTTAAGTGGTTACCGGAGCCCATAGACATCTACCTTGAGCTATGAGTTCTAAGGTCTCAGTATAGTTACTCGTGTCAAGCTTCAACAACCCGCATCCACGGCCAGAAGGCGAAAAGAAAAGCTAAAAAGAGGTACTATTTTTTTCGTAAATAAATATCGAACACGGGACTCATCTATGGAGAAGATCGTGAGGGAGCAATAGTTGTTGATTCAATTCATTAGTACGAGCGAGACAGCGCTACGCGAACCCGTACAAGAGCGAGGGAGTGCAGAGAAAATTTTAGAGCGGGACGCGTATACGATGCGGTTGCGAGTGCAAGCGAGAAGGAATCCGTGACGTAGTTGATGCGATAAGGGACTATCAGCAGTTTGTGCTGTGTTTAGTTTCAGTAATTCACTTGCACGGCTATTGTGCTACTGGCCTTTAAGTTCTTACTAGTGTTGTGGTTAAAGTAAATCGAGCTAGCTACGTTCTGACTGGTGGTAGGACCTCTTGTGAGTCCGCGCGGGTGGGTACCACCGCCCTGCCTATTTCTGCCGTGAAGCAGTAATGCGTTTCGGTTTGAAGGGTGGGGCAGCCGTTGTAACTATACGTGAGACCTTAGAACTTATATCTCAAGATGGGCGGCGCATTTACGTTGTGGATGTCTATGGGCTCCAGTAAGCACTTAACACCAGGTGGGCTGTGAGCTCGTCTTATGCATATGCATATGCTTATATAATATGCTTTTGAAGGAACAGTCCAACTCGCAATAAAGCCATTTCGTCAAACTAATATATTTATTACCTGTTATCATGTGATATGACGCGGTCATAAGCTTGCCACCAACACCAGATGATGACCACTCAGTCAAGAGTGACAAAAACAAAGAATAAGAAGATCAGGCGAATCAAATGGTAGTTCTCAACCCTGGAAGCTTTGGATAATTTCAAAACTAAATCATTTTATTTTGAACTGTTGAATTCGAAATCTAACAGCGGTACTTGCAGGTGTAACGTGCTATCATCGATATACGTATTATTATTAACAATAACGTTAGTGTGATTTAGATTTAGATTAAGATATTATTCAAGAGTTGACAGCAGAAGAGAGGGTATTACAAAAACAAAGCACTGTATTTAATTTTATTATTAATTAACAAAAGACTTGCTAGTACGGTAGCAATTTTTCAATGGATCAATCCAACTTTCAATTGATTGGAAAACGTTATGATTAGGAATTTTGTCACCATTGCATTTTTTAAAGGGGGAAGAGGTCGACCGAAGAAGACATGGACGGAGTGTGTGAATGACGATATGAGAGAGAGAGGAGTGAGTGTTGAGATGACGGCTGATAGAAGAGAATGGAATAGAATGGAATTCGCTGTGCCGACCCCATCTAGTGGGATAAGGTGGATAAAGAAGATTGCATTTTTTTATTTATAACTCAGATGAGTGGATGATCCATGGCCTTTAAAAATCACTTGAGCTAACTTTTTAACCCACAGACCCAGTCCACTGAGTTTCTCGCTGGATTCTTTCAGTGGGTCGCGATTCCGATCCAGTGGTAAATTCAGCGAAGCACTCCTCTTGGTAGGGCTAATGTTAGCAAATTCTCTCAGGTTGAACCCGTGAGCTCATCCAGCCGTCAGGGCGTAGCTGAAGTATCCTACTAAGCTACCAACAAATAAATAGGTACGTTTAAAAATTACTATTCCCATATACGTAATAAAAAAGCCAACATTTAATAAATTAATGATTTGAATTTTTCAAAAATATAGAACCCGTGAGCTTCACATACTAGTTAGGTAACGCTGGCATAATTAATTCTCTGAAGTAACTAAATTAGGTAACAAAAAAAAACTTAAGCAGTTAAAACTAAAGTCGCGTGCGAGTACGTTCCTCGAAGTAAACGCAGCACACGCACACACACCCACGCTCGCCTCAATGCAAATAAACAAAGATTATTATTACTCGGTCTCGTCGACCGTAGTGTTGTACGCAGCAGGTTCGGGCGAAAAATTTTGTAGGTACGAGAATATTTATTTTATAATATTTTAGAATTGACGTCTGAATGACGACGAATGAAATCTGTCATTTTTGACAGATGACGTTTCAGTCGTGACTTTGTGTGCTTTGGATAACAAAAAGAGTTGACGTTGTCTTGTTTTGATACCGAGAAGTTTGTCTTTGTGGTCGGTCAAAAAATTTGTTAGGCAACTTTTTTTTATTGCTTATATGGGTGGACGAGTTCACGGCCCACCTGATGTTAAGCGGTTACTGGAGCCCGTAGAAATCTACAACGTAAATGTCGCCATACACCTTGAGATATGAGTTCTAAGGTCTCAGAATAGAGGTCAGAAATAGGCAGGGTGCTGGTACCTACCCACCCGCGCATACTCACAAGAGGTCCTACCGCCAGTAAAACTTACTTATTCTACTGCTGGCCAAAGCCGGTTTGATGGTCGATTCTCGATTTGTTTTTGATCCTATCGCGACGAATCTTGACCGGATCACGCGTTAAGACAATCCTGAAGACACCCTGGATTTTTCATCGAAATCGATCCGTCTTTACTTAAGACTATATGGAAACGTACACACATCGACTATTCGGTATCTATCGGTAGGCAGCGGCTTGGCTCTGCCCCTGGCATTGCTGAAGTCCATGGGCGACGGTAACCGCTCACTATCAGGTGAGCCGTATGCTCGTCTGCCTACAAGGGCAATAAAAAAAAATAATTATATACCTAAATATAGATAGCTTTTAAACGCCTGAACTAATTCTGACGTGTTCATTAGATATCCTCATCCCATCATCCAGAGCGGCTTTGACTACAGCTTTTTAGTCAGGGACCTTGTTTTTTTTTCAATTACTGCTATTTTTACTGGTGGTAGGACCTCTTGTGAGTCCGCCGTGAAGCCGTAATGCTTTTCGGTTTGAAGGGCGGGGCAGGCGTTGTACTGTTAAAACTGAGACCCTTACAACTCATATCTTAAAGTGGGTGGCGGCATTGACGTTGTAGATGTATATGGGCTCCAGTAACCAGTGAACATCCACCCATCTAAACAATAAAAAAAAGCCCCGTGGGAACGAAGATTTCTCTTTATTTTTCTTACCGATTCTGGTGACCTCAGGGGGTCATACTAGATTCACCGAGCGAGTAGGTGAATTCACGGGGCTCTAACCCGTGGACGTTGCTAACACTGGCCCTAACACTCTCTCTGTTTGAAAGGGCATGGGTGAACGCAACGATGTCAGCGGTGAGAGCGAATCGACAGTGTCCCTGACACTGACAACACTTCAACAATAACCACTCACATTCAACTCAGCGTACGCTCGTGTACCTACTAGAGCAAAAGACAGCGAAGCACTGCTCTTGCTAGGGCCAGTGTCAGTGCTAGCAACAACTCCGGTTTGAGCCCTGTGAGCTCGCCTTCACGCTAGGTTAACGCTGGTATAGCCTCTCAAGGCTACCAGCATAGGTAGGGAAGAAAGCAAAAGCTAATGTAAAATGGATGCGACGGCAAAATCTAGATGTTTGAATAATCTTGAAGAATCCCTCAGAGCATTTCTTCCTCACATGTCACAAATCATGGAAGGAGCGAGTCACTGCGTCAGGGTCTGCTCAGAGGCTCCAAACGACCCGTGATATTGCAAGAGAATCGGCTTCATACTAGAGCAGTGTAAGCTAGTGGTCCGCAACTGAGACTTTATAACTCATGTCTCAAGGTGGGTGACGGCATTTACGTTGCAGATGTCAATGGGCTAGGGTAACCACTTAACATCAGGTGGGCCGTGAGCTCGTCCAGCCATCTAAGCAATAAAAAAATAATAAAAAGCGTCAGTGACGTCATCAATGGACAGACAATAACACCTTGAAACAAAGCAACTTAATAATCCCGCAGAAATCTTTAAAATAATATGTACGCAGTTAAAATAGAGAACATAATTCGTGGTCTTGTCGCTTAGGCCGTTCTGTTTCTGGAGTCGTTGTACAGCGATTAGGCTCGAAGGTTTAACAAGTTCAAGAAAAAATATCAATATAATATAATTTATATCAATTATTTATCATAATAATTATATTTTATATTTTTAAATGTTTTCCTTTATATAACCGACTAGTTGACCCGGCAGACTTCGTAGTGCCTCAATTGATAAATAAAAGATTTAAGCTTTTGTATAAAACAAACTTAAAACAAACAAAAGGGAAAATAAAATTGTTATTTTTACTGAATTCCGGGCATTTTCATATTTATCTACATTTTAAACCTTCTCTGGACTTCCACAAATAATTAAAGACCAAAATTAGCCAAATCGATCCAGCCGTTCTCGAGTTTTATTTAGCGAGACTAACGAACGAACAGCAATTCATTTTTATACATACTAGAGGTCCCGCAGTAATCGAAATTCGACTATAATTAATTAGAATTGTAAGTTTTTACACTATTATGATTGTATTTTATACTTCTATAATCACAAATTTCGCCAAGACTACATTATAAAAAAAAATTAACAAAGACAAACAATATTTAATCTAATCTCAATTTGACAACAGACGTCAAGAACAAAAGTTTGACAATAAATAGTATGCATGCGTGTGTGCGTCAAAACATGGTATGTAGTGTGTGTAATGTTTTCTTGATTGATTTAATGTATCTTTTATGCATTATTTAAAAAAAATATTAGCATTGTGCACTTCTTTTCTATATTCTCTATAAGTGTGGAAAATTTCATATTCCTCCGTCCGCGCAATTTTCGTAAAAAGGGATACAAAGTTTTTGCTTCACGTATTAATATTTAGATAGAGAAGATAGATAGAAGATAAATATTCGATTATTTTTTATAAAATTCTTATTCGTTGTGATATTGTTTTAAAGATTTGATTACGAATGCTATTTTGAACATTTTAAAATTTAAACCAATAGCAGTTTGAATTTAAAGTTATCGAATAAATTAGTTCGAAATAAATATACAGCCTATTTTGACTTGGAAAAAAAATAGCGTTATGTTAAAATAGGGTTTGAATGGCGCTATGGTTTCAATAATTGCTTTTTTTAGTCTTATTTATTATTGATAATTTTAATAATCTTAATAATAATTGGAAACAAATCACGCAGGGTCAGCCGCACCCAAATTAGGATTCCCTGTGTTATGGGTACCAGAGATAGACATACATACTTATATACGATTAGATATATATACCTAGTCAGGTCATAAGTATTGTCACACAGTAAAAACTTTTCTTTTAGAATGCTGGCCACAAAAAAGTTTATTGAATTCGAATTTCGAATCGTTCATGAAAATAAAAATGTATACTGTATAGAATTTTACTCATTTTTAAATATGGAGTGGACGCTTAAAGAGACCGTGTTGCAGTTATTGCGTTGCATCGTTGCGGTTACGCGCCAATTAAAATTTTTAATATACTGAAAATTTTGAATATAACCAAAAGATTCGTTTATCGTACCATCAAACGATACAATGAAGACTCTAGTGTAGATGACAGGTCAAGAAGTGGTCGCCCTCGGTCTGTTAGGACTCCAGCAGTGATAAAAGCGAATTCAAAGAAATCCCAAACGTAAGCAGAAGCTGTTGGCCCTTCAGATGGGGTTAAGCAGAACCACGTTGAAAAGAATGTTAAATGAAGACTTAGGGCTTCGGGCATATCGAAGAAAAACAGGACATCGTTTGAATGCTCGTCTAATGGACCTGAGACTGAAGAGATGCCGCGCTTTGTTGAAGCGGTACGCGGGAAAAAAATATCGGGAAATTCATTTTTCGGATGAAAAAATTTTTATCGTAGAAGAGAGCTACAGCAAACAAAATGATAAGGTGTACGCACACAGTAGTGAAGAAGCGAGCAACCGTATTCCGCGTGTCCAACGAGGTCATTTTCCATCCTCGCTCATGGTATGGTTGGGAGTTTCTTATTGGGGCTTAACAGAGGTACATTTTTGTGAGAAAGGTGTAAAAACGAATGCAGTTGTGTATCAAAATACAGTCCTGACGAACCTTGTGGAACCTGTTTCTCATACCATGTTCAATAACAGGCACTGGGTATTCCAACAAGATTCGGCGCCAGCTCATAGGGCGAAGAGCACACAAGACTGGCTGGCGGCGCGTGAAATCGACTTCATCCGGCTCGAAGACTGGCCCTCCTCCAGTCCAGATTTGAATCCGTTAGATTACAAGATATGGCAACACTCGGAGGAAAAGGCGTGCTCAAAGCCTCATCCCAATTTGGAGTCACTCAAGACATCCTTGATTAAGGCAGCCGCCGATATTGACATGGACCTCGTTCGTGCTGCGATAGACGACTGGCCACGCAGATTGAAGGCCTGTATTCAAAATCACGGAGGTCATTTTGAATAAACTTTAGTGTCATAAGAATCTATGTTTTGTTAAGTTCATTTTGGTATATGAATGGTTACATAATGAATAAACTTGTTTCAATTATTTTACATTAAACATGTGACAGAATTTATGACCTGACTAGGTATATAAACACGAATGTTTCCCCGATGAGGGAATCGAACCCACGACCCTCGATATAACAGTCAGAACCGCTAACTAACGCACCACCGAATCAGTCATTTTTGTCTTTTTTCCCCTTTTTTTTATTGTTTAGATGGGTGGACGAGCTCACAGCCCACCTAATGTTAAGTGGTTACCGAAGCCCATAGACATCTACAACGTAAATGCGCCACCCACCTTGAGATATAAGTTCTAAGGTCCAACTAATTGGCTGTTACAAATATATTATTTATCTAATAACACCCAATTTTCTTTAAGACCTTATACGCTTAATAATTATTTTTTAATGGTTAGACGGGTGGACGAGCTGAAAACCCACCTGGTGTTAAGTGGTTACTGGAGCACATAGACATCTACGACGTAAATGCCGTCACCCACCTTGAGATATAAGTTCTAAGGTCTCAGTATAGTTACAACGGCTGCCCCACCCTTCAAACCGAAACGCATTACTGCTTCACGGCAGAAATAGGCAGGTCGGTGGAACCTACCCGTGTGGACTCACTAGACGTCCTACCACCTAGTAATTACGCAAATTATAATTTTGCGGGTTTGATTTTTTTTTTTAAGGTGGAGTTTCGCAATTTCAATTTGCGTAGGCCGGCCGGCCGCGCGTCATTCGATTTCAAAATGGGAAGGAAAAGCTTCAGAGCTTCGTCATTTATGAAGATAATTGAAAAAAAAATATGGAAACTTCTTATTACTGGTGGTAGGACCTCTTGTGAGTCCGCGCGGGTAGGTACCACCGCCCCGCCTATTTCTGCCGTGAAGCAGTAATGCGTTTCGGTTTGAAGGGTGGGGCAGCCGTTGTAACTATACTTGAGACCTTAGAACTTGTATCTCAAGGTGGGTGGCGCATTTACGTTGTGAATGTCTATGGGCTCCAGTAACCACTTAACACCAAATGGGCTGTCAGCTCGTCCACACATATAAGCAATAAAAAAAAAAAAAGTATTTGAGGGAGTTTATATAGTCTTCTTTATTTCGCCGTAAAGTCGTGTTTTATGTAATTAACACCACAGTTGAAACAATATTCATTTTATTGTTGTAGGGGCATAAACAATTCTAAGTAATTATATTACATTAGTTATTAAAAATATTATAAATTATTTTTATGTTTTAAATTTTTTGGCGGTAAAAAGGTCTCGTGTCACAGACTATATTCTTTTTTCACCTCTCGTGCGTTCCGGCTTACGCATCATAAAAAGATGCGTTCTTAAACGCCACAGATTATTAATACTCATCTATGCTAATAAAGTCCACGAATAAATAAGACTCCCGTCAACGTCGCGTCTGTCTCATCTCTGCGACTCGGGACGAGTGTAGTGTGTGTGTGTGCGGTCTATAATAATTTGTGTATGTATGTGCCATCTCTATGTTGTTTATAGTATAGTGGTAAAAAAGGATTTTGATACTATTGTCCTTTTTTTTTTTCGAAAGTTTTGTTGTCGAAGTACTCTGCGATTTGAAATATATTTACGGCTTCAACCGCGTCATATTAGAATTGAGATGATACTAATTTTTTTTCTGGTATATCGGATCCAATTATTATTTCATATCACCAAAAAACAAGTAATATGAACTTGTAAATTGAAATGTCTGTTATAACGGAGGCGAAATGGGGCTGATTTCAAAATCGTATTTTATTTACAATTCGAGTTTGTAATTGAGAATTACAATTATTTTTGGCGCTGCAGTTCGATCTCCAAGGTCGGAGATCTAGAGATAATCCAAGATAAGGTGGAATGATGTGGTGCTTTAGGACAAGAGGAAATGTAATGTTACTGACGATGATGTCGAAAGTAGAGCGTAGTGGACAAGAAAAATAAGGAAAGTTGATCCCTCCATCATGGGCGATAAGAGAAAGGCTGGTAAAAGAGAGAGATAGAGAGAGAATTAAAATAATTACTATTTTTTTTTAAATTATTTGCTGCTCATGATCCTATTTGCATGTATGCCGGCCGGATAACTGTCATTGATATTGCCGATACTACCAAGTTTACACATCTTCATCGTTGACAAACTATCCTGATTAAATGTGAGTTTTTTACGTCAAGACTTGCATAATATATTTCAATAATTACAACTGCTATAGAAATAATAGTTTAGAAGCGGAACTTATGCGACCGCGACAGGGCAAAGCCGCCGTTGTCCAAAACATGTCGGATCCCCCCGATTCACCCTCAGTCATGTCGGATCCCCCGATTCACCCTCAGTGCTTTTAGAAGCCTCAAGCACCGGTCACCGTCCTAACTCATAGACACAGCCCACCGAGTTTCTCGCCAGATCTTCTCAGTGAGTCGCGATTCCGATCCGGTGGCAGATTCGGCGAAGCACTGCTCTTGCTTGGGCTAGTGTGTTAGTTCACCTACCCGCCCGCGCGTAGCTGTAATAGCATCTTAGACTACCAGCGAATAGGTAGGGAATAAAGAAGCGGAAAATAAAACTAAAAGTTATATACGAATCCATATAAGTTATATTTGCTCAAAGAAAAGATTGGATCATATTGTAATTATAAAAAAAAATATATAACGTATATCAAGTCTGCTCGGTCGCCGTACACTCACACAGCGACAGCCGTCACTACGGCTCGTATCACGAACTTTAACGCACACATAAACACGCGAACTACGATGGAAATTATTATTATTTTGTACACTTTCTTGACTAAACCCGTAATCGAAAATAAAAACGTTGGTATGTCTATTGAAGTTAAAAAAAAACACGTGATCGTTACAATTAGAGTTAGAATTCTAAGCAGCTTTTAACGATATACTCGCGTAGACGTTGAGTCCATGGACATCAAGACGATTAGCCCAACCTTAAAAGGGGTAGTCATCATTATTTCGGATTGGGAATTGGCAAGAAGTCTTAGATTGATCTCTTATTCGCCTTGTTTGATACACGGGAATAAATTGCGGTCTAGACCGGCATATACTAATGTAGCGTGTTCATTATAATATTTCCTCTGGCTTGTAATCCAGAAAACGGGTCTGGGACTCTTACTTCTGCTCTGCCATGCGACCCTAGTAGCAAACTCCCTTTTTCCTATCCACCTAATTCCGTACGTAATCCCGTACGGTATTAAACAGAAGTGATCACTTAACATCAGACGAGCCGTAGACTAGGATAATTCCACAGTGCCCCTACGAATTTGATCTAAAAATGCTAACCCTTAAAAATCTAATCATTAGTAATCATTAAAAAAATTGCCACAATTTAACACAAAATTACTATTTCTACTATTTATTAGTATATTTATTGTTTGCCGTTAATAAAAAACAAATGATAGCTTAACAACAATAGCCGCTCTGTCCGCCAGCCAAAAGAGAAATCGTAAACAACGGACCCAAAACAAACTTAAAGTACCAGGAACATATGAATGAAGGGAAGTCGAACCCTCTATTAACAAGTCTGCCATCTCGCTCGCACGCCTCTATTCACGCGCGCCGTCTCGCTCTGAATGCAAATGAAAAATCAATGCACTTGTAAGCTTCGTATTTAAAGTTTCAAAATGTTTAATACGATGACTTCGTAGTTGAGGTCTCTGATCGGAAGGGCACGGGATCTTAGTCCGTAGAAAAATATTTTAGTTACCTAATTAAGTAATTAAATTAGACCAATCATTTCTATACCTTCGATCAATAATATAATCAATTTTGCTTTGAAGTCGTCGCGGCCTAAAGGTTAAGATAGCCGGCGAACTCATATCGAGCGATGGTACTGTGCCGAGGTTCGAATCCCGCAAACAGTACCCACTTTTTATTATTAGATAGGAAACGCGCTCACGGCCCACCTTTTTTTTTTTTTTTTTTTCCACTGGAGAAAATCGCCGGATCTCCACCCGCGCGGCAGGTGGGGTATGTGGGAGTTGAACCTCACTAAAAACTCCTGCCGCTCACAACCGGCGCCCTACCTCGGACCGGGCCAGAGCCCAGTCGGGGCTATTGAAACGGCGGGACAGGGTTGACGCAGAGCACATTACATCCATCCCACCGTCCCACGGACGCCGGACCGGTGGCCGCCAGCGAAACGACCACCGGTTCCCTCGTTCAGCGGGCCGAGAGCCCGCTTTGATGGCGCCGCGTTACACCTTCCCCCAGAGCGGTCGGGGGAACGCGGTCTACCATCACCCGGCTTCCTGTTGCGGGTGAGCGTGCAGAGCACGCCACCCCTCGTCTGGGTCCCTCCCCGCACAAAACGGGTGGGACCCCTAGCTCTTAGGGGGCCAGGTCACGAATACGACCCCGGTCCCGACCCCCTGCTCGGCGGCGGCGGGTTTCTGCGTAGTGAGGAGAGCTTTCCCTCACTCGCCCCGCCGCCTCCTTCTGCGAGATGGTGCACTCGCAGAAGTCGAGCATAGCCTTCCATGACTCATCGCTGCCAAGCATCGACGCCACGACGCCAGGCAGCGACAAGTCAGGTCCTATCTTTGCGACCAGGACACGGCGCTGCACCTCCCAAGCGGGGCAGACAGCGAGCGTATGCTCCGCCGTGTCCAGGTCGTGTCCACAATGGTGACACCTCGTCGTCGGCTCAGCCCCTATCCGGCGCAGGTACTTCCCGAAGCATCCGTGCCCGGTCAGCACCTGCACCAGACGAAAGGTGAGACGTCCCTCGCCACGATTCACCCAGTCATCAAAGACCGGGTAAACCGCCTCGACGGTCCGTAGCCCCCACGTGGGGTTGGCCA
Source organism: Bombyx mori (assembly GCF_030269925.1). Taxonomy (NCBI): domain Eukaryota; kingdom Metazoa; phylum Arthropoda; class Insecta; order Lepidoptera; family Bombycidae; genus Bombyx; species Bombyx mori. The sequence continues at coordinate 17,603,064 of NC_085130.1, forward strand.
ATCGCCTCGACCACGACTCGAGCACGGACCGCCGAGAATGGGCCTTCCGCGCCCGCAGCTCACTCTCGGAGACACGCGCCACGCCCCGAGCACGGAGCTCGCTGCGCCACCGATAGTCGGCAGCGAGCGACTCCGCCTCCAGCTCCCATGGCGGCGTCCCCGCCATCACGGCCCACCTGGGTTTAAGTGGTTACTACAACCCATGGACATTAACAACGTAAATGCAGTCAAAAAACAAAAACATTATTTTGAATTTTGAAACATCTATATTACGTGAAGCAAAAACTTTGTATCCCTTTTTACGAATATTGCGTGGACGGACGATTATGAAATTTCCCACACTTATAGAGAATATAGAGAAGGAGTACAGAATGTTAATATTTTTTTTTAACTATCCATAAAAATTAAGTAAATAAAGAGAAATAATGAAATGTTTAGCAATTATAAAATTTGGTGAGCCACAAAAAAACAGCATTGAAATAATTTGGTCCGCATACAAAGATTTTGTTTGCAATTAAAAAAATCAGACAGCAATCCTTGTTCTGCAAATAATTTTTATAATGGTCAAAATTTAAATCATAAATAGGCAGCTTACAATAACATGACTTTGCATTATAAAGATTTAGTCCGCAAAATAGCTATATGATCAGCAGAGAAAACATGTCTATATGCAGTGTGTTTGTTTTTTTTTTTTTTATATCAACTAAGAGGCAAACGAGCAAGACGGGTCACCTGATGGTAAGTGAGTCACCGCCGCCCACGGTCACCAGCGTTTACGCCAGTGCGTTGCCTTTTTTTTTTTATAATAACTAAGAAAGATTGATATTCATATTTAAAAAATGGTGAGCAAAATAAGTAATTGGATTGAGTTTTTGTTGAAAAATCGACAATGTACATTAAAAGTGCGGGGAGTAAGAGCAGGCGCGTGATACGAGGAGCCAATCGCTTTTTTTTCTTTTTTTTTTTTCTTCCTACCTAAGCTGGTAGCCCAGAGAGGCTATTGCAGCTTCGCCCTAACATGTAGGTGAGCTCACGAGGCTCAAACCGGAGTGATGCTAACACTGGCCCCAGCAAGAACAGTGCTTCGCAAAATCTACCACCGGATCGGAACCGCGACTCACTGAGAAGATCCGGCGAGAAGCTCAGTGGGCTGTGTCTGAGAGTTTTTATTTCCCTACCTATGCTAATAGCCTTGAGAGGCTATTTCAGCTTCGCCCTAACATGTAGGTGAGCTCACGAGGCTTAAACCGGAGTGTTGCTAACACTGGCCCTAGCAAGAGCCGTGCTTCGCTGAATCTACCACCGGATCGAAACCGCGACCCACTGAGAAAAGATCCGGCGAGAAACTCGGTGGACTAACTGATACAAAATAAATAATAGTTTAAAAAAACTAAAAATATACGATTTTATAGAAAATCCAACTAAAAATAGAATATAAATTTTAATAAATTTGAATTAAAAATTGTGTAAAAAAATTATTTTATCGTAAAAAATAGCGTGGGTGCATGGTATCAGTAGTTATAAATATTTTATGAACAGATATGAATATAAGGGTTATTTTGATAATATACTGAAAGGCACCCCACGCTTCTTTTACAATAAAATCATTTTTTCTTACACTATTTTTGATTCAAATTTATTTTCTATTTTTAGTTGGATTTTCTATAAAAGCGTATTTTTTGAGTTTTTTTAAACTACATACTATTTCTTTTTAATTTTTTAGTTGCATTTCAAATTTTTTTTTTAAATATTGAATTGTCATCGGTCCTTAATATGTATGCCAAATTTCGAGTTAATCCGATGTTTTGAAGGGGGTCAAAATCATGTTCAAATATTCCGTTACATACTAACATACATACGTCTGAAGCTAATAAAAGCGTGTTAAAAATATATTTCGACACATGAGTTAGTGTTGGGAAGTCGAAGTTGTCAGAGAGTTCAACTTGCTACCTAAGCTTTTTTTTTTTTTTTTTATTCCTACCTAAGCTGATGATAGCCTTGAGAGGCTATTGCAGCGTAACCCTAACTAGTAGGTGAGCTCACGGGGCTCAAACCTGACGACGTTGCTAACACGAATCCTAGCAAGAGCCGTGCTTCGCAGAATCTACCACCGGATCGGAAACGCGACCCACTGAGAAGATCCGGCGAGAAACTCAGTGGGCTGTGTCTGAGAGTTAATTTACTCGTCGAGCCCTTCGTCGCAAGCGACGGGTTCGACGAGAACGGTGACCGGTGCTTGAAGTACCTAAAAGCACCGTTAGTGGATCGGGAGGATCCGTAATGACGTGTTTTGGGCGACGTCGACTGCTTTCCATTCTTTCCGCAGGATCGGGATAACCCTAAATACGCATATGCTCTATATAATATGCCACTTATAGATGCAGCAGCTGCCCTTGAGTTATCAAGTCACCTTCGGAGGCACTCGGGCGACTGTTAGCTAATTCCATACCTCCTGGTTTAATCCGTATTCACACCCACACGTATCTCTGAAAGTCTAGACATAGTCTTCGGGATTCTAGTAATAGATCCTTAAAAAAAACTTGGATTAAATAAAAATAAAGAAGCTAAAATAAGGTTTAATGGATTAAACTTATGAATTAAATGACTATTTTTAAATACAGATTTATGAATTAAATGTTTAAATTGCTAATTTTAATTTTAATTTTACTAACATAGTTCTAAGTCGTCGTTGAAGTCGTCGTGGTCTAAAGGATAAGACGTCCGGTGCATTCGTATGTAGCGATGCACCGGTGTTCGAATCCCGCAGGCGGGTACCAATTTTTCTAATGAAATACGTACTTAATAAATGTTCACGATTGACTTCCAAGGTGAAGGAATAACATCGTGTAATAAAAATCAAACCCGCAAAATTATAATTTGCGTAATCACTGGTGGTAGGACCTATTGTGAGCCCGCACGGGTAGGTACCACCGCCCTGCCTATTTCTGCCGTGAAGCAGTAATGCGTTTCGGTTTGAAGGGTGGGGTAGCCGTTGTAACTATACTGAGACCTTAGAACTTATATCTCAAGGTGGGTGGCGCATTTACGTTGTAGATGTCTATGGGCTCCAGTAACCACTTAACACCAGGTGGGCTGTGAGCTCGTCCACCAATCTAAGCAATAAAAAAAAAAAAAAGTATTATTCTACTTACAACATAAGGACTTAAGAGGGTGTGAATTAAATGAATTTTATTTTATTTATTTATTTAATATGCCTATATTGATAACTAGCGGCCCGCCCCGGCTTCGCTTGGGTAGTAAGTAGAGCGTGCGATGTAAAGAATTTCAGGTAATTTTTTACACATTACATTATTGGAGTTTCAGGAACGATCCCAATTTTTTTTGAAAATATAAAAAATATAGCCTGTGTCACCCGGGGATAGCGTAGCTTTCCAACGGTGAAAGAATTTGTTAAATCAGTTCAGTAGTTTCGTAGCCAATTCAATACAAACAAACAAATCTTTTCTCTTCATAAAATTCTAGTATAGAAGTATAGATAATTACTTCAATATTTTATAATACGATCACTTTTTTATAGTATGTATGTAATTACAAAATTTGGAATCTTACAAATATATAAATTGTAGATAATTTTATTTATAAATTTAAGTTTGAATGTAATAGTCGTCGTGGCCTAAAGGATAAGACGTCCGGTGCATTCGTACGTAGCGATGCAACGGTGTTCGAATCCTGCAGGCGGGTACCAAATTTTTTTAATGAAATACGTACTTAATAAATTAATGTTCAGGATCGACTTCCATGGCGCAGAAATAATATCAAACCCGCAAAATTATAATTGGCGTAATTACTGGTGGTAGGACCTCTTGTGAGTCCGCGCGGGTAGGCACCACCACCCCGCCTATTTTTGCCGTGAAACAGTAATGCGTTTCGGTTTGAAGGGTGGGGTAGCCGCTGTAACTATACTGAGACCTTAGAACTCATATCTCAAGGTGGGTGGTGGCATTTACGTTGTATAACTCTATGGGCTCCGGTAACCATTTAGCATCAGGTCCGTCCACACACATCAGCAATTAAAAAAAAAATGGACGCGTACTGATTTGACTATGCCCCTGTCAATAACATGGACAATAAAAAGACTTTACAAGTGTAAAAATAAATTTTAAAATTTCATGAAAATATTTTAAAATTCTTATCGGCGGTACCAGGGCAACCTTAACCGCGGCGGGGGTGGCACCCCACGCGCGCCACGTGCTCGCCCCTCGACCCGCTCCCTTCGACTTAAATATAGGTTAGTCCGTCTGTCACTGTGTGGAACCGACAATTATTATCGGTTTCACTACGAAAGATGCTTCTAATCGTTTTCATGTAGACCAAAAAAATATATCGACCGTTGCTATAAAATCTTGTATTGTACTAGCTGACCCGGCAGACTTCGTAGTGCCTCAATCGATAAATAAAAGACTTAAACTTTTGTATAAAATAAACTTAAAACATACAAAAGGAATCCATCCGCCGGGGCACACATCAAAGGAAAAACAAAATTGTTATTTTTATTTAATTCCGAGCATTTTCATATTTATCTACCTTTTAAACCTTCTCTGGACTTCCACAAATAATTCAAGACCAAAATTAGCCAAATCGGTTCAGTCGTTCTCGAGTTTTAGCGAGACTAACGAACAGCAATTCATTTTTATTTATATCATTATTATGTTTAATATTGTAATTAAGTTTTAGCCCACTGAGTTTCTCGCCGGATCTTCTCAGTGGGTCGCGTTTCCGATCCGGTGGTAGATTCTGCGAAGCACTGCTCTTGCTAGGGTCAGTGTTAGCATCATTCCGGTTTGAGCCCCGTAAGCTCACCTACTAGCTAAGGTTACGCTGAAATAGCCTCTCAAGGCTATCAGATTAGGTACGTAAAAAAACATTGTTTTAAGTAGCTATAGACTTCCCCTACCTATTCGCTGGGATTCTAAGGGGTTATTCCAGTTACGCCCAGACGGGTAGGTGAGCTCACGGACTCAACCTAAGAGAAATAGCTAACACTAGCCCTAGCAAGAGCAGTAGTACTTCGCAGAATCTACCACCGGATCGGAATCGCGACCCGCTGAAAAGATCCGGCGAGAAACTCAGTGGGCTTATAGATATTAACAATGTAAATGTCACTAACCCATCTTGAGACCTAAGTCTTAGTTTTTACAGTACAACGGCTGCTGCAAAAACCGATGAGAATTATTGCTTCGCGGCGGAAATAGGCAAGGCGGTGGTACCAAGCCACACGGGCTCAAAAGTTTGATTTTTCTTACGCGACGTTATCCTTCATTGTGGTAATCAGTTGCCAACAAGTCAACATGGTCGCCAGCGAACTCAACTGAAAGCTTAGTTTGTTAACAATGCCTTAGACGAGTGAATGTGGTCGCGGTCCGCCCGATTTTAAGCGGTTATGGCTCTATTGATATCCCGTAAACACGATATGGTCTTAGGTTATTGATTTTCAGAAAGAGAGAGAGAGAGAGAGAGTTTGCACAACGAAACATGATTAACATTGAAAATAAGTTTTTTTTTTATTGCTTAGATGCTCAAGCTCACAGCCCACCTGGTGTTAAGTGGTTACTGGAGCCCATAGACATCTACAACGTAAATGCGCCACCCACCTTGAGATATAAGTTTTAATGTCTCGAGTATAGTTACAACGGCAGCCCCACCCTTCAAACCGAAACGCATTACTGCTTCACGGCAGAAATAGGCGGGGTGGTGGTACCTACCGGCGCGGACTCAAATAAATGCATCAAATAAGTTAGCAGAGATATTTGTGCAGTAGATCAACTTTTCCAGGTAAGAGTTTTAATTTAGGCGAATCTAGAGTTTTGTCTAAAATGGAAATTGTTTTTTTTTATTTTTTTTTGTTATTGTGAATTGAATGATTGTGATCGTACTAGCCGACAGACGTTTGGAGCACACGGCGCCTCCACACAGTCTTAGGTTTAGCGACCAGTCGCACAGGGCCCTGTAATGACTAGATAACGGAGCTTACACACTGCGCGGATTGCAATATGAAGGTGTCTTTAAAATTTCTAGCGTTCGCCCAGTAGTTGAAATTCGCCTTTTTTTCCCCTACCTATGCTGATAGCCTTGAGGGGTTATAGCGTTACCCTAGCGTGTAGGTAAGCTCACGGGGCTCAAACCAGAGGTGTTGCTAACACTGGCCCTAGCAAGAACAGTACTTCGCAGAATTTACCACCGGGTGGGAAACGCGACACATTGAGAAACACAGTGGGTTAAAATTCACCTATAATTAATTCAAATCATAAGTTTAAACATTATTATGGTTCTATTGTCATAGACTATTTATTATACTGTTTTAATCACAGATTTTATCAAAAATACACTATAGCTAAATAATCTTAAAGACAAACAATAATATTCTATTCTCAATGTGATTACAGACTTTAATAATAAACAAAAGATATACTTAAATGCGTGTGTGTCAAATACATGGTAGTGTGTGTAATGATATTTTTATTGATTTAATGCATTTTTTTACGGATAATTAAAGAGAAATATTAGCATTCTGCACTCCTTCTGTATATTCTCTATAAGTATGGGAAATTTCAAAATCCTCCGTCTGAGCAATTTTCGTAAAAAGTGGTACAAAGTTTTTGCTTCACTAATATATTATAGAAATTATAAAGAAAAAAAACTTTCAACTTCAGAAAATTAAAATTACCGTCAGTGTCTGTATTATTATGGATAGCTCAAAAACTGATGGTAGGATCTTGAGACAATTTAAACATAGACCAAACGAGAAACACCATCTCTCAATGACGCTCGGGTAGCTGTTAGCAAATCCCACCCCTCCTGGCTGAGCCTTTGGTCTCCCACCTATCCTGGTGAAACTGGAAAGACCTCTGGGCCACCAGTAATCCTTCATTCATAAAAAAACCAACTCACAAATAAATCAAAATTGCGACACCTCGAAAAAAATTTTACACAGAGTAGAGAAACTTTTTTTAAAGTTTGGTAAAACATTCTATGAGGAAGTTGAGCCTCTTTGTTAGTTATGATCGCCTGGTACTCACACACCGAAATTCATTACAATTTGAATCATAAATTAGTGGACAGCCTCCTCATTAGTTATGATATCCTGGTAGGTTGAATTCAGGACTTATCTTTTTTACTCTAAAATCGGGTGAATGAGCTCACGGCGCAGCTAGTGTTAAGTGCTACCGGAGTTAACTGAGAACTTAGAGCTCATGTCTCAAGGTGGGTGGCGGTATTTACTTTGTAGATGTCTGTGGGCTCTGGTAACCACTTAACACCAGGTGGGCCGTGAGCTCGTTCACCGATCTAAGCAATAACAAAAAAATTCTCCTTGCGAACGTCTTTCAGTGTACTAAGTTCTTTGAATTGCCGTTGCAGGCAGCCAAGCATACGGCCCACGTGAAGGTAAGTGGTTATGACTCATGGACATCAGCAATGGGAGGGTTGAGCCAAGCCGTCAACCGCTAAGCACTCTCCTCTTCAAGCCTCGTTTGAAGGTCATGCCCTCTTATCTAAAACCCGGGAACCTCTTCATCGTGAAGACGAAAACCCTTATAAATAATCGTAATAAGCAAACGCGAGATAAAAAAAAAACCGTAAGTTATTTTTTTTTAAAAACAACAAAATTCGGTTAACAATTAAATATAAAAAAATCATTAAATCGTTTTATTAGGTAATAACGGCAATTAAGTTACAATGTTACGTTGTTAAAAAAAGAAATTGATTTAATTGTTTAATTTACTTTTTGGAGATGTACATGACTATGTTTAGTTGACCCGGTGGTGCAGTAGGTAGAGGTCTGACTGTTATGCCGAGGGTCGTGGGTTCGATTCCCGCGTCAGACAAATATTCGTGTGATGAACAGGTTTGTTTGTTCTTCGTCTGGGTGTTTATTATCTATATATATTTAAACGTATATAAGTATGTATGTCAGTCTCTGGTACTTATAACAGGGAATCCTAATTTGGGGTCTGGATGACCGCGTGTGATTTATTCCCAGTTATTTATTTTTTATTAAACTAGCTGACCCGGCATACTTCGTAGTGCCTCAATCGATAAATGAGTCGTCTATTATCAAAGGCGGCAATCTGTACATTTGGACAAAAAATTTTTATTGATATGTCAATACAGATTTATTTGAATATAATCGTCTCCTTCAAAGAATACGGTTCAAAACCTGCTTTAAATAAAGGTTAATAGTTAACCTGTTATTTATCTAAGATGTCGTTCCGAAGAGTTTTGTGACTGCCAATGGAATACAAAGTCAATAATTCGTTTTTCTGATTTACCAATCATTGTCCAAAAGTCAGATTGCCGCCTTTGATAATAGTCGACTCAAATAAAACACCTAAACTTTTGTATAAAAAAAACTTAAAACAAACAAAAGGAATCCGTCCGACGGGGGACACATCAAAGGGAAAACAAAATTTATTTAATTCCGACCATTTTCATATTTATCTACATTTTAAGCCTTCTCTGGACTTCCACAAATAATTCAAGACCAAAATTAGCCAAATCGGTCCAGCCGTTCTCGAGTTTTAGCGAGACTAACGAACAGCAATTCATTTTTATATATATAGATAGATAGATAGATTATAATGTTAGATACGACATTATTTTCTTTTTTGTAGATGGAATGATTTCTGGGGGCCCGGAGACTTTTGCAGTTTCACTATGTGGAAGGTGGATTCAAGGGTTCAGCCGTGATGAAACAGGTATACTGATGAATTATACTCCATTAAAAAAAAAACAATTCATCATGTTTCGTTATAATGTACAAGCGTCTTTAGTTCGTGGCGTACTTGAGCGAAAAGCGGGCGCGAGAGGCAGAGACCAAGATACGCTGGTCGGTACGGCAATAACGTATACATAGTACCGGTGCGCGGTAGGCCTGTACCGTTAGATAATTCACAACAATAAAACTAATTATGAAAATTATATTTTAAATTATGTATATTATAAATTTTAATTTTAATTTTTTTAAACGGTAGTATAAAAATTGTAGAATATAAAACTGCGAATTCTTAACACAGTGACAGTTAAAAAAATAATATTGTTTGTTTGTAAAGTCGGTTTACGGACGATAGTTTTACGTGATAAGGTCAGTAGCCGAACTGTTCGAAATGCTAGCTCTGACGTCATGCGAGAAGAGAGATAAATGTGTCACAAGCCAACGCTCGGGCCGATCGTGCCTCTCTATCGCTTATTCCGCGCTCTCGTTCGCACGCTCAGGCTTAGGTGGAACGTGACACTTTTTCGTGTGTGCAGCCGGTGTACATCGAATCATCATAAAAAAATTCCCCATTCGAAAAAACATATCTGCATTGCGTTCTAAACGCGTAATGTAATTTAAAATTTGTGAGATCAATACTAGTTTGAAGGTGGTTGGATATATTTTGAGTGAAACATCAAGATTGAATTTAATTTGGATGTGCGCATACGAATGATTGGAACTAAGAAGCGGTAGGTAGGGGAAGGAATCCGTCTTTGTAAACATTTTGTAATTCTATTTAAAATGTGTTTTTTGGCAAATTTTCTTTTCTATGCCTGGCAATATTATTCGTTCAGGTAACCCAGAGCTATGCGAGTCAGTCTTGAGCGAACATTCGCGATCCACGATAAACTTTAAAATGATATGACAATGTATGTATATATGTAAACATACATTATTGATTGTATTTTTACTTTTCTATTTTCAAGATGTCGTCAACTATTGCACTGTCGATTGCTCCTTAGATAATTGAGGTGACATCTGTTATGTACTTATTGTCAAGTTGCCAATGTTTTTATTTTATTGCCCTTGTAGGCAGACGAGAATACGGGCCACTGTTGATGAGTGGTTACCATCGCCCATGGACATCAGCAGGGCCAGGAGCAGAACTAAGCCTCTGCCTATCGTTGCGCTAATCCATTTTTGTCTACATTTCTCTTTGCAATAACACTCTTGGACCCGAATCAAGGGAGGCTGCTCGTCACCAACTCATTGCTCTAATTATCGGCTGATGCGACAAAGATCACGTACATTTTTTTCCTACCTATGCTGATAGCCTTGAGAGCCTATTTCAGCTTGTCCTTGACGTGTAGGTGAGCTCACGGGGCTCAAAACCGGGTGTGTTGCTAACACTGGCCCTAGCAAGAGCAGTGCTTCGCAGAATCTACCACCGGATCGGAAACGCGACCCACTGAGAAGATCCGGCGAGAAACTCAGTGGTTAGGATTAGGCATTTAGGGATTGTGAGATACGTTGCAACGTGTAAGTGAGTGAGATATCGCAGAGACAGGTGGGAGCGGATGCTGAACATTTAATTTTATATTTTAAGAATACGAAGTTTAGGCGGAACAGGTGGATTATACACATTAACAAATTGGGATTAGGTGCAGCCTAATCTCGTAAAATACCTAATACTCGGGTCCGTTCTAATAAATCCGACTCATCTCTACTACGAGGTCCCCGCGCCTAAGAGGCACGCGGGGTATATAGGACATGAAGGGTCTGCAGATGTTGTGAGCAGACCGCGGGCCTAAGGATATACGATCTATGTTAACCTTTCTTTATCATCATCATTATCAGCCTGCGGCAGTCCACTTGTATTTTTTTATTGCTTAGAAGGGTGGACGAGCTCACAGCCCACCTGGTGTTAAGTGGTTACTGGAGCCGATAGACATCTATAACGTAAATGCGCCACCCACCCTGTGACACAAGTTCCAAGGTCCCAAGTATAGTTACAACGGCTGCCCCACCCTTCAAACCGAAACGCATTACTGCTTCACGGCAGAAATAGGCGGGGCGGTGGTACCTACCCGCGCGGACTCACAAGAGGTCCTAGCACCAGGTTCTACGCATCTAGTCATTTCCAGATGCCCTGCGCAGGTGGTCGCTCCATCTAGCAAGAGGGCGTCCTACACTACGTTTGCCGGTTCGCGGTCTCCACTCCCGAACACGTCTACCCCAACGGTTATCGGTTCTGCGATATATGACGTAACTTTTCTCGAGATATACATTTAAATATAAAGATCCGATCAGTGGTTTTCGAGTTATTCTTAATCATGCATGTTTAATTGGGTTCGACTGCATTGATAATGTTCTTATTTTACTATGCTGAAGGCGGTTTTTGTTTTTTTTTTTTTATATTTGCGCGTGTTTCCAATATACCTCTATATTCTATTCTATCTGTGATTAATGACTTCAGCCTTAGTCGTAAGACCGATTTAATTAATTGTATTTATTTCTCGATTAAATATGAGGCCCTCAGAGCAAAAGTGACCTTTTTCTTTTTTAAACGACTCCCCTGCACTCTTACACCCGACGTCCGATCCCCTCCGAGGTCAGAACCCGGATGAGGTAGGGGGGGCTACCGCGGTCAACACTACAACCAGACGGCGCGGCTCACCCCAAGGACGCCCAGCCGACGGAGCCTTCGAGGCGAGAGCAAAATTGACCTAAGCCTACCAAAGTTAGTATGGAGGCAATTAGGTTTGAATTTTCATGAATTTAAATTTGAGGAGGCAAAAAAACAATACGCGCAAAAATAATGTTAACAAAGCCATCATTTATCTATGGGTGAAACTGTGGATAGGCCGGTTTTGCATCAAAATGTATTATATTTTAAATAAATTTCAATATACATGTAAGCTTGAATATAACAAATTGTGGGTTAGGCCACTTTCGCGTTGACGACCTCATATCATAGCTATCCTGTTTCATATCGAGCGGTGAAAGGCCATTTGGTTTAAGCGACATTCCGCTTAATACGCGACACTTATCTTTGTAATTAAATGTCCGTTTTATTTGGTATAACCCTAAATTTGAACTTCAATTAAGTTTATTCCATTTGAATAGCTGAAGTTTTTTTTTGTTGTGACATTTTTCTCTCTCTCCTGTAAAGCTGCAAAAATGTCGCTTAAGTCACACAGCCTCGTCGATATGAATGCTATTTTATATATGTAATACCTATTTTAATATAGTTAATAAATTGAAAAATAATAATTAATACAACAATATAATTAATATTTACTCTGCAGTCTGTACACGCAGCGCAACACACACACAAGCACATACCTTTTATTTGAGAACTCACACATACGCGGTTTTACGACACGCACACAGCGACGCGACGGACGATCTTTTACTTCGCACACAGACACAAGTCTTTTTTTTGAGTTTGCTCTCTCAAGTTGAGCTTTTTTTTTCTATCGAAGGTCCATACGCCGTTCTTATGTGATGGTAAACGGTCACCGCTGCGGATGTGGTTTTAGTGAGATTTTATTTTATTAACAACCAGTCGAGGTCTTGGCCTTTCTGAAGTTAGATGGTTAGAGGAGTCCATGGACATCAAAACGTATTTTTTTTATTATTACTCTTGTAGGCATATGAGCATACAGTCCATCTGATGGTGAGTAGTTACCGTCGCCCATGGACTTCAGCAATGCCTGGGGCAGAGCCAAGCTGTCTACTAGTCTAGATAAAGTAGTAGGACATTATGAATTCAAAGAGATCTCACTTTGAAGCCTTCTGCCTACCGTTAAGTACTCTCCGCAAGCCTGGTTTGAAGAAGGACTTGTCATAGCGCTCGGGAAACACCGTGGAGGGGAGCTCATTCCAAAGCCGGATGGTACGTGGCAAGAAAGATCTCTGGAAACGCACTGTGGATGACCGCAGTAGCTCCAGTTAGTATGGATGAACTCTACTCCGGTGGCGGGCGGTGCGATGGTAAAAACGAGATGATGGTATCATCTCGAACAATTCATCATGAATGTGAATGACGCATTTTTTTTATTGCTTAGATGGGTGGACGAACTCACAGTCCACCTGGTGTTAAGTGGTTACTGAAGCCCATAGGCATCTACAACGTTAACGCGCCACCCATCTCGAGAAATAAGTTCTAAGGTCTCAGTATAGTTACAACGGCGGCCCCGCCCTTCAAACGGAAACGCATTACTGCTTCACGGCTAAAATAGGCGGGGTGGTGGTACCTACCCGTGTGGACTCACAAGAGGTCCTGCCACCAGTAAATATAAGTAAATAGTAAGTAGTAAGTTAAGACATTTTTTTCCCCTACCTATTCGTTGGTAGTCTGAGGTTATTCTAAGCTACGTGCGGACGGGTAGGTGAGCTCACGGACTCAACCTGAGAGAATTGCTAACACTGGCCCTAGCAAGAGCAGTGCTTCGCAGAATCTACCACCGCGGAATCGCGATCCACTGAGAAGATCCGACGAGAAACCCAGTGGAAGTATTATACTTTTTTGGATTGATTAAATTCGGGATACGTTTATTTCTTGAAGCACAATGAAGAATTACATTTTATTTTTTATCGAACTGTAATAATATAACGGTTTTTTTTTTTTAATTAATTTAATTTTTAATTTCTTTAAATAACAAGCCGTAATCTTCGATTGAGTCGAGGTTGAGGAAGTTTAGACATGACAATTGCCCTAGACACGTCCTTAGGGATCCTCCCATAGACACAGCCCACCGAGTTTCTCGCCGGATCTTCTCAGTGGGTCGCGTTTCCGATCCAGTGGTAGATTCTGCGAAGTAATGCTCTTGCTAGGGCCAGTGTTAGCAACACACCCGACTGCCGCCAACTGCCGACTTGATCTGGTCGGTCCATGGCATGGGCAACCTTCCCCGCGGTCTCGTGCCTTCTACTTTGCCCTGAACGACAAGGCGCTCTATGGAGTAATTTCCTCGCCGGGAGATATGTTAATGTCGAGTTCTCGGTATTAAGCAGCATAATATTAATCAGCATAGGTAGGATAAAACAAAATTAAGCCGATTAAAAGACAATTTCTTACGCAAGGTGTAGAAGGTGTATTGCTGCTGGAGGTGGTAACTTTGAAAACCTTTTGTAAATTTTAAAAATAAATTTTGACATTATTATCTGTGTTTTAACCACTTCTTAATTGAAACTTTTTTTAAACAACCTCGATATGTTTTGGTTAATTTCTAGCATTCTCTATCGTTTCAAAATAAAATTCTTTTGTAAGACCAAACAAATTTAAAAATTTTCCACCTCGCTGTCTTTGAAGGCCAATTTTAGCCAAACTAGCCCGTTAAGCTATACTTTTTTTTATTGATTATGAAAGCTGAGAGTCTAACGCATTTTTTATTAAAGTCACTTAGAAACTATTTAATCACCTGTTTAGGTTTTTAATTTAAAGTTGAAAATGTAAGTCTTATTCACCGACCGTAATTTTTTCTCTTTACACCAAATTTTTTACAACTTCTAAAAATGTAACGAAGCTGGTTATTTTATGCATAAAATAACAACTCATAGAAAATTAATTGCAAAAAAAAAGTCTTGAAAAGTCTTCCAATTTAAAAAAAAATAATTTTAAGTGACTAGGTCGTAAATTCTCGAAAAATTAGAAAAAAATTCATAACTCGAAAACTATCAAAAATCGCGGACCATACATGGGGGTGATTCGGATACCCCACGACACGAGGGATCTAAAAATTTTTTTGGTCGACAATGTCCCGGCCACCTTATATATAATAATCGACATCAGTCAGGGGTGCTGCTGATATTATATGGCCGTACATACTATTAACCGGCTTTTTCGTCCACAGCCGGATAATATTAGAGGCCGGACAAGCCCGTAGGATATTTGTGCCAGAGCCACACTCAAGAGTAAGAAGAGCCGCACTTTGCCGACCTCTCCCCCACGTCATTTCGGGTCCTCCCGATCCACTAACGGTGCTTTTAGGTACCTCAAGCACCGGTCATCGTTCTCGTCGAACCCGTCGCTTGCCACGAAGGGCTCGACGAGTAAATTAACTCTCAGACACAGCCCACTGAATTTCTCGCCGGATCTTCTCAGTGGGTCGCGTTTCCGATCCGGTGGTAGATTCTGCGAAGCACGGCTCTTGCTAGGGTTCGTGTTAGCAACGTCGTCAGGTTTGAGTCCCATGAGCTCATCTACTAGTTAAGGTTACGTTGAAATAGCCTCTCAAGGCCCTCAGACAGATACCCTAGAATAAGGAGTTAAACTAACCTGTCAACAGGCGGCGGTAGGGGTGCCATCATGTGTGGGTGCGGCGGCATTGGGGGGTGCGGCGCGTGGGGGTGAAACGGCGAGCCCGGCGGCGCAAACCCCGGCGGGAAATGCTGCTGCGGGGGGCCGGGGGGGAACCCGCCGCCGGAGCCCGGCCGCGCTGACGGGCTGCCAAAGGGCCCGGCAGCGGCGTACGGCGGACCGAAGCCCGGCCCCGGCGTGGAGGGGGCGGGGGAGGCGGCGAACGCGGGTCCGGCCGGTGAGCCCGCCGGCGGCGCGAACGACGCGAACGGCGGCTCGCTATTTCCGGTCTTCCAGGCGGGGGGCACGCCGCCGGCCGTCTCGTCCAGCGCCGGGACTCGCCGCTGCAGGCCCACCGACATCTGCGCACACACGACACATAAACTAGTTGTAGATTAAGCGGCTCAAGCTTTAAGTCGTCGTGGCCTAAAGGATAAGACGTCCGGTGCATTCGTATGTAGCGATGCACCGGTGTTCGAATCCCGCAGGCGGGTACCAATTTTTTTCTAATTAAATACGTACTTCACAAATCAAACCTGCAAAATTATAATTTGCGTAATTACTCTTGTGAGTCTGCACAGGTAGGTACCAACACCCCGCCTATTTCTGCCGTAAAGCAGTAATGCGTTTCTGTTTGAAGGGCAGCCGTTGTAACTATACTGAGACCTTAGAACTTATATCTCAAGGTAGGTGGCAGTCTATGAGCTCCGGTAACCACTTAACGCCAGGTGGGGCGTGAGCTCGTCCACCCACCTAAGCATTAAAAAAATAGGGTATGGAACAAAAAAATCCTCCAGTACCGATTGTCTCGACCGCGAAGTGAATCGACTTTATTTAGGTACGTCAAAAATGATTGTCTTAAAATTAAGTAACGCGTTTTGTTACGAAAAGCCCAATTGTCCATGTACTTTCTATCTTTAGCAATGTGTGTACGGCCGTGATCAGGTTACGTTCACGAGCGAAGCGGTTTGATTGACGAACGTATAGGGCATGGACCTTTTTTTTCCTACCTATGCTGATAGCCTTGAGAGGCTATTTCAGCTTCACCCTAACGTGTGCAGGTCGAGAAGTCGTCATGGCCTAAAGGATAAGACGTCCGGTGCATTCGTGTTGAAGCGATGCACCGGTGTTCGAATCCCGCAGGCGGGTACCAATTTTTCTAATGAAATATGTACTCAACAAATGTTCACGATTGACTTCCACGGTGAAGGAATAACATCGTGTAATAAAAATCAAACCCGCAAAATTATAATTTGCGTAATTACTGGTGGTAGGACCTCTTGTGAGTCCACGCGGATAGGTACCACCGCCCTGCTTATTTCTGCCGTGAAGCAGTAATGCGTTTCGGTTTGAAGGGTGGGGTAGCCGTTGTAACTATACTGAGACTTTAGAACTTGTATCTCAAGGTGGGTGGCGCGTCTACGTTGTAGATGTCTATGGGCTCCAGTAACCACTTAACATCAGGTGGGCTGTGAGCTCGTCCAACCACCTAAGCAATAAAAAAAAAATTAAAAAAAAAGATGAGCTCACGGGGTTCAAACCAGAGTGTTGCTAACACTGACCTTAGCAAGAGCATTGCTTCGCAGAATCTACCACCGGATCGGAAACGCGACCCACTGAGAAGATCCGGCGAGCAACTCAGTGGGCTGTGTCTATGGGAGGGCATGGACCGATCGCTGTCTACAGCTCACTGAGTTTCTCGCTGGATCTTCTCAGTGGGCCGCGTTTCCGATCCGGTGGTAGATTCTGCGACACACTGCTCTTGCTAGGGCTAGTGTTAGCAACGTCGTCAAGTTAGAGCACCGTGAGCTCACCTACTCGCCCTGTTACGGGGGCATAATCCTCTAGGTTACCAGTGTAGCGGGTTTAGTTTAGTCCGGTGTTTCCCAACGTGGGGCCCACGCCCCACAAGGGGACAATTTGATAATTAAGGGGGGCAATCGCACTAAATTAATATAGAAAATCTGTTTTAAAATTATTTTGAATTTGCTAAAACTGTTGAAAAAAGAAATCATAAACACAATTGGTATTCGCCTTTAAAGAACAGATTTAACCCTCTTACTGGTAAAATTATTTTCACATATATTGCACAAAATTGCTACAGGATATAACAAAAAAAATTGCCTATAAAAACTTTAACTTACAACAAAACAATGCTAAATTCACAGTAAAATAAATTTAAATGGTTATTTATATTCTTGTATATTAATATAATAATATGCATAATCTGAATCTCGGAAACGGCCCAACGATTTTCATAATACAGAGGATTTCGGGGGCGATAAATCGATCTAGCTACGATTTATTTTCAGAAAATGTTGTTTTATTCGTGTTTTCAATAATCAACTTTATCGATAATTTTGATTTTTTCTTTAAATAACTTGTTCAATTTTTTTTTTAATATTCTGCCGGTAAGATCGAAAAATATTATTCATATTTTATCATTCGATTTAAATATAATTTCTAAAAAACACAAATTATCAACAACAAAAAGCCGAGCGAAGCTCGATCATTATTTAGTACGCCTTGATAGGCAGTCGATATATCGATGATTCGCGCACTAACGTCTAATGAATTTTTAAAGTAGATGTAAGCAATGTTCACGACGTTCAGGGTGAGAGAGGGGACGGGGGAAGGCAGCGGGAGGAGGATGCGCCCGCGGCCTAAGATTAGTGTTTGTCGACCAGCCAGGTGACACGCGTCAACATTTGTTAATAAATAATGTATTTTACAAGTATTTAAATAAACTATTAAAATTAACTGTCATGCGTGGTTTCTTCTTCACCATCGTCATGAACAGCAATAACAATAGAAGACCGCTAAGATATAATCGCTACCGCTTATACAGCGTGCCCGCTTCATTGACGTAAGCGTGGCGTTGTTACATTTGTTGTGCAACCGTTATAGAAATAGTATACGTTTTGGAACTTGCCAATGCAATGACTGAATGCCAGTTATCTTTGTAGAAATAAGGTTTTTAACGTATAGTTTTTATTTTAAAAGTTATTTGAGACACAAAATCAGGAGGAATTATAATTTGCGTAATTACTGGTGGTAGGACCTCTTGTGAGCCCGCGCGGGTAGGTACCACCACCCTGCCTATTTTTAAGCAGCAGTAATGCGTTTCGGTTTGAAGGTTGGGACAGCCGTTGTAACTATACTGAGACTTTAGAACTTATATCTCAAAGTGGGTGACGCATTTACGTTGTAGATGTCTACGGCGCTCCAGTAACCACTTAACACCAGATGGGCTGTGAGCTCGTCCACCCATCTAAGCAATAAAAAAAACTTAAATAAAGGTGGATTGCGAAAAGCCGCCGAGTTCTGACACCAGTTTGGCCTATTAATCTAAGCTGCAAAAGAATACTCTTTAAGAATAAGCGAGCTAGTTAGTGATGAACGTGCTCATGATCCACTTGACCTTAAATGGTATGCTGATGGCATGGTAACGGCATGGGTACTAAAGACAGCGAATTTTACAGAGAAATTGATTCACATTTTCTATTATTTTATTTCGCAAAGTACCAGGATCGCATAGCTTGTAGGCAGTGGTTTTCATCGAGTCATATAGTACTAATAAAAATACATGAAATAAAATAAAAGAAAGCCTTTTATTTCGCCCCTAAAAATAACTAAATCTTTTTTTTTTTCATTTATGAGTTATTATCATTGTGTTTACATTCATTTTGATAACTTTTTAAATATAGCCAAAAAAAAAACAAAAATATTGTTTTTTTATAAAAACTTATGATATTTCCATTTATCACAGTAAAATTTTTTTTTTCAAAAACCCAATTACGCTTTAAATAAGTATATTAGTACTAGTATTTAAAAAGGACAATGTCATAGGTAACAAAATATTTATTATAACATTTTTTAAGGGGCTCTTGCGAGGTGACCAAGACACGCGGCTTCGCTCGCACCGCACGTTGATATCTTGTGTCGTGACTCCATCCAAGCACATCTCGCCTCTATGACTCCCTGGTATTTTAATAAGGTTATTGTACTTACAAGTACCGAGGGCAGACAAACTTGACTATTTATTTATGTATCTATATATTAATACGTGAAGCAAAAACTTTGTACACCTTGTTACGAAAATTGCGCGCACGGAGGAGTATGAAAAGCACACTTATGAAGAATATAGAG
The DNA here is from genome assembly GCF_030269925.1 of Bombyx mori. NCBI lineage: Eukaryota > Metazoa > Arthropoda > Insecta > Lepidoptera > Bombycidae > Bombyx > Bombyx mori. The sequence goes on from NC_085130.1 coordinate 17,622,230, forward strand.
AAGAAATGCTGAATGTAATTTTTTTTGAAGTATGCATAAATGTTGCCGTTGTTACTGTACTTGAGACCTTAGAACTTATATCTCGAGGTGGGTGGCGCATTTACGTTGTGGATGTCTATGGGCTCCAGTAACCACTTAACACCAGGTGGGCTGTGAGCTCGTCCACCCATATAAGCAATAAAAAAAAAGTACACTAAATCAATAAATGAAAACATTACCCGCCCTACCATATATTTGACACACCATGTCCTTATATACTGTTTTGTTTATTGTTTAAAGTCTGCGGTCAAATTGACAATAGATTAATATTGTTTGTCTTTAATATTATGTATTTACTAGCTGACCCGGCAAACATTGTTTTGCCATATATTTCTAGGGAATTTTTGTGTAGAAAAAAAAAAAACTTATTGTAAGTGTGTAAGGATGTGGTAAATGAGTGAAAGAGGTATGTAGTGCTGTGAACGATGAGGGAATATATAATAAAAATAACAAAACCTCATTCAACCACGACTCATTATAACAAAAAAAAAAGTCAAAATAAAAAAAAATAAGTTAGGGGTGGACAACCCTAATCACTTAGGGGTATGAAAAATAGATAGTAGCCGATTCTCAGGCTTACTGAATATGTATAAAAAATTTCATGAGAATCGGTCAAGCGGTTTCGGAGAAGTATGGGAACGAACATTGTGACACGAGAATTTTATATATTAGATATCTACAGTGTAGTCTTGGCGTAATCTGTGATTATAGAAGTGAAGTATTTTACAACAGAACCATAATAATGTTCAAACTTATAATTTTAATTAATTGTGGTCGAATTTCGACTAATAGGCGACCACTATTTCGAATTAAAAATGATTATTTTCATTCTGAAGTCGTCGGGGCCTAAATGATATAGCGCGCGGTGTACTTCGGTGACCGTATGTGACTTTTCCCGGTTCTTAGCACTCTAGAATTCGTCTCAATGTGGAATATGCAGAATTTTAGCGGCTCCGATGCCTACTTAACATCAAGTGCGTTGTGAGCTTGTTCACCTGCCTACGCAATAATATATCGAGGTGTGAAATTCTATTTGGTTTGGTTTTAAGCGATACCACATACACACGTTCAGTAGAATTATCTATATATTATTAATACGTGAAGCAAAAACTTTGTGTCCCTTTTTACGAAAATTGCGCGGACGGACGAGTATGAAATTTCTCACACTTATAGAGAATATAGAGAAGAAGTGCACAATGCTAATACTTTTTTTTAAAAATGTGTAAAAGATACTTTAAATCAATAAAGAAAACATTACACACACTACATAGCATGTATTTGACGCACACACGCATGCATACTATTTATTGTCAAACTTTTGTTCTTGACGTCTGTTGTCAAATTGAGAATAGATTAAATATTGTTTGTCTTTATTAATATTTTTTATAGTGTAGTCTTGGCGAAATTTGTGAGTATAGAAGTATAAAATACAATCATAATAGTGGCAATCATATCAAAGGTGGCAATCTGTGCATTTGGACAAAAAAATGTTATTGATATGTCAATACAGATTGATTTGAATATAATCGTCTCCTTCAAAGAATACGGTTCAAAATCTGCATTAAATAAAGGTTAATATTTAACCTGTTATTTATCTAAGATGTCGTTCAGAAGAGTTTAGTGACTGCCAATGGAATACAAAGTCAATAATTCGTTTTTCTGATTTACCAATAATTGTCCAAAAGTCACATTGCCGGCTTTGATAATAGTCGACTCTACGTAAAGTTATGACGGAATGGCTGGTTCCATGGTGTTTTTAAAATGATGACGTAATCACCGTCACTGACGTCATTATCATTATGATTGCCTTCCATAGGGACAGTAATTAAAAATTACTTTTCCAAACAAACCATTTATTGAATTTTTATTTTTATTACTTAGGTGGGTGGAACAGCTCACGACCTATCTGATGCTAAGCGGTTATCGGAGCCCATAGACATCTACAACGTAAATACCGCCACCTACCTTGAGATATAAGTTCTCAAGTATAGTTACAACGGCTGTCCTGCCCTTCAAACCGAAGCGCATTACTGCTTCACGGCAGCAATAGGCAGGGTGGTGGTACGTACCCCCAGGACCCTCTAGGTCAGGGGTGGGCAAATACTTTAAAGCGCGGGCCAAAATGAAATTTTCAAAATGTCTCCCGGGCCGGAGGACTATACCGCATATGCTTTTTTAATGCTGATGTCAACAAAATCTCATAAAAGAGTATAAAAAAATTTATGTGCGGAATTTTTCAACGGGCCGGATAAAATTAGCAAAAGGGCCGGATCCGGCCCGCGGGCCGGCTTTTGCCCACCCCTGCTCTAGGTGGTAGGACTCCCAAGAGGTCCTACCACCAGTAATTACGCAAATAAAACAATTTCCATAAAACATGAGTATGGTACTAACAACTAATTAAAATACCAGGGCGCTATGAGCACGCGGAGGTGGGTTCTGATCGCGTGCCAACATCTTTGTTCTCTAGGGCCGTGAACTCGACTGCAGGTGCATCCTCTTTATTTGTATTTAAATGAAAATAATATTTTTAACCGACTTTAAGAATGTCGTATTCTGAACAATTTCGCGGGATAATTTTATTTTTTTATTTTTATTGCTTAGATCAGTGATTATCAAACTTATTTCTTTTACCGCCCCCTTTGCAAATCAATTATTTTTCAGCGCCCCCATTTTTTATACACCCCTAAAACTTTAAAATCACAATTTCATTAATTTAATTAATAAATGTTGTATTAATTTTAGTAAATGTAGTACCACGTAGTACATATGTATTTGTAGATGCTATTATTGTTTCTTCATATTATTATATGTCCGTACATTGCTACAGAGCGTGTAATTACAAATTTGCAAAGTAAAAATGAATTCTTCTCATCAATATGTTTGTTTAAATTCAGAATTACCAAAATAAATTGCTAGTTCACTGTACTATTACTATGCTAATTTATTAGAACGAAACTATTTTTGTTGAATACCTTTCTCATTAATATAAGATTTTCATCATAAGATAATTAAAAATTTATATTTCGACAAGTAAATAATACTACTAACAATAATAACTTATTAAACTACGAATAAGCTAAACCTGGAAGTCGTAGAGGATTTCATTTATCTGGGCTCCGTCATAGCTAGTAATGGATCCTCCGAAAAGGACCTCAGAAGGCGAATCAGTATGGCAAAGAGAGCTATGTCCCAAATGGACCGTGTTTGGGGGGACAGAAACATCTCGAGGAATACCAAAAAGCAGCTCGTCAACTCCCTCGTCTTTTCCATTTTTCTCTACGGCGCAGAGACTTGGACCCTCAAGGAAGCCGACCGCCAACGCATCGACGCGTTTGAGATGTGGTGCTGGAGGAAAATGCTCGGGATTCGTTGGACAGAACACAGAACGAACGAATCCATTCTTATCGAGCTCAATATTCCAATGCGCCTCAGCACTACATGCGCGCGGAGGAGTTTAGAGATCTTTGGACATATCGCCAGAAAGAGAGGTGACAATTTGGAAAAGCTGCTGGTAAAAGGCAAGGTATGCGGGAGAAGGCACAGAGGCAGAAATCCAATGCGCTGGTCGGACCAAATACGCTCCACTCTCAATACCTCAGTCCACGTTGCTATCCACACAGCCGAGGACAGGCAGGAATGGCGCAAGATGATGCAGGAGAAAGTTATTAGAGGAGGCCACGACCCTCAGTATTGAGGATTATCGACGCAAGATGGAAGGAAACTACGAAAAATAAATTAATATCATTTCGTATTATAGATAAATATGGGTAATTTTTCATAGAATATTAGTTTATAATTTAGAACTGGTTCAAATAAAAACCGCCGCCTAAGTCAGCGTTTTTATTGTTCGTAATAATTAATATCTATACTAATATTATAAAGAGGAAAGATTTGTTTGTTTGTTTGTATTCAATAAGCTCCGAAACTACTAAGCCGATTTGAAAAATTCTTTCACTGTTTGGAAGCTTCACTATTCCCGAGTGACATAGGCTATAATCTTTTTTGAAAAAAATTAGGTATCCTTACTAAAACTCCAATAATTTAACCCAAGGTGTAAAAAAAATTACCTAAAATATTCTTTACGTCGCGTGCCCTACGAAAAGTATTGATGATAGAATAAAATAAGGTACTACGACTTTGTAAAAAACATTATTATTTACAAAAAGTGTCGCGACAGCATATGTCTAACTATTATAGTTATGCCGCAATAGGTGTTCTTGTATTTAAAAAAATGCCCCTGGTAAGACACGGAGTGCCCCCCCCCCTACCCTCGCCGACTGGTGGCTTCCTACTTGGAGGACAGATCGGTCACGTGTACTGGACACGGTGGGATCGTGCACAGGTTCCCGGTCGTGCGCAGTGTTCCACAGGGGTTGGTGCTCGGCCCCCTTTTGTGGAATATCGGGTATGACTGGGTACTGAGAGGTGCCCTCCTCCCGGGCCTAGGCGTAATCTGTTACGCAAACGGCACGCTGGTCGTGTCCCGGGGAGGGAGTTTTGCTGAGTTTGCTCGTCTTGCCACCGCTGGGGTGGCGCATGTCGTCGGCAAAATCAGGAGATTGGGCCTCGACGTGACACTCAGTAAATCCGAGGCCATGTGGTTCCACAGGCCCCGGAGAGTGCCACCTGTCGATGCCCATATCGTGGTTGGCGGCGTCCGTATCGGGTCGGGGTGCAGTTGAAGTACCTTGGCCTCATTCTGGACAGTCGTTGGACCTTCTGTGTTCACTTTCAGAACCTGGTCCCTCGTTTGTTGGGGGTGGCCGGCGCGTTAAGCCGGCTTCTTCCCAACATCAGGGGGCCTGACCAGGTGACGCGCTGTCTCTATACGGGGGTGGTGCGGTCAATGGCCTTATACGAGGCGTGTCGGGCCAGTCACTGGCCGTGGGGGTAGCGAAGTTGCTGCAACGGCCGCAACGCACCATCGTGGTCAGGATCATCCGTGGTTATCGCACCATCTCTTTCGAGGCGGCGTGTGTACTGGCTGGGACGCCGCCTTGGGTCCTGGAGGCGGAGGCGCTCGCCGCTGACTATCAGTGGCGGGCTAACCTTCGTGCCCGGGGCGTGGCGCGTCCCAGCCCCAGTGTGGTCAGAGCGCGGAGGGCCCAATCTCGGCGGTCCGTGCTGGAGTCATGGTCCAGGCGGCTGGCCGATCCTTCGTGGCTGGTCGTAAGACCATCGAGGCGATTCGCCCGGTTCTTGTAAATTGGGTGAATCGTGACAAAGGACGCCTCACTTTTCGACTCACGCAGGTACTCACTGGGCATGGTTGCTTCGGTGAGTTTCTGCACCGGATCGGAGCTGAGCCAACGGCAGAGTGCCACCATTGTGGTTGCGACTTGGACACGGCAAAGCATACGCTCGTCGCCTGCCCCGCATGGGAGGGGTGGCAGCGTGTCCTCGTCACAAAAATAGGAAACGACTTGTCGTTGCCGAGTGTTTTGGCATCGATGCTCGGTGACGACGAGTCGTGGAAAGCGATGCTCGACTTCTACGAGTACACCATCTCTCAAAAGGGGGTGACGGGGCGCGTGAGAGATGCACAGGCCCGCCGCCGTCGAGCGGGATCCAGGGAAACGGATTTCGCCCAAGCCCTGGCCCTCTAAGTGTTTCGGGTCTCCCTCACATGTCGGCCTGGGGACCGGCGAAGGGGGCCCAAGAAGACGACGTGCAAGCTGCTCTGCACACGTTTTACGCATGAGCATCCGGGTGATGGAAGGCCGGCTATCCTCAACCCACGCTGGTTCTGACCCAGCGGGGTATTCCTTAGGATAGACATTCTAACCGGCGCCATCTAAGCGGGCTTCGGACAGCCTGCCGACCGAGAGGGCTGGTGGTCGTGGCGCCGACGACCGCCAGTCCGGCGTCCCGAGGGGGGAGGGTGATGGGAGAGATGTGCTCCGCACTAAGCGCTTCACTATCCCCCTTTGCCTTTTCATGAGCTCTGTCTCATGCGAGGTTTGGATGCTGGTTGTTGAGCGACAGGAGGTTTTAGTCGGTTCGACTCCGACATGCCCTGCCCTCCATCCCCAGTGAAGGGCGGAAGTCCGGCGATTTCCTCATGACAAAAAAAAAAAACGTGTGGCACTCGGGAACTGCAGCAGTAAAGCTATTATATATTGCATAGCATTTTTTATCAACTGATGACATTATAATTAGACAATGATAATTTAATATTAAAACAATAATAAAACAAGACCACGCTATATTAAACCATAATTAAGGCAAAACCTTAACTGTCCCCTTAACACTCATAAGCTAAACCGCGCGAGAGAGAGATGGGCAGACTTTTCATGATGCGCATGCAGTGTAACGTCACGCCACGCGCTTATTCACAAAACCACACAAGCGCAACGTGTGAATGTGTTGAACGCGAGCTACATGGTAGGCGGAGTGAAGGATGTTAGGTTTTTTTCGTTACGGAATTTCATGATTCGGTCACCGCGCTCAAGGCCCGCGATAAAAGATATGCAATAGCTAAAAATGTATGAACTTGTAATAAAATCTATTTGGCTATACTATTTGTATCTGGCTGGTTTTGGTATCATTAAAAGTTTAAATTCGAAAGAAGATAATTCCAAATTAAAATTAGGAAGATGTGTGATTTTTATTAATTTTTCGTACTGTCAAGATGAGGGAATCTAATGAAGATATTCGATACATTTTAAAATTTTACTACAAAAAAGGTAAAACAGCAACGCAAGCCGTGAAAAAAAATTGCGATGTTTATGGACCTAGTGCAGTGTCTGTGAGAGTAGCAAAAATTTGGTTTAAACGTTTTCAATCCGGAAATTTTGATGTCAAAAATGCACGTCGCTCTGGTCGCCCTATTACGGATAAAATCGATGCCATGTTTGAAAAAGTGGGGCAAGATCGGCATATCACTAGTTACGACGTAACTGAAGAACTGGGAATTGACCACAAAATAGTTACGGCGCATTTGAAAAAAACTGGGTACACAAAAAAGCTCACTGAAAGAAACCTAATGAACCGTGTACTCATTTGTGATTCTTTATAATGACGTAATGAAACCGAACCATTTTTGAAGAAGCTGATAACTGGTGATTAAAAGTGGATCACGTACGACAAGAACGTACGAGAAAGGTTGTGGTCAAAGGCCGGTCAGGCTTCACAGACTCTGGCGAAACCCGGGTTAACTCGCAACAAGGTGATTCTGTGTGTGTGGTGGGATTGGAAAGGGCATTATACCTAGTCAGGTCATAAATTCTGTCACATGTTTAATGTAAAATAATTGAAACAAGTTTAATCATTATGTAACCATTCATATACAAAAATGAACTTAGCAAAACATAGATTCTTATGACACTAAAGTTTATTCAAAATAACCTCCGTGACAGGCCTTCAATCTGCGCGGCCAGTCGTCTATCGCAGCACGAACGAGGTCCATGTCAATATCGGCGGCTGCCTTAATCAAGGATGTCTTGAGTGACTCCAAATTGGGATGAGGCTTTGAGCACGCCTTTTCCTCCAAGTGTTGCCATATCTTGTAATCTAACGGATTCAAATCTGGACTGGAGGAGGGCCAGTCTTCGTGCCGGATGAAGTCGATTTCACGCGTCGCCAGCCAGTCTTGTGTGCTCTTCGCTCTATGAGCTGGCGCCGAATCTTGTTGGAATACCCAGTGCCTGTTATTGAACATTGTATGAGAAACAGGTTCCACAAGGTTCGTCAGGACTGTATTTTGATACACAACTGCATTCGTTTTTACACCTTTCTCACAAAAATGTACCTCTGTTAAGCCCCAATAAGAAACTCCCAACCATACCATGAGCGAGGATGGAAAATGACCTCGTTGGACACGCGGAATACGGTTGCTCGCTTCTTCACTACTGTGTGCGTACACCTTATCATTTTGTTTGTTGTGGCTCTCTTCTACGGTAAAAATTTTTTCATCCGAAAAAAGAATTTCCCGATATTTTTTTCCCGCGTACCACTTCAACAAAGCGCGGCATCTCTTCAGTCTCAGGTCCATTAGACGAGCATTCAAACGATGTCCTGTTTTTCTTCGATATGCCCGAAGCCCTAAGTCTTCATTTAACACCCTTTTCACCGTGGCTCTGCTTAACCCCATCTGAAGGGCCAACAGTTTCTGCTTACGTTTGGGATTTCTTTGAATTCGCGCCTTCACAGCTTTTATCACTGCTGGAGTCCTAACAGCCGAGGGCGACCACTTCTTGACCTGTCATCTACACTAGAGTCTTCATTGTATCGTTTGATGGTACGATAAACGAATCTTTTGGTTTTATTCAAAATTTTCAGTATGTTAAAAATTTGAATTGGTGCGTAACCGCAACGATGCAACGCAATAACTGCAACAAAGTCTTCTTTAAGCGTCCACTCCATATTTAAAGATGAGTAAAATTCTATTAGTATACATTTTTATTTTCATGAACAATTCGAAATTCGAATTCAATAAACTTTTTTGTGGCCAGCATTCTAAAAGAAAAGTTTTTACTGTGTGACAATACTTATGACCTGACTAGTTACATTATGAGCTGTTACCACCAGGCAGGACCATCGATTCTGAACTCTACTGCGAACAACTGATGAGATTAAAGCAAGAAGTTGAGAGAAAGCGGCCGGAATTAATCAACAGAAGGGGTGTGGTTTTTCATCACGACAACGCTAGACCTCACACATCTTTAGCCACTCAGCAAAAATTAAAAGAGCTTGGCTGGGAGGTGTAAATGCATCCGCCGTATTGTCCTGACCTTGCACCTTCAGATTTCTACCTGTTTCGGTCTCTTCAGAATTCTTTAGGCAGTGTCAGGTTATCATCACGAGAGGACTGCCAAAACCAATTGTCGCGGTATTTTGATCAGAAGCCCCAAAATTTCTATAGCAATGGGATCATGTCCCTACCTACAAGATGGCAAAAAGTTATCGAACAAAATGGTACGGACATACTTTAGTTAAATGTGAATAAACTATATTAAAAAATGTTGTGAATTTTCTTAAAAAATGCGAAGAAACTTTTCCCCCAACCTATTATTATATAGAAATAAAATAGTAAACAATGTTTACAATAAGTGAGCTGTTTAGGCTTACTATCTAGGTAATATATTATGGTAATATAACACTGGTAATATATTACCACTGGTAATATATCGATGCTTACTATACTATTTGACATTGGACGGTAATGGGTAAATTGTAAAAAATAATAATCTAAGACAAGTTTTTGAACAATAATTATATACGCATTTCCATTTTATATAAAAATTATGATTTTTACATCAGTAATTTCTTATAAAATGCTAGGAAAATGCTGTAAAATGCCCTTATGTTAAAAATAAGAAAGAAAGTAAAGAAAATCTCAATTTGTGTTAGTTTACGTATGTGTAATATTTTAAAACTCCGCATGGTGGTTTTTTTTCTAATGTTTAAAATAATTTCTGGAGAAATATAATTAAGGTAAAATTGCTCTAATTTTATCATCGATCATGTTCCGCAGAAACTTGATTGCGTACGGTGTGCGGGCTATCCTACGAAATCTATGTTAATTATTTTAAGTTTTTATAACATCATACAGGGTAGAAATATAAACTAATTATTCGTTATTGTGTAGTAGGTGAATTTTAATTTTAGTGAAATTTAAAATACTATAAAGTAAATGAAATTACAAATTTTACAGCGCCCCCCTAACCCACATCAACGCCCCCCATTTTTTCCTGGGCCCCTTAACGCCCCCCTCTAGGTTTCAAACGCCCCCCAGGGGGCGTTATCGCCCACTTTGAGAAAGACTGGCTTAGATGGATGGACGAGCTCACAGCCCACCTGTTGTTAAATGGTTACTGGAGCCCATGACATTTAAATGGTTCATCTACAACGTTTTTTTTTTTTTTATTGCTTAGATGGGTGGACGAGCTCACAGCCCACCTGGTGTTAAGTGGTTACTGGAGCCCATAGACATCTACAACGTAAATGCGCCACCCACCTCGAGATATAAGTTCTAAGGTCTCAGTATAGTTATAACGGCTACCCCACCCTTCGAACCGAAACGCATTAGTGCTTCACGGCGGAAATGGGCAGGGTGGTGGTACCTACCCGTGCGGACTCCCAAGAGGTCCTACCACCAGTAACTAAGGATATAATTTGTAAGGGTTAGATTTTTATTACACGACGTTATACCTTCATTGTGGAAGTCAATCGTGAACATTAGTTAAGTACGTATTTCATTAGAAAAATTGGTACCCGCCTACGGGATTCGAATACCGGTGCATCGCTACATACGAATGCACCGGACGTCTCATTCTTTAGGCCACGACGAGTATGGGACATGTCCTTACGGATGCATCAGATCAAATAACTCTTGCATTAGACGCCTTCAGCTCTAACGCGGTAACCGTACTCGTCGAAGTCGACAAAGAGTTCGACGTGCAACCTAACCCATGCATCAGCCCACTGAGTTTCTCGCCGGATCTTCTCAGCGGGTCGCGTTCCGATCCAGCTGTAAATTCATTCGCGAAGCAGCTGCTTTTGAGTTGTTAGGTCTCCTTCGGAGGCGCTCGGGCAGTTATTAGCAAATCCCACCTCTCCTGGCTGAGCCTCTACTCGCCCAGCTGTCCTGGTGAAACTGGAAAGGCCTCCGGGCCACCAGTAATACTTCAATCATAAAAAAACCCATCCCTAGTTTGAATGTAAAACAATCGATTTCAAAGGCCTTATTATTCCATGAACAATATGTTCGACTTAACACTATTGCATTGTTTCTCATAATAAAAAAAGTGAAAAAAAAAAAAAAAAAAATAAGGCCTACCCAGGTAGAAAATTTAGACACTTTTATAAGAACACCTCTTGTGAGTCCGCACGGGTAGGTACTGCCGCTCTGCCTATTTCTGCCGTGAAGCAGTAATGCGTTTCGGTTTGAAGGGTAGGGTAGCCGTTGTAACTACACTGAGACGTTAGAACTCATATCTCAACGTGGGGGCGGCATTTACGTTATATGTCTATGGGCTCCGCTAACCAATTAACACCAGGTAAGCTGTGAGCTCGTCCACCCATCCAAGCAATAAATTAATAAAAAAAACAAATCCATCCAATAGATTATGCGTAAAGAATAAAACACATTCCATACGTTCTTACAAACTTTCGCGTTTATAATACATATTAGTAGAATTTTAGTAGAAATTTCACGAAGAAAGTAACCATCTCGAGAGAAGTTCTTCGTTATTAGAACCGTATTTTTTTTTATTTCTCTAGGCTGTTTTTCTATCTAATGACAGAAACAATCACCTCGTCTTATTTTTCTCCACCTTATCCCAATAGGTGGGGTCGGCACAGCTAATTTTTCTCTTCCATTTTCTTCTATCAGCCGTCATCTCAACACCTCTGTCTCTCATATCGTCATTCACACACTCCATCCATGTCTTCTTCGGTCGACCTCTTCCCCCTCTAACTTGCACTACCATTTCGATATATCTCCTAGTCACATGCATCTCTTCTCTACGCATCACATGTCCATACCACGCTAACCGTCCGCTCTTTAGTTTGTTAATTACCGGGGCTACTTTCATACTTCCTCTGAACAAAACAGAAACAATCTCCTCAAAATTCCTTATAAATAGGACAGTTTATACGCTCAAAAAACATCTTCGTAGCGGATTTTCTTTGGATTGCATACATGGCCTTTTTTTTTTATTGCCCTTGTAGTCAGAAGAGCATAAGGCCCACCTGAAGGTGAGTGGTTACCGTCGCCCATGGACTTCAGCAATGCCAGGGGCAGAGCCAAGCTGTCTACTAGTCTAGATAAAGTACTAGGACATTATGAATTCAAAGAGATCTGAGGTGTGAAGTTGTCGTTAGACGTCCGGTGCACTCGTGTTGAGCGATGCACCGGTGTTCGAATCTCAGGCGGGTACCAATTTTTCTAATGAAATACGTACTCAACAAATGTTCACGATTGATTTCCACGGTGAAGGAATAATGTCGTGTAATAAAAATCAAACTTGCAAAATTATAATTTGCGTTATTACTGATGGTAGGACGTCTTGTGAGTCCGCACGGAAAGTAGTTATGTGTTACGTTAGGCTACGAATAAAAATCTCCATTAACAAAATTTGAAAATCTTTATAATTTTTTCTTTTTTATAACGAATTTTCGTCATAATTGCGTTGTTCCATTGAAGGTCATTCTCACATCACTTAGATTTAATTAGCTGATTTAACCCAAACGTACAATTGGATATTATGTTAAATGAATTGTTATTTTGTATCATCGAAGTCGTCGTGGCCTGAAGCATAAGACGACCGGTGTGTTAATATCGAGTGACGCGATCAGTCGGCACAGGTCGAGGTTCGAATCCCACCACAGATACACATTGTTCTAATTTGGTTTAAGCAACATTTTTGCAACTTTACAGGAGAGGCAGGTTAAAATTTGAAAAAAATATCATTATAAAAAAAAAACTTCTTCAGATATTTGAATGGAGTAATAAACTTAATTGAAGTTCAATTAAAAATAATCGAACTGTTGATGCTAATCTATTTATATAAAAATGAATTGCTGTTCGTTAGTCTCGCGAAAACTCGAGAACGGCTGGACCGATTTGCTAATTTTGGACTTGAATTATTTGTGGAAGTCCAGAGAAGGTTTAAAAGGTAGATAAATATGAAAAAAGGCTCGGAATTAAATAAAAATAACAATTTTGTTTTTCCTTTGATGTGTCCCCCATGGGAGCCCTTCGTCGCAAGCGACGGGTTCGCCGAGAAAGATGACCGGTGCTTGAGGTACCTAAAAGCACCGTTAGTGGATCGAAAGGATCCGAAAGGACGTGATTTGGGCGAAGTCGACTGCTTTCCATTCGGTCCGCAGGATCGGGAATGTCGGTCTGCCAATAACCGAGACTATAAAGACCGCCGAGAACAGGAGAAGGTGGGGAAGCATTGTGGTCAACATTTCAAATTAGACACGAACTTCAGCAATGAAGAGACCGACTCAGAAGAAGATGAATTACAAAGATTCATTTCGCGTACCTATTAAGCGAATATAATAAAATTATTATATTTTAGCCGGTATCACAATTAGTCTGGTCTTTTTGAGGCGGCCATAAATTGCGATTTAAGGAGCGGGATAGTTGTTGTACAATATAATTGAGGTTCAAAGTCTCATGCCTCAAAGTGGTGGCGTTTCTTTCTGTGATCTGTGAGCTCCGATAACCACTCATTACCAGGTGAGCCGTGTGTGTACGCGTTCATTTATCTAAGCTATAAATAAATCAAAAGCATCAGCAAGTATCAGGGAGTCATAGACACGCACAAGTAATTTAGCCGCGACATAATTAAAAACATCCGCTAAGTGCTAGGAAAGCATAATCGAAACTTAGAAGACATCAGCTGAGCGCTGGAAAAGACTTAGATGTTTGGATGTTGATACTAAAAACATATTTTGCGTTCAGATATATCAGCTCTGATGATGATTATAATGATGATGAGCTTCGGTATTCACTTCTAGACAGAAGGGCGGTGAACACGTTCACGCTCTATGCAATAAATAAATCAAAAACATCTGCTAAGTACCAGGGAAGCATAGAAAACACAGAGGTTAGCTGCGACATAATCAAAAACATCTGCTAAGTACCAGAGAAGCATAGAAACACGGAAGTTGGCTGCGACATAAAACATCTACTAAGTATCAGGGAAGCAAGAAACACAGAAGATAGTTGCGACATACTGAAAAACATCTTCTAAGTAGGTGTACCAGGGAAGTATAGAAACACAGAAGTTAGCCATAACATTTCAAAAACATCCATTTAAACTATCGGGGAAGCATAGAAACACAGAAGATAGTCGTGACATACTCAAAAACATCTGCTAAGCAGGTACCAGGGAAGCATAGAAACACAGAAGTTAAAGGACACACTGATCGATAAATATGACTTGGATCCTTGATTGGTTCTTTCTGAAGAAACGTTTTTGTATTAAGATCTTAATTGTTTAATTATTTCGGTGTATTTTTACTTATCAGAATTTATTTGGAGGGCATAAATTTACACCTGGTGTGTGGGCAGATGGATATTTGAACGAGCGATATGTCCACCTGCTGTAGAATATCACCTTGCCGATTATTCAAGGCTTTTTTCTTGAAGATAAGCGAACGGAGTCCATGGACATCAAAACGTAAACGTCGCCACTCGCTTTGACACACGAAGTTGGAGATTTTTTTTGTTTTTTTTTATTGCTTAGATAGGTGGACGAGCTCACAGCCCACCACACACGTCCAGTACTGGACATAGACCTCCCTCAAGCCTCACAAGGATCGGTCCTGCGCTGCCTACATCTATCCACCATCCACGGTCAAGGTCAAGCCAATTAAAACATTTTCAAACTTCAATCAACAATAAACAAACGCCATGATATTCTTAATCATTCGTCATCATTTTGGTCATTATACCATTCGGGTCTTTTTTTTTTTGTTTTTTTTTGTTGCCCTTGTAGGCAGACTAGCGTACGGCCCACCTGATGGTGAGTGCTTACCGTCACCCATGGACTTCAGAAATGCCGGGGGCAGAGCCAAGTCGCTGCCTACCACTTAATACTCTCCACAGGCCTCGTTTGAAGAAGGACATGCCATAGCGCTCGAGAAACACTGCGGAGGGGAGCTCATTGCATAGCCGGATGGTGCGTGGCAAAAAAGACCTCTGGAAACGCACAGTCGATGAACGCAGTGGCTCCAGATAATATGGATGAACTCTGCTCCGATGGCGGGAGGTGCGATGATAAAAAGGAGATCATCTCAAACAATTCCTCAGAGCATTGCTTGGGTGCGTGGACGAGTTCACAGTCCTCCTGGTTTCTAAGGTCTCAGTATAGTTACAACGGCTGCCCCACCCTTCAAACCGAAATGCATAACTGCTTCACGGCAGAAGTAGGCACGGTGGTGGTACCTACTCGCGCGGACTCACAAGAGGTCCTACCACCAGTAAAAATGGTCTGGAATGAGCTCCCCTCCGCGGTGTTTCCCGAGTGCTATGACACGTCGTTCTTCAAACTATATTTGAGCAGTGCGCTCAACAGTAGATAGCTGCTCGGCCGTGCCATTAACATTGCCAATGTCAATGTGCGACGGTAATAACTGACAACTAAGCCGTCTATCTATTAAGGTCGTGAAAAAGGTAAGTCTGTCTCGGAATCTTTATCCGCCCGGACTCACCATACTAGTGATGTTTCGATAATCTATCCGTATATTGGTTTAAAAAAATTAAGAATATATTGCCTTAACAAGCGGGCTATTATATCCTGCTACAGTTCATCAGCTAATTAATGCTACAGGCTAATCAAAATTACCGGGAAATTGCAACATGTTCCCCAAATTGTCACGGTGACAACCATTCCGTCACTTTATACCCAATCAAAGCAAAATAAATTCTAACGGGCCCTTAGTGGCGCTTTTAAGTTTTCGTAACTTTATTATCGATTCTGCCTATACGCCAGGAAAGCCACATTTCAGCGGCTGGACTATAGTTCCACTCTTGTTACGCACAAGGAGTTTGTGTTAGAATTGAATGCTATAGCGTCAGAACGCGCGAAGAAAAAGTTTAGATTTGAAACCAAAACTGTACCGGTATATTCAATGTACATATTCTCTAATTTCGGTGCTCTTCTTTTTATTCCCTCTCATGTTGCTCTAAGTTTTGGCAGGCAGAAAGGCGATTGCATGCAGCAGAGATGCGGATGTTGCGATGGATGTACGGAGTAACGAGAATGGATAGAATACGGAATGAATATGTTAGAGGAAATCTGAAAGTGGCACCTGTGACAGAGAAGCTGAGAAGGGCGCGTTTGGGATGGTATGGACATGTGATGAGACGAAATGAAAATGAGGTTGGTAAGAGAGTGTTAATTATGAATGTGGAAGGATATAGAAGAAGAGGTAGACCTAAGAAGAAATGGATGGATTGCGTGAAAGACGATATGTGTAAGACGGGAGTGAGCGAAGAAATTGTATATGATAGAAGAGTATGGAAGGAGAAAATATGTTGCGCCGAGCCCAGGTGACTGGAAGAAGGACAGGAGAACAGGACAGGACAGGAGATGGTATTCTCTAATTTCGGGTTCCGTGTAGGAAGTTTTTTTTTGTTCCTTTATTAATTTAATGGAGATCGACGGCGCAGCGACTGAGTCACACCAGACCCTAAGAGGTTATTCCCGCTACGCCCAGACGTGTAGGTGAGCTCACTGGCTCAACCTGAGAGAATTGCCAACACTGGCCCTAGCAAGAGCAGTGCTTCGCTGAATCTACTACCGGATCGGAAACGCGACCCGCTCAGAAAATCCAGCGAGAAACTCAGTGGGCTGTCTATGGGCTAGTTCACGGGTCGAAATCTTCGTCGGAGTCGACGAGAACGGTGACCGGTGATTGAAGAGAACAACGCTAGTAGAGGCTTTTATATAAAAAAAATGTATTATATATGTAGAATGAGGACAGTGGCGGATAAAACAAAATTATTCCACTAATGCATTTTTATTCCCCCATTCCAAAATCTTCTTTAATACAATTTACATTACGCCTTCCTCATTTTAGCCGTCTCCGCCATCTTCCTTTTTTCTGTCCATTCTCTTTTCTCTTTCTTATTTTTTTCTCTCAGTCATATCTTGACAACTATTTCTTACGTTCCGTTCATACCAATCCTACATTTATACATACACTAGCGACCCGCCCTCGCTTCGCTTGGAAACTGTAATTTATTATTGATTCCTCCACTATTTAATGGATGTTATTATACATATAAACCTTCCTCTTCAATCACTCTATCTATTAAAAAAAAGCGCATCAAAATCCGTTGCGTAGTTTTAAAGATTTAAGCATACATAAGGACAGACAGACAGATATAGGGACAGAGAAAGCGACTTTATTTTATACTATGTAGTGATTTACCTATCCTTAATATGTATTATTAACAATTCCTACAGTCCTTCTCGACAGACCGCAGATCTTAAGTTAGCAATTTGTTTTTTTTTCTATTTACCTTCGCTTCCTTCCCTCCATTATCAAATAATTCGTTTGACATTAGCATTGGATATTAAAGCATTTGTTTGAATTAAAGTCAGTCAAAACAATATTTCCCCGTTGACAGGTGTCACTAAAACATTCGCTCTTTTATCGTATTTCTTAACAAAACACGTGAATTTATTGTAATTATCAATTGTCTTTATCAATTTTATCAAGATTATTCTCATTGTTGTTTGGTCGTAAATTGGCGAAGAATTTTTACATACATTAGATCGATTATTATCGTTTTCCAAGTAGAATAATAACCGATCTCGTGCGAGCTGTCCATGGACCTGTAAAAAGCCAGCGGAGATCGATAAACGAACTCTGCTCACCTGATGACGCATTGCCACTCAAGGGAGATGCAATGTTCACTATCTCATGAGATTCATTTCTGAACTGTATAATCCATAAATACGTAATATATGAGGTCTGGCGACCGCCTAACATCAGACAGATCGCGAGCTAGTCTACCTAGCAAATAACAGTTTAATTCGTGTTTTTTTTTTAAACAAAAACAGCAGCTAATCCTCAATTACAGGACCTCTCGTGAGTCCGCGCGGGTAGGTACCACCACCCTGCCTATTTCTGCCGTGAAGCAATAATGCGTTTCGGTTTGAAGAGTGGGGCAGCCGTTGTAACTATACTGAGACCTTCGAACTTTATATCTCAAGGTGGGTGGCACATTTACTGTTGTAGATGTCTATGGGCTCCAGTAACCACTTAACACCAGGTGGGCTGTGAGCTCGTCCACCTATCTAAGCATTAAAAAAAAGCTAAATACTTTGTGTCGAATTATAAAGTATACATACATGCTGTTGGCAAAGGAATCTGCGACCTTGATCAATTAACAATGACCAGACATTGCTACTGTCATGTCGCTACAGACAATCAACGCGCAGTTTTACGTAGATAAATATATTGCTTTAATAACATTAATTTGGGTAGGGTAAAGGTCATTATGCAAGCGCGTGTTATCATCATTCAATCATAAGTGATTATTTAAAGTCGTAAAAAGCAAAACAAAAATCACTTTTTTTTGCTCTAAGTACCGAATTATCGAAGATTGAACGTTATTTATATCTCAATAACAAAAAAAAAGCAGATCCCTCGACTTAGAAATGTAACCATAAAATTTTGTTTTGTTGTGTTTTGTTGATTGATATTGTTGTGTAAACAATAATATTTGGTTCACTAGTTATATTAAGATAGGGTTGATCATTTTGATTTTTGGACTGCTCCAATGATGTTTGATGAGAATAATCACGATGGTTTCTCTGTCTCTCTTGTTACCTTAGATAAACCGGTTTTGAGGTTACACAAATAAATTAATAACGCATTTATAAGTATTATCCGAGTGGATTACAAGATGTGTGTTTATTTATAATTGTACGTTATAAGTGTGACTAAGAATACAGTTGAGTCCGCGTAGTTAAGTTTTATGGTCAAATATCCACCGAGCCGGATTCTAAAATAGAATAAAATAACATCATTACTACACACGAATGTCTCGAGCGAGATTCAAACAACAAAACTGGTTTTCACGTGATAAAAAAAATATTATACAGTCTCACTCGAACGAATACCAGGCGCACATAACCTACAAGATATCGATTCGTAAACATTCCCTCCAAAATATGCGCCGCACAAAAAAGGGGTTACGAAAAAAGTCTTGCTTAGTTTCGATTGCGATTTAAAAAAAAAAAAAGTGAGCATACGAGGGATAGACCTCCGTACCTCCGTGGTTCGTTCAGCGGCGGCCGCCCCACTCGTATGTTAAAACCTCCGGGCACCGGGGCGAACTACCCCGCATTTCTGCCCCAACACAACAGTAATAACACTGAGCCCAAGCTCTTCCACACTTACGATGTTCCTGTTGCTCTTCTTCCTCATACGAACATCGCACGACGTTTATCCATACTATTTTAAAACTACACACTACACTGACACTGGAATCCTCACGATCACTGACATCGAATTTTAGTTTTTTTTTTTTTGTTGGCGTTGTCGCGTGCAGCGTCTGCCGGCCGGTGCGAGGACGGGCGCGCAGGTAGCGAGACCGCGGCTTGCTCGAGCGAGTTACGACGCAATGTTTTACATTATTTCACTGATCACTTGAGGAAAATGTTAGCGTTCGCCTCATGACAGTCGCGTAGCGTGGCGCATTGTGTATGTAGATGAGAAGTACGCGCGGCGTGTGTCGCTCGATCGTACTGGGTAACGTCGGGGGTCGCGTCGGGCGGGTGCGCCGCTGCGGGGGGACGCCTGTTTTGACGACGCGCGCCCGACCGAGGGCCGTTGTAGCGACGAACACGACGGACAGGTGGCGCGGTGACTTTTTACAAGTAAAGCGCTTCAAGCAAAACTCATAAAGCGATTATTTACGGCTATCGAAATATTAAGTATAATTAAATATGATGAATTTGTTGATAATCCGTTATTTTTGTTTGAGACTATATAAATTAAGATATAACTATAGGCAAAGAGATTGAATTTGACTGTTTAACAAGTAATATTAAATGACGATATGTACAATACTGACCTTAGAACACTCTCTCAATATACATCTAATATAGGTATCTCAAGGTGGGTGGCGGTATTTACATTGTAGATGTCTATGGGCTGCGCTAACCACTTACCAGCAGGTGGGCCGTCAGCACGTCCACGCTTCTAAGCAATAAATAAATAAAAACAATATTTTAATTTTTTTCAGTTCACCTATACGAGACCTAACTTCTTTAAGATATATTTATATTAATAGAAGTAAATTTTGTGGCATCTATCTTATAAATAATAATATGTTATTTCTGTCAATGGTACTATTTTATAAAAAAAACACTCTTCGTTCTATATTTCTTTGATACTTTGTTTTCGAAGTTCTTGAAATGATACCATATGAACAACATTGTTTAATGAACAGATCAAATGATAAGCCTCAGTAGAATAAATTTTATTTAGCATATTTTTTACGTATAAAATATTGTACTAAACTTCTTCTATTAGTTCGGTTTTAATTTTTCATATGTGGTTCTGTCGAAAGCGCTTCAAGCCACTTTAAAGTCTCAATCATGTTCTAAACCAATGAATGCTAAAAATTAAACAATTATTAAATTTTTATACCTACAAACTTTACAGTACGCATACGTTTTTATTAGCTTATTTATTAGGAATTCATTTAAGTCATAATTATATTCTTCGTTTTGTCTTATTTCTGTACTATGTGCATTTTAGGTAAGTAATCCCCGAACGCGTAAAAATATGGAGTCATGAATTTTGGGAGCCGATATATTCACACGTTATAAGTTTAGTATTTATAAGTTTTATTGCGAATGAATATAATTTTGACCGCGTATTTCATCAAAGTAAGCGTTGCAAGCCCTTAGAACAGAATTGACTGATACCTAACAAAATAATTATGATGCCACTTTTATTCTTAGGCGCGGCAAACATAATTACTATAAAAGTTGGCACAGATACACAGATATGCCCGTGGAATATTAAGCAAAACAATCAGTGATATCCATACTCGAGCCTGTGGACCGAACTGTGGTAAACAGTCGACGTCGCCCTAAAACGGATCTTCCCGATCCATTAACGGTGCTTTTAGGTACCTCAAGCACCGGTCATCGTCCTCGCCGAACCCGTTGCTTTCGACAAAGGTCTTGGTAAATTAACCCATAGACACAGTCCGCTGAGTTTCTCGCCGGATCTTCTCAGTGGGTTGCGTTTCCGATCCGGTGGTAGATTCTGCGAAGCACTGCTCTTGCTAGGGCCAGTGTTACAGTATTAACACCGCCGGTTTGAGCCCTGAGAGCTCACCTACACGCTAGGGTAACGCTGATATAGCCTCTCAAGGCTATCAGCATAGATAGGGAAATAAAAAGAGATATTTATACTGATGCGATTACATCTAGGTTCAGTGTGCTCATTGCGAGTTTTTTAACGTTCTCGATAGCGTAAAAGTTAGCTCATATTTGTATGGAATGGAATCGTTTGCCTACGTTTGCCGCTAGGGGCGCTGCTCTAACTTTTGAAGTCGTCGTGGCCTAAAGGATAAGACGACCGGTGCATTCGTATCTAGCGATGCACCGGTGTTCGAATCCCGCAGGCGGGTACCAATTTTTGTAATGAAATACGTACTCAACAAATGCTCACGATTGACTTCTGAGACCTTAGAACTTATATCTCAAGGTGGGTGGCGCATTTACGTTGTAGATGTCTATGGGTTCCAGTAACCACTTAGCACGAGGTGGACTGTGAGCTCATCCACCTATCTAAGCAACAAAAATAAAAATCTGCATACAAAATTGAGCTAACTTTTACGCTATCGAGAACGTTAAAAAACTCGCACTAAGCACACAGGTACCTTTGCCAGGTAGCATTTTTCACTGTACACGTACCTGCTACGTACCTATCAAGATTTCACGAACGACTTGAAAAGAATACTAATAAAAATACAACCCGCAAAATTTTGTAATTGTTTCTGGTGGTAGCAGGTCCGACTGGCAAAACCTACAAGATTCATTGAATGTTTAATCTTCACTTGTTTACATATTTATTTATTACGTAAAAAAAAAAAAAACGTTTCCTCTTTTTTTGTATCGGTTCTAATAATAATGACAACGGGGTTTTCATTTTTGGGTGTGTCAATAAAATTCCAACAACAATTACCTACGCTTGTATGTAATTACTTAATTACCCTTTAATTTGAAACCGGTGATAAATGTGCATGTGTAAAAAATAAAATAAAACATTTTTTTTAATTTAACCAGCATTGGAATTAAGTTTACTAACATTGTTCCTAATTATAAAAAATGAAGTAGTTTTCGTTGGAAAAACCACAAAATGGTAGGTAACAGACAGCCTTGTAAATATATTTGCTCACAGGGCTTTCTTCAGGTAGACAATGAATAAATGAACTTCAGATTAACTTATGAGTCTTCTTTTTGTCTTAAGCACAGCTATCTACTTCTGACCTACTAGCCAGTATCAAAAGTAAATCCTAGAAGACAAATGTGAAATGAGTAGTGGTACTTTTTTACTGGTGGTAGGACCTCTTATGAGTCCGCACGGGTACCACAACCCCCCCCCCTATTTTTTCCGTGAAGAAATAACGCGTTTTGGTTTGAAGGGCGGGCCACCGTTGTAACTATACGGAGACCTTAGAACTTATATCTCAAGGTGGGTGGCGCATTTACGTTGTAGATGTCTATGGGCTCCAGTAACCACTTAACACCAGGTGGGCTATAAGCTCGTCCGACAATCTGAGCAATAAAAAAAACCTTGAAGTTTTAATTTTGCTCACGCAACAGAAAATCGACTAACTATGAAATTACCCATCACTATGCTAACGTGTTATTTCCAACGTTGCAAAATTACTGATAAGATTTTGTTTGATTAATGAATTAAGAACATAGAAATATTTATTTATAGGTACTTTATAATCTGCAGGTACTATTTAATCTTGTATTTTTCATGATTAGAAAATCCGGAAATAGTATAAACATTTGAGAATATCTTAATTTCTTAAATGTGTTCAAGTTGATTAGAATATTTTACAATATTTTAACAACTTTTTAAAAGACAAGCTTATGGCGTGTCGTTCTGCATCATTGTTTGAAATCAGTTCCTGGCGGATGATACGAAGGGCTGTGTTTGCTCCGTTGGTAGTCAATAAACATTGTAATATATTCTGGGCATCAAAATATTTACCACATGTTGTTATAAGGCTATATTAGACTATTCAATCTAACGCGAAATTTCGAAAATGAAAATTTAGGATCCAATTTGATCTGCAAGACGATACACCTAAATATGCCTTGCTGTTCGGCGATCATCAAACAGCTGACTAGCATATGAAACTCCTGGTGGTCTATAAGAATGAACTTAATTGTACCTGAAATGATTTTACGACTAAACTAGAGAAAACTCTCTGTAGGGATCACATACTATCCGATTGCTGCGCCTTAGTAAAAAAAGATCCGCATAGCAATTCTGGGCCCCGCCTCGCGTCGTTTCCGCACTGCTGAGGGTCGTGACCATTATATGTCGACAGGATTTTGCTCCTTGTAATGTTCCGCCAGCGCCTCCGATCATTGGCCGCATGAAGGGCGGGCTGGGGCCCGAGGAGATGAATAAAATGTAACGCAGGAAAGTTTATTCATTTATTTATTTATTGTAGTTATATCAACAAAGTGATTATCAATTCTGAACATCGACGATTTGAAAGGAAGTTAAATATCATCTCAATTATAATTGTAGGTACAAACGACAGTGCAATGGGTCACAGTATGTTAAAATGTTAAAAAAAGTGCGTGCGTACAAAGTACACATGTCAGAAGTGAAACTTTTTTGGCGAACTAATTTATAAGTCTTGCTTATTCTACAAATCTAAAACTTTAGATTTCCGAGACTTATCTATCTATCTCTTAGGTTTATGGCGTTTTTCCGAGACTTAGAGGAAGGGAAAAAGGATGACATGTTCCCGCCAAAAGTCTGTCAAATGTCAATCTCAAACCTCAGTGTTGACAGTCACATTGTGTTTAGATTTCTAAATTGTAAATGACTAATATTTTGCCAATTGAATTGACTAATTTAATTTTATGCTATTTGATTAATGTTCCAAATTCTTTTCATTTCATTTCAATTCCTATATTTTTCACAAAAAAATTATAAAACATTAGGCTGTATGGTATGATACATTTGCCTTTCCAGTTGGAAAAATACAACAACTACTACTACTGACATTTGACAAGTACCGGTAGAATGGGGCGATTAGGGACAATTTCCAACTTTATGACCAATTTTAAGGTAGTTGTTGATGTATATAATGCTATATCAGGATCAAAATGATTGAGTCTTGGGGGCATCTTTGTTGTCCAATTTAAAACTATGCTACTAGCATTCCAGTTTAAGCAAAAAAAGCAAAAATAGGTGTAATCCCTATTTACCCGGAAATTGCGGTTAATTGGGACGAAATGAGAAATATGCTAGGGTGGGCACTACTTGGTTTTGATTTATTTATTTAGTTGCACCAACAAAGTGATCATCAATAAAAAACATTGAAAAACTGACACTCTGAACAAATATTAAATATTTTATTATGTATTACTTAGACATTAGTCCATCTTGAGATTTCATTGTTCTTATTACATGTCTGTGCAAAATTGACTTACTTATATTAAATTGCTTAGCTATTTCAACTAAAGACTTATTCCCAATTAGGCAATTTCCCAATTGCTGTTTTTAATATTAAGGGATAATATCTCTTATAAGGCTTTGCACTCTTTGATACGTACACGCGAGGCATATCTAAAAATAGAAAACAATACGTAACTGATAATATAAATATTTACCAAACAATAAAATAACACATTGATAATTTTGAATAAAAGTTCTAGACAAAAACATCATGAATAAACCAGATTTTTACCAACAAATTTAAAAAATATTGTTATAACTGCATAGACAACCCTATAAACCTGTACCTATTTATACTTAGGTCGTTTCCGTTTCACGTATTGTCATCCCAATTGACCCCTTTTTCGTTGTTATTTGTACCTAAGCCGTCCCCAATATCCCCAAAAACAACAGATTTTTACATGTATTTTTATTTTATCAAATCCATTAAAACCAATAACAACTGAGACTTACCTTTAATATACATGATGGTTCAAACACTAAATAACGTTTATAAATCACAGTCGTCTTCTATTATTATCAAATAAATAAAAGAGAGCAAAGTTTCTAGCACTAAAATAATTACCACCACAGAAAGTTAATTTGAAAAGCGATTTTTTATAAGTTAGCAGCTATTATCATGCATATTCAGAGTTGTTTTGTAAACATTCAACATTCTACTATTAACCTACAAAAAATGGAAGATTTTGCAACGAATTTATAACTAATATTGAGTGTCGAAAGATTTTCCCGGTTTTATCCCGATTCGCCTCTCAATCCCTAATCGCCCCATTTTACGGTACTTAATTTCAATAGTAGTTTGATGTCACTTCCGTTGCATACCTGCGTGACGTTCTGTAAAAATTTTACCCTCATGCGCCTAAAGAAGTTTCACTTCAAAATGTTTCTCTACTCTGTGTAAAATTTTTTGAAAGAAAAGAAGTTTCACTTCAAAAATAATAATTTGAACGATTTTAAAATGAACGATTATAAAGATCGGAACAACAAAATTTCTGCTAAGTCACAAAATCATGAAAACTACAATATTTTTTTATTGCTTAGATGGGTAGACGAGCTGACAGCCCATCTGGTGTTAAGTGGTTACTTGAGCGCATAGACATCTAGAACGTAAATGCGCCAACCACCTTGAGATATAAGTTCTAAGGCCTCAGTATAGTTACAACGGCTACCCCACCCTTCAAACCGAAATGCACTACTGCTTCACGGCGGAAAGAGACGGGGTGGTGGTAACTACCTGCGCGGACTCACAAGAGGTCCTACCAACAGTAAATATATCTCATACTTACATACAATAATATATATCATACTTGATTACGATTGGTTTGATCCATTATTTTGAGTAAGTTTTATTTAGACGGGAAATAGCCTTCGCCAGATTTTTCCAAGGCGCAGTACGACAATTAGAAAAAAAACATTTATTTAATGGCTTACAATCAAATAAGTTTAATTGTACAGCTCCGAGCGACCATTGACTGACTGACAGACTGGAGGCTGGGCTGCAGTGGACTTTATTATAGTACTAAAGGACTCTGTTTAAAAAAGAGCAACGACCAAGTTTCGAGAGAGCAGGCTTTCCGATAAGCGTTTTATATTTATTCGGCAAGTACCTAGGGACATGAATTATGTAATTTATAATAGATATGGACTTGGATAAAGATAATCAAGACGTCTAGCCGTGACCGGTGCGTAGTCACAATTGCCCAATTTGGATCACAATGACAGCAATGCTTCAAGTTCTATCATGCATTCTCAGAAACAATAATAATAGTTATATAGTTAATTCAACTTTGGTTTTGGTTCCAAATTACGTAAATTGTATGCAGCAGCGTTATGTTGAATTTACGTGAGAATTTTTAGCAACTACTGCTATCCGGTTTCCATTTTAATTGACTTAATTATACTTTTATTAAGTAACATAATAAATTTTTAACTAATTATATTGTGCTTGTAGCAAAATAATTTATAAAGAATATTAAAAGTTAAAAAATGGAAATAATAATAATAAATACATTCATACATTCATAAATACATTCATAAATACATACATAAATACAATGGGAATAATAAATACATTCCACTTTTTGTTTCATATATTTATTACAATGTTATACTTCAACTTTCCTGTTTTGAATTTTAGTTAATTTAGAATCGATATTTATCGGTATTTAAATCTTAGTCGAGTAGTTGTTCAAGTCGGGTTAATCTCTCCTACACCAAAACTGTCATTTGTGGCACAAATTTTGTGCATTCCACATAGCCGGGTGGATTTGTAATCAATGTAGATTTTAATTGAAATTAAAAAAGACGTGTCAATTAATTTATCTAAGTTTTTTTATTTAGTCAATATACTTTATATTTACGATGGTCAGACACAGAAAAGGCGGTAAAGAGCCGCATAAAAGTTCTAATAATGAAACCAGTAGTAGTTCTGGTTCCAGTGATACTTCGGTAGAAAAAAAACCATTTAAAATACTGTCTCTATGGAAAACTTTGGTCGGTTTTATATGTTTAGTAGTGGCCATATACGGCGGTGTGGTGGGTTACTTAGAGACGAGAGTAAACACGCCGTTTGACGACGTTAAGGTAAGACAAAATCATTATTATTTTCTAATTATTTTTTACATTTGATTTCATATAATGACGCTAGAACAGTACATCTGAAGTACTAGAGCTTAATTTTAATAGTCCAGGCCACCATTCGCACATTTTCTTATACTTGACTAAGATGTTGTATCACTGATGACACCAGTTTGGGGTGCTGAGAAAAAACAATATTATTCTTACTGTGGAATTTTCCAGGTTCCTGTTACCACTTAATACCAAGTATGAGGTGAAGTAGTCTATTCATTAAGACAAAAAAAAACAAATAATTGCCATTATTTCTAATAATACAAGTGAATTAAGTGAGCTTAAAAAAAACAATTTCTTAAATATATTTTTTTATTGCTTAGGTGCATGGACGAGCTCACGGCCCACCGGCCCACCCACTGGTGTTAAGTGTTTACCAGAGTCCACAGACATCTACAACGTAAATGCAGCCATCCACCTTGAGACATGAGTTCCAAGGTCTCCAGTTCAGTACAACGGCTGTCCTACCCTTCAAACCAAAACCTATTACTGCTTTACAGCAGAAATAGGCAAGGTGGTAGTACCTACCCAGCAGACTCAAGACATCCTACCAGCAGTAATTAGGCAAATTATAATTTTTATTACATGATGTTATTCCTTCACAGTGCCAGTCAATTGTGAACATTTGTTAAGTATATATTTCATTACAAAAATTTGGTACCCGCCTGCAGGATTAAAACACTGTAGCATCACTAGATACAAGTGCACCGGACTTCTTATCCTTTAGGCCACAAAGACTTCAACAATATATTTTGACAAGCAGGAAAGGTGTAGTTAATTACATGACATATTTAGAAACTTTAACAGGTCACCAATAAATAGTTTCTATACTTATACGGTTTCTTAAATTAAACTCTTATCTAAATAGAGTTTATATTATTGTCACATTTCATTACATAAAAGCCTTCTTCTACATGTATATTTTATTCTCTCCTAATTTTGCCATGATCATCTTTCATTCTTGCTTTTTTTTTGACTTCTTCCAAATATGTAGGTCTAAGTCTTTTTACTAAGATTGAAAATGGCCTAGTCACTACAAGATCTTAAAGAGACAATCAAGTAATAAGGTGAAAAATTTATTTTTTAATATATTTTACAATGATGTGTATTGGTCGGTCTGATGCTGGTGTGCGCGTCACTCCGCAGGTGCCGGCGGAAGATCAGCGCCGCAGTACCGATTGTCTTGATACTGTTAGGCATTGCTGAGCCGGTAACCGTTTCCAAGCCTCGTTATTTTTGTTATCTTTTTTATTTATTTTTTGTACTTAATTTGTGTTTGGAATAAATGTTTATTATTATTATTATTATAAAACAGTTTTACAGTTTAATCACGTGGTTTGAAGTATTAATTACGCTTAGATAGCCGAGTGGGTGAGCTTCAGCCCTTCCTTTATTAAATGGTAACGAGAGGCCACAGAGAGTAAATGTAAAGGCATCTAGCCCACAAAGACAGAATCAAAAGCCAACAAATTTTTTTGACAATGTACAAAATAAGAAAAAAATATTCAGAAGGAAAAAAAGAGTGCTGTATAAAAAAGAAAATGTGTTTTAATTATATATTTATCATCACAAGTACGGATTTAGATATACAAATATGCTAGTAAACAATGACTATGGAAGTGAAACTTCTTTAGGTGCATTGAGAGTAAAATTTAATTCGCGACAGATTTGTTACGGCTCGAAGGCTCGAGAGAAAAGATACAATTTAGAAAGAGCAAGACTGAGAACTATTTTCTCTAGAGCGTCCCGCGAACCACACGACTGTGGAGAGAGGGAGAGGACAAAGCGAGCTAGGTTGTTTCTCTTATACACAGCATTCCCTATTGCAAGAGAAATTTGATGTAAGGATAAAAAATGAATAAAACCACAATACTACACACCGCAAAAGAAGTTTCACATCTTTCACATGCACCAAGATGTACGCCCATTTTTTTTTATTGTTCAGTATTCTATCATGAATCCTTCTACTTTTCCACCTATATACTGAATCTTGCCACAGTGATAGAGAGTGATGTCTGATGTCAGTCTGTATTAATTTAATAAAAAATCTTCATTTACTAAATTCTAATCCCTTCATTTATGGTTCATGCCATAAAAATACACAATACTTCTGGCATATCGACCCTGATTTGATAAAATTCTTGAAGCATTATCAGTAGAACAGTTAATCAATGTCAAATAACATTTTATCAGCCTATAAAAGAGACCTGCGATGGTGATACAAATGTTGCTACACTATAATTACACAATATTGACATGCTGTAATGGATAAGTCGTACTATTATAACTAACTTATCTTTTTCTATCTTGTCTGTGTGGTGATAAGTAGTCAAAATTGTTTCTAGTACTTTCATCAAAATATGAATAACCTCGGGGTTTTTTTTTTTTTATTGCCTTATAGGCAGACGAGGATACGGCCCACCTGATGGTGAGTGGTTACCGTCGCTCATGGACGTCAGCAATGCCAGGGGCAGAGCCAAGCCGCTGCCTAAACCCTGTACTTCACCCTAAAAATGATCAGGGAATTAGTGTCATCAGATGCAATAAAAATTGTTTGCAGTGAAGGAAGATTATTTCTAGTTTAGAAAAATTAAAATCTGAGAAGAAGAAAATATAGGCAAAGGCTTGGTTGTGCCCATGGTACTGCTGACGCCCAGTAGTGATGGTAACCACTGACCATCAGGTGGACCGCTGCTAATATAAAAAACAAATCCCTGGCAAACAAAAACATTCAATGCAAAAACTAATTTATAAACATTGTATTTCAATATTCAAATATCAAGGAATAATATTTTAGTGTTCAGTAACTATAAAAACTGGAACTATTTGCTACAATGGAAACAAGAAAATGTTAATAATATAATTGAGATTAAATGGAATTTAAATTAACATAGGGCAGTGGTGGGCAACCTAGTCGACCAAAAGAACCAAATATTATCAATATTTGATTCTTTTGGTTGACAAGGTTGCACAAAAATTTGAAATTTATTTAAATAGCTATGTTTCTTACATATATTTTTATAGCTTTGTGTTTCAAAAATGTTTACTTGTCTTTTACAAGGCAAGATAATAAGTAATATTCTGTGTTTGAACAAAACATTTAGCGGAAGATTCGGAGCCGAGGAGTCAAAGAGTCGCAGGTTGCCGACTACTGACATTGGCCATGGTGACATGAAGCTAAAGAATTCATTGTGAACTACTGAACTAAAGGATAAGATGTCTGGTGTATCTTATACCTTTAAACGAGCAATTCTTGTATATATATAATCTGAATCTCGGAAACGGCTCCAACGATTTTCATAAAATTTAGTATACAGGGGATTTCGGGGGCGATAAATCGATCTAGCTACGATTTATTTTCAGAAAATGTTGTTTTATTCGTGTTTTCAATAATCAACTCTTCCCGACATCTATTGGCGAATAATAATACTATTTTTACTGCTTTCAAGACACAACAAGATGGCATTATAAAAAAAAAAAGAGCAATGCTCGGTCATCATCTAGTTTGTAGTTAGTGATGCAACTGTGCTGGTGTTCTTATCCAACTAATCCCTATTTTTGTAATGAAATATGTACCTAACACACATTCACGAATTTCTTTTATGACGTATAAACATCATGTAATAATAATAAAACCCGCTGAAAATATAGTTTGTGTACTAATGGTAAGGTTGTGAGCTCATAGGATTAAGTACTGCCACCCAAAAGTAATGCATTGGAATTTAAAGGGTGAATAGCTGTCGTACTGTAAAAGCTGAGATATTAGACTCATCTCTCAAAGTGACTCCCGGTGTTAAGGCTATTGATGTCTATGGGCTGCACTTAACCACCCAACACGTGAGGTCGTTTATCTGTCTAAGTCTAGAACTAAAAATATTAAAGATTACATTTTTCAGGTTGTACAAAAATCTGGTCTTGAGGTGCCTGATCGATATTGGGGCACATACAGACCTGGTGTATACTTAGGTATGAAAAGTCGGGAGCCATGGTCCCCAGTTTTTGGTCTAATGTGGTATGAGCTTGCTGCTGCTGCTCAAAAAGGAATCAGGTTAGTGGCTGTTACTAATGGGGTTATTCATACAACTTGGCTGAATGTGATTATTCATACAACTTGGCTGAATGTGGTTAGTGCAGGACTGGTCATTATGGCAAACTATGCTGGAGACCTGTATCGGTCAGTGGACATCTGTACACAAATGATGATGATGATGAAGAAGTTGAATACATCAATGCAAAAGTACCAGGATGTCATAAGCTGTAAAGAATAGAAATGATATGTTGATTGAATTGTTTCTTTAATTTTGAAAAAGTACTAGAGTAACATAAAAACGAGAAAGTCTTTTCCAGACACTGGTGCGATCAGGGTGACAACTTACCTACGTATGGCTGGCTCCGACATGATGGTGTGACTTTCGGAGAACAGCTGATATCGGACCCCCCTCATCAGATTGTTACCAGTTTCGTAAAGACACCGGGAGGGGCTCACGGAGGTCACTGGACTGCCAGGATCAATGTTACTGCTACGGTATGAGCATAAGATTACATCAGCATCCTGTTCTTTGACTTAAATTAAGACCCTTTCTTTGTAATAGGGTCCTATTTATAGAGACTAGTAGACCCCCGGTAGTCGAATCTATAATTAATTGAAATTATAAGTTTGTACACTATTATGGTTCTATTGTCAAATACTAATATATTATAATTCTTTAATCACAGATCTCACCAAGACTACACTTTAGACAAATAATGTTAAAGACAAACAGTATTTAATCTATTCTCAATTTGACAACAGACTATAAGCAATAAGAAAAGTTTGACAATAAACAAATAGTATGCATGCGTGTGTGTGTCAAATACATGGTAGTGTGTGTAATTTTTTATTTATTTGTTTCATGTATTTTTGGGCATAATTTTAAACAAATATTAATATTCTGCACTCCTTCTCTATATTCTCTTTATAGAGAATATAGAGAGAATATATATATCTCTATAAAGAAGAGAATATAGAGAGAATATATATATCTCTATAAAGAGAATATAGAGAAGGAGTGCAGAATATTAATATTTGTTTAAAATTATGCCCAAAAATACATGAAACAAATAAATAAAAAATTACACACACTACCATGTATTTGACACACACACGCATGCAGGAGGAGGAGGAGGACGGAGGAGTATGAAATTTCCCACACTTATGTGTGGGAAATTTCATACTCCTCCGTCCGCGCAACATTCGTAAAAAGGGGTACAAAGTTTTTGCTTCACCTATTAATATTATATATATAGATTTGAATGTAAATATCACCACTATTTTCGTATCTTGTAACATGAATTGAAGTCTCATCACAAGGGCTGCCTGGGGTCTGATCTTTGAATAGCACCACCACACGTCTTCCTGTGGCTGTCATAAATGGCGCTTAAAGTATTCACCTAAGGATCAATGTTATTATTAGCGGGCAGGTACCTAGAGGCCTTTGGGCTCATATTCCACCAATATAGGAAACAAAAAAAATTATACTTTTTTTATTTTTTTTAATGCTTAGATGGGTGGACGACCTCACAGCCCAACTGGTGTTAAGAGTTACTGGAGCCCATACACATCTACAACGCAAATGCGCCACCGACCTTGAGATATAAGTTCTAAGGTCTCAGTATAGTTACAACGGCTGCCCCACCCTTCAAATCGAAACGCATTACTGCTTCACGGCAGAAATAGGCAGGGTGGTGGTACCTACCCTGGCGGACTCCCAAGAGGTCCTACCACCAGTGTGCAGTATACATTTGTGTTTTAAGTATGTACTCAATCATTATTAACTTTTTTCAAGTACATTGTCGGAAAATTTATTTTTCTTAGTATTTATTTCAGACCAAAAGTACTAGGACCTCACAAATACAAGGAAGTTTCTAAATGTCCACACGTAAGCTTCACACCGCAGAATTTCTTCTATACAATTCTTGGCTACCGAATATAACTCGATTGCTATTTTTCAGGCAAGATCACCTGGGCCCTTCGCGCTGGTATGGTACGGCGCTTTAGATGAATCCCTTGGACCTGCCGCCCCACATTCGAGGCTGTGGATTGAAGGAGGGGACATACTCGGCCACACATCGAATTTAAGGAATTTTCGCCTTAATCTAGTACCGCATAAAGGTGAATTTCGTAAAATTATATTTAAGCAAGTTGGCTATGAAACCGGTGTGTTAAAAGTTCACGTTGTCTTTTGAATGTATCAGGTAAAATTCTTCACAAGTCATTTTCGGAGGCGCACGCCGAAGGCCTCCATTTGCTCAAGGAGAAATTCTATGGCTTATTGAGGGGAGACAAGCATTCTAAAATCGGTAACATAGCCGTTTTGTCCGAAGACGACGACGTCATTGTCAAGGTGAGACGGGTTCAACTCTTCATGTTTATTATACCCTGGTACATTGGACAAGGAAATGGGAGGATTGGTTGGTCTTCTTCTTGTGGATTCTGGCGTGGTTTTCTTCTCGCGTCTTCTGTCCGGTGCGGCATGACCTCGTGTCGTGGTGTCTAGGAAGCGTCCTGAGACTTACCAGTGGCCGCCCGCTGACGTCACCTCTCCCCGGGTCGTACCTCCAGGAGGACATGGTGACGTGCCATACGTACGGACTTTTCTGTTTCTTTAACTTCATCCGTTTTTGGTTCTACTATTTGGATTTTACTGTCATAAGCATTTTACACTAAAATTTACTTGTTCAATTACCGAAAAAAGTTAAAAAAATTTACTCTTTTATTCTATTCATAAGAATGTGCTTTTAAAATGAAGTGTTTCAATTCTCGTGTTATAATACAATAAAAATTGAATTTGACTTTAGTTTTTAAGTATTATATAAAATAAAAACATGTTTGCAATTCACACGTGGTAGAAGGGAAACCTTCAAAAATTAAAATACAATTATCCTAAAAGTATATTTTGTAAATAATCGTAAATCATCTTTTATAGTATGAGGTAGCGCCCTATAACTTAACGTATCTAACTTCACGTATAATCCTAAATAAAAATTCACTACAAGAGGTTTCATACACACGTTAGTATTAAAAAAGGGTGCGTGTACTTATGTACGCGCGTAAGAAGTTATAATTTATTTTTATTAAATTTATTTCTTTTTTTTTTTTTATTTAAATTTTAATCAATTTGAAAAAAATCGATTAAACAACATCCTCAAACACGCAGATTGGACATCCCTTTTCTTGACATCGTATAAATTCGGTAATTCTCGGTACGGTTCGGAAAGTTCACCTGCGGCTATATTCAGACTCGCCAAGTTACGTCGGTCGTATTGTAATGAGCGATTTAGTGGGCAACTTCATTCTGTTAATTTTGTGTCACGGTGCGCGCGCATCTTAAAATTTCACTCATTTATTTTTCATAAGGCGCCTAAAGAAGTATAACTTCAAAAATCTCATAGATGGCGCTGTATTAAAAAACACTACACTGAGAACGTCTAATGTGTTCTATCTCATTCTCTCGCCGGCTGAATCCTATACATCTATGTGTTTGTGTCTCTATGGACTTATTTTTTCGTTTCATCGAGTTTGAAATCACAACGATTCTAAAGAAGTTTCACTTCAATACTCAAGTTTGTCTGTGTTCTGTGTAAGTACAATAACCGTCGACATAATTAACTTTTTTTCAGAATAAGGACGCAAATTTCGTCCTAATACAATTGATAGTTGAAGCGCCGTTCGTTCTAGACGTAGTTTATACCACAGAGGAGCTACCGACTCCTCCACTTAAAGGAGACGAGTTCACCAAGAGTCTAGAAGAGAAGAAGAAGTCCTTCGACAATGAGTTCGAGAAGAAGTTTAAATTGCAAGAAAAGGGGTGAGCATCAACGATCTAATCAAAAATCAAAATGAATCAGCCCTAACAGCATCCTGAAGGCATTAGCAGACCGTTATGACTGTCGGTACTTGAACCATTGTTCCATAGTTCACTTGCGGACTAAATAATAATAATAAGATATCAGGACTATTCTTGCGAAT
Organism: Bombyx mori; assembly: GCF_030269925.1. NCBI lineage: Eukaryota > Metazoa > Arthropoda > Insecta > Lepidoptera > Bombycidae > Bombyx > Bombyx mori. Next base: position 17,657,115 of record NC_085130.1, read on the forward strand.
AAGCCTGATATCGTGGTGATGGACCGGACGGAGTCTCGGGTATTTCTGGTGGACATCACCATTCCCTATGACGAGAACCTCGTGCGCGCCGAAGCAGATAAAAAGACTAAATATTTGGACCTGGCGCACGAGGTGACCGACATGTGGAGTGTGGTATCTACAGAAATAATCCCGGTAGTTGAATCAGTGAATGGTTTGGTCCCTAAAAACCTCTCAAAACATCTCGAGAGGCTTCGTCTCAACAAAAAGTCGGTGGTGGCCCAAATGCAAAAAGCAGTCTTGCTGGACAATGCCCGTATAGTTCGCCGGTTTCTCACTCAATAGTCCCTAACGCTCCGGCCGATTGTTGCCCACCTCGCCGGAGTGTGTCCTTCCGTCTTCTCAGGCGAGGCAGTGTTTAATACACATAATAATAATGGTTGGTTCGAAATGAGTATCAGTTGAATGGAGTATTTTAAATGTATTCAACTGATAATTATTTTTAATAAATGTACCTTTTTTATTTGATTGGTTTTGGTAATTTTATGTATGTTTCAATGGTACTATGTACACATATGGACTTGTTGTTGTTGTTTGAAATAAAATAAATCATTCATTCATCATTCATTCATCGTTCATTCATCGTTCATTCATTCATCATTAATTCATCATTAATTCATCGTTCATTCATCGTTTATTCATTCATCATTCATTCATTCATTAGCTGATATCAGTGAATCCCTGCCTATTGCCGTATCATGTCCAATTCAATTTCATTACAGGTATCGAAAAGAAGATGTTGACGTGGCGAAAGCGGCGCTCTCAAATATGCTCGGCGGGATCGGGTACTTCTATGGCGCCGGCCGAGTTCAGTCCCAGTACACGAAGGAGTCGGTGCCGTACTGGCGGGCGCCCTTGTACACGGCCGTTCCGAGCAGGTGAGCTCTCTACGTTCATGGCAGCCTGGTACTTATGCGATGAATACAGCGACCGACAGGCAAACACAGAGGTGTCTTGTACTACTAACTTATAAGTCGCCGGCCGAGTGCAGTCCCAGTAGACGAAGGAGTCGGTGCCGTACTGGCGCGCGCCCCTGTTTACAGCCATCCCGAGTAGGTGAGCTCTCAGCGTTCATGGCAGCCTGGTACTTTGCGATGAATACAGCGACCGTCAGGCAAATATAGGTGTTGGGTACTACTTCCTTATGTGGCGCCGGCCGAGTGTAGTCGTAGTAGACGAAGGAGTCGGTGCCGTATTGGCGCGCGCCCCTGTACACGACCGTCCCAAGCAGGTGAGCTCTCTACGTTTATGACAGCCTGGTACTTCATGCGATAAATACAGCGACCGTCAGGCAAATATAGGTGTCTGGTACTACTTCCTTATATGGCGCCGGCCGAGTGTAGTCTTAGTAGACGAAGGAGTCGGTGCCGTATTGGCGCGCGCCCCTTTACACGGCCGTCCCGAGCAGGTGAGCTCTCTACGTTTATGACAGCCTGGTACTTCATGCGATAAATACAGCGACCGTCAGGCAAATATAGGTGTTGTTGGGTACTACTTCCTTATGTGGCGCCGGCCGAGTGTAGTCGTAGTAGACGAAGGAGTCCGTGCCGTACTGGCGCGCGCCCCTGTATACAGCCATCCCGAGCAGGTGAGCTCTCTACGTTTATGACAGCCTGGTACTTTTGCGATTCATGACAGGCTGCTTTTAAATTCATATAATATACAAATATCATTATGTATATATTATTATGTTTGTACTATGACGCAGGCATACAAGTGATGTCCACGGACAACTACGCCACAACCTCGAGACTTCATGTTGGAAGTTTTCGTTTCATTTCGGTAGGCTGTCCGTACGTTTCAAACGGGGACTACATAATTATTGTTTAAATCGTAAAAGCACGCATGTAGTCCATGGACTAGTGACTATACCGCAACCTCAACACGTGAATTGGAATGACATATATATATATACATATAAAAGATGTATGTTCATCTAAAAATATTTTATTTAGTCAGTCAGCTTTCTGAATCGTCTTGTGGCTTTTATGTTTCCATATAAAGTTGCATTTCGTGGGGGGCTAAGCCGCAGGGTAACAAGCTTTTAATAAACCAAATAGGTTTTAGGTTCCTATTTTTATAACCATCTTCTTCACGGGAATGTGTTAAAAGTAAAATAAATATTTATTTCCTTGATCAGATCATTCTTCCCTCGAGGATTCCTCTGGGACGAGGGCTTCCACGGACTTCTGATCGGAAGGTGGTCTCCGGATATTGAGCTCGATATAGCCGCTCATTGGCTGGACCTCATCAACGTGGAAGGCTGGATAGCGAGGGAACAGATTTTAGGTAAAACATATCTATATATTAATACGTGAAGCAAAAACTTTGTACCCCTTTTTACGGAAATTGCGCGGATGGGAGAAGTAAAAAAATTCCCACACTTATAGAGAAGTGCAGAATGCTATTTTTTTTAATTATGTATTAATAATATGTACATTAAATCAATAATAAAAATATTACACACCCTACCATATATTTGACACACTATCTATTCTTTTGTTTATTGTTAAAGTCTGTGGTCAAATTGAGAATAGATTAATATTGTTTGTCTTTATTATTATTTGTCTATAGTATAATAGTCTTGGCCAAATCTGCGAATAAAAAAGCATAATAGATGATAGTCTTTGACAATAAAATCATAATAGTGTACAAACCTATAATTTCAATTAATTATAGTCGAATTTCGACTACCGGGACCACTAGTTTTTATAATTGCACACACGAAGTGAGGTCCTTGGTCCGACGAAAGGGCGGTGAGCTTAATGTCAGGGGTGTCACTATAGGGGGGTAGAGCTGCCCAAAACGCAACATCTCTAGGTCCAACGCGATTTCTTAAAAGTTTTTAATATCCATAAAATTTGGACCGTAACAAATTGTTAAGATTAAAGAGAAGAAAGAAATACACTTTAGAATGAAAATTAATGCACACTATATTATAAACACAGATGTGGATTTAGTTTTCAGTCATTTGTTAATGTTAAATTATATCAATGTTGTTTGTTAAATTGGCTAAGGGTCCTTACGGATAATTACTGTCCACTCTTCAAATACGAAAATAGTGTAAGAAAAAATAATTTTATTGTAAAAAAAGCGTGCGTATTTTGTTAGTTTTTTTAAACAATTTTTTTTCTTCCTTTTTTAGTTGATTTTCAGTTTTTTCAATTATTATTATTATTATTTTTTAAAATATTGAATTGTCGTCGGTCCTTAATAAGTATACCAAATTTAGAGTTAATCCGACGTTTTGAAGGGGGTCAAAATCATGTTCAAAGATTCCGTTACATACATACATACGTCTGAAGCTAATAAAAGCGTATTTGGTATCAGTACTTATAAATATTTTATGAACAGATATGAGTAGAAGGGTTATTTTGATAATATCCTGAAAAGCACGCCACGCTTTTTTACAATAAAATCATTTTATCTTACACTATTTTTAATTCAGATTTATTAAAATTTATTTTTTATTTTTTAGTTGGATTTTTTATAAAAGCGTTTTTATTTTGTTCGTTTTTTTAAACTATTATTTAATTTTCATTTTTTAGTTCAATTTCAAGTTTAATCAGTCTTTAATTAATTAGTCCTTAATAAGTATGCCAAATTTCGAGTTAATCCGATGTTTTGAAGGGGGTCAAAATCATGTTCAAAGATACAGTTACATACTAACATACGTATGAACCTAATAAAAGCGTATTAATTATTACAATATATTATTAACACAGATGCGGATTTAGTTTTCAGTCATTTGTTAATCTTAAATTATATCAATGTTGTTTGTTAATTGGCGCCCCACCCGATGAAGTGACCACGGGTCTTTACGGGCAATTACCGTCCACGTAATATTTCCAAAAAACGCTTGTGTTTACGTTCGCAAAATAAGCTTTTAAATGAAACGCCAAAACGATATCCTTTCCAGGCGTCGAAGCCTTAGCGAGAGTTCCCAAGGAGTTCGTAGTGCAGAACAACGCGGCGGCAAATCCTCCTATACTGTTAATAACACTGGCAAGGCTGGTGCAGCTGCGCCCTGAGCTGTTCAAGCCCCAGGGTCGGCTTAGGGGCACGCTCGACCGGATGTTCAGTAGACTGCAGGTAGGCTGGGGAGGGATGTAGTAAAATGGCAACCCCTGGGTTTTTTTTTAAAGGGATTTTATCACTAAGGATCACTAAGACCTTCAAGTCATGTCTTATTTTAATTAATATTCTTATTTTATGAAAAATGATAATATGGAGTGAAATAAAATGAAGATGATTAATTTCAGACATTAATCAACTGCAATGAAATTAAATTAAATGAGATGATATGGGATGAAATATAATCGCAGTAAAATTGTGGTCATTTACTGAGATTTTTTCAGTGGACTTTTTGGAGGATACCGAGAAATTACGTCTAGCGGCTTTGTTTCATTTTCCAACATTTGTGCACTTTCACAGATATTAAACAGTTGATAACCCACCGTTATTACACATTTAAACCTGAAGAAGCACTAAATAAACAAAATAAAACAGATCACACAGCTACACTCGTCGCGTTCCCACCAAAAAGTCCCCTGGGTAGTTAGGGAGGGGGTGTTACGAGCAGATTGAAGTCGTCGTGGCCTAAAGGATAAGACGTCTGGTGCATTCGTATGTAGCGATGCACCGGTGTTCGAATCCCACAGGCGGGTACCAATTTTGCTAATGAAATACGTACTTGGCAAATGTTCACGATTGACTTCCACGGTGAAGGAATAACGTCGTGTAAAAAAATCAAACCCGCAAAATTATGATTTGTGTAATTACTGGTGGTAGGACGTCCTGTGAGTCTCTTGTGAGACTACCGCCCTGCCTATTTCTGCAGTAATGCGTTTCGGTTGAATGGTGGGACAGCCGTTGTGACTATACTTGAGACCTTAGAACTTATATCTCAATGTGGGTGGCGCATTTACGTCGCAGATGAAAAAGATAAATCGAATGAAAAATTAAAAAATTGGGACCCCGAATACCCTACCAACGCCCTCCCTTGGGGTCGCGACTGTAATGGATGATTTGTAACTAAATCGATTTTTATAATCATCAGGGGTACCACTGCTATGAGTTGAATAAGAAATTCTGTTTATACATTGTTGGTACTGCGCCCCTAGGCCTGGTACCAGTGGTTCCAGACGACCCAAAAGGGAGAGGAGGCCACGTCGTACCGCTGGAGGGGTCGGGAGGACGACGGCCTCCAGCTCAACCCCAAAACCTTAACGTCCGGCCTCGACGATTATCCGAGGTACTTCTATCGATTCATGTCGCCCTGGTACTTGTGTTTGCTAACTCCTGTTGAAAGTGTCACCATTCTCTCGTTATACGGTTGAGACATCGACCTTCACGTCTCAAGGTGGGTGGCGATAGGCCCATGGACCGAATTCGGGAATTATTATGTAACAAAATGAGGTTGATTTATTTGAAACTAGCGGCCCGCTCCGGCTCCGCTCGGGTCTTTAACAAAAATTTCAACGACGTTGTTTTATTTTTTTAAATAAAAGAACACTTATTGCGGCTTAACTGTAATAGTTAGACATATGCTGTCGCGATACTTTTTGTAAATAATAATGTGTTCTACAAAGTCGTAGTACATTATTTTATCCTATCATCAATAGTTTTCGCAGGGCACACGATGTAAAGAATATTGTAGGTAATTTTTTTACAGCTTGGGTTACATTATTGGAGTTTTAGTAAGGATCCCTAATTTTTTTCAAAAAAGATTATGGCCTATGTCCCTCGGAAATAGTGTAGCTTCCAAACAGTGAAAGAATTTTTCAAAGCGGTTCAGTCGTTTCGGAGCCTATTCAATACAAACAAACAAACAAACAAATCTTTCCTCTTTATAATATTAGTATAGACTATTCAATTGGAATGAAGTGTGGTTCAATGAAATAATGTAACATGGTGGTTGGAATTAACTAAAATGTTAATGATAGTAGTAGAGGAAATAAACTGAGCCCGCCCGGGTACTTACCACAACCCCACCCATGTCTGTCGCGAGGTAGTGACGCGATCTGGTTCAAAGGGTGGGGTAGCCGTTGTACTGTAGAAATGAGACCTTGGACATAACCCTTGCATTAGACGCCTTCAGCTCTAACACTAGGACCAGGCTTACAGACACCGGTAATCGTGCAACCTAACCCATAGACACAGCGCACTGAGTTTCTCGCCGGATCTTCTCAACGGGTCGCGATTCCGATCTGATAGTAGATTCATTCGCGTAGCAGCTGCTCCTGAGTTGTTAGGTCTCCTTCAAAGGCGCTCGGGTAGCTGTTAGCAAATTCCATCCCTCCTAGCTGTCCTGATGACATTGAAAAGGCCTCTAGTAATCCATCCACCATAAAAAAACCTTGAACTCGTGTCATCGGGCCCGGTAACCACTTAACACCAGGTGGGCCGGGAGCTCGTCCACCCATCTAAGTACATAAAAGTGAAAATCTTGATAGGGCCTCGCATCCGTCAGACATCGAGCGCCATGTGGATCTTCGGTGTTGGATGTACGCGGCCGCCGACGCAATGGTCACAATAGCGGACGTCCTACAGCGTGACGTCAGCAAGTAAGTACCATAATTAATTTAAAAAAAAAATGCATTGGCAAAGGGAAACTCTATCGGGCTGTCTGGAACTTTGACACATACAAAGTTATCTCGAGATATAATTCAGGATTTTAGTCTAAAGTCGGCTCCCGATGCCACTAAAGGCAATTGTTGTTGATTAAAATAATAAACTAAACCAATCTAAATGTTTCTCAAATATTATATACTGTAGTTATGTTTTTTTTATGACTAATTAAAAGTGACATTGCGTTTCAAGGTGTTGACATCATCAGTGGCTTAAAGAAATAGGAGTCGTTGCCTCAAAAAATATAACCTCTGACGTGGCCATACTTTTATCCTTCTGTCAATCTCACCCGACCATTTAGCAATTTCTATTTCTTTCACTTATGGAGGTTACTGTACATATGAAGTAAAATATATTTGAAATAATGTTTGGATTTTATATTACACCGTATTGATAGATTAATCTCAACTGTCTGTCCACTGAAAAAGTCTCAGTGAATGACCACCATTTTACTGAGATTTTATTTCATCCCATATCATCTCATCTCATTTCATTTCATGCCATGTTTCATATTAATCAACTTCATTTCATAATATCATTTTTCATATAAAAAAAATCATTAAAATTAAAATAAGACTTGACCCAAAGGTTTTAGTTACCAGGTCATAAAATCCCTTAAAAAAAATTAATTTCGTTATCATTTTCTTGATAACCTCAAAACACTATTTTAATGGAGGTAGTTAGGCGCTAACGCATTGAACTTTTGCGTCTGGGCTTTCTTTCGTATAGCTTAGCTGTTTCTGGCAGCTTTTCTGAATTCTCACCTCTCTTTCTCGCAATGCGTCTTTGGAATTAACTAAAACAACTTTTACGATTGAATCTCGCGTTTTTTGTTTGTCTCTCTCATCATTTCATTCTCCTGCCCTTCTCCCTGTCACATGAGGCCGGCGCATCATGTTTTCTCCTTCCATACTCCTCTATCATATACCATTTCTTCGCTTACTCCCCTCTTACACATATCGTCTTTCACGCAATTCATTATTTGTTTTCTTAGGTCTACCTCTTCCTCCTTCCTTCATTTGTCTATTTCTTTTCTTGTTTCTTTCTTTCTTGATTGTACTGGTTAGCACAACCTACTTGACAGCCGACATATATTATTGTTACGCGCTGGGGTTCGGGATAAATAAAAATTCTACCGGAGTACAACTTAAAAACTGTATTCAACACTTAGAACACTTAAAACGCTTCACAAACACTTTAAAATTCTCTATTCGCTTCTTCCGCTTCGCTTCAGGTGATGGGTTCGCTGTTTCACTTCGAGTAGTTCCGATTACTAACTGCGTGCTATCCCTGCAACGCTTTTATATCCGATACCACATCCCTAGAATTATCGAGTATATTCCACACATCTCTAGTATTCTGTTTCCGCTATCCGACAATAGATGGCGTTGTACTTCTCAAGCGTTCTAGGTGCTACTAGATCCTTTGATATTCGTCCGACTATTCTGCGATAGATGGCGTTACTCTTACCGGCGTAACAATATGTAAGTTGCCCGTGGCCACGACAACTGTGAAGTATTCTCGAAATGTTGGCAATACCGTAACGATAGTAATTAACGCGACTTTTTGGCGGGAACGCGAGGAGTGAAGCTGTGTGATTTGTTTTATTTTGTCTATTTAGTGTCTCTTCGGGCTTAAATGTGTAATAATGGTGGTTTATTAACTGTTTAATATCTGTGAAAGTGCACAAATGTTGGAAAATGAAACAAAGCCGCAGGACGTAACTTCTCGGAATCCTCCAAAAAGTCCACTGAAAAATTTTTAGTAAAAGACCACCATTTTACTGAGATTATATTTCATCCCATTTCATTTCATTTAATTTCGTCCCAGTTGATTAATGTTTCAAATTAATCATCTTCATTTCATTTCACTCCATGATATCGTTTTTCATAAAAATATGAATATAAATTAAAATAAGACATGACTTAAAGGTCTCAGTTACCAGGTCATAAAATCCCTTTAAAAAAAAAGTAATTAACGCTAATTCAAACCGTAAAAGTTGTTCAAAGAATAACCGCAATGTAACGTAAACTCCAGGTTCGAAACGACAAGGGATCAGTTGGGCGACGAAGATCTGCTCAACGAACTCCACTGGTCGACTCGCTCGCAAACCTACGCTGACTACGGTACGTTTATGTTCTCCTGGTACATTGGACTCACAACTCTGTTGGTTTTCGAGACAGACAAACATTCTCATGTGATTATAAGCCGTCGTCGATGCTAATTGGTTTTATAATATGTCTCTTGGCACGAACCGGCACACCTGGCACACCTAGCAGTAAGTGTTAATCGAATTAATAGTTACAACGACCTAGCTCGGAATAGCGATTTTTAGGTAGCGATTTATTGCTTATATGGATGGACGAGCTCACAGCCCACCTGGTGTTAAGTGGTTACTGGAGCCCATAGACATCTAGAACGTAAATGCGCCATCCACCTTGAGATATAAGTTCTAAGGTCTCAAGTATAGTTACAACGGCTGTCCCGCCCTTCAAACCGAAACGCATTACTGCTTCATGGCAGAAATAGACAGGATGGTGGTACCCACCCGTATGGACTCACAAGAGGTCCTACCACTAGTAAAATCACGGTAATCACTTACCATCAGGTGGGCAGTAAGTTCGTTGGTCAACAAAGGCAATAAATAAAAACAAATTTTGTGATGTACTGCAGGAAATGACCAATTCTGATAGGCTCGGATTTGGTCAGTGGAATTCCGTTCTAAGTAATATAACAATTAAAATCAATAATAATTAAAAAAAGTAAACTGGAAAAAAATATTCTTAATTGAAGACTTGAGTAGATGAAGGGGTTAAGTACAATTTTAAGATTTTTGAAGTGAAAACTTCTTTAGAATCGTTGTGATTTCAAACCGGATGCAACGGAAAAAACGACAGGTAAGAGACACAAATACAAAAATGTGTAGGATGAAGCCAGCAAAGAATGAGACAGAAATATACATACTATTTAATACAGCGCCATCTGTGAGATTTTTTAATACTAACGTGTGTATGAAAGCTCTTGTAGTGAATTTTAATTTAGGATTACACGTGAAATTAAAATATCAATTCACAGAGGGCGCTACCTTACAATTATTTACTAATGACAAAATTTTACATATACTTAAGACGTTTAGGATAATTGTATTTTAATTTTGGAAGATTTCACTTCTACCACGTGTGAATTGCACACATTTTGTTTCTTTAATTTTTTTCATTGAATGAAGGTGTTATGCGCCTATAAACCATATTAGACCTTAAAACGCCGGGTTTAAAGGCTATTTTTAGAAATTGCATGTGACGACGAAGTTATGTACGAAGAAAACAAATTGTATCATATCCCCTTCATCTTGCTTAATTACTTTCTTAAACTATGTCCTTCGCCGCAGTACCCACTTAACATCACCTGCGCTGTTTTTCCAAAAGGTCTCCACACGGACGGAGTGCGCCTCGTCAGACAGCAGTCCAAGAAGCCGAACGAGAACGGTAAAATGGTCCGAGTCGTGACCACCGCGCCGCAACCGATGCTCGTCACGTCCGCTTTCGGTAAACTTGTTTGCCTTTATGTGAGCCTGGTACTTTTAAGTCGAATTTTCTAGAAAACTTTTGACATTCAATCGTTAGGAAAGCTACATGAAGAAGGGAGCTTTATTAAGTAATGACAGGACGGTAAACGGTGACCATCATAATTGTGGTAGAATTTTTTTACCGACTTCAAAAATAGAGGAGGGTCTCAATTAAGTACGTATGGTCATAAGTATGTATTTGTGAAGTTGACTCGGTGATGCATTAGTTAGCGGACCTGACTGTTATGCCGAGGGTCATGGGTTTAATTCCCGCATCGCATTCGTGTGATGAAGTTTTGTTTGCTCTTCGCCTGAGTGTTTATTATCTATATATTTAAACGTATATATGTATGTATGTCAGTTTCTGGTACTTATAGGGAATCCTAATTTAGGAACGGATGACCGTGCATGATTTGTTCCCAATTATATATAACAATGAATAAATAGTAATGTTCTTATTCCATATTTTAGAAGTCGGTTTTTTTTTATTGCCTTTGTAGGCAGACGGGCACACGGCCCACCTGATGGTGAGTGGTTACCGTCGCCCATGGACTTCAGCAATGCCAGGGGCAGAGCCAAGCCGCTGCCTACCGTTATTTGTGCATATAAATAAGTGTTGCGACGTGTTCGATATGTTTGTCTCTTTCCAACACTACAGATTCATGTAAAAACAGTGTTTGATAATTACACACTTAGAATTTAGACTTCTATAGCGTTAAATTGACAAAAAAGAAGGAATTGAAATAAAATTTTACTCATGAACTTACTGAAAGTTGCAACCTGAAAAATTTTGATACACGATTTTAACAATGATTTTTTTATTACTTAGTATGTAAGGGATTGATTATTGTCAAGGGTTCGTCGTGCAATTTAATCCAGAGACACAACCCGCTTAATTTCTCATCGGATCTCCTCAGGGAAACGCGATTCCGATCCGGTGGTAGATTCAGCGAAGCACTGCTTCTTGCTAGGGATAGTGTTAGCTAATTCTCTCACACTGAGCCCCGTAAGCTTGTCCTCAAGTCAGGGTGAAGCTAGCATAACCCCCTGAGGCTACCAGTAGGATGTGTAGATCTTGGAACGCATCCAAGAAGCCACGTCCCTAACTTGCCCCCCACTGGTCCCCCACTTGTGTCCCACGTCCACAACTCCGCGAGCGAGTTTACGGTAAGTCAATGCACATGGAAATTATGGTATTTGCAGGATACATATCCTTGTTCCCGATGCTGCTGAAGGTCCTTAAATCTGACAGCGAGAAACTGGAGAGAATACTGGATTCTCTCGATAAGCCCGACTTATTGTGGTCTCCGTACGGACTTAGGTAAGTGCGCTCTGTACAGAGTTTTTCTATAGTGAAACTTCTTTAGGCGCGTTAAGAGTATAATTTAACTCGCAACAGATTCGTTACGGCTAGAGAGAAAAGATACAATCTAGGACGAGCGAGACTGAGAGAATAGACAGAGCGTCTCGCGAACCACTCGACCGTGGAGTGAGGGAGAGGACAACGCGAGCTAGGTCGTTTCTCTTATACACAGCATTCCCTATTACAAGAGAAATTTGATTTAAGGATGAAAAACGAAGAAAACCACAATACTACACACCGCTAAAGAAGTTTCACTTCTTTCACGTGCACCAAGTTGCACCATTTTTTACTTCAAAGAAGACGACGTGCACATGACGCATTTGTCGTTAAGTGGATACTGGGCCACATAAATGCAGTGGTATCTGGTCCATCCTGGAAATTGGAACGCACAACAGCTATGCATTAGTGTTGGTGCCGTACGTAATTACTGCTGGTAGGACCTATTGTGAGTCCGCCCGGGTAGGTACCATCGCCCTGCCTATTTCTGCCGTGAAGTAGTAATGCGTTTCGGTTTGAAGGGTGGGGCAGCCGTGGTAATGTTAAAACTGAGACCCTAGAACTCATGTCTCAAGGTAGGTGGCGGCATTTACATTGTAGATGTCTATGGGCTCCGGTAACCACTTAACATCAGGTGGGTCGTGAGCTCGTCCACACACCTATGTATAAAAAATATAAGAAGACTTGGTTCAAAAGTCTCCAGCCGATTAAAATCTTATTAAAAATATATTTACACATCTGTCAGATCGCTGTCAAAATCATCGCCATTATACATGAAGAGGAACACGGAACACGATCCGCCATATTGGCGCGGGCAAATATGGATGAACATTAATTATTTAGCGCTTTCGAGCTTGAAGTACTACGCGACCGTGCCCGGCCCGTACAAGGCGAGAGCGGGACAGCTGCACGATCGTCTGAGAGAGAACGTCGTCCGTAAGTTAAACTTCCTACAGAGCTATGATGCCCTGGTACTTTTTTCAAATTATTTTCATCGATTTTGCAGTTTTACAGTCCAACGAGCAGTCCGCTTGATCTGAAGAGCGATTGTTGGTAATGTTCTCAGGGTGTGGTTCACACAGTTGACTGCTTAGCATCTGTGAGCGCTCGTGAACATTCTTTTACATTACACTACTGCTATTAGTTTTTTGCAGCGTTTTTCAAAACTACTGCCTACGTATTGCGCTAGCGGGTCATCCGATAGTAAGATTGATGTCAGAGATTTTTTTATTGACTCAAACTGGCAAACGAATCGGCAACTTAAATGCCACGTAAAGCAAAGGGAATATCAAAATTCAGCCGCAAGTATGACGACATGATTTCGCGTCTATATTTGTTGAGATTGGAACGATTTTATTTAATAAGGTAGACGAACAGCAAGCTTACAGTACCACCTGACGTAAGAGGTCACCATCCCCATCCCCTACTCCCCTACATAAATTCTTAGGAAACACTAAGAGAAGATATTCCACCGAGCTGGTTATTAAGACTAACGTCCTGAATTTAACGGTAGGCAAAACGGTAGGTTGGTTCTGCGCCTGGCATTGCTGATGTCCATGGGTGACGATAACCACTTTCCATCAGGTGGGCCATATGATAATCTGCCTAAAAGGGAAACACTCGGGGACTGCCGCGGTAAAGCTATTGCATAGCATTTTTTATCAACTTATGCAATTATATTTAGACAATAATAATTTTATATTAAAACAATAATAAAATAAGACTACGTATATTTATAAACATTAAAAAAAGCAAAACCTTAATTGTCACACACATAAGCTAGACCGCGCGAGAGAGAGATGGGCAGACTTTTCATGATGCGCATGCAGTGCGTTGTCACGCCGCGAGCTTATTCACAAACATTACCCAAGCGCCACGTGTGAATGTGTTGAACGCGAGCTACATAGTAGGCGGACTGGGGGGTGTTAGGTTTTATTTTCGTTACGGAATTTATTGATTCGGTCGCCGCGCTCAAAGCCCGCGATAAAAGCTATGCAATACCTTAAAAAAGTTTTGTTTGAAACTTGTCGTATTCAAGATTACCTCTATAATATCTATAGCGCGATGCTATTGTAGAACATTAAATTTTATGCATTAAAAATTACTTCCTCGAGACTCGTGACTCCCTAGTACTAAGTGCACCAGAAAAAACATATTTTCTTTCAGGCAACATCATATCCGAGTACAGGAGGACGGGCTACCTCTGGGAGCAGTACTCTGGCGAAGATGGCAAGGGCTCTGGATGTAGACCGTTCAGCGGCTGGACTGGACTCTTGGTTCTCATCATGGCTGAACAGTATTAGGGGGCAGCGCTTCGGAGGCTCAATGGTGTTTGACTCTTGCAACTCTTTGAATGTTGGAGAGGCAACTTCTAGTAACTACTACTAATTCTAAAAATCGTATTTTTAAGGGACTTTATGACCTGGTAACTAAGACCTTTAAGTCAGGTCTTATTTTAATTCATCATGTTATTTTAATGAAAAATGGAGTGAAATGAGATGAAATGAAATGAGATGATATAGGATGAAATATAATCCCAGTAAAATGGTGATCATTTACTGAAAGTTTTTTAGTGGACTTTTTGGAGGATCCCGAGAAGTTACGTCCAGCGGCTTTGTTTCATTTTCCCACGTTTGTGCACTTTCACAGATATTAAACAGTTAATAAACCACCGTTATTACACATTTAAACCTGAAGAAACACAAAATAAACAAAATAAAACAAATCACACAACTTCATTCCTCGCGTTCCCGCCAAAAAGTTCCTCTAGATACGAGAGTTTTGGATATACTAGGTGTTACCCGCGGCTTCGCTTGCTACAAAAATCAAATATTATATACCCAAAATCAATATTGGAACATGCAAATAAAATACACATCCGAAATTGAACACTAATAACCGCGTAATAGAGTTCAATATATGTATTATTCGTAATGAATATGTATGGTGAATCGGAAAAATATATATAGATATATTCTTGAAGTGAAACTTCTTTAGACGTTGACACTAAAATTTAATTCGCGACAGATTCGTTACGGCCAGAGAGAAATGATACAATTTAGGACGAGCGAGAGTGAGAGAATAGACAGAGCGTCTCGCGAACCACTCGACCGTGGAGTGAGGGAGAGGACAAATCGAGCTAGGTCGTTTTTCTTATACACAGCATTCCCTATTACAAGATAAATTTGATTTAGGGATGAAAAATGAAGAAAACCACAACACTACACACGCCGCAAAAGAAGTTTCTCTTCTTTCACGTGCATCAAGTTGTAAGCTTACCATATTTTTGTGTGCTGTATATTTTGCCAACAATAACATTCCTTTGCATTGTTCGGATAAGCATCTGTCCACGGACCTCAAGACGGCAACGATGTTACCTAACTTAATATAATAATAATAATATGTACCGTTAATTTATGATAATTATTAATGAATTATAATATCAATTAATGATATATTTTAGTGCAGGGTTTTAGTAATATGTAAGTTGCGGGCTCAGTGTTGATGTCCTTGGGCGCTGTACAGACAGACATTCTGTTCGTATATTAAAATTAGATTGACGTAGAAAATAAACTTTTAGCGGTAAGATTATCCTTTTTTTGGTGGTGGGGCGTGTTGTGAGCTAGTTTGTATTGCCATTCCCCTATTTCTGTTGTTAAGCATTCGCGAGTTTGTTTGAACTAGTGGTCCCGCAGTAGTCGAAATTCGACTTTAAGCCTTCGTCAAACAGAACGCGTAATTAGCGCGCGTCAGAGCGCTGAACTGACGCCGCGCTATGACGCCGAGATGTGTTGTACTACTATGATAACAAACCGTCAAACAGCCCCAGCCCTATAAGTACGCAGCGCTCTGTCGCGGCGTTAGGACGTTTTGACGTCAGGCGTTGTAATTTTTTACAAATTTTATTTTAGCGTCGGAGTGAATGTGTATTAAAATACTAGATAATGCCCGAAAAAAGGATATAAATAGTCAGAAAATACCCATGCTTATACAATGCCACATTTGAATCACTCGATTTCTTAATACTTTTAAATTTTCACCCTGCTATCGAAAGGCACTATGATTTGGCGAATGCGTTGCGTCAAGGAGCGTTGGACTCATCCAGTCAATTTGAAGAGCGCGACGTTAAGTACGCGGCGCTAAGTACGCGTTCTGTTTGACGAAGGCTTTAATGAATTGTAATTTTATGTTTAAACATTATTATGGTTCTATTGTCAAATACTATTTTATACTTATATAATATAATCACATCGCCAAAACTACATTATTAAATACATAAATTATAATAATAAAGACAAACAATATTCATCTATTCTCAATTTGACCACAGACTTTAAACACTAATAGAAGTTTGACAATTGACAATATATGTGTTGTGTCAAATACATGGTAGTGTGTGTAATGTTTTCTTTATAGATTTAATGTATCACGTCTGGAATACAATGACCACTTACCATGCGGTAAGTTAGCTTATCCAAGCATCTAAAGCAAAAATATATAATAGTTTAAAAAAACTAACAAAATATGCTAAAAATAAAAATTAATTAAAAATAGTGTAAGAAAAAATTATTTTATTGTCAAAAAAACATGGGGTGCTTTTCAGGATATTATCAAAATAACCCTTCTACTCATATCTGTTCATAAAATATTTATAACTACTGATACCATGCACCTCACGCTATTTTTACAATAAAATAATTCTTTCTTACACTATTTTTAATTCAAATTAATTTTTAGCGTATTTTGTTATTTTATTAAACTTTTTATTTTTTAATTGAATTTCAATTTTTTCAATATATTTTTTTCATTTTTTTAAATATTCGGCCTCATTTATTATGCCGATATCTGTTACTTACCTCTTGGTCGCGATTCCGATCCGGTGGTAGATTCTCCGAAGCACTGCTTTTGTTAGGGCCAGTGTTAACAACACTTCGGTTTGAGCCCCGTGAGCTCACCTACACGCTAGAGTAACGCTGATATAGCCTCTCAAGGCTATCAACATCATAGGTAGGAAAAAATAAAAATGAAACCTATCAAGCAGTAAGTGATACCCCATAACTCACGAGACGTTGTAAGCAATAGCAGAGTCCAAACGTGGCTCTTGAATGGTTGGAGATTTTAATTGAAAAGTCCATAACGCGAAAAAATTGCCCAAAATGCAATACATGTTCATATTTTATTTATTGCTTAGTATTTTTATCTATTGCTTAGATGGGTGGCGAGCTCACAGCCCACCTAGTGTTAAGTGGTTACTGGAGCCCATAGACATCTACAACGTAAATGCGCCACCCACCTTGAGATACAAGTCTAAGATCTCAGAATAGTTACAACGGCTGCCCCACCCTGCAATCCGAAACGCGTTACTGCTTCACGGCAGAAATAGGCAGGGTGATATTTATAGTGACGCTGGTTTGAATTAATGGTTAAATTACTGGTCATTTGGCATTTATGTCGCCAGGCAGTGGTATGTTTCCGTTGGCGGGGGACAGTTACGCTGTAAAAGTGAGAGTGCGACCTCAAGCCTCAAAAGGAAACTGTGGAATTAAACAAGCGTCTATTTAAACTTAGTAAGATTAGTAAATTATAATATTTAATGTATTGGTTCATTCTTGTTGAACGTCTTTTAATTTATTGTCTTGATAAAGTTTTAGTAAATATTGTTGATTAAAATTTATTGAAAATTTTACATTGTTTTTTATTTATATTCGATGTGAATATTTCTAACACGAATTAATGCAATATAAATTAGTGGGGAGTACAATTGAAATGTTATCAGTATTGTAAGGAAAAACTAAAAAGAAAATCCTAATTTTCATTTTTAAATCTGATTTTGACACTTATTTTTACATGACAGATTTGGTTTTTTCGTAATTGCAACCCGATATTGATGTGTTCTGCGGACTGTGGAAAATATGGGCGGGAAATGTTTTTTATTTATTTATTTTTTATTGCCCTTGTAGGCAGACGAGCATACGGCCCACCCGATGGTGATTGGTTACCGTCGGCCATGGACTTCAGCAATGCCAGGGGCAGAGCCAAGCCTCGTCTCGACGAGGACGGTGACCGGTGTTAAGACACACTACGCTACACTAAACTTTGCTCACGCAACTTTACTTAACTTTTTACTGGTGGTAGGACCTCTTGTGAGTCCGCACGGGTAGGTACCACCACCCTGCCCATATCTGTCGTAAAGCAGAAATGCGTTTCGGTTTGAAGAGTGGGGCAGCCGTTGTAACTATACTTGAGACCTTAGAACTTACTTATATCTCAAGGTGGGTGACTCATTTACATTGTAGATGTCTATGGGTTAGTTTACTCGTCGAGCCCTTCGTCGCAAATGACGGGTTCAACGAGCACGGTGACCGGTATTAAGACACACTACATACTCATGCAAATTTTTTTTGCTTAAGACGAAAATAAGAAAAAAAAACTCCCATATAAAACAAAACATTATTTAATATTAATATAATTAACACACATAATCTATAACTACAGAGCACTAATCTATATTCACTCCGCCGTTTTTAATTCATCCAACTTTTGTTTCTCGAACATCAGTCTCAACTGTTCAGTTGCCGTTGCGGGTAGTCGATTGTTACTACCGAATCTCACGTCGGGTAGTTCGGCCGTGTTCAATTCTGGGTCCTTGAACGTGAACGGAGTCCAGGGTCCTTGGACCGAGGGGTGGTTCGTGTACTGGTACTTGCGGAGTCTCGAGTTCCAGTTGTTGCCTTGTTGAGTTCGGAACAATTCGACCCATTTTACGATCTCCTCGTGGGTTTTGTTGTGGACGCTCATCCACAATCTGTCCCCGTTCACTGAAAGAGGAGCTTTCATGAGGAACATAAGCGTACTGTACATCTTTAGTGTAATTTTAATGAAGTATTTAAAAAACAATTATATATTTATTTGTCTACCTATAATTTAAAATACATATAATACAAATGATGAAGATGTCGCATCTTTTACACACAGCATTCCCTATTACAAAAGCAATCTGATTTAAGGATGAAAAATGAAGAAAACCACAATACCACGCACCGAAAAAGAAGTTTCGCTTCATTCACGCGCACCACTTTTTTTATAAAAGGATTGCTAAGTGCGGTTTGTATAAAGACAGAGACATAGTGAACTTATTTATTATCCAACATATGTGCTTAAGTTCATAATAAAATAATAAAATATAATAATCTCCAAAGTGGATACTGCCATAGACACATTTAAATCTAGGGAACAGTGGCCCTGCCTATTGTCGAAATACGTTACTTAAGCCTTGTTTAAAGGAAAAATGTGACAGCACTGGAAAACCATAGGGAGAAGTTCGATATAGAGTTTCAAGGGAAATGGAAGAGGAAGTTAATGAAATGTAGGAGGAATACTAATAGATCTAAAATCTCTCTGCCAACCCAATATGTTAAACTTAGTTGATATTTGATAGTAGGCAGATGCTGGGCTGTGCCTTTGTGCAGTGGTAACGTCCATAAGCAACGGTGACTACTTACCAACAGATGGGCTGTATTCCCAACCAAAAAAGTTTTAACTAAAAATTTCATCATCATTATTATAGAATCCACGAGAATTTTGGCAACGACTACCATTCAAATGTAGTCCCTCAAATGAGGCATGCAGAATCATTAGTTAGTAATGAGGACTGACTTGCTGGTGCAATAATTATCCTATCTGCTGAACCGAGGGCTATAGGTTCAATATATGTGTCTTATTCTCTTCCTATAAGGATTACTAAGTACTCATGTATAAAAATACTGACATGTCACTGGGTTAATCATGTTCAGAACGGCAGAAAAAAGTTTAATTGCAAAGCAACAATTGCCATGTATATTTTTATAATTTTAAGTTTTGTTTCTATGGTGGTCAATAATAAACTGTCAGCTACGAGATGTGCATCCTTTTTTTTTATTGTAAAATCTTTTTCCTCCCAAACCCAAATTATACCTGAACAAGAAACCGTCCGGTTTTTTGTTGAATGAATGAATGAATTGTTGCTTTGCAATTAAACTATTTACTGGCATTCCGAACATGTAATATGTTACTCAATATCTTAAGCTTCTAATTAATTTAATTAAACAATAATAGTTAGTATTTTTTATAAAGAAAGTTGGCTCCAACACCTTTGGCATTGATTTTGCCAATGTCACAGTATGCACAAAAATGATGGGTGCTTTAAATACCAAAAAAAGTTTATCAGTTTTTCCATACGCGAATCTGTGATTTTAAGAACAGCACTAACAAATAATTAACAGAAGAATTTTAGAAAACTTTAAAGATAAATATTATTAGTAGATAAAAATTTACATAGAATATTTAATTAATAAAATATTTAAATGTTTATAGAATATACTAAAGTTAATACAGAAAACATAATATTAAACAAATTGGAATAATGTGAATTAATGAGAATACATACAATATTCCCCAACTATGACCGGCCCACGATGTCTACGTGGCTTTAAATACACCACCACTCCAGGGTTGTCTTTTGAGAAATCAACCAAATCTTGCTCTATGAAGTCTCTGAAAGATAAGTGTTAATAATAAGAACAGTTTCGAACAATATCCTTGTTGTTGGCCTACCACTAAGTTTTTTTTCTTTTTTTCTTTTTCCCACCTATTCTAATAACCTTGAGAGGCTATTAGTAGGTGAGCTCACGGGGCTCAAACCTTAGGATGTTTCTAACACTAACCCCAAGAAGAGCAGTGCTTAGCAGAATCTAGCACCTGATCGGAAATGCAACCCACTGAGAAGATCCGGCGAGAAACTCAGTAGGCTGTGTCTATAGGTTCATTTACTTGCCGAGCACTTCGACGCAAGCGACGGATTTGACGCCAACGATGATCGGTGTTTGACACTATTGGTATTATTACACTATAGGTAGGTAGACACACTATAGGTCTTAACCTATAGAGTTAGGACAGTTTAGTATTAATATTTCGATTATGTAAAAGTTTTTTGTGAGACAGATACAAGAATGAAGAGAATCTATGAAATAATTTTAGTTTATGTATATCAAATTTATGTATTTGGTCGTGACTAAGCCTGAATGTTACAAGGTTTTATGGTTTTAATTAGTAATTGAGGTCTTTAAATAGCAAGTATGTCGTGCTATAACTGTTACTGTTTCCATTACACAGGACTAAGAAATTATTCCCGAATGAAAATTTCTGTGAAAGCCAAGGAAGTTTAACTAGTTATTAGTTAATTATGTTCATGGTTGGCAATAGTCTCTTTTTATTTCAAGTACTCGACTGTTATTTAATATACAATGTTTTTCTAACCTCATACCACGGCTGGCTCCGTTGGATTTGCAAAACTTGAAGACTATTCTCTGCAATTGACACACGTATCGTCCTACGCCATTTTTCAAGGGCGCACGGACGAACGCCGATTTTAAAAATAGGTTGTTAGCCGACATTTATTTTGTATTTCAACCCTTGCATTTAAATTCTTGGGTTATGTTATGCTATGCCCTGCATAGATTACGCTTTGTTATTTGGAAATGACATTTTTGACAGCTTGCGTTTGGTTTTTCTGATAGATAGTGGAAATTTCGGTTTATTCAAATTTCCAGATTTAGCATTTATATTACGAATATTATGATATTACATTATAAAATGGAAGACATATTCGTAGAAATATTGATGTTTGTAAGGTTGCGGAGAACAACGAGTTAGATATTCCTAATAGAGTTCCCGTCAAAGATAAATTTCTTCAATGTTCAGAATGTTGTGGCTATTACCACATTTTTATAAAAACACTTCAACCTATTTTGAGAAAGTCAAAAAAGAAAAAGTTTAAAACAAGGATGAAGAAAATTTACATACTTTGGCATTAACTTTTATAAAAACTGGTTGAGACTTTAATATAAACACAAATAGAAAAGCATGTTTCATTAAAGGGACCTTAAATGGAAGGTCTCTAATGGAATTTGAAGAATTCTTGTCAAAGAGTAATTTTATGCAACAAGTTCTTGCGATACAACGAATTAATGGTATTTTGGTATTTTGCATCAATAATATGATTTAAATTTATTTTAATCTTGATAAAATTTTAATTAAATTGAGTTAGTGAAAAGTTCTCATTTAAACTTGTGCGCAAAGCCTGCCATTGCTAAATATTATGGTATTACTGACACCAACAGCTAGTTTACCTGCAGCTATATTTTATTATTCATAGCGATTGTACGAGAATAATGATTGACTTAACTTTTACAAGAGAATGCTGTGTGGAATAGTCGTTATTTTAATAAAATCGTGACTTTGATCTAATTAATGACCCATGTATCCAAGTAGTATTTTTTTCCCTACCTAATCATTGGTAGCCTGATTACTTACGGCCGGTAGGTTAGCACACGGGTTAAACTTGAAAGAATTTGCTAATAATGGCTCTAGCAAGAGCAGTGCTTCGCTGAATCTAACAACGTAAACATAATCAACAAGTAAAATCTCCAAACAGCTTCTTACTGCCCTTCTAGGCAGACGAACATACCCCTTTTCATGCCCATGACTGAGGATTTGAAATAAAAATTTGGCTGAATTTTGTGCTTAGTTGAAGTGCGAGTTTTTTTTATTTTTTTTTAAACTGAGGAATGGAGTTGGACAGCGTTCTTACGTTTCCGCTAGGGGCGCTGTTCCAACTCCATACAAATTTGAGTTAACGTTTACGCGATCGAGAACGTTAAAAAACTCTCACTAAGCGCACTGTTTCGAGTTATAAGAAGTTGGTAGGTAGGTGTTTACTTTTCAAGCTTCTTCTTCAAGTTTTTCTTATTTTTCAACAGTACCTTGCATTGTTCAATGCCCCAATTTGTGGCATTCATTCGAGACATAAAATGCGGACAATGCACATTCATACTGGTGGTAGGACCTCTTGTGAGCCGCGCTGGTAGGTACCACACCACCCTGCCTATTTCTGCCGTGAAACAGTAATGCGTTTCGGTTTAAAGGGCGGGGCAGTCGTTGTAACAATACTGGGACCTTAGAACTTATATCTCAAGGTGGGTGGCGGCATTTACGTTTCAGAAGTCTATGGTATCCAGTAACCACTTAACTCTGTGGGCTGTGAACTCGTCAACGCATCTAGGAAATAAAATAAAATAAGAAAAACGATCAAGAAAAACTGATTAAAACGTTTATTGTCGGAAAAGAACGGACCCAGGAATGAAAGTTGAAATGAAACAAACAGCAGATAATATTATTTCTCGATTTTTATTAAAAAATATTTATACACTAAGAAAGAGTAAATACATCGTATCGCACTAAATAAAAAAACGGATGCTTCACAAAACAAATTTCTCTGAACGCTCACGTACTCTGCAGACTTTCACCGTTAAATATGATTCTTAGGCTTTTAGATAATTAAATCGACTTCAACAAAACAAAATGAGAATATCGTCAACGCAACCGAGGTCAATTGAATACGCATTAATATGGATAATTCAAAAACAATTGGTCGGCTCTTGATACTTGAATTAAATGGGTGACTTTCACAAATCAAAAATCATAAAAATCGGTTCATCTATAATATAAACAAGCTCTGAGGTAGCACACGTAAAATATAATATAGAGTTGAGAGCGTCCTCCATCTTATTATAGAGCTTACAAACTGTTGGAAAGTTTCTGATTGTTTATTAAAATATGCGTGTTATAGACAAATAGAGCTTTTTTTTGTTTTAGTAGGTAGGTAACGTGAATCTTTATTGATGTTTGACAATTGACATAGTAACAATTTTGACATTGACAGATTCGATTTAATTTTTGAACGTCAGATGTCTGAGGGCCCCTCAGTGAGGGGAATATGTCTTAAAAATCGACTTTCCCGCATTGGTTTTCCTTCATCAATTCGGTTTATTAATTATGGGTATTTGTTTTTTTTTTTAATTTATACTACTTATTTTGTGATCAAGTCGCTTAAAAAGCGTAATACGTGCTGTTAATTTTGAATTGTTTTTCACATCTCCATTCTCGTTTTTCATTCGTTCCTTAACTAGTAGTTTATAGCCTAAGGTACTATTCTAAATACGCGCATACTCTTAGGTGAGCTCACGGGCTCAGCTTAAGAACTTGCTGACACTAGTCCTAGAAAGAGCAGTGCTTCGCTGAATCTACCAGCGGATCGGAATCGCGACCTGCTGAGAGGATCCAGCGAGAAACTTAATTGTATAAATGTGTAGGTAGTATCGAGTTAATTAAAAGAATTATTTGGTAGAAAAGTTTATGTTTATGAAGGATTCTTTAAAAATATACTCTTTAAAAAATTGTACACAAAAAGACGTTTTGGAGAAGTCATTTTCGATTTATTATTTCTATATTTTGTATTGTACAAACATTTTAAATAATACTTTAAATACTCTTTAACTTATAAATTAGCTTTAACGAAAGAGTACAAAGCCATATTGTTTTATAACAAAAAATATCTACATATAGGGCAATATCTTGCATAAAACATTCACTATTGAGAAATACGTAAAGTGGTTTTAATTCAGTATCACCGCCGGCTTGAGGCTTGAGGTCCAGCGTCAAGAGTCTGGTCGATTGTGGTGGAAACTTGCCGGCAGAAGGTATTTTAAGGTTCCGCTATAGCAATGCTAGTACCAGGCTATCAGAGCTTAGAGGTAGTAGTATCATTTAGAAAGGTTCGAATTTATTCTTTAGTTCTCTCCTCTAGTTGTTTTATCCTGACCGGAACTTGTACTGCCGGTAGATCGACGCTCTTCGCTCGTCTGCGTCCGCTTCCGTAATCGTACAGCGTGCGACGCGCTTCCGGCGGCAGCGGTGTCAGTTCCGGCAATGTCGGGCGTTTCCTTATCGGTTCGGGCGTCTTGAGTGATCCACCTTTAAAATCAAGTTTAATGTATCGTTGACTGCTAGCATTCGCCTTAAAATTCTAAACCATCCTTCATTGCAACATTGTGAAGGGAGATTTTGTTTTAAAAGAAAATAAGTAAGTTACATCTACATAGCGAAGTATTTTAAAGCAAAATTTCTATCTACAAAAACGGAAAGTATTTTAGTAGAAGTCTTATTATGACCTTAGTAAGCGAATTACTTCGCATTATAAACTTAATAATGCTTATTCCACCAAATTAATTTGTTAAACATATTAATATTATTTACAAATGTATATTTACATTCACACATCGCTACAGTGTAAGCACCCTTAGACGTTTGCTTTTTTAATTCTAACCTCGAAATCTGTAGTTTCAATACATGAATTTCACAATATCATTTTTATTAAAAACATTCAAAATTGTGTATTGAATGCTACGGCTACGGGACGGAGTTAAAAGTTGAGTGACGCTCTGGATCTGTGAACTCATGATTGCCCAGTGGGTTCGCGTTTTATTTATTTAAGCTTTGCACACTGTGGGTGAAGAACTATCTCTCGGAAAGCGACCGACCGTGGCGACGCCTCGTTAGCAAGTGGTGTAATATCAAAGATGGCGCCGCATATATTTTTTGCATGTATGGACGAGCTCACAACCCACCTGGTGTTAATTGGTTACTGCACCACCCACCACCCACACAGCACCACCCACCTTTAGATATGAGTTCTAAGGTCTTAGTATAGTTAAAGCGGCTGCCCCACCCTTCGAACCGAAACGTATTACTGCTTCACGGTTGAAACAGGTAAGGTGGTGGTACCTACCCGTGAGGACTCACAAGAGGTCCTACCACCAGTAATTACGCAAATTATAATTTTGCGGGTTTGATTTTTAATACACGATTATTTCTTCACCGTGGAAGTCAATCGTGAACATTGGTTTGACATTTCATTCGGACATTTATCACATACATTTAATTGGAAAAATTGGTACCCGCCTGCGGGATTCGGACACCGGTGCATCGCTACATACCAATGCACCGGACGTCTTATCCTTTAGGCCGCGACGACGATAAATTGTTCGAATGACACCTTAACTCCATTCACGAGTAGCGCAATCATGTCACATTCATAGCTACGCTGCGCTGTTTTGGTGACTTTTGGAGTTGCTAATGTAATTTCTTTTTTTCGGGCAACGGGCCAAACCTCATGCTTGAGGTTTCCATGCCTATGTGGCGCACGGGTATGTGGGTGTTAACAGGTTTGAAAAAAGTACCAGGAGAATATACATACAAAGAGTTTACACGCAAAATTTTAGCTGATTTATTTTATCGAAAAAAATAAATACCAGGAGAATAAGAGGTTCACATTTAAATTTTGACCTAACAGATTATCCTAAGATGTTCTAGTGATGTGAGCACCTGTAAAAATTATTGACATGTTAATATAAGCTGGCCAGTTAGTATAGAGTCTTACCTATTATGTACACGGTCACAGTGACATACCCTTCTTGCGTTGGATGCCCTCGGTCTTGGCTAGCTCCTCGGCCTTCAGGATCGTCTCGCAGCCGTCAGCTCTGGTCCTCGTGCCTAGTGTGGGAGCACTGGAATTTTAGAAAGTCGGAACTGGCGGTGAATATCAGAGGAAGTGTGAAAGTAGCCCCGGTAATTAACAAATCAAAGAGCGGACGGTTAGCGAGGTATGGACATGTGATGGGTAGAGAGAAGATGCATGTGACTATAGTAGAATTATTTTGTTCGTGCAGTTTGGGTCATAAAACATAGCCCAGCTAGGCGCGGGCGCAACGCCATTATCGATAAAAACAAATGAGTCATCGAAGGTAGGTACACGGCGGCGGGGTGGTATACGAAGGGTGATGAGACATTGTTATGATATGAGTCATTTGTACTTACTTGCAAATTATAGTACATTATGTCGAAGAGAAATGTGTTTTTATGCATTCGTTCTCTGAATTTCTTTAGTGACACAATGGCTACTCCTTTGTTTTGTATCAAAACGGCAGAATTTATTCAAAATAATATTTGCACGTGTTGTTATCAGCAATGTGTTAAAATTTTTCACTGAAATAAGAATAGATCCCGAAAAGTTACAAAGTGTTAATTTCTGCCGTTCTCGTTAACTTGCTGCGGCGGTATGTGGTGTAAGTGTTCGATTAGTGATTTTTTCTTTCATTTTTATCACTAACCTACAAAATGACAAAACTAAATACACTATCGATAACGCTTATCGACAACAATAATGCGCATCACTATGCCCGTCCATAAGGCTCGTGAGTGGAAGAGAGAGCGAAATACTCGCTTCATCGCTCCGATTTTTATGACCCAAATGACTGCACGGGCAAAATAATTCTACTATAGGAGATGTATAGAAATGGTTATGCAAGGTAGAGGGGGAAGAGGTCGACCGAAGAAGACATGGATGGAGTGTGTGAATGACGACATGAGTGGGAGAGAGAAGTGAGTGTTGATATGACAGTTGATAGAAGAGAGTGGAATAGAAAAAATCGCTGTGCCGACCCCACCTAATGGGATAAGGTGGAGACAAAACATCAGTTGGAGACGGCTATTTTTGGCGAGACGTGGGGCAGGAAGTTGTGTGAATTGTTTTATTTTATTAATTTAGTGGTAATAATGGTGACTGACTTAGTGAAGCTGGTGCAAAAACTGGACCAAGGTGGTCACGACCCTCAGTACTCATTACTGAGGTCGGTGAGGTGTAATCGACAATGAAGAAGAAGAATACTTATTAACCGTTTAGCGTCTATGAACATGCATTGCATTTTGAAGGGCGGGGCAGCCGTTGTAACTTTACTTGAGACCTTAGAACTTATATCTCAAGGTGGGTGGCGCATTTACGTTGTAGATGTCTATGGGCTCTAGTAACTGCTTAACACCAGGTGGGCTGTGAGCTCGTCCACCCATCTAAGCAATAAAAAAAAGCATTACCTATTCGCTGGCAGCCCTTAGCCTCTTAAGGCTATTCCAGCTATGCCAGGACGCGTAAGTGAACTCACGGACTCAACCTGAGGGAATTTGCTAACACTGGCCCTAGCAAGAGCAGTGCAGAATCTACCACCGGATCGGAAACGCGACCCACTGCGAAGATCCGGCGAGAAACTCAGCGGACTGTGTCTGTGAGTAATGTCGCGATGCAATACTCATTATTACCTTTGTTCAACGAGTATTTTAGTGAGTCTAGCAACTTCGGCGCGTAAATGATTTAGTTCTTTGTCTTTGGCGCGTGCTTCTTGCTCGGCTGTGCGCTCGCGAGCCGTCAGCCGGGAGCGCACGTCGTCGAAACTGTAAATAATAAATAAATAAATAACTGGGAACAAATCAAGCCCGATGCGGTCCCAAATTAGGATTCCCTGTGTTGTGGATACCGGAGACTGACAAACATACTTATATTCGTTTAAATCAGCCTTTCCCAATGTGGGTGATAACGCCCCTTCGTGGGCGTTGGTGGCCTCAAAGGGGGGCCCAAAAAAAATGGGGGCGTTCTGTAGATGCTTGGGAGGCGATCTGCATTTTCATTTAGGAGGACTCTTAGACACCGACTGAGCTCTCATTATAGTGGTTTATAAGTAGGGGAAAAAATGGGGTCGCTAAAATATAACTTATTCTCAAAGTGGGTAATAGTCCCCCTGGTTTAAATATAATACATATTATATAGGCCGCGCCAATAAAGAAACGAATCTAAAATGGCGGCGGCGATCATGCGCTCTCGCTCTAAGCTATTGCTGTCTTTAGTCGCACACAGTCGCGGCTCGTATTGAATGCAAAAAAATATCAGTTCTGACTTTGTTCTCACATTGTCTCGACGCGCTCTGTTTTTTTTCAAATTCTGTTGTTATTTGTTGCATTTGTTCGTTGTTATTTTGATGTTTTGTCCCTCTGCCAGGGCACCAAAGTAAAGTACATTCTCATTTGTCTTTTTATATTTTTTTACAATAAACAACTTTTTCTTTCTATCTTTCTTTTTATCTGTTGACCCTACCATCTGTCAGTGCAGGTACATAGACGCCATTTTCGATTCGTTTCTTTATTGGCGCGGTTTAAACTAGCAGACGCGGCCACACGTTGCTGTGGCTAAGTTTTTTGTTTCTAAATAACACGTGGCCGGCTATGCTAATTTAATATCAAAAATTAACAAAGTAAGAACAATTAGATTTCACTGTATTGCGTTTACTACGAAATAAAATTACAATATTCATTATAAAAATTTTGATCCAATAAAGTTAAAAGAACTTCTTTAACTTTATTGGACCAAATTTTTTACGAGCTAATTTTATATTTATTTGTATTGAAAGTTCCTATTTAATTTTGTATGTTTTTAGATTAATAAATTAAAAATATAATTTAATTAATGATTATTATTGATACATTAAATAAATAAATAAAAATGTGTGCGTGTACTAGTGTACACACGTAAGAAGTGAAACTTGTTTATGGCCTTATTTTTCGAAAAATGATCTACATGCAACTTTCTAGAAATTGGTTAAATAAAGCTAAATTAGATAAAGTTTAAACAAAAGGATTTTATTATCATAGACATGAATACAAATAATACAATTATTTCACTTTACCTTTTTGCTACTAAGATTATTACAGCATTTTAATAATACATCTCTTTGATATCATAATACCCTGGTACTTTTCTTCCTATAAATTAATAATAATAGCACGGTCCACGTGGTGTTAAATGGGGTTCCTGAGGTTCGTGAAGTTTGACCCACCTTGAGACATGAGGTCGATTTCTCAAATCCGAAACCATGCTTCAGAACATACCGCCGTTAATTATTAATAAATCTCTTTGCTATCATAATACCCTGGTACTTTTCTTCCTATTATTTTACGTAATAACAGTAATAAATAGCACGGTCCACGTGATATTATTAAGTGGGCTCCCTGAGATTATTGGAATTACAAAATGATTTCCGTAATCCACCTGGAGACATGAGGTCAATTTCTCAAATCGGAATCCATACTTCAGAACATACAGCCGTTAATTAATAAAGAAGGCTGTACGTCAGAGTAAAGTTATAATAATACATCTCTTTGATATCATAATACCCTGGTACTTTTCTTCCTATTATTTTACGTAATAACAATAATAGCACGGTCCACGTGATATTAAGTGGGTTACCTGGGATTATTGCAATTACAAAATGTATTCCGTGACCCACCTTGAGACATGAGGTCGGTTTCTCAAATGCGCATCCATACTTCAGAACATACAGCCGTTAATTAAAAGATGGCGCGTAACGGAAAAATGTGACGCGTAACCGAAAAATGTGACGGTAAATTTTTTTCCAACGCCGATAAGGAAGTTTCACTTCAACAAAACATAAAAAATATGTACTAGGACATCATAAAGTTGGGGAAGTATAAATCTCTACTTACAGCTTTCTCAGGCAAGCGCATTTCCTTGTCAAATGCTCAATTTGTTCCTTAGACGATTTTTCGATTTGTTTCACTTTAGACGAATCCTCTGATCTCTTCTCTCTCAATTCTCTTTCTCTCGCCAACGCCTCTCTGTTCAGTTAGTTACGAATTTGGAGGGATTAAAAAAAAATAAGGGATAAAAACTGTTTTGTGTTGTTTGCATTGTATCGTGACCTTAAGTAATTCTGTCAAAATTTTTTGTTAATATCTCAACATAGATTCTATAACTTTTTATTTTATTTTATTTTAGTATCAGTATTTTTTTAAACGGTAAAATAAAAGAATTTCTAGTATTTATTAATGTGTTTATATTTAGAGTACATACGCCAAGTTAATTCTCGTTATTTCTTAATATAAAAATAAAGCTATTAACCAACACACAGTTATGAAGTAAAAAAATCACCTATGATGTATTAATTCACATGATAAAAATGACTAGAGAATTGATAAACGTTTTTTTTTTTTTAAATTACCTGTCTAATGAAAAATCGATGAACAAATTTTACAAAATAAAATGCTTCGTGAAGTCAGTCCAATTTTGGCAGTATTTTAATATTCACAATCCAACTTACAACTAAAAACGGGCGTGTAATGCCAATTTTCTCTGTTATACTAAAATTCCATTATTATACTAAAAAATTACAACAGCACAGATTACTTAATAGATTTGTTAATAAAAATAGCAGTTATTTTTTAAGAGTAATGAATGTGCGTATCGTTGTGCAATTTTTTTCAATATTTGACCGCGTTTTATCATTTATCCAGTGATTGTGAGACTAATAATTAAGGTTAGAATAAGAATAAGAAACAATAATACCAATAATAAGAGATAGGAGTACACAAACCTTGAGTTACTGTAATGTAACGGTCATAAAAAACTAAGGTGACCAACTATTTTTTGTTCAAAAAGAGTACACTTTGCAAGTATTTAAATTTGACTGTTAAGACGGCAAATAATGTTTTATACATTTTTTAGGTCTTGTCAAGCGAGTTTAAGCCGTAAAATTAGTTGCAATTATGTCTAAAGTCAAAGAAATCTGTTCGCACAAATCTATTTTCTCTTTGCTTCATTGTTATTGACGTATCGTGCGTAACACAAGAACGCTAGCGAGACGAGCAGGGCCGCCATTGCTAGCCGGAGACAGCCACAGGCGACGCACGCTCCGACGACCGTCAGCACGGCGCCCATGTTGCCGCAGCTGTCAAATTCACGACAAGATGGCGACGTGACAATTCGAACGAATAGCATCGTGCAATAAAAATCATCACCGCAAAATTATAATTTGCGTTATTAATTGGTTGTTGGACGTGTTGTGAGTCCGCACGGGTCCACCATGTCTGTTTCTGCCGTGAAGCAGTAATGAGTTTCGGTTTAAAGGTCAAATGTCTCAGTTTTTACAGTACCCCCCACGTACTGTAAAAACTGAGACATTTGAACTCATGTCTCAAGGTAGGTGGCGGCATTTACTTTGTAGATGTCTATGGGCTCGTCTACCCACCTAAGCAATAAAAAAAGAAAAAAAACAATTGAGAATCGCTATTTTTGAACGAATTTTTTTCTATCCATCCTATCTAATATTTTGTTTGTTTTTATGGCCGTTGTAGGTATACGGCCCACTATCAGCAACGCCAGGGGCACAGTCGTCGCTGCCTACCGCCTACTTCGACTTAAAAAAAAAAAAGAATACTTCAGAACTTTTTTCCAAGTGAATCGATTCTGATGATTTTTATTTTAAACCTGATGTTTCTCACGTGAGCCCATTTAAGTTCTATCAAGATCCAATGACTAGTCTTTGAGCTATTCATAAATGCGTATTTAATTGGCTTCGTATACATTGACAATGTTCTCATCTTATTGCGTCGAACTTTATCTTTTAGTTTGGTTCAATTGGGTATAGTGATTGATGCAGGGGCAAAGATGACTACTAATATTAGTACTAAGGAAATGTTTCGTGCAGAGATAGACACATGTGTATGTGAACCAGACGTTTGAAGACTTTTTTTATTGCTTAGATGGGTGGACAAGCTCACAGCCCACCTGGTGTTAAGTAATTACTAGATGGGCTCTAGTAATTACTTAACACCAGGACTAGACATCTACAACGTAAATGCGCCACCCACCTTGAGATATAAGTCCTAAGGTCTCAGTATAGTTACAACGGCTGCCCCACCCTGCAAACCGAAACGCATTACTGCTTCACGGCAGAAATAGGCAGGGCAGTGGTACCTACCCGTGCGGACTCACAAGACTCACCACCATCAGTAAATATTGCATTGATAGATTGATATTGATACATTGTGTACTTAGTACTGTAAATGTATTATAACATATCAATATGTATTTTAATCTTGTCATCTCTGGTATCACTAGGTATTCTACCGTGTGCCATGTTTTATGGAAATAGTTAATTGATACTTAAAATAAATGACGCCTTCAGCTCTAATACTAGGAGCAGGCTTAGGGACGCCGGTAACCGTACTCGTCGAACTCGACAAAGAGTTCACCGTGCAACCTAACCCATGCATCAGCCCGCTGAGTTTCTCGCCGGGTCTTCTCAGCGGGTCGCGATTTCGATCCGGTAGTAGATTAGTAGTAGCTTAAGTAGAGTAGCGTAAAGGTACCGGTAAACCACTTAAAGCCAGGCGGGCCGTGAGCTCGTCCAATGTAAGTTAATTTTTTTTGGGTATGGGTTGGGTATAATGTAACAAAATAAAATTAGTTACAGAGCCTAAATAGATAGCAGGTCCTAAATAGATTGAGCGAATACAGTAAATAAAGGTGTATTCAAAATATTTTTTGTTTAAAAAATCCTGTAAAAGGTTCATGGTGCAACGCGAGCCACAAAACTAAATATAAATAAGCATTTTCGAAAAATATACTACCCACCTTTGGGTGAATAATATTAAAATCAACATTTCACTTACAGAATAAGAAGCATAATAAAATACTGCCTTTTGGACCGTTACGATAATGTATGAATATTATGTACAATGTTTAGATGAAAGTTAATATTTCTTTTGACATTTTATGATCTATATAGATTTAGTTCAAACATTGCTATGTTCTGTCTCGATAATGTCTATTGTATCGTGCATATTTGGCCCCCACGTTCCGGAGGAATTCACAAACCAATTTTAGGGTAGTTTAAGAAAAATATACAATCAATATGCTCGAGACGAATGTATTTATTAAAGATGTTTCGTTCTAAGTCGAATTACGTGGCTCTAGATTTTAAACTTAATGTTTGCGAGTATGATGTGATGTGTAAGAAAAGGGTTTCCAGATTATTCTCGAAATATATTCCTTAAACGATACAAGATGAGCTCAGATTAAAGAAATTAACCAAAGTCTTTTTAGGATGAGCGATAGTTCGCTTATTCACAATCACTAGTAAAGAAAATGACGATTTTTTTGCGTTCGCAATCAAGAGAATAATATGAAAATCCCATTTTGCGATGTTAGCATCGTTGCGAAACGTAAAATTAGGAATGTGGTACAAAAATGTTGACATGCATTCCGGTAGTCGAATTCATTCCAAAAGACAATATTTTAAATTTCATTATCTAGGATTAGTTTCAAAATCAAATCCAGTTCAAAATATAAGAAGTCGTTTTGGTATAAATTGCGCTACCAACTTACAGGATAATGTTAATGAAAGAAAATAGTGTCTATTTGAAAGGCCATTCTTTGTTTAGGCGAGGAGACAGGCTGAATCTATTCCGATTTCAAATGGTAACTGTTAAGAATGCGGTAGACACATAGACATGAAGTATGTATATTGTTAAATATACTGGCTCTAGTCTATGGTTTAAAATTACAGTCTATTATAATTTATTCAAACGCTTGTCCAGTTTTCAATATACGTACGATTATTCGCCACCAAGGCTCAGAATTGCAACGTATACTAAATTTTAGAGCCTTTTAATTTTATTTATGCTTAATTTCAATTAGACACTAATAGGCAATAGTGAAATACAGAGCTAATTCGGCGGATAATAGGAAACATTCAATTAGGAGACAACATAAGTTAGGTGCAGTTTATAGTCACATGCATAAATAAGAATGTCATCGGTGTAAACCGTTCCTAAAAGTAAACTCTGCAAGCAATACTGACCTTAGTTCCTGCTCGGTAACTGCTAAAGTCCTACCGCAGGCGGCAGCTTTGACGGCCAAATTGTCGAAATCGACTGATTTTGATTGGATTTGAGATTTTAATTCTGAAAATTGTAGCTGATAGTAAGCTTTGTTTGTCAATCAGTATCTTACAAAATTAATAAACGGTTTGATATTTGATTGATTCAGTGCCTGATTTGTTGTAGTTGGGTAGAAATCTTTAACTTTAACTACTCAAAGCCAAAATACAACATCTACAGCATTACACGAATTTATAAACTTTTAAGTGCAGGTAGATGTTAAGAGGATATAATATATAATCTTGTTTTTTTTAAATAATATCTGCTATATTAAGATCTGATTGGAATAAGGGAAACGTTTTTCACTGAGGTATTTTAAGGTGATAAGAATAAAGGGTAAGTATTGGGGATTTTCACCAGCAAGCTCTATATTCTGATTCACGTAATCGATACAAACCAGTAATTTCTTCTAACAGTTCCTTCTCTCTTTTAACTCTTTCTTCTTCTCCCTCCTGTCTACATTCCATCTTCATTCGCGCTAAGCAATTCTCTTTGTCGATCATAAACTGTTCCCATTGTTCGTCTGTAAATTCAAATTTTGAAGAGCTAATTTTTGAGATGAATTATTTGGTGTAGATATTTTTGTTAAAAAAAATGAGATTTATGTTTAAAACCTTGGCGTTTATAATAGTAGCCTGGCTATTGACCACAATTTAATATTTATTTTCCAAATGGACCTATCCATTGGGTCCCTTTTTTTGGAGGCCATAGATAGATTAATGTGACTGCTGCTACTTTCGTTTTTATCCCTACCTATTCGTTGATAGCCTAAGAGGCTATTTCAGCTACGTCCGGACGGGTAGGTGAGCTCACGGGCTCAACCTGAGAGAGTGTTAACTGACCCTAGCAAGAGCAGTGCTTCGTAGAATCTACCATCGGATCGGAATCGCGACTCGCTGAGAAGATCCAGCGAGAAACTCAGTGGGCTGTGTTTGTGGGTTAGTTCGCTCGTCAAGCTTTTTGTCGCAGTTGACAAGTCGCGGTCAGATAAGTAATTAGCGACGGCCACAAGAGGGTTTTCGTGTCGCGCTGCTTTGTCGAAGTAGTGTTCTGACGCTTCCATAAGATACTTATAATAATATATTGGTACTAAATTTAGGTCGTCGTGAAGATCTACATTCCTCACAGATAGTAGATAGGACCGACGTCGCAATTGTGTAATGATTATCCTAAGTGGTGTTCAAATTAGGAAAACTACGTAGAATAATAATAATAAACGCACTCATCTCATCACGATGATTTTCTTTTAGTTTATTGATTTGCTCGATTCTCTCTGCAACGAGTTTGGCTCTCGTCGTTTCTAGAAGCTTCTTAGCTTCGCTCGCCGCGGTCGAAGCTTGCTCTTCGATTTCCCGAAGTTTCGCTTCCCATTCTTCTGTTAAGCGTTCTGGAAATGTATTTCTCGTTAGTTTTAATGGTTCAACAGAATCTATGGATTTTAAGAGATTTTCTTATAATTTTCGTGACTGCTTTATTAAGGCGGAAACGAATGTGTCCTGGTAGTAACTAATGGCGCAAATATTTCGATTTTTAATTTATAAATAGGCTATTTATAAATAGGCTTAGAACTCATAGCGGAATTGACTTAGGACTAAAACGCAAAATAAAAGGAATAAATAATAGTTTGTATAGGAATAAATAATAAATAATAGTTAACAAAAATACGCTTTTATAGAAAATCCAAATAAAAATAGAAAATAAATTTTAGTAAATTTGAATTAAAAATAGTGTAAGAAAAAAAAATTTTACTGTAAAAAAGCGTGGGGTGCATGGTATTAGTGTATCAGTAGTTATAAATATTTTATGAACAGATATGAGTAGAAGGGTTATTTTGATAATATCCTGAAAAGCACCCCATCCATGCTTTATTATGATAAAATCATTTTTTCTTACACTATTTTTAATACAAATTTATTAAAATTTATTTTCTATTTTTTAGTTGGGTTTTCTATAAAAGCGTATTTTTTAATATTTTTTAAACTATTATTTATTTTTCATTTTTTAGTTTGAATTTCAATTTTTTAATTTTTTTTTTAATATTGAATTGTCATCGGTCCTTAATAAGTATGCCAAATTGCGAGTTAATCCGACGTTTTGAAGGGGGAATGTTCAAAGATTCCGTTACATATTAAAATACATACGTCTGAAGCTAAATAAAAACCGTATTAAAAATCAAAGTGTTATACCCATCCCTTTCTTAGACAAAATTAGCATCACCTTTCTCTTTCTCGTGCCTCTCCGTCATTAGCTCAATGTTGTTTGCATAGTTAATGTCGGCCTTGTCCAGCAGATGGCGCAGCTGTAGCACGTCCCAGTCCGCCTTGCTGTGCGCCTCCGAGATCGCGTGCTCGAACTGGGCCTCCTTGCTCGCCAGTACTTCTTTGAGGTTTTCGAACTGTAAATACAATTCTTTGCGTTTATGTCAGCCTGGTACTTCGACTGTAAAACTTAGCATATAACTTTTTTATTTTTTTATTGCTTAGATGGGTGGGTGGACGAGTTCACAGCCCACCTGGTGTTAAGTGGTTATTGGTGCCCACAGACATTTACAACAATGCGCCACCCACCTTGAGATATAAGTTCTAAGGTCTCATTATAGTTACAACGGCTGCGCCGCCCTTCTAACTGAAACGCATTACTGCTTCACGGCAGAAACAGGCAGGGTGGTGGTACCTACCCGCGCGGACTCACAAGACGTCCTACCACCAGTAATTACGCAAATTATAATTTTGCGGGTTTGATTTTTATCACACAATGTTATTCCTTCACCGCGAAAGTCAATCGTAAACATTTGTTGAGTACGTATTTCCGTAAAAAAATTGGTATCCGCCTTCAGAATTCGAACACCGATGCATCGCTCAACACGAATGCGCCGGACGTCTTATCCTTGAGGCCACGACGACTCCAAAACTTATAATTAAGCTCAGGTTTGTTTGTTTATTGAAGTGAAACTTCTTTATCGGCGTTGGAAAAAAATTTACCGTCACATTTTTCGGTTACGCGTCACATTTTTCCGTTACGCGCCATCTGTTTTGTATTCATGTCTATGATAATAAAATCCTTTTGTTTAAACTTTATCTAATTTAACTTTATTTAACCAATTTCTAGAAAGTTGCATGTAGATCATTTTTCGAAAAATAAGGCCATAAACAAGTTTCACTTCTTACGTGTGTACACTAGTACACGCACACATTTTTTTTATTTACGAGCCGTACCCGCGGTTTCGCCCGCAACACAAAAGTCATTAGGCGGTTCAGATAGACAATTAAGTAACATAATTTTAGGTGAACATATCGAAGGGTGAAAAGCTACTACTACATATTTGGTTTAAGTGACATTTAACTTTTATCTTTATAATTAAAGCTGCGTTTTATTTGGTATTCGCATCAACAGTTCCATGGTTTTAATTGGACTTCAATTAAGCTTACTCCATTCAAATAGTTGAAGAAGTTTTTTGTTATGATATTTTTACAAATTTTAAACTTATATGGCTCTCCTGTAAAGTTGCAAAAATGTCGCTTTCATTCATTATAACTTGCATTCTCTTTTAAATATGTTTATAGAGAGAAATTACTTATTGTTTATTTAAAATGATTGATAAGCTGCACGCACAAAAAAGTGTCACGTTGCACCTGAGCTTGAGCGTGCAAGCGGGAGGTCGGAACAAGCGATAGAGAGGCACGATCGGCCCAAGTGTTGGCTTGTAACACATTTATCTCTCTTCTCTCGTGACGTCAGAGCTAGCAGTTCGATTAGTTCTGCTACTGACGTTATCACGTAAAACTATCGTCCGCAAACCGACTTTACAAACAACCAGTATTTGTTTTATCAAAAACTATATTAATTTTATAAAAGTCATTCGCGCCATTTGTAATTAGATTGTACTAAAATAAATCTTACCTAGTCTAACATAAACTTCAAAGTCACTTTATATGCGAACTCTCAGACATTAGTCTATACAAATATATAAATCTACAGTGGTTTTTACGGATGTTCCGTTATAACTACTGAACCTTGCATCCGATTGACTTGAAACTTGGTATCCATGTAGAAAATACATATATATGTACTTAATGGATAGGCTAATATTTA
The DNA here is from genome assembly GCF_030269925.1 of Bombyx mori. Lineage (NCBI taxonomy): Eukaryota > Metazoa > Arthropoda > Insecta > Lepidoptera > Bombycidae > Bombyx > Bombyx mori. Next base: position 17,695,298 of record NC_085130.1, read on the forward strand.
TATGAGTGTTAGACTCTCTAATAATAATGACAATAAATAATAATGTTAATTTTAAATGCCCAGCGAAGCGAGCGAGTACGGCTAGTTAGTTCATTTATAAAGGATATTATTAATATTCAGATACTTATATATAAAATACTTTTGTTAATCTAAAATTCTTATGGCTACATTACGTCATAGGTTTAAAATAGAAATTTCTTCAACTCACCCTAGTAGTGACCTCTCTTAGTTTTCTGTCAGCGTTCCTGGCTTCCTGGTCAGCTTCGGCTCTCAACTGAGCTAATGCTGACCTCGTCCTCTCGGCGTGCATTCGCTCCACCGCCGCGCGTGATGCTGCAGCAGAACTGGCGTGTTCAGACTTGAGATTTTCGATCGCCTTACTGTGCTTCTCTTCTAATTGTTTGATTGCCTGTCGATGATACACTTCCTCATAAATTATGGTGGCCTGGTACTTTTGATTTTTGTTACCGCCGCTATATGCAGATGGGTATACGAGCCAATGGATGGTAAGTGGTTACCATAGCTCATGGAAATCAGGAATGCTGTCTGCTGTCGATTCTTCAAGCCTCGTTTGAAGGAAGGCATGTTGTAGCGCTCAAGAGATACCTTGGAGGGGAGCTCATACCAGAACTGGATTGTACGTGGGTACGGTGTAAGGTCTCTGGAAATGCACTATTCATGAACGTGATTCTAGGTAGTGGGATGAAGTGCTTAGCAGATCCCACTGGTGGGGGCGGGGTGATGGTAAAAAGGAGATGACGGGATCATTTCGAACAATTTCCATGGGATATATGGTATAAAATACAGACAATCGAAGTCCCTCCGTAGACTCCGATATTCCTAACTTGTAGTACAGTACTTCCAAAACTCCACTGAAGTCTCAGCAAATAATCACAATCTCACTGAGACTTTACTTCATCTTACCTCGCTTAATTACATTTCAATTTATTACAGAACAGCAGACGTATTTGTTTAATAATTGAAGATTTTTATAAACTCAACATTAGCATTGTTTTGAATTTAGATATGTTTGGGACTGAGAAAAGGATAAGTTTTAGGTCTCACTGCTTAGTTCGTTGATGCACTGTTAAATTTTCTCACTGGCGAGAGTTATATGAGCTGATTGATTGATCAACAAATCACAATTTTATTGTTTTTGCACCGGCACCATGTTTTAGTTTTTTTTACACACTCATTCGCGCCGTTTTCACACGCGCGTAGTTTTTCTTGTAGTGTCAACAGATGGCGTGGATAGGGGATTGAGGAAGGAATAAGGAAAGTCCCAACAAGCATAATGGCACCAAATGGAAATAGCCAGGACCTTTCTACTGCAACACCGACTCAATCATCTAAGGGTGAGCGGAGGGGTCAAAAACTACTCATCAAAAGTGGAACGAGAGAGGCCAAGAGATGTAATCCCATGCGCTGGTCCGACCATACACCGAGGACAGAAAAGAATGGAGTGTATCATCATCATAAACGGTTTCTCTTAGCAGAGCAGTGGTGGACAGATGTTTTCCATAGTTTGCGAACCGAGGCCTGACGCACACACTCGTTAAGTGGGGTTACAGTAAGGTCTTTAACCTGATCAGTCCAGCGCATGGGGATTCGTCCACGAAATCTCTTATTATTGACCCTACCCTGAACAACAAGTTTCTCGATAGACTCTGCTGGCAGTAAATGACCGTAATGGAGTGTATAGTCCGAACAAAAACGCTCCGTAAAGGTCACGGCCCTCAAGACTGAGGAGCACGACGGAAGGGGAAGGAGGAGTAGTCACCACCGTTTCTGGAGACAGACAAGAAGAAACCACAATTGTTGAGTCTTATTTAAACGATTTACTTTACCTGCTGATGGCGTTCTTCTTTTTCTTTCCCGCTGACCGTCTCTCTCTCCAACAGCTCTTTCAGTCTATGGGCCTCGAGTTTGAGAGTCTCTTCCCTCGTCTCCGCCCTCTGCAGCTGCAAGGTTAGAGACTGAACGGACCGCTGCTGCTCCGAAGCCAGGCCCCGCAGCTGCTGGAGCTCGGCGACGTGCGACGGAGTCGGTCGCGATGCCGCCTTCAGTTTTTCCACTTCCTCTGTGAGCTGCAAACGAAAAGATAACAGAACTGTTTACGATTATGACGTCCTGGTAGTGCGGCGGAGTTTTCATTAAGTTTTGTAGGTAATTTAATTTATTGTACTTGATTGGATGAAGTTAACTGATATACGGGTCAATTGATACTGTTTATACCTAGTCAGGTCATAAGTATTGTCACACAGTAAAAACTTTTCTTTTAGAATGCTGGCCACAAAAAAGTTTATTGAATTCGAATTTCGAATTGTTCATGAAAATAAAAATAGTATACATTTAGAATTTTACTTCTTTTTTAAATATGGAGTGGACGCTTAAAGAAGACCGTGTTGCAGTTATTGCGTTGCATCATTGCGGTTACGCGCCAATTCAAATTTTTAACATACTGAAAAATTTGAATATAACCAAAAGATTCGTTTATCGTACCATCAAACGATACAATGAAGACTCTAGTGTAGATGACAGGTTAAGAAGTGGTCGCCCTCGGTCTGTTAGGATTCCAGCAGTGATAAAAGCTGTGAAGGGGCGAATTCAAAGAAATCCCAAACGTAAGCAGAAACTGTTGGCCCTTCAGATGGGGTTAAGCAGAACCACGGTGAAAAGGGTGTTAAATGAAGACTTAGGGCTTCGGGCATATCGAAGAAAAACAGAAAATCGTTTGAATGCTCGTCTAATGGACCTGAGACTGAAGAGATGCCGCGCTTTGTTGAAGCGGTACGCGGGAAAAAAATATCGGGAAATTCTTTTTTCGGATGAAAAAATTTTTACCGTAGAAGAGAGCTACAACAAAAAAAATGATAAGGTGTACGCACACAGTAATGAAGAAGCGAGCAACCGTATTCCGCGTGTCCAACGAGGTCATTTTCCATCCTCGCTCATGGTATGGTTGGGAGTTTCTTATTGGGGCTTAACAGAGGTACATTTTTGTGAGAAAGGTGTAAAAATGAATGCAGTTGTGTATCAAAATACAGTCCTGACGAACCTTGTGGTACCTGTTTCTCATACCATGTTCAATAACAGGCACTGGGTATTCCAACAAGATTCGGCGCCAGTTCATAGAGCGAAGAGCACACAAGACTGGGTGGCGGCGCGTGAAATCGACTTCATCCGGCACGAAGACTGGCCCTCCTCCAGTTCAGATTTGAATCCGTTAGATTACAAGATATGGCAATACTTGGAGGAAAAGGCGTGCTCAAAGCCTCATCCCAATTTGGAGTCACTCAAGACATCCTTGATTAAGGCAGCCGCCGATATTGACATGGACCTCGTTCGTGCTGCGATAGACGACTGGCCGCGCAGATTGAAGGCCTGTATTCAAAATCACGGAGGTCATTTTGAATAAACTTTAGTGTCATAAGAATCTATGTTTTGTTAAGTTCATTTTGGTATATGAATGGTTACATAATGAATAAACTTGTTTCAATTATTTTACCTTAAACATGTGACAGAATTTATGACCTGACTATGTATTTATGACTAGCGACCCGCCCTCGCTTCGCTTCGGAAACATTAAAACACACATGAAAACAAAAAAAAATTATAAAAAAAAAATAAGTCGCCTATGTTCATCAGGGACAATGTCGGCTTCTAATGGAAAAAGAATTTTTCAAATCGGTCCAGTAGTTTCGGAGCCTATTCGAAACAAACAAACAAACAAATCTTTCCTCTTTATAATATTAGTATAGATGTCCTGGTAGGTCGGCGGAGTTTTCATAAGTTTTGTAAGCAATTTATTAATTAATAATAATTGCACTTAATTTACTTATTGGCTGTAGTGAGAACTGACATATGGGTTAATTGATACTGTTTACATTTATAATGTCCTGGTAGTTCGGCGGAATTTTTATTACATAAATTTTGAAGGTAATTATTATTAATTAATTATCTTAATTGGAAGTAATTTTTAGCTGTAATGAGAACACCTGCATACGTTGTCAATTATTGATACTGTTTACATTTATGATGTCCTGGTAGTTTAGCGGAGTTTTCATAACTTGGATAATTAATATTTATTAATTGATAATAAATAACAATATTATTTGCACTTGATTGGAAGAGTAGTTTTTAGTTGTAATGAAAACCGGCATACGGATAAATTGATGGGAAGTGGTTTGAGCCAAAAAAATTTTTGATCTAGATCTGAACATTCTACATGATGGCGCGTGGGATATGAGTGATTCGGTGTGCAACCAGACTCGCAGGACGCTAAGTCGAAGGAGTCGTAGAGGCGTAGTCCAACCACCATCATTGATATTTTTGATTGCATCAAAAAAAACCGGCAGAGCTTACAAACTCGACCAAGCTAAGTTTGCACCTCGCATCGATTACGTCACTTTGTCGCTTATGTATGGTCTGAAAAAAGGATTCGCTATGACTTTAAAAATGTAAACAAATGTTTGTTAGATTTTACTTTGCATTTATTGTTTTTAACAATACTAGAGGTCCCGCAGTAGTCGAAATTCGACTATAATTAATTGGAATTGTAAGTTTGTACACTATTATGATTGTATTTTATACTTCTATAATCACAGATTTCGCCAAGACTACATTATAAAAAATATTAACAAAAACAAAAAAAAAATTAATCTCAATTTGACAACAGACGTCAAGAACAAAAGTTTGACAATAAATAGTATGCATGCGTGTGTGCGTCAAATACATGGTATGTAGTGTGTGTAATGTTTTCTTTATTGATTTAATCTATCTATTATGCATTATTTTAAAAAAATATTAGCATTGTGCACTTCTTCTCTATATTCTCTATAAGTGTGGAAAATTTCATACTCCTCCGTCCGCGCAATTTTCATAAAAAGGGATACAAAGTTTTTGCTTCACGTATTAATATATAGATAATTATTATACATAGGTACATTAGAATATAGCGATATCGGGCTTTTGTATTTCAACCACCCGGGCATTCTTGCACTTTTTAAATTTGTATCCCAATTGCTCAGTAATCATTTTCCTTTTCAGGATTATGTTTTTCCCTTCACTGTGTATAACCTTTCCTTTCATTTTTGTTGCCCACAACAATCCTCTCGAAGTAAAATGAACGTTAAGTGTTTAGTAACAACAGTTCAACAAAAACTTAACAAAAATAGTCCATTACTATAACTAAACTTCAACAAAAAACCTAACAAAAACAATTAAAAAATTTCAAATTCAACGCATAGGGAGACGAAAACTCGTATGACACGTGTCGGCGACAAAGATGCTAACCGTACTGACGCGACAGGGCGATCGCGGGAAGGTGAGCGGGGAAGCGGGCGGGGCGCCGCATTCCAGCGAGGTGCAAACTTAGCTTGGTCGAGTTGTACTTACCTCTTTTTTAGATTTCTCTGCTTCTCTGGCCCTCTTTTCAAGCTCCCTCATCTTCCACTCGCAGTCTCCGAGCATCCTCTCCGCCCTCGCGGCGGCTTGAGATCTGACCGCCTCGTGAGCCTGCCGCCATTTCGCGGTGTCAGCTTCAGCGGACGCTAACGCCTTAGAAATAGAGGTTGTTTTGTGTCAAAACTCTCGGAATCAGAAGAAAGATTCTTCACAGTATCTACGGGATTATAGACGGCTTATTAATTTAAAAAATATTCTAAAATTGTTTGCACATAAATACACTAGTTGATAGCCGCAACTTTGCTTCTGCATACAAGGTAAATTGTCAGTTTAGTTTCGCGTGGAACTGAGATCTTTTTTTTTTTTTCAGGATAAAAGATCGCCTATATCACTCCCTTAAATATACTGTCACTTTAAAAAAGAATCGTGTCAATCCGTTGCTTTGTTTCAACGTGAAAGAAGTACAAACAAACAAACACACTTTCACATTTACTTTATTAAGTACGGATGAATTACACTAAATAAGTGATTCTCCACCATTATGCTGCGTCATTATGTTTCTGAATTAACTAGACTGAATTAACTACATATCCGAGGGGTGAGAGGCTATTTTGGTTTTAGCGCCATTTCGCTTAACACGCGTCATTCATCTTTGCAATTTTTTATTGCTTAGATGTGTGGACCAGCTCACAGCCCACCTGGTGTTAAGTGGTTACTGGAGCCCATAGACATCTACAACGTAAATGCCGCCACCCACCTTGAGATATAAGTTCTAAGGTCTCAAATATAGTTACAGCGGCTGCCCCACCCTTTAAATCGAAACGCATTACTGCTTCACGGCAGAAATAGGCAGGGCGGTGGTACCCACCCGCGCGGACTCACAAGACGTCCTACCACCAGTAATTACGCAAATTATAATTTTTCGGGTTTCCTCCTCGGTGGAAGATCCTTCCTTCCTTTGCCGTCCCTAAATACTATCTCCGTAGTTCTCGAGTAGCCGGATTCTGGATTGGCCTTCGTTGGCAAAAAAACGGTAACGGGAAGAAAAAAAACGACATACTTCTTTGGCTCTCTCTTCTTGCAAGGTTCTCTCTTGCAGCAGTCTATCTCTATCTCTCTCCAAAGCCAGCACCCTGGACTCGAGTTCAGCTCGCAGAGCCTGAGCATCTTCCAGCTCAGCTCGGAGCTGGCGAAGAGATTCATCTGAAAATGTACCAGGATCTCATAAGTAGGCGAAGGTATCGTAAACGGCTCTAGTACGTTTTTAATGCAATTATGAATTACTAGCCGTACTCGCTCGCTTCGCTGGGCATTTAAAATTAACATTATTATTTATTGTCATTATTATTAGCGAGTCCAACACTCATATAAATATTAGCCTATCCATTTTTTTTTTATTGCTTATATGTGTGGACGAGCTCACAGCCCACCTGGTGTTAAGTGGTTACTGGAGCCCATAGACATCTACAACGTAAATGCACCACGCACCTTGAGATATAGTTCTAAGGTCTCAGTATAGTCACAACGGCTGCCCCACCCTTCAAACCGAAACGCATTACTGCTTCACGGCAGAAATAGGCAGGGTGGTGGTACCTACCCGTGCGGACTCACAAGAGGTCCTACCACCAGTAATTACGCAAATTCCAATTCCTTCACCGTGGAAATCAATCGTGAACATGTGTTAAGTACGTATTTCATTAGAAAAATTGGTACCCGCCTGCGGGATTTGAACACCGGTGCATCGCTCGATACGAATGCACCGGACGTCTTATCCTTTAGGCCACGACGACTTCAAAAAGTATAATCAAGTACATGTATTTTCTACATGGATACCAAGTTTCAAGTCAATCGGATGCATGGTTCAGTAGTTATAACGGAACATCCGTAAAAACCACTGTAGATTTATATATTTGTATATAATAGTGGTCGCCCGGTAGGCGAAATTCGACTATAATTGTTAATTTAAGTTATAAGTTTGAACATTATTATGGTTCTATTGTCAAAGACTTTATTCTGTAATCACAGATTTCGCTAAGACACTATAGACAAATAATATTAGAAATAATATTAATCTATTCTCAACTTGACCACAGACTAACAATAAACAAAATATTATATAATATATATGCGTATGCGTGTCAAATACATGATAGTGTGTGTAATGTTTTCTTTATTGGTTTAATGTATTTTTTAATGCATTATTAAAAATATATATATTAACATTGTGCACTCCTTCTCTATGTTCTCTATAAGTATGGGAAATTTCATTTTCTCAGGTTGAGCCTGTAAGCTTACCTACCCGCCCGGGCGTAGCTAGGTAGAAATAGCCCCTATTAGACCACCAGCGAATAGGCGAAATGATGTGAAACAAAATTTTATACACTCACCGTTTTTCCTTTGCAGCTGGTCGGCTAAGTCGGCGGAGCAGGTCCTGGCCGCGTTTAGCTCGTCTTCCAACGAGCTACTCCTTTGCCTAACTAATTCCGATTCTTTGTAAGCCGCTGCCAGCTCACATTTCAGTTCTGTAACGGTTTTTGAAGTTATACTTCTTTAGGCGCGTTATAAAAATTTATGAGAGTGACATTTTACGATGCGCGCGCACCGTGACACAAAATTAACAGAAATGAAGTTGCCCACTAAATCGCTCATTACAATACGACCGACGTAGCTTGGCGAGTCTGAATATAGCCGCAGGTGAACTTTCGTGCATGTACCTACACTCGTAAAAAAATGTGTTATTAGCATTCATTTTTTAGTAATATAAATGACAAAATTATTATTTAATATAATTCATACTAAATATTATTAAATTAAATATTTATTATTTAATATTATAAAAAATAAAGTATAGCTTCTTACGCGCGTACATAAGTACACGCATCCTTTTTTTTATTTCAATCAATCAAAAACAATTCGAATCTAAGATGTACTTCAACCACTTGGAAAGCAGACATATTTAGCTATAGCTAAAGTTTCAGAAAGATGTCTAAAACGGCTCCTTTGAGTTACAAACTGGACGAGAGATCAAAAAAAAATACTTCTAAAAGTACAACTATACTGAATCATCCAATAAATTTAAGCTATTGTGAAGTGCAAGGATGTTTGGGATGCAACAAGGGTACAGTGCTTGGCGGTAAATGTTACCCATCGATCTTTGAAATTAAGACTATTGGTTAATTTTGCACGAAACACAAAGTCTGATGAGTATTAGCATCGCACGCTACTGCACTTGAACCACGAATGACAACTGTCATGTGAATAATGTGTGACGGAGATAGTGCTCTACGAAGCCGAAATTAGCCGATTGTCTCTTTCCATAGGGAACGAAGTGCAACATTTATCGTTGGGTACTGTACGTTCTGTTTCTACCGTGAAATTCTTTCTGGAGTTGATATATTGGGGAGCCTATTATACAACAAAATCGAACTTATGTCTCCAGTTGGTATTCAAGATAAGGAGTTGGATCGCATTCTCATATGTCCGTGTATGAAAACAAAAAAGTCACTGGGAAGTATTAGCGTTCAAAGCATCGAATGCTGTGAAAATTTAACACTAAACTAGATGATGACCGAGCTCGGCTTTTTTTTTTATAACGCCATCTTGTTGTTTCTTTAAAGCGGTAAAAATAGTATTACTATTCGCCAATAGATGTCGGGAAGAGTCATAAAGTTGATTATCGATAATTGAAATAACGAATAAAACAACATTTTCTGTAAATAAATGGTAGGTAGATCGATTTATCGCCCCTGAAATGTTCTGTATACTAAATTTTATGAAAATCGTTGGAGCCGTTTCCGAGATTCTGATTATATATATACATATTAATATACAAGAATTGTTCGTTTAAAGGTATAAGATATTCCTCCGATTTATTATGGATTTCTTAAATAAATTGACGTGTATATACGTTCCCGGATCTTTAAAAATCTAATTAAAATAATTAATGTTCGACTTCCGCGATGAAACTTTGAGAGCGTCAACGACAAAAATAAATCTTTGTGCATGTTGACGTAGTTTGGAAAACATGTTGTTTATTTAATGTTTTCTATATTATCGCCACAGTTCTCTGCAGCTCTGTACTGATCCCGAGCTCTTCTCGTACACAAACAGACACAGATCCGACCTACATCTAGCCGAGAGTCCTTTACTACACTACTGTAGACACAGTCCTCTGCAGCTCTGTATTGATCCCGAGCTCTTCTCGTACACAAACAGACACAGATCCGACCTACATCTAGCCGAGAGTCCTATACTACACTACTGTAGACACAGTCCTCTGCAGCTCTGTATTGATCCCGAGCTCTTCTCGTACACAAACAGACACAGATCCGACCTACATCTAGCCGAGAGTCCTTTACTACACTACTGTAGACACAGTCCCCTGCAGCTCTGTACTGATCCCGAGCTCTTCTCGTACACAAACAGACACAGATCCGACCTACATCTAGCCGAGAGTCCTATACTACACTACTGTAGACACAGTCCCCTGCAGCTCTGTACTGATCCCGAGCTCTTCTCGTACACAAACAGACACAGATCCGACCTACATCTAGCCGAGAGTCCTATACTACACTACTGTAGACACAGTCCTCTGCAGCTCTGTACTGATCCCGAGCTCTTCTCGTACACAAACAGACACAGATCCGACCTACATCTAGCCGAGAGTCCTATACTACACTACTGTAGACACAGTCCCCTGCAGCTCTGTACTGATCCCGAGATCCTCTCGTAAACAAACAGATAAAAATTGACAATTCCTTATTTACAATTCCATTTATAGAATTGTAAATATTTTAAAATATTCTTTCCCTGTTCTTATATAAATGCAGGGGAAGTAAGAATTCTTAAGATTTTCAATGTTTTAAGCACATTGTAGGTACGTGAATGATGCGCTATTTATAGGATTTCAGTGAAATTGAACACGCAAGGAAAATAAACAGTGCTCAAAATAAAGCCCACATATTCCTTTGAAATGTTTATTTTAAATTTAGTATGAAAATTGTATGTACTTGAACTTCAATTACAATCAATGTAAATCCATACCCATGTGTATACGAGAGTATATTTATTTACATAAATTATGTTTTTTTATAGCGTTTTTTATAATTTTCCTCAAATCAAGTACCAGGGCTACACGAGTTTGATGGAGTTTATCGCAGACGAAATTAGTTGCAGTTCAAAGAACTTTTTAATTTTATTTTGACGTTCGTAATGTCATGAGTACCTACGATTCGAAATTTGAACCGATTCGTTTTCGAATATCTCTATTCTCTTTTTTATTAAACATTTTTTTGTTTATAGGAAAATTTCGTAAACAGATATTTACGTAAAACTCTTCAGCGTTTTTTTTTTTATATTTAAATAAGTCATAATAATAATTAATGGTTGATAGTAATAAGCGCATTAGGGCCGTTCCTGACATCACTAAATCCAAAATGGATGGAAGGTCTGGTTGAATAATTTTCAAACCAACCGGAAAATCTAACATATTAAGATGTATTTTGGTTATCGAAAATTATGTATACTTTTATCATATTGCGAAGCTGCCAATAATGTCTCGATGTTGCAATTTGAAACTAAAGATTAATTAAATTAATACATAATAAATTAAGTTAAATATGTAATGAATTAAATTAATAAAATAAACGTTAGGCTTGTTATTTCGCGCGAAAAACATGTGAGTTTCTTAGTAATTCAGCCAATCAATTACCAGGAGAATATAAATCTAAAGAACTACGTGATTAACATCTTCGATACAGAACATTCGAATGTGAACCTTAAGAAATTGTATTAAGTAAACATTTTATTTGTAGTCTTAACTAAACGAGCTCCGAATTCAGTTAGTTATATTAAATGAAATCCTCTTTGTAAGATATTATTAATATACAGTTTCACGGAGTTTTCTCTTGCAATGAATTTTCTAGATATTTCTACTGTGAGTAAATTGTTTGGCATACTGTAAACAAAAGTCGGTCAATAATAAATCACTCAACAATTTCCGCTTGCACCACGAACCACCGTGAATGTTTTTTTCATTCGCTTTTGTGGATTGTAGAAAGCTTCAAAAGTAATACAGCAAGTACTAGGATCGCATAGCCTTGAATAAGTGTGTCGTTGGCGAGTATTGAATTTCTGTAACTCTCATGCACATTCGATGCGCAGACAATACAAACGACGATGAACTCGCGAACACGTTGCTCTAAGTACCAGGAAAACATGAGCGCGAACAAGTATTTACATCGTTCCCAGAGAAAGTTCAGTTGTTTCAGCGCTGCAATGCTCAGACACATGACACACAAAGATCGAGAGCGTGGGTAACTGGCAAGGAGCCAGTGACGTACTCGCCACATGGCTAGTAAGTACACGAGGCTAATGCATTGTTTATTAGTGCGTATGTTCAATATCAATGACCCTGAATTCCATTGAAACAGAAAAAAAAAACACATTTAAAACTATTTAACGCGCGAAATGCTAAGAACTTTGAGAAAAAGAGTTTTTATTTTATCTAGTGCTGTCTCTTTAAACTGTACTGGTTAGAGCAAGTAATAAATAGTTGCACATCCGATTCGAATACCAATTTATAAATTTGAAACAGAAATTACGTATTTCCGTGTGATCTTTTCAAAGTCTAGACGATTCTGGAATATTTATTAATAACTAGCTGACCCGGCAGACTTCGTAGTGCCTCAATCGATAAATAAAAGACCTAAACTGTTTTATAAAATAAACTTAAAACAAACAAAAGGAATCCGTGCGACGGGGGACACATCAAAGGAAAAACAAAATTGTTATTTTTATTTCTTTACGAGCATTTTCATATTTATCTACCTTTCAAACTTTTCCTGGACTTCCACAAATAATTCAAGACCAAAATTAGCCTTAATCGGTCCAGCCGTTCTCGAGTTTTAGCGAGACTAACGAACAGCAATTCATTTTTATATATAGAGATAAAAGATAATATCGTTTTTTGTGACACCATATTTTGTGCTAATGTGTTTTTAAATTAAATGTGGTTTTTTTTTGTAACAATAAATCGGTAAGGCCAACTACGTTTCCCTCTGGTAAGATTAAGCATGATTATTCAAAATCAATCATTTACTTCTCTGTGTGACGGCGGGAAAACAAAACAACCATTTTGTTTATATATGCTATTGATTTTCGTCACAACCTTAGGAAAAAGTAATAATATTATTGTCAACTTTTACGATTTAATCTCGGATTTTTGGATCGCATCTCCTCATCGCGCGTTGTGTTCACGCGCCTAAAGACTGCACCGAGTTATGTGTAACAATGAATAACCACACCAAGAACCGACATCTTTCTGCAGTGATCTTTTAGCACTTTACGATCATCTATGAAATTGAAAATCTTCGACCTGATCTGGTGTTAACAATAAATATTCGTGGTTTTTCGATAACCACTTAACACCAAGTGAGCCGTGCCCGCCTTTCAAATTAAAAAATAACTTCCTAGGTTTTTGGCTACCGCGACCTTTAATTACCAGGCGGACATAAATGTTGAGAGTTACGTCATATTTTGCCGTCACCGATTCTCAAACTCTACTAAGTAAACAAAAATTTAAGTTGTAAACGATTAAAAATAGTTTGTGGAACATTTTCTCGAAGAAAAGTCCGAAACCTACCTTCGATTTCCTGGTCTTTGGTCTCTATTTCTTTTCTGTACGTCACAATGAGATCTTTCGCACGTTGCGCCTCTTCTATCCTTGAGTCAGATAGCTCTGCGATAGCGGCCACATGGTTCTGGAACTTCTCTTGGCTCACGAGGCTTTTCCTGGACAAAATAAAATTTACTATTATTAACATGGTATAGAAATTGAGGCATAACGAAATCCCCATTGCCTGAAGCAAAGGGTTTTTTTGTGACTTCTAAGGAGGATACTGTCGGATTTCACAAAAATAAGGGTTTTGGTGGGAACATGATGAGCGAAGTTGTGCGAATTCTTTTATTTCGTTAATTCAGTGTTCCATCAGGTTTAAATGTGACATAGTATATCATGCTCTTCCAAAAAGTTCCAATGAACAATAACCACCATTTTACTGAGATTTTAGTATTCCTAAGAAGAAAGAACACGAAAAACTTCCTACGTAAATAGTAATAAAAACAGATAGTTGAGATTTTAAATACTGTTTTTAACTACACAAGCCCCGAAAAATATTAAATTTTTCAACTCATTTTTTTTCCCTACCTAAGCTGATAGTCTTGAGTGGTATTTTAGCGTAACCTTAACTAGTAGGTGAGCTCACGTGGCTCAAACCTGACGACGTTGCTAACGAACCCTAGCAAGAGCCGTGCTTCACAGAATCTACCACCGGATCGGAAACGCGACCCACTGAGAAGATCCGGCGATAAACTCAGTGTCTGTGGGTTAGTTTACTCGACGAGCCCTTCGTCGCAAGCGACGGGTTTGACGAGGACGGTGACCGGGAAGTACCTAAAAGCACCGTTAGTGGATCGGAAGGATTTGAAATGACGTGTTTTGGGCGACGTCGACTGCTTTCCATTTTGTCCGCAGGATCGGGAATGTAGTTAAGGCGGCCACGATGAGAGGGATCTCGTGTCGTGCCGCTTTGTCGAAGTGGGCAACTCAGCACACTTTAGTCCGGTTAAAACTGATATATTTATATCTTTGTCACTTTCTACACTAGCGCTATTTCGGTGAGTCTTCCAACGATAACTCGCTGTTTACAGATGGGCACTTTTTCAACTTGTCCCCTATACAAGACGATGCTCTTTATTTCCTAATAGAGTAGAAGTCTATTTAAACCTCGTTTGGAGAAGGTAATTTCATACCACTGTGGAAGGGAATTCGTAACTTGCAAATAGATCACGCATATAAATGAGCGCATTGGCTTGGCGGATGGGTAAAGCAATTGTTAGGTCACAGCGTGAGTCAACATCCGCCTTGAGGCATGAGGTCGCAATTCCAATTGTATTGTATAGAGTGTACGGCACAAACAGGCAGCTAGCCTATTAGTAATCCTAAAATACCTAAAGCTCTTGAGGTTTCAGAACGCAAACTGAATTTCTCAATCTAAATAACCCACCGGATGAAATCTAAATTTAGACCAGACATTAATTTCAAGAGCATGGGAGCGGTTTGCAACATTGATTGGATCAAACAGTACATATGTATACAAATAATCAGATAAATGGAGGACCTCAAAGCGTAGTTGAGTTGCCGCAGCCCATGGACATCATTCGATTCAAATGCCGCCACGTCACCTTGAGACATGAGGTCGAAACCTCAATTTCATTGGGTGTTTTTAATTTTATTATTTCAGTAAGTACCAGGACTGAATAAAGTAATAAGAGTTTGATCGTATTTCAACGAAATTTTCACAACGCAATTCGTACACAGTACATACACTATATAAATAAAGATTACTAAACTTTCGAAAAAAAAAATATTCAAATTCTTAATTGTCGTTTTTCTTTGTGAGCTAAATTTAATTAATAATAAACATTCGCCTTATTTACAAATAATACAAACAACATGACTCTAAGAAAATAAACGTGACTCATACGTACAATATTTTGCGTGAAACTTTTTTTTTATTATAGTCTGTGCGTCAAAATACGATTACGTCACGGGCTGTCAAATAAAACGCGGGCAAACATTGAAAGATGGCTGCCCGTGGGAAAAGATTATATTTAAAATACTTAAAGATCGTTTTGTTTGTATAAACATGTTTACATTACAGAGTAAGTGATGCTTCTAACATAAAAACACCGAAATGTGGATCATACAACGACTCTGAATACTAAATTTCTTTAAAGACAAGAAATATCCAAATTCCATGGTACAACAAAGTCACTTTTTTTTCCTACCTAAGCCTTGAGAGACTATTTCAGCGGAACCTTAACTAGTAGGTGAGCTCACGGGGTTCAAACCTGACGAAGTTGCTAACACGAACCCTAGCAAGAGCCGTGCTTCGCAGAATCTACCACCGGATCGGAAACGCGACCCACTGAGAAGATCCGTCGAGAAACTCAATGGGCTATGTCTGAGGGTTAATTTACTCGTCGAGCCCTTCGTCGCAAGCGACGGGTTCGATGAGAACGGTGACCGGTGCTTGAAGTACCTAAAAGCACCGTTAGTGGATCGGGAGGATCCGAGATGACGTGTTTGGGGCGACGTCGACTGCTTTCCATTCTGTCCGCAGGATCGGAAATGTAGTTACAGGCGGCCACGATGAGAGGGTTCTCGTGTCGTGCCGCTTTATCGAAATGGCGACAAAGTCACAATAACTAAGCATTATATTGCGGCAATAATAAATTAAACATCTAAAAAAATTAGCAAATATTTGTTTGTTATATGTTTATGTTTCAAATGAACTTTTTTTTCCTACCTAAGCTGGGTTTTTCCTTATCGCTTTAACGGCTGTATGAGTTCACGATTCACTCCCTATAAACCGGTTACCGGAGTCCGTGGTCATCAATAACACCTTTCAAACTTAATCAAACATAACCGCTTCGCGCCCAAAATAAGCAGGGTGGTTGATACCTACCCGTGAGTGAGAGAATACGGTAAGAAAAAGAAAAGAGAATGACAGACAGAATGAGAAAAAAGAAGATGGCGAAGACGATTGTATGAGCAAGGCGTAAAAAAGTTGATTTATTATTATTATATAAAAGAAGATTTTAGAAAGGAAGAGTAAAAGTAGGTATGACAGACTTAATGCGTGAGACATTCTATTCAATCGGCAGTGCTATAGCCTGCTTTAGTGGGCGCATTGATTTCTTGCAATTAAAATTGATTAATACGTGAAGCAAAAACTTTGTATCCCTTTTTACGAAAATCGCGCGGACGGAGGAGTATGAAATTTCCCACACTTATAGAGAAGGAGTGCAGAATGTTAATATTTTCGTTAGTTTCTATTATGTCAATAATAAAAAATACATTACACACACTATAATTTATTTGACACATACACGCATATATACTTTTTTGTTATTGTTAAATGTTAAAGTCTGTAGTCAAATTGACAAAAGATTAATATTGTTTATCGTTAATATTATTTGTCTATAGTCTAGCCTTGTAGAAATCTGTGATTACAGAAGTAAAGTCTTTGACAATAGAACCGTAATAATGTTCAAAAACTTATAATTTTTATCAATACTTACAGTCGAATTTCGACTACTGAGGGATCATTAGTACTTTTATAAACTGTATATCGATAAAGTATGAAGCCGTATAAATTTAAATATCATAAAATAAATGCAGCTTAATAAAAACATGTTACAAATAGGTATATAACAATAATTACTGGTGGTTGGACGTCTTGTGTGTGAGTCCGCACGGGTAGGCACCATTACTCTGCCTATTTCTGCCATAAAGCAGTAATAAGGTTTGAAGGGTGATTTAGATATACTATAGAGGTTCGACCTCATCTCTTAAGAGTGATGGGGGCATTCACTTAGCGATTTTTACGGATTTCGGTTAAAAATAACTGTCTTTGTGTAATTCAGTGAGTCTTTTAACTTTTAATGTAAACCCTGTATAACAAACAATGTAACAATCTTAAACTCAAAACAAATCGCTGGAAAAATGTACGAAAAGAAGTACCTACTATAAAGAAACCGCCAATAAAGTCTATTTTTTTAAATTAGTGGTCTCCCAGCGGTCGTAATTCGATTATAATTAATTTAACATTATTAAGATTCTATTGTAAAAGACTATAACTTCTTTAATCACAGATTTCGCCAAGGCTGCACTATAGATAAGGAATATTAAAGACAAACAATATCAAATCTATTTTCAATTTGATTACAGACTTTAAACAATAAATAAAGAGTATAAATGCGTGAGTGTGTCAAATACATGGTAGTGTGTGTAATATTTTTATTTATTGATTTAATGTATTTTTTATGCATAATTTTAAAAAAATATGCACATTCTTAACTCCTTATCTATATTCTCTATAAGTGTGGGAAATTTCATACTCCTCCGTCCGCGCAATTTTCGCAAAAAGAGGTACAAAGTTTTTGCTCCACATATTAATATACAAATTGCAATGTACGAATTTGGTAACGGAAAAGCACATACATAGTAATTATTCAGCTTTGTATTATTGAATCGAAATGTTAATACTCACTCGTCATCTTCACTAGATTCCTCTTCGTCTATATATTCTTCTTCAATTTCTTCTATCTCCTCTATTTCTTCTATTTCTTCTATCTCCTCTATGATCTCCTCCTCACTCTCACTCTCACTCTCCACTACACTCTTACCGGCACAGGTCAAGTCCTCACCCGTTTTCTCATCTATAAAACCACTATCACTGTTATCACTAGATATTCTTTTGAATTCTTCGTTGCAAGTAACCGCAATTGTGACCGGCTCACCGTTTTTAACATTAATAACTGTTCTATTGTCCTCGTAGACGCCAAGGTATCCTTCGTCTTCTTCGACGTCGTCGCCGGAAGAGAGGGACTCAAACGACGAGTCGGCTCCATCATCAGTCTGCTGCTCTCCATCATCGAAGACTATGTGCTTCCTGAATGTAACCCTCTTCTTGCCGCTATCTGATCTGTCGTCGTCCGAACACCCCTCAGTGTCTGACTTCGGTAGCTTCAAGTTGGATTTCTTCACCGTAGAAGGAGATTCAGCCTCCAAACGATTCTGGACGTCTAACAATTTGTTGAGTTCGTCTTTCAGTTCGTTCTTGTAAGCGTCGACGCCGTCCACCGTCTCGTAGACGGGCTCGCTCACGTCCTTGCTGTCCGCGGACCCCATCTGCTTCCCCTCATTGATCTGATCGACGGTGCAGTCTATGCTCCTCGCGATCTCCCTCAGCAATGCCTCGGTGTGTCGTTTCTCATCTATATTTGGCTGCTGTGAGACGTAAACCATTGACACGTGTTTATCTTCTTTGTCGGTCGGCTTCGCGTATTTCTGCAAAACGAGCGCCCTGACGAACTCCGCCGGATCGTCTGCGTCCGCGTCGTTATTTCGGGCGGACGTGGGCGGCTGGGCGGCCGACGGACTTCGCTGCAAGCTCTGCTTGGGCGGACTGTGTCGGCACGACTCGGACCTCTGGCCGGGCCTGCGTTTGCCGCGGCGTCTCTTGCCGGCCATGATGTCCAGGATGGCTCCGACGCCGGTCTTCTGCTGGTAGTCCGTCTCCGGGATGAGCAGGTTCACTACATCCTTGCTGGTCGGCTTGTCGCTCGTGGCGTCGTTTCGTGAGGCGCGGCCCTCGACTGCGGTCAGTTTTACCGCGTCGGCGGTCGGCTGTTTCCGCCCGCGCTCGGCCGGACCCGGCTCGACCTTGCCTTTCCTTTTGAAGAAATTGAACATGGCGTCACCGCATGACCGCCCGTCGCGACGCCGTGCCCTCAACTGAAATTAGGTTTCCCGCGTTTCGGATGCATTTCGATTTCGATAATAATTTCTTGATTATAAAAATGCATTTGTGTGTATATATATCGTTAGCGTTTTACAATCGGCACGAGTTGGACTCAGAACGAACAGAGTAGTTACCGAGAACGGTAGAATAGCTCTTTCGAATTTATGTTTCCCTGGTACTTTCTTCAGAGTGTTTTAAAGCATGTCTTTCGTTTTTTTAGATTTTTTAATAAACTAAGCGAAAATTATCAATCAACAAATAAATAACTGAGAATTCAATTAGTGTAATATTAAGAAATTATATTTCCCTGCTACTTTTTTCTGTGTGTTTGTAAGTAGTTTCGAAATTATAAATTTTTCAATTAATGAAATACATAAATAAAATACTGAAGAAACGGCAAAATAACAAGAGTATTAAAAAAATGGTAGGGCTCCTGACTACTTACTATACAGGTCTATGCTCCTGACTGATGCGCCAAGGGTCGTGGGTTCGATTCCCTCAATCGGGCAAACATTCGTGTGATTAATTGTTCTTCCGTCTGGGTGTTTATTACAAATTATGTATATAATAAGTATATACCTATATATTTAAACGTATTATTTGGTACAAAACATATTGGGGCCGGATGACCGTGCGTGATTTGAGTCCAGTTATTTATTTATATTAAAATTATTATTTACTACAATAGCTCTTCCGAATTTATGTTTCCTTGGTACATTTTTCTGAATGTTTGTAAAATTTAGCGTCTGCCCATTTCTTTATTTTTCAGCTAAAATATTTTTTCATGTTAAGAACAAATTTTAAAGATAATAAAATAATATGAAAAACATTTTAAAGGAAAAACTATTTCATGAACATTTTAATTCTTCTAATAAACAAAGACACACCCGCCCCGCTAAGGCTTACTGAAGTACCGGAGACAAAGTTACTAATTTGATGGAAACAGGCGGAAAATCATTTGATTATTAATAGAATTGGCTTAGTTTCAATATTACACAATGACTAGGTGTGCTACGACCTTCGTAATACGTGCTTTCTAACATAAATAACAATTTGCACTATTTACCTCATTTACGATATTGACAAAACACAGGTTAAAATTCTTTACGTTTATGGTATCCTAGTACGAAATTAGCCTTTGTGCGGTTATGAAAGCCTAGTTAGAAGAAAAGTTTTAATCTCTATTGGTCAAATTTTTATATGACTCGATAATGGTTATTGTCAGAGCTATTGACTGTGTTATAATTTCGATGATTCGGTGACGACTCTGCTATGACTAAGAAAAAGAAAAAAACAATAAATTAATCATCTACAATGCTCTTTGCGGTTATGCTAACCTAGTACATGACCTACTTTATAATTATTTAATTTTAGGTTGACGAAGCAGCGATACACCTCACCTGTTGTTAAGTTGTTACTAAAGCTTAGTTTATAACGAAAATTCCGCTTTCCACTATATGACACGAAATGACCCGAGATTTGAACATGACAAGTATATAATAATACCAAGTTGATTTTAAAAGATGTTGACAAATTATATGACATTCCTCAGTAGCAAAGTGAAAATAGCTCTTTAAAGTTATGAAAACTTTGTAAATTTCTTCTACTAGCTATACCTTGTGACAACAAATTAATTATATGAGATTCCCTCCCTCAGTGGGTTTCTCAATTAGCAAAGTGAAAATATTTCTTTAAAGTTATGAAAACCTAATAAATTTCTTCGACTAGCTATGCCTTGTGACGTGAAAAAATTGATTCACAAGAAGAAAAAAGAAAAAAGGTTTTTTTTTTAAGGGGTAAGGGAATAGTGTAGCTTCCAAACAGTGAAAGAATTTTTCAAATCGGTTCAGTAGTTTTGGATCCTATTAAATACAAACAAACAAACAAATATTTCCTCTTTATAATAATATATATATTTTCATAATCAACATTGATATCGAGGCAGACAGCATTCCTGATGTCCGTGGGCAACGGTGACCATTTACCTGCCTACAACGGCAAAACAAAAAAAATAAATATATTTTACCAGCTACCAGGCTCCCATAAATTGCAGCTGGCTAATTTTGAAGTTAAGAATTTGCATCCTTTTTTATCCTAATCTGATTGATTTGAAATTTCAGTTAGTCTGATACTTTTAATTTAAACTCGGAGATATGGTATTTTTTTATTTTTTTTTATTGCTTAGATGGGTGGACGAACTCACAGTCCACCTGGTGTTAAGCGGTTACTGGAGCCCATAGACAACTACAATGTAAGTGCGCTACCCATCTTGAGATATAAGTTCTGAGGTCTCAGTATAGATATCACGGCTGCCCCAGCCTTCAAACCGAAACGCATTACTGGATGACGGCAGAAATCACGGCTTCACGGCGGTGGTACCTACCAGCGCGGTCTCACAAGATGTCCTACCATCAGTAATTACGCAAATTAAAATTTTCAATTCATTTAATATGTAAATAATCAACGGAATGAATTCAAATGAAAATTTTGTAACTAGTAAAAATATACGTAAAAATGCAAATAAGTACAAAGTAGAAAAATCAGTAAATTTTATATTTCTAATAATAAAAAAATTACGATTAATTAATTAGTTTTTATTTTGTGTATGTACGAATCGTAAAAGACAAATTTATTTTTTATATTTAATTTATTTGTCATAATTTGGCGCGAAAAATGATTCGACTTGTCTAATCTTGATTAGAGAGAAAAAAAATAACGCACAGATATCCAAAACGGAATTACAACAAAAAAAAACATTACTGCGCTAGCACAAATATGCCAATAAAATTCAAGATTATGTCCATCGCTTACATTCGGCAATAAACTTGTTCTATACGACACGGATGCCGTTAGTCGAGTATAGATCCAGTGTTAATTCGCTAGTGATGTTTCATCGTGCTTAGACAAATATCGATAAAATATATTTTCATTGATTTAATAGTTGATATTTATCGTGGCCCAGCTAAGTCGTTGCCTTCAGTTCGCTCAGCGCTCAGGAAAGACTAAGGAGCGAATTTCAATCTAGATATGCAGTAATAATTATTTGAATCAATGAAATTGATGAATATTGACAATAAACATTTTTAATAGACGGGTGGACGACCTCACAGCCCACCTGATATTAAGTGGTTACTGGAGCCCATAGACATCTACGGCGTAAATGCGCCACCCACCTTGAGGTATAAGTTCTAAAATGTCTCAAGTATATTTACAACGGCTGCCCCACCCTTCAAACCGAAACACATTACTGCTTCACGGCAGAAATAGCGGCGGTGGTACCTACCCGCGCGGACTCACAAGAGGTCCTACCACCAGTGATGTTTGTTCGCATCTTAAAACATAGCATATCTCATCTGGAGCAGGGATGCATTTAGCAACTTTACAGGCAAGCCATATAAAGTTTAAAATTTGGAAAAAATATCATAACAAAAAAAAACTTCTTCAACTATTTGAATGGAGTAAACTAAATGAAGTTTCAATTAAAAACATCGAACTGTTGAATGCTAATAATACTAAATAAAACGCACCTTTAATCACAAAGATTAATGTCGTTTAAAGCAATATTACATTGTGCACCAAGGGAGGAAAGATGGACATATCTTCCCGCGTGTAAAATTGCAAACACGCGGGATGAGATGTCTTACTATTTTCCCGCGGTGCACATACTATTTTTTCTACTACCAGGCCGAAAGTTCGTGGAGTACCGAGCCGGGGCCCAGGGGTGAAGCCCTGGCCGGTGGTAGGGGAGCGGAGCCCCCATACTCATAAAAAACAATTTAACTGTTTTTTAATTTTTAAATAAACTACTACTAATTGAATAAGAACTGTCTGATGAACTCAGATGAGAAACAAAGATTTGTTTAATACTTCATATGAAATTTTATTGCCTTTTGTTTATTTCACTTTTACGCTAAACACAATATTGCAAATTACCCGAGCACAACAATGGCGGAGAATTTTAGGTGCGTGAGAGCAGACGTAGACACGCGCATGCGCACTTGTCAGTACCCAGAGAGTAAAAGTTAGACTTTCTTCCCTGTACAGCGGGACAAAAACCGAACTTTCGGCGTAGGTAGGAGAAAAATAACCTTTCAACCCTCGATATATTATATTATACGTGATGTGTGTTTGTATATTAGTATGGATTTCTTTCTGACTGTACCATGAGCTGTGTTATATTTTACGTTTTTTATTTAAATTGTGTTTATAGGTGTCATGAATGTCAGCAATGAGAGGGGTCCAGCCAAACCGCTTCCTACCTGACTACTGCTCTTGAACTTCGCTTGCAGGAAGAAATCTCAGAGCACTTGGGAAAATCCGAGGATAGAGTCCTCGTCAGAGCCGTGTGTGATATGAACGCAGCTTTTTCAATCAGTATCGATTTGTTTCTGCTCAGGTGGAGGGACGAGCTCGCGGTCCACCTAGTGTTAAGTGGTTCCCTTAGCCCATAGACATCAACAACGTAAACGTCGCCACTAACCTCAAGACACGAGTTCTTAGTCACAGCTTTTACAGTACACGCATTACTGCTCACGGCAGAAATAGGTGATGTGCTGGTACCTTGAAAGGTTCCCTTAGAGCACTTCGCGTATTATTTACGGTCCAAAATCCCATAGATACAGTCCACTCAGTTTCTCGCCGGATCTTCTCAGTGGGCGGGTTGCTAGTTAGGATATAAGCAAAAATCGTAATCCCTTCTTACGACTACAGAGTTAATTATAATTGTAAATATTAATACGTGAAGCGAAAACTTTGTACCCCTTTTTACGAAAATTGCGCGGACGGAGGAGTATGAAATTTCTCACACTTATCTGCTTATAACTAGTAAGGTCATAAGTATTGTCACACAGTAAAAACTTTTCTTTTAGAATGCTGGCCACAAAAAAGTTTATTGAATTCGAATTTCGAATTGTTCATGAAAATAAAAATGTATACTTTTAGAATTTTACTCATTTTTAAATATGGAGTGGACGCTTAAAGAAGATCGTGTTGCAGTTATTGCGTTGCATCGTTGCGGTTACGCGCCAATTCAAATTTTTAACATACTGAAAAATTTGAATATAGCCAAAAGATTCGTTTATCGTACCATCAAACGATACAATGAAGACTCTAGTGTAGATGAGAGGTCAAGAAGTGGTCGCCCTCGGTCTGTTAGGACTCCAGAAGTGATAAAAGCTGTGAAGGCGCGAATTCAAAGAAATCCCAAACGTAAGCAGAAACTGTTGGCCCTTCAGATGGGGTTAAGCAGAACCACGGTGAAAAGGGTGTTAAATGAAGACTTAGGGCTTCTGGCATATCGATGAAAAACAGGACATCGTTTGAATGCTCGTCTAATGGACCTGAGACTGAAGAGATGCCGCGCTTTGTTGAAGCGGTACGCGGGAAAAAAATATCGAGAAATTCTTTTTTCGGATGAAAAAATTTTTACCGTAGAAGAGAGCTACAACAAACAAAATGATAAGGTGTACGCACACAGTAGTGAAGAAGCGAGCAACCGTATTCCGCGTGTCCAACGAGGTCATTTTCCATCCTCGCTCATGGTATGGTTGGGAGTTTCTTATTGGGGCTTAACAGAGGTACATTTTTGTGAGAAAGGTGTAAAAACGAATGCAGTTGTGTATCAAAATACAGTCCTGACGAACCTTGTGGAACCTGTTTCTCATACCATGTTCAATAACAGGCACTGGGTATTCCAACAAGATTCGGCGCCAGCTCATAGAGCGAAGAGCACACAAGACTGGCTGGCGGCGCGTGAAATCGACTTCATCCGGCACGAAGACTGGCCATCCTCCAGTCCAGATTTGAATCCGTTAGATTACAAGATATGGCAACACTTGGAGGAAAAGGCGTGCTCAAAGCCTCATCCCAATTTGGAGTCACTCAAGACATCCTTGATTAAGGCAGCCGCCGATATTGACACGGACCTCGTTCGTGCTGCGATAGACGACTGGCCGCGCAGATTGAAGGCCTGTATTCAAAATCACGGAGGTCATTTTGAATAAACTTTAGTGTCATAAGAATCTATGTTTTGTTAAGTTCATTTTGGTATATGAATGGTTACATAATGAATAAACTTGTTTCAATTATTTTACATTAAACATGTGACAGAATTTATGACCTGACTAGGTATACTAATTATGGTATACTAAGTATGAGGAAAGATTTATTTGTTTGTTTGTATTGAATCGGCTCCGAAACTACTGAACCGATTTGAAATATTTTTTCAGTGTTTGGAAGCTACACTATTCCCGAGTGACATAGGCTATAATCTGTTTTGAAAAATATTAGGGATCCTTACTAAACCTCCAATAATGTAACCCAAGGTGTAAAAAAATTACCTAAAATATTCTTTACATCGCGTGCCCTGCGAATATCATTGATGATAGAATAATGTACTACGACTTTGTAGAACACATGATTATTTATAAAAAGTGTCGGGACAACTTATGTCTAACTATTATAGTTATGCCTCAATAAGTGTTATTTTAATTTAAAAAAAACAACGTCAAATATTGTTGAAATTTTTGTTAGAGACCCGAGCGGAGCCGGAGCGGGCCGCTAGTAGAGAATATAGAGAAGGAATGCAGAATGTTAATATTTTTTTTAATTATGCATAAAAATACATTAAATCAATAAATAAAACATTACACACACTACTATATATTTGACACAGACACATATACACTATTTGTTTATTGCTGAACTCTGTGGTCAAATTGAAAATAGATTAATATTGTTTGTTTTCAATATTATTTGTCTACAGTGTAGTCTTGGCGAAATCTGTGATTAGAGAAGTATAATAATAGTCTTTGACAATAGAAATATAATAATGTTCAAACTTATAATTTCAATTAATTATAGTCGAATTTTGACTACTGGGGACTGGGGGACCATTAGTAATTGTAATAGTGCAATAATGATTTGCACCGCATGACCGGGCGCGTGTCGCGTGATCGACGTGTGTAACGCAAAACATTTTTGGCATGTGTTAATATTGACAGATGTCAGTGCGTAGTTTTTTTTGTGTCGGGCGATATTTACGAAAACAAAAATAACGCGGTCCAGCCATGGCTGGTCGGTCTGCGAAGACTGACGCAGCGGATCTGAGGAGAAGTTGTGCCGTGTTCTTAGCAAGCCAGCGTTTTTCAAAGTTATAGTTTTACTGGTGGTAGGACCTCTTGTGAGTCCTCACGAGTAGATACCACCACACTGCCTGTTTCTGCCGTGAAGCATTGATGCGTTTCGGTTTGAAGGGTGGGGCAGCCGTTGTAACTATACTGAGACCTTAGAACTTATATCTCAAGGTGGGTGGCGCATTTACGTTGTAGATGTCTATGGGCTCCAGTAACCACTTAATACCAGGTGGGCTGTAAACTCATCCACCCAGTGCAAGAGCAGTGCTTCGCAGAATCTACTGCCGGATCGGAAACGCGACCCACTGAGAAGATCCGGCGAGAAACTCAGTGGGCTGTGTCTATGGGTTAATTCACTCGTCGAGCCCTTTCGAGGGTTCACCAGACGACGCAACACCAGATAAACTGTGCGATTTATTACGATAGCAATAAAAGGGGGAGACGGATGCTTAGTCAATTTTTTAATCAAATAACTCAAACTCTAAATAATTTTTTTATCGATAGCTGTTTTTTTATTGTACGTGTAACGTCACTAGATCACTTTCCCGCCTTTGTGTTAAGCGCCGTTTTATTTCTGGATCAAGCATTGACCTTTCTTAGAAATGTATTTCTGTTGGATTGTCGTTTGACGTTCATTACTGCGCAGTATTGCGCATGCGCCGCGGCTGACACCGCGAATGTGCATTTCTTTGATGCGTTTTTTTTTCTATCCATTTTAGTGACCTCTAGGGAGCCCTAGAGCTTAGTGTGAACTATCAGATTGACCGAACGAATAGGTGAGCTCACGGCGCTCTAACTTGAAGTTTGTTGCTGGCCATCTTGAAAGCGGACAAGAAATTGACGAGAAATAATCTATTTATTGTGATCGGCTATTGACTGACGATGTCTCGTGGTGTGTAATTCCTTTGCCTTAATAAAAAATATACAAAATAGAATCTGTCACTATTTTACTGTCGAGTACTCCCATTTGGCGGGAACGCGGCTAGCGAAGTTGTTTGATTATTAAAATTGTTTTTAATTATTAATGTAGTATTTGTGAATGTTCACGAGTGGGGAAGAAGGTGAAAAAAAATCCGTTAAAGTCTCAAATAAATCAACTTCATCTCATTTTTCAAATAACAGAACTTGTACAATAATATGTATTTGTTAAATTTTTATTAATTGATTATTTTCACAAAATCGACGCTGGCAGCAATAGCGTTGCAAGAAGACAAAAAGAAGAAAAAAAGGAAAAAAATAAATAGTCTTCCTCATTCTTAAACAACATTTAATTTTCTCCGTTGAGTGATTTGCGAACATTTTTGTACGGTTATATATTATTTTATATATCTATACTAATATATAAATCAACAGTGGTTTTTACGGATGTTCCGTTATAACTACTGAACCGTGCATCCGATTGACTTGAAACGTGGTATCCGTGTAGAAAATACATGTACTTAATGGATAGGCTAATATTTATATGAGCTTTGGACTCCCTGCACCAGTAGAGGGGGTGTTAATGATGAGAATCTTTGTGGGGGGCATCGATATATTACCAATATATAATAATATATGGTAATATATCGATGATATATATATGATAATATATATTACCATATATTATTATATATTACCAATATATAATAATATATGGTAATATATCGATGGTGGGGGGTGAGAAATAATACTGTTAATTTTAAATGCCCAGCGAAGGGGACCGGTACAGCTAGTTATTTTATATAAAGATAATTTTACGACTGGATTTAGTACACCGTAATTGGTAAACCAGAACCGTAGTATTTCGTCTAATAAAAATCAATAACAGTATCACAAGACGCATTCGAGTACCAGAAGCATAAATCATTTTATTGATAATTTGGATCCGCGCCAAAATCTAATCGAAAGTCAGTTCTGGAAGCTTCCATGGAGAATGAATTCACTGCATACAGTTTGTATAAAGGGTACATAGAGGATGACGGTTTTTTTTTTGATAAATTGTCTTTTTTAGAAATTATATTTAAATATGAATTATATATTACATATTATTGTTTTTTTTTTATTTTTTTTTATTGCCTTTGTAGGCAGACGGGCATACGGCCCACCTGATGGTGAGTGGTTACCGTCGCCCATGGACTTCAGCAATGCCAGGGGCAGAGCCAAGCCGCTGCCTACCGCTTGTATATTATTTCAATTAAAAAAAAAGTTTATGTTTATCGATTTCGATTATCGATAAAGTTGATTATGGAAAACACGAATAAAACAACACTTTCTGAAAATAAATCGTAGCTAGATCGATTTATCGCCCCCGAAATCCCCTGTATACTAAATTTTATGAAAATCGTTGGAGCCGTTTCCGAGATTCAGATTATATATGATATTTGTACTTTGTATATATATGTAGAGTAGGGATCGCAACGCATAAAATTAAACTTCCACTGTTCCAAAATCTTCTGATAAAATAATAATTTAAAAATTAATTAACACTATACGCCTTGCTCATTTTTTAACCGTCTTCGCCAGCTTCTTTTTTCTTTAATTCTGTCTATGGAGGGTAGAGGTAAGGAGAACCGTCTCATATGGGAGAAGTCTGAAAAAGTGTCCCACCTTCAGCACTAAATAACAGTTCAAAAATCCTCCAGAATGGCGCTAGCATAGGCACAGGGTATGATATGAGTTGAGCAGTTTTTAACTGATTGAAGTATGCTGAGTTAGGAAATTGAATATATTTAATGACTAGAGTAGCTAGTGACAGTGTAATATACAAGACCTCACATGTTTACGTAGTCCAAACAAATTCGTCAATCTTCTTCTTCTTCTTCCAGTGCCTCTTCAATCCTGAAGGTTGGCCGTTAGCTTTCTATATTCGTTTTTATCTGCAGCCAGCCGGAACAGCTGTTCGACGGAGGCAATACCGGTCCACTCCCGGATATTCCGGAGCCATGATTTCTTTCTTCGCCCAGCACGTCTCTTTCCGTCCACTTTGCCCATAATTATCAGCTGGAGCAGCATGTATCGATCGTTCCTGAGCACGTGGCCGAGATACTCTATCTTGCGCTTTTTGATAGCAGGCAGCATTTTCCGGGACATATGAACGCGCTGAAGCACGGTTTCGTTCCTGACCCTCTGCGTCCAACCAATGCGTAACATGCGACGGTAGCACCACATCTCGAATGCCTGTAGGCGTCTTGTAGTGTCCTCTTTCAGGGTCCACGTTTCGCAACCATACATGACGATAGGCCAGATATAGCACATGAGTAGCCTGACTCGGAGCTTTATATTCAGTTGACGACAGCAAAGAACTTTCCTCATTTTATTAAAAGAGGCTCGAGCAGTTTCTATCCGGGTCTTGATTTCTTGATCAGATTCCCATGCTTCGTTTACCCAAGCCCCTAAATTAAATTTTTAATGCCAGCTACATGTGAGGAAATTTATAAAACAATTCATTCTCTCAATAATACTAACTCAACAGGTTATGATGAACTGCCCACCTTTATACTAAAACAATGTGCAATAGCCATTACACCTATACTCTGTCATATTATCAATCTTTCATTAACTGAAGGTACATTTCCTGATAAATTGAAAATCTCAATAGTGAAACCTATATACAAAAAAGGACATAAGGAATGCATCAATAACTACCGACCGATTACTTTAATACCTATACTTGCAAAAATATTCGAAAAAATCATGCATTCTAGACTCACAACTTTTCTTAATAAATCTGAAGTTATAAAATCTGAACAACACGGTTTTCAAAAAGGCAAATCTACTACACTAGCAGCTTTTAAACTCATTAGTAAAATTACTGAAAATGTAGACAGAAAAATACCCACGGTTGGAGTTTTCTTTGACATGACCAAAGCCTTTGACTTTGTTGACCATAACATTCTTCTACAGAAGTGTAATAATTATGGCATTAGAGGGATAGCTGAAAAATGGCTTAGTAGTTATCTAAGCAACAGACAACAATATGTTGAAATTAGGGATATTTATAATAACAATGAAGAAGTGGCTTTTAAATCTTCATTAGCGTATAATAAAGTAGGTGTCCCACAAGGGAGCATTTTAGGACCGCTACTCTTTATCATTTATATAAATGATCTCCCAGAACACATACATTACCCATGCAGCTTATTTGCTGATGATATAGCCGTTGTAATCACCAAAGATGCCACACTAGATTTAAATGATGAGATAAATGCTACTGTTAGTAAGGTCATAGATTGGATGAATAAGAATAACTTAAAAGCTAATTTAGACAAAACGAGATATATACAATTCTATAATAAACACAAATTTATTAATAACTTAAATATAACTTATAATAATAACACACTAAATGAATGTAATAGCATAACATTTTTAGGATTAAATGTGGATAATCAATGTAGCTGGAATCTTCACATAGATATTACTTGTAGTAAAGTTAATCGATTCTCATATGCACTTTGGCGACTTACAAAAATATGTAATTTAAAAACTGCATTACAGGCCTATCATGGATATGTCGCCTCAAATATCAGATACTGTATACCCCTCTGGGGAAATTCTAGTCACATAAATAGAGTGTTCATTGCACAAAAGCAATGTGTTCGTGCCATGTGCAATATTCATCCTCTGACTTCTTGTAAACCATTCTTCCAAAAACATAATATTTTAACTGTACCATCCATATATATACAAGAATGTTGTTTGTTTGTTAAAAAGCACCCACAATTATATAAATCGTGTGGCGAGTACTGTCAATTTAATACAAGATACCCTACTAAACTAATGTTACCAAGTATAAATACTCGTTACTACTATACAAACTGTTATCCTATGACTATCAGAATATTTAATAAGATACCAAACAGCATAAGAGATCTTCCACTAACTCAATTTAAAAGAAAATTATATTTATGGCTGATAGATAAGGCTTATTATAGTGTGCAAGAATTTTTAAATGATAAGTGTTGTACATAATAAAATATTAGAATAAGAAGTGATAGAATGTAAAAATAGATAGATTTAGTAAATTTTGTGTTATAATTAATATAAAAATAAATTAAATTTTCGCATGCCTAAACAGGCGAAATATATGAAGCTATGTCCTATATCTTGTAAACTATATTTCTGGCGAATAAAGATTTTCTTTCTTCTTTCTTTCTTTCTAAATACTTGTACTGTCGTACCCGCTCTAGTTGTTTCCCAGCTACAGATACGCTTGAACTCAAATCCGGGTTTCTTGAGACTACCATTCCAATTCGTCAATATAACCTAAAATTGTTGCTGTGGTAAAACGCGGAGACATCGATTGAATTTTCTTATCGGCTTTAAATAAAATACTTTTTTGTGATTTTGTAGTGCTTACAGTTCTTTTGTCCTTTTTTATTGCTCTATCTTTTTCTAATAACTTTCAGCGCCTTTTTTTAAATTTACCCGGTTGCTACTGTAGCGCCATCGCCATCCTTAGCAGATTTTAACGGACACTTTTTCACACACAGAGACGATTCTCCTTGCCTCTACCCTCCATGATTCTGTCTGTCATTCTCTTCTCCCTTTATTTCGTTTTCTCTCACTCACACCTTAACGCTCCGTTCCACACTCTTTTCATACGTTCCGTTCTTACCAATCCTACATTTATATTTAAATTTGTTTTAATAGTCAGCCAGTAAAACTATAAAGTATACCAAACGGTAAAAGTAGTTTTAGTCATCGAAAAATAAATTTCGGGGGGAAATTGTAAAACTTTTTTTATGTGAATGAAAAATAAATGTCAATTTTACCGTGTATTTAACGGGTTTAAAAAAAAAAGAATCTATGGATTGACCTTATCGAGGTTTGAAAAGCTGTTTGGTTTAAGCTACGAATAAATAAATTATTATTGTTTTTAATTGAACTTCAATTATGTTTACTCCATTCAAATAGCTGAAGAAGTTTTATTATATGAATTTTTTTCCAAATTATAAACTTTAAAGTTGCAAAGTTCATGTAAAGTTGCAAAAATGTCGCTTAAACCAAATAGCTTTTCATCCCTCGTTAAATGACAAAGACAATGTCTATGAGTTTAAATTAAAAGTATCAGACTAATAATAACTGAAATTACTAACCACTCAGTTTAGGGACAAAAAGTATGCAAATTTGATTTCGTCAAAATTAGCTTGCTGCAATTTATGGGAGCCTGGTAAGTAATGCAAAAAAAATTGTAGTAATTGTTTATGTTTTGATGTTGTAGGTAGGTGAATGGTCACCGTTGCTCACGGATATCAGGAATGCTGTTTACCACTGACTTTTCAAATTTGGTTTGAAGAGAAGTATGTCGTACCGTTCAGGAGACAGCTTGGAGGGGAGTTCATGCCGAAGCCGGATGGTACGTGGGAAGGTCTCTGGAAACTCACTGTCTATGAACGCGGTTCTAAGTAGTCTGATGAAGTGCGGAGCAAAACCCGCTGGTGTAGGACCAATGGAAAAATGAGATAACAGAGTCATCTTGCATGACATGAATGTAATGCAAATGACTCAACTTAGGCGGGGTGGTCCGAAAAGTATAAATTTATCAAAATTGGATCGTAGATTTTTTTTAATTCATAGATTGGTAAACAAGCTCACGGCCCACCTGATGTTAAGTGGTTACTGGAGCCCATAGACATCTACAACGTAAATGCCGCCACATACCTTAAGATAATAGTTTTAAGGTCTCAGCAAATTTACAACGGCTGCTCCACCCTTCAAACCGAAACGCATTACTGCTTCACGGCAGAAATAGGCGGGGCGGTGGTACCTACTCGTGCGGACTCACAAGACGTCCTTTTTTTTTTTTTTTCGGGCCGGGGGCCGAACCTCCTACGAGGTCCCCGCGCATACGGGGCGCGCGGGGTATGTGAGACTCAACGATCTGCAGGTGTTGAGAGCAGATCGCGGGCCCAAGGATTTTAGGACCCACCCACTAAACGACTCCCCTGCACTCTTACACCCGACGTCCGATCCTCTCCGAGGTCAGAACCCAGATGAGGTAGGGGGGTTACCGCGGTCAACACTACAACCAGACGGCGCGGCTCACCCCAAGGACGCCCAGCCGACGGAGCCTTCGAGGCGAATCGAAGGCTCTGAAACGTCGGCCGTCTCGGTACGGCAGCCCGTCAGGCCGCCCAGACAGTGCCGCTGGTGTCCCGGAATACCCCGCTGGACCAAAACCAGCCTGCCGGGTCGGGACGCGATACACCGCCAACCGGTCGCTCTTTCGTAACTCCTTGGCAGCGCGCTAGAGTGCTGGTAGCGCGCCGCGCGGCCTCTACCCCCTCAGGTCGCCCCTTGACCTTCACCGGGGGGAAGCCGCCATCTACAGGGGCCGGAGTCGGGCAAAGGCCCTTCTCCGGCCCCCGGCTCGACGGCGACGGATAGGTGCGGAGAGGGATGAGCTCTCCCTCTCTCGTTCCGCCGCCTCCTTCTGCGAGATGGTGTACTCGCAGAAGTCGAGCATCGCCTTCCAGGACTCATCGCTGCCGAGCATCGTGGCCACGACGGTCGGCAGCGATAAGTCCGGTCCTATTTGCGAGACAAGGACACGGCGTTGCTCCAGCCATGCGGGGCAATATGCGAGCGTATGCTCGACCGTGTCCTCGTCGCAGTCACAGTGGTGACACTCCATCGTCGGTTCCCTCCGGGCGATGCGATGCAGGTACCGGCCAAAACACCCATGGCCGGTAAGCATCTGCGTCAACCGGAAGGTGAGACGCCCTTGGTCACGGTTCGCCCATTCCGCGAGGACCGGGCGCACCGCCTCGACGGTCCGGAGACCGGCCGACGGGTTCGCCAAGCGGCGAGACGTCCGACCACCACTAAAATTGTAGAATAGCGATATTTGAGATATAATAAATATTTAAAAGGTACTCTTCGTATTTAATTTGAAGTCGGTTAAAATACAAGCTTTTTTTTCCATAACCATTAGCGGCTAGCCTATGGGGTTATTCAAACTACGCCCGGACGATGTATTTCTAGAAATTCTATTTTTGTTTTTAATATTAAGGAAGACACTTATATATTTCATTTATAGACAACAGTGATCGCTTACCGTCGGTTCGTTTGGGGACACGATAGAAGAAAATGACCAAAAATGCAGACAAAAAAAAACTAACTTCACACAATCGGGTACCAGGAACCCATAACTATTAGTAAGTTAAATGAAGCAGTAACAGGATAAGGAAGCGATGTTATGTTCAAAGCAAAAAAAAATCGTATGAACCTTAAACCAAAGAGTTAAGGGTTAAATTTGTAAAATTATTTTTGAATTTTCTAGAACTATTTTCGTTGAACGCATGCGTCGGAAATGTTTTTTTTTTATTTCACACGTGGATTCGTCTGTTTTGTTTCCGTTGACAGATAAAAACACAGACAGATTGTTGACAGATTAAAGCACAAGTCCGGCCTCGCGTGGAGTACTGCTCCCATCTCTGGGCCGGGGCTCCCAAATACCAGCTTCTTCCATTTGACTCCATACAGAGGAGGGCCGTTCGGATTGTCGATAATCCCGGTCTCACGGATCGTTTGGAACCTCTGGGTCTGCGGAGGGACTTCGGTTCCCTCTGTATTTTGTACCGTATGTTCCATGGGGAGTGCTCTGAGGAATTGTTCGAGATGATACCGGCATCTCGTTTTTACCATCGCACCGCCCGCCACCGGAGTAGAGTTCATCCATACTACCTGGAGCCACTGCGGTCATCCACAGTGCGTTTCCAGAGGTCTTTTTTGCCACGTACCATCCGGCTATGGAATGAGCTCCCCTCCACGGTGTTTCCCGAGCGTTATGACATGTACTTCTTCAAACGAGGCTTGTGGAGAGTATTAAGCGGTAGGCAGCGGCTTGGCTCTGCCCCTGGCATTGCTGAAGTCCATGGGCGACGGTAACCACTCACCATCAGGTGGGCCGTATGCTCGTCTGCCTACAAGGGCAATAAAAAAAAAAAAAAAAAGAGTTCTTCATTTTTTCAGTATGGCAATCGATTCCTGCCATTATGACCATTATTAGCAAAGTTTTTAATGTAACCTTTATCTAAGCGAATAAAGAAGATTTTTTTGAAATATCAGGATGTTTGTTTGTGGCTTCAAACTCCAAACGTAAACAATTTTTATCGATTAAAAGCTATTACTCGTACGTCAAATATCGATTTTATGTTATAAATCATTTTGGATTCCAGTTTTAATCCAGTCTATTCGTCTGTCAGTCATCGATATTTTGAATAATCGATTCACAATCTCACTTCGCCGCGTACCGTTATACGAACTCTATATTTAGAATATCATGTTACCAACTACAACTATCAAAAACTTGATTCTGTTATATGTATATTTTTTAAATTTTTTTCCTTGATGGTTGGACGCGCTCACGGCCCACCTGGTGTTAAGTGGTTACCGGAGCATACCGAAACGCATTACTGCTTCACGGCAGAAATAGGCAGGGTGGCGGACTCACGTCCTACTATATCCAGCAATTACGCAGATAACAATTTTATAGAGGGTTTAATTTTTATTACACGAAGTTATTCCTTCACCGTGGAAATCAATTGTGGACATTTATCACATACGTATTTCATTGGAAAAATTGGTACCCGCCTGCGGGATTCGAACACCGGTGCATCGCTACATACGAATGCGTCAGCCGTCCTACCAATTAGTCCACGGCGACCTTTTTTTTTCTACCTATGCTGATAGCCTTGAGAGGCTATTTTAGCGTAACCTTAAATAATAGGTGAGCTCACAGGGCTCAAGCCGGAAGTGTTGCTAACACTGGTCCTAGCAAGAGCAGTGCTTCGCAGAATCTACCACCAGATCGGAAACGCGACCCACTGAGAAGATCCGGCGAGAAACTTAGTGGGCTGTGTCTATGGGCTAATTTACTCGTCGAGCCCTTCGTCGCAAGCGACAGGTTCGGCGAGGACGGTGACCGGTGCTTGAGGTACCTAAAAGCACTGTTTAATGGATCGGGAGGATCTGTAATGACGTGCTTAGGGCAACATCGACTGTTTACCATGCGGTCCACAGAATCGGCTAGGCCACGGCGACCTCAAAACGAAACGCACTATCCGGATCTCATAACAGTAAAGAAGTTAAATTTGTCTTTTACTACGGCACTAAACCGAGGTTATCCGTCAATATTATTTCCGATCCATGAATAGCTGAGATCTTTGACGTCAAACAGAGAAGCTTCAATAAATAGACTTCGTTGCGATGATACATTTAAAGTACGACTTTATGCGAGCTTTTTGTTAGGGGGTTGGGGGTTGTTTAGCCCACACCACCGAGCAGCCCTCAAAAAATTAAGCTTCAGCGTGAATCGTACGAATTAAAATTGCCAATAAAAAAAAAACTACCAGGAACCCATAAATCTTAGAAAGTGTGACTGAAAAAATAAATTATTACCAATTGGTGTTTAAAATACAAGCGCCGAGCCTTCTTTACTTAAGAAAGATATATTACGTATTTACAGTTATATCAATTGTTAGGATTTATTTCCATTCAACATTAAACATAACTTGTGTCATATTTTTTAAATGAACTTTTTTCTATTTAAACGTACGTCAAGCAGCATATTTTTTCTGTATGGCAATTGTTTTCTTACGAAGCCATTGTTGCCAGTATCATATTTATAAAAATAATCAAATAATATACAAATTACATATACATACCTGCGTAGTCTGTTAAATGAAATGAAGTTGATTAATTTTAAGTTGTATACGGTGAGATGCGCTGAATTTTTTTTTTGTTTTGGAGGAAATCACCGGACTTCCGTCCTCCACTGGATTTTGAAATAGCTAGAGAAAAAGACGTACGACAAAATGTTTCATTTGCGTTAACAATTGAAAAAAAAAATTGACACATTTCGTTCCCGCCAAAAAACTGCAAAATAATTACCAAAGTGCTTTAACACCCGAGCTATTACAAACAGCACGATGACAGAAAACATTTCAGAGGATGAACGATCCGATCTCTATTCAGAACTACTGTGAAAATTTCAAGCCATTTTAATGAAGATTTGGACTTATAAGTTGTCTCAAAATGGGCGGAGGTTATAAGGAGTTTCCTGCAAGTCGGTCGTGACCTAGGTAGTCGGACCTATTAGGTCTCTTATTGTTAGCAATTTCTCTCAGGCTGAGTTCGTGAGCTCACATTAGGCTAACAGCAACTGCCTAAGTCACGAAGGAAGGAAAACAAATTGCAACATTAATATGCATGCGAATAATCAAATTTGCATAAAAAAAATCACATTTTTCAATACGTCTCATGACCTCAATATGTTAAACTGGTCTTATGATATTTTTACCGTTGCAACGTATGGAATTAACACTTATATGTATGTGTATGTATGTTGTGTGTGTATATATATATATTTTAATGATAACTACACCGCGTGTAATTTTTATCCTAGTGATTCTTGTCCACCAGATGGTTGTCTGGAAGAGATCGCTCATAGCGATAAGACCGCCAATTGTACTTTTTTGTATTTTATATTTTGCATTTTTTTTAAATTGAAATGTGATACAATAAAGCGTCCTGTCTCTCTCTCTTTTTGTACAAGTCAGTGATAAATCGATGTTGTGGCGAGCGCGCTGTCCGCTTAACTGTAAGTCTGTCCTAAATCGTCACTTCGAATCACGTATGATGGTAAGCGGCTTTCAAAGATCATGAACATAGTGATACCAGCACTGACCAGCTTGGGAATAATGAATACAAGCAGAATGCATGAAACCAGCCCTAAACACGTCGTTACGGATCCTCCCGGTCCATTAACGGTGTTTTTAGGTACCTCAAGCACCGGTCATCGTCCTCGCCGAACCCGTCGCCTGCGACGAAGGGCTCGGTGAGTAAATTAACTCACAGACACAGCCCACTGAGTTTCTCACCGGATCTTCTCAGTGGGTCGCATTTCCGATCCGGTGGTAGATTCTGCGAAGCACTGCTCTTGCTAGGGCCAGTGTTAGCAACGCCTCCGGTTTGAGCCCCGTGAGCTCACCTACACGTCAAGGAGAAGCTGAAATAGCCTCTCAAGACTATCAGCATAGGTAGGAAAAAATAAAAATGAAACCTATCAAGTAGTAAGTGATACCCTATTACTCACGAGACGTTGTAAGCAATAGCAGTCGTTTTTTTGTCTCAAACAGGCAGACGGTACAGTAAGTGGCGCCTCAAACGAGCAAGTCAATGTTTCAGAAGTACTAGGATAACATGAACTATAAAGAAGTGGTTTACTTGAAGAAATGTACGCATACAAAAATGAACGTGCCGATTGTAAAAACGAATTCAACTTTTACAACAACTTTTACTTTTACGACAAATCAACAAAAATCATTGTAAAAAATTATTAAATAATAAAAAAATAAACATAATAATTACTTGTAATTTTTTTCACTACAACTAACATCACAATTGAGATTATAAAACATTATTTACTTATTATTTTTCAATAAATTATTCCAAAGCACGTATGTATCACAGGCAAAGCGTTTTATTATTGTAATGTGAATTAATTTAAATAAAACATAGAATTTAAATAAAATTCATATAAAATATTGACAGATAAATAAGTACGTCTAATTTTATGAAATCTCCACGTTCTTATTATTATTACCGTAATAATATAAACACGAACTATCTGATTAATAAGTTTTATTTCGCTTTTGTTCTAAATTGATCGTATTTGTCTAAGTAAATTTCTGATTTATTTAACATCAATCACAAATGCCTCGCTCGCAGGCTCCGAATTTAGAACGCATTACAAAATTTCGAATTTTAGGATTCTTGGTCACACTTTTTTTTTCTTTGTTTGTTTGAGGTTTGTTTACCGCCACTTTCTCGTGATCGGAGAGTGCGCGCGCCGCGACGGTCAACGGTGAAACTGGCAGTCAGTGACAGTAGCCGGCGAGGCGGTAACCGTCTCGAGTTACCGTCCAGTATGTAAATAGAAGCGTTATTTGTGTAGCGACTTACAAACGCGCTCTCAACGTTCTGTCAAATTGCGTTCGTTATTTTTTTTTAAATACACAAGCACAGATAACTCCCAATTATTTATTATCTGGGGGGCTATCTGTGTACACAAGCCACAGAATACAAATTTAAAAGGTTTAAAATTTAGTCACAAATTAGATTCACTTCCATATTGATTAATGTTTATAAAAATCAAATGTATTTAGAATATAGTTAAAGATAAAATCGGCTAGTTAATTTCTTAGATTAGTTCTTAAAATTTTTAGCGCGAATTGAAGTTGACACATATTGCTATATTTTTTTTTTTGGGATTTTATGACCTGGTATTTGCAACCTTTAGATAAACTGGTATAGCTTTAATAGCGAACCACAGTCTAAATTGTAAGGCTGCACGGGTATTTTCCTTCCGTCAATCGTTTCTATTAACATTTCGAATGAAAGTCTGACGATGGGCGGTGCTATTTACCATTTAACATCTCATGATCCGTGAGCACGTCCAGTTAAAGTTTGACAAACAAACAAATTCTACGTAATATTTGCATTACTTACAAGCAATTATTGGGAATACCTTTTATCAGACTGTTATCGCGTTATGGATTAGAAGTACGTTTCTGATTTCTTATCTTTTTTTTTTTAATGACAAAACAAACTAGGCATTATGGTGTGACTAACATTGACATTATTTAGGGTTTTTATTACTTTTTTTTAGGTTCGGTTAGCCCAGCATTTGTTCTGTGGTTGAAAACAATAAAATTTTTGATAATTAGTCATATATATTTATCAAAATAAGATAGAATAAATAAGATTATTATAATATAGGTAAAGATTCGCGTTGTTAAGCCTATGAGTACTGGCAAGTTATTTCGCCTGTTTAGCATCAATAAACAAACAAGACAAACTTAAATTTTATATATTCGTTTAATACAAAAGATGTACATACAGATACATTCTATCAGTAGTTATTTTTAAGTCACATATTTGATAAATTGTTAAAATCAAAATCATAAATTATGGCGTAAGAAATTATTGGTATATCAGCCTGTATCTTATCGTTAACAGTGAGCGATAACAAAAAAGTATCTGTCTTGCTGTTCATTACTGCGCAAAGCATAGGTCAGTGGACAGTGTATAATTTAAAAAAAAACGAAAATGGCGGAAGAAAGACGGCTGGGATCAGATGGTTTACCGGTATGTTTATTTTATTTAAATTACTAGCTGACCCGGCAGACTTCGTAGTGCCACAATCGATAAATAAAAGACCTAATCTTTTGTATAAAATAAACTTAAAACAAACAAAAGGAATTTTGATATTTATCATCTTTTAAACCTTCTCTGGACTTCTAATTCAAGACCAAAATTAGCCAAATCGGTCCAGCCGTTCTCGAGGTTTAGCGAGTTTATTTTCATATTAAATATAAGGGCGAATGGCTCACGCACTGTCTGGTATTAGGTTATTATGAGTTCAACAAAAGTATGGAGGGTAGAGGT
The DNA here is from genome assembly GCF_030269925.1 of Bombyx mori. NCBI lineage: Eukaryota > Metazoa > Arthropoda > Insecta > Lepidoptera > Bombycidae > Bombyx > Bombyx mori. The sequence continues at coordinate 17,735,640 of NC_085130.1, forward strand.
AAGGAGAACCGTCTCTGTGTGTGAAAAGGTGTCCGTTAAAATCTGCTAAATAAGGGTGGCGCTACAGTAACTAGCAACCGGGTAAATTTTAAAAAAGGCGCTGAAAGTTATTAGAAAAAGATAGAGCAATAAAAAAGGACAAAAGAACTGTAAGCACTACAAAATAACAAAAAGTATTTTATTTAAAGCCGATAAGAAAATGCAATCGATGTCTCCACGTTTTACCAAAGCAATAATTTTAGGTTATATTGACGAAATTAGCTTGGACTACGTAAACATGTGAGGTCTTGTTTAAGACACTGTTACTAGCTACTCTATTTTTTTTTATTGCTTAGTTGGGTAGACGAGCTCACAGCCGACCTGGTGTTAAGTGGTTACTGGAGCCCATGGACATCCACAACGTAAATGCGCCACCTACCCTAAGACATAAGTTCCAAGATCCCAGCACAGCACGGCTGCCCCGCCCTTCAAACCGAAACGCATTACTGCTTCACGGCAGAAATAGGCAGGGTGGTGGTACCTACCCGCGTGGACTTACAAGAGGTCCTACCACCTGTAATTACGCAAATTATAATTTTGCGGGTTTCACTTTTATTACACGACGTTATTCCTTCACCGTGGAAATCAATCGTGAACACTTGTTGAGTACGTAATTCATTAGAAAAATTGATACCCGCCTGCGGGATTCGAACACCGGTGCATCGCTCAACATGAATGCACCGGACGTCTTATCTCTTAGGCCACGACGACTTCCTAGTCATTAAATATATTAAAGTTCCTAACTCAGCATACTTCAATCAGTTAACAACTGCTCAATTCATATCATACCCTGTGCCTATGCTAGCGCCATTCTGAAGGATTTTTGAACTGTTATTTAGTGCTGAAAGTGGGACACTTTTTCATGCTCCTCCAATATGAGACGGTTCCCCTTACCTCTACACTCCATAGAAAAAAGTTAAAGACACCCTTCAACTTGAAGTATAAAACACAATTGAATTGTAAAATGGCTTCTCGGCAGTTTGGTTGGTGTTATCTATTCGCGTGGATTAACAATAGGTTTTAAGAGGCTTTGATTTTTATTATACGATGTTATTCTTTCATGACCGTTGGAGATTGTTCGTTCATTATAATTTGCGTAATTACTGGTGGTAGGACCTCTTGTGAGTCCGCGCCGGTAGGTACCACCGCCCTGCCTATTTCTGCCGTGAAGCAATAATGCGTTTCGGTTTGAGGGTGGGGCAGCCGTTGTAACTAAACTGAGATCTTAGAACAACTCTATGCTTAGAACTTATATCTCAAGGATGTGTGGCGCATTTACGTTGTAGTTGTCTATGGGCTCCAGTAACTACTTAACACCAGGTGGGCTGTGAGATCGTCCACCCATCTAAGCAATAATAAAAATTATCGCCATTTTGAAAATATCAAATGAATGAATGAATGATTGTCATTTGCCTTCAATAAATAACTCATAGGGAGTAAATATAAGTAACATGAAAATTTTTATTTTTCGTTTTTGCGTTAAAAATTCGTGCTTATTATGTCATTACTATTAATTAAAACTTAATTTAAAAGTACCTCATCACTAAAAATCGCCAAACAAACAAACGCGAACATTAATTATTTTAAATTGCTAATTCTTCATATTTATGCGATCCTGGTACTTTAAAATTAATAAAGTTTAATTTGTCTCATAGTTCAATTGAGGTCGCCGCGTAGCCTGGTCTGTCTCAAAGCAGCATGATTGCTGGTGCTCGCGGCAGTAACCGCTTACTATCAGATGGGCTGTTTGCTAATCTAAAATCCAAACATCCAAAAATCTTAATTCTTCTCGACTATAGTTCGTCATGGACTCATTCTAAAATAAAATCTTAGGTTACTTTTAATATAAATTAAAAAAAAAAAAAAAAAAAATACTCCGCGCAGGGAGTTCAAGATAATCCTGGTGGAGTCTATGTTGCGGACGATAATCCCGGAGGAGTCCACATCGTGGACAACAATAATCCCGGAGGAGTCTACGTAGTTGACGATAATCCCGGAGGAGTCTACGTAGTTGACGATAATCCCGGAGGAGTCCACATCGTTGACGACAATCCCGGAGGAGTTCACATCGTAGATAATACCGAAAGGGCGATTAATGTAAGTTTCTTTCATTGCTTAGATGGGTGGACGAGCTCACGGCCCACCTGGTGTTAACTGGTTACCGGAGCTCATAAACATCCACGGCATAAATGTCGCCACCCACCTTAAGATATGAGGTCTCTTTTGGATCAAAGATCATAGATACCTCACTCTTTGATTCCCGCCAGAAATGCTCACAAGACGCCGTATGTGCCACCAGTAGAAGTTAGTATAGTTAATAGGCCATCACCTCAAGATTATTACTATTGTGGGGCGTTGCCAAGGCCCATGGACAGCAATGTACCCTTACAAACCTGACATACCTTGAATCGGCTATTTCGCTAGCTTCGATAAGAATTACCGTCTCCTTCATTCCGAGTGAACCCAGGATATTAATGATAAAAGCCGCATAGACAGAGCGAGCGAAGTTTTATTGTTTTATTTTGTTAATTTAGTATCTCCCCAGATGCAAAAGTAAATGGGAGGTATCGGTTTTATTAAATTACAAAAAGTCCACTAAAAAGTCTCATTAAAGAACCACATCTCTTTGATCTAAGACTTTATTTTATCCCATCTCTACTCGTTTAGTTTTTGTAATTTCATCCTAATTATTATCCTAATACAGTCTCGAATTAATCAACTCACATTTATTTTCATTTCGCTACATAACATTATTCATATCACTACATAGTATAAAACAAAGTCGCTTTCTCTGTCCCTATATCTGTCTGTCCCTATGTATGCTTAAATCTTTAAAACTACGCAACGGATTTTGATGCGTTTTCTTTTAATAGATAGAGTGATTGAAGAGGAAGGTTTATATGTATAATAATATCCATTAAATAGTGGAGAAATCAATAATAAATTACAGTTTCCGAAGCGAAGCGAGGGCGGGTCACTAGTAACAGAATAAAAGGAGATATAAGTCTTAGTCAGAAATTCTTTAGAAAAATATCCAATATTATTATAATCTTTAAGGAAATGAAAATTTTAAACTATCTTATACACACACGAAGTCTTTGTATTTTCAATAAATAGGTGATTCGTCTTAGGGTTTTTGTCAGATATTTATTATTTTAATACTTGATTTGTTCCAGATCGTAGAATAAAGAAAAAAATATATATCCTAAATAAATTTTGTAACTTTTTATTTATTAAACATTATAATATAAAAAAAGAATTGTTTTATTTTGACTTGTTTTATTAGCTTATCAAAGGTTTTATTTTTATTTGCCTACACGAGTATAAGCGTTGGTAGCTTATGAGATTATTCCAAATACTCACGGGCCGGTAGGTGAGCTCACGGGCTCAACCTGAGAGAGTGTTGCTAACACTGGCCCTAGCAAGAGCCGTGCTTCGCAGAATCTACCACTGGATTGAAAAGGCAACCCACTGAGAAGATCCGTGGGTTCTGTCTATGGGTTATTTCTCACGTCGAAATCGACGGGTTCGACGTGGAGTGCCTGGAGAACCCAAAGCCACCGACAAGAGAAGATTCTTAGGGCGGTGGCGGCTTTGCCTTGCTCTGTGGCCTGGGTCAGATATACAGGGTGTCCCAGAAAGAATGGATAATCCTGAAACAACTCATAGTAGAGCTATTACCACAAGATAACCACCACACCGCCTATTTCTGCCGTGAAGCAGTAATGCGTTTCGGTTTGAAGGGTGAGGCAGCCGTTGTACTGTTAAAAGTGAGACCTTAGAACTCATGTCTTAATGTGGTTGGCGGCATTTACGTTGTAGCTTTCTATGGACCGTGAGCCCGTCCACCCATCTAAGCAATCTATATATATAAAAATGAATTGCTGTTCGTTAGTCTCGCTAAAACTCAAGAACGGCTGGACCGATTTGGCTAATTTTGGTCTTGAATTATTTGTGGAAGTCCAGAGAAGGTTTAAAAGGTAGATAAATATGAAAATGCTCAGAATTAAATAAAAATAACTATTTTGTTTTCCCTTTGATGTGTCCCCCGTCGGACGGATTCCTTATGTTTGTTTTAAGTTTATTTTATACAAAAGTTTAGGTCTTTTATTTATCGATTGAGGCACTACGAAGTCTGCCGGGTCAGCTAGTACAACAATAAAAATAAGCTTGTTACTTACTAAGTCGCTTTTTAAACTTTTAATAAGAAATTTAGAGCTGTTTCACATTGATTTTTGGAAACCTATTTGTTTCTTTGTTCGTGTCATTAGGACGACAGCGTCCACGAAAATTGTAAAATATTCTCGAAGCGTCTGAAATAATACTTGTATATATGTAAAATAAAATGAAAACGAGTAACAATTTTAAAATCTATTTTAATTATACCTGCGATTCGCGAAAACTGAAGTCAATGATACTATTGGTATAATTATTACAATCATTTTAAAGAATCTGTAAATTGAATTACGTTTTTTGATAACTCAAGAGCCCTGGTTTTTTAAAATACGTTTTTTAGTAACTAAGAAGAATTCACGCAAGGTCATCGGGCCCTAAATTAGGATTCCGTGTGTTAAGGGCACCAGTCCAGAGATACTTAAATAAGTTTTGAATATACATATACATTTAAATATATACGTATATGTATAGATAATAAACACCCAGACGAACAGCAAACAGAACTGTTCATCACGCGAACGTTTGCTCGATGCGGGGATCGAACCCACGACCCTCTGCGTAAAACTAGGGGCCGCTAATAACTGCACCACCGGGTCAGCCTTTGAGATCTTTGTTGAGACTACAGAGCACACAAACATACGTACACAACGACTTTTATTTATTTATTAATATTTCAAAATAATATACTAGAATACCGTAGAAATGTACCAAGGAAGCATAAGTGTTAGGAGGTAAATTGTTTGAAATGAACCTACCGTGCACTGCACTACCCCAAGAACGATTGATTTCGTCTACAGAAACATGGATGTACCTATAAGGCGGATGTGGCTTTTAGTAATCACCGCACACTCATATTACTAGTTTTTTTTAAAATAAAAAGCTCACCAGTATCCGAAGAACTGTGACAGCTCCATGCAGTCGACCTCCTTCCGGTCGTCAGCGATGCCAGAATCTAACTCTTCGTCAGTAGAACTCTCCGACTCCGAACGCGCGCTCATTATCAAAACGACACAGAATGTCCAAAAAACTCGTCAATTTCATAGGTCCGCTAACGAAATGTAACTTTTAAAAATGTTTGACCTCTTCACTTTCATTAGGTCCTGGTACTTCGTTTTTTTTTTTTTACTGATTTCAATTGACGGACTGGCTCAAAACCCCAGTTAATGTGATGATAGATGGTTATGTTCATAGACGTCATAATGTCTATGCCTCCGCAACCCTTGAGACTTGAGGCCGATATTTACTGTCTTGTGACAGAAACATGAACCTATTTCATATGCATAAACGTGCTACCAAACTATTCTAGATTTTTTTATTTGAATAACGGTGTGATATAAGTATTCATAGTTAGCTAAGAATAAATAAACCGTCCTCGTCGAACCCGTCGCTTGCGACGAAGGGCTCGACGAGTGAACTAACCCATAGACACAGTCCACTGAGTTTCTCGCCGGATCTTCTCAGTGGGTCGCGTTTCCGATCCGGTGATAGATTCTGCGAAGCACTGCTCTTGCTAGGGTCAGTGTTAGCAACTCTCCGGTTGAGCCCCGCGAGCTCACCTACAAACGTTAGGGCGAAGCTGAAATAGCCTCTCAAGGCTATCAGCATAGGCAGGAAAAAAAAATAAAAAAAAATATGTAATGTGTAATTAAGAAATAATGAAGCAGGTTTTATAAAATTATAAAAAACATTTTCCCGGGATAAAGAGACTTGCATGAGTCACACGAGTCCAACACTTGGCATCCTATCCTTCATAGCTTTCATTATTCAATTGTATACGAGTTACAATTATCCAACACTTGGGATTCTATTCTTCATACTTGCTTTCATTATGGCAATAGTGTTCTTGTGACATTAATTAGGTATTTATTATAAAAATATTCTGTTTTATGATAAATAGAGCGAAATGAGATGAAGTTGAAATTACACGCGATGATCTAGCGACGTCATTTTTAATTATTTCATTAATAAAAGAATTGTGTTCCCTGTAGGATTACAAATCTACTTTAAACAGACAATAGTATGTGCTATGCTTCAGCTAACCCTTTCATGCTATTTCCCGAAAAGCGTGAATTTTAATAAATTGTAATAATCCATAAAACTTTTTGAAACTCACTTTGTGTGTCACGTAAAAATAAAAAAGAATGTGAGCCGTCACGGGACGCCTGGCAGATGTGAAATATCGACATTATTTTGTAAAAGTAATATGCAGAAAAGAACAGATTGTGATAGGAACTAAATATGTCATAATGATAAAATAAAATATTACGAAAAAATTATTCGATTTCAAGTAAAACACAGGTTATGTGTACTGTAGTAAACTACACTACGGAGTATACACTATAGGTATCCGAGCTCAGTGTAGCGAAGCAGATGGCTTAACGCCGGATCGAGTGGGAGAGAATCGCACAGTCGATTGCGCATGGCGATGCGTCGCCACACCGTACACACTACTGCATATAGACTGTATATATATACCATCATATAGCGTGGCGACGTCCATGCGTCCCCACGCCAGAAATCGGTTTTTACGTGCGCCTATAGATGTTTCACATCAAAATGAACGAAAACTAATAATGACCCGTAAATACTAAAGTAGGTAGATATAACAAAATAAAGATGTTTAATAGTGTCCGTAATAGAAAACCTTTTCAATCTTTCACCAAAGCTGTACAATCCATTAGACAGATAACACAGCCAAATTATACACGTCACTACAATTTGTTGCGACGATGAAATATCTATTAGGCGTTTCATTAGTTCAAAACCTGCCAATAATTTTAATGTAGGTCATGTTAATGTTGTATTATATACGGATCGTGCAAAGATACATCTTGAAATTTAAAAGAAATTCCGAATTCCCTTTGCAGATTATTCGTTTATATTAAAAGATCAGCAGATTCAAATATGCTAAGAATGATTGCACGGCTATTTCATTGTACAAACGGTAGATAACCTCAAAATTATATGTGACAGTTATCTTACTCACCAACAAAAAAGTATCAATAACTCCGACTTAAATATACCATTGGTAATTACGCCGGTCAATACGGCATTCTCTGATGGACATTAATTTTAAGACAAGGACAAACGAACACAAATAATGTTTAACATTAGAAGAATCCAGAATATATTATTTATTTACATCTCTATTTACTATAGCAGAGATGTATTAATACCTGCTTCTCTGATTTTAATAAGGTTTTCGAGGAAGATTTTAGTATTTAATTCGTAGATATTTTGGACAAAATGGCTGAACTATAGTGGTGTTCTATCATTATATATTATACTAGCAGCCGGCTCCGGCTCCGCTCGGTTCTTTAACAAAAATTTCAACGATATTTGACGTTGTTTTATTTTTTAAAATAAAAGAACACTTATTGCTGCATAACTATAATAGTTAGAGATATGCTGTCGCGACACTTTTTGTAAATAATAATGTGTTCCACAAAGTCATAGTACTTATATTATTTTATTCTACTATCATCAATAGTTTTCGCAGGGCACGCGATGTAAAGAATATTTTAGGATTTTTTTTTATATCCTGGGTTATATTATTGGAGTTTTAGTAAAGATTCCTAATTTTTTCAAAAAAGATTATAGCCTATGCCACTCGGGAATAGTGTAGCTTCCAAACAGTGAAATAATTTTTCAAATCGGTTCAGTAGTTTTGGAGCCGATTAAATACAAACAAACTAACAAATCTTTCCTCTTTATAATATTAGTATAGATATATCTTCATAATCAAACATTGATATCGAGGCAGACAGCATTCCTGATGTCCGTGGGCAAAACAAAAAAAATATACTACTAAATATATTTTACCAGTTACCAGGCTCCCATAAATTGCAGCAAGCTAATTTTGAAGTTAAGAATTTGCATCCTTTTTTATCCTAATCTGATTGATCTGAAGTTTCAGTTAGTCTGACACTTTTAATTTAAACTCAGATATATTGTATTTATCATATTATTATATCGAAGGGTCAAAAGGGTATTTAGTAAAAGCGATATTTTTGTAACGTTAAACCTTAAGCTTGGAAATATGGAAATAATATCATGACAAGAAACTTCTTCAGTTATTTCAATGGAGTAAATATAATTGAAGTTCAATTAAAACAACTGTTTGATGATAATACCAAACGAAACGCACCTTTCCTTACTGGTGGTAGGACCTCTTGTGAGTCCGCACGGATAGGTACCTCCGCCCCGCCTATTTCTGCCGTGAAACAGCGTTTCGGCTTGAAGGGTGGGGCAGCCGTTGTAACTATACTTGAGACCTTAGAACTTATATCTCAAGGTGGGTGGCGACATTTACGTTGTAGATGTCTATGGGCTCCAGTAACCAGTAACCACATAACCATTTAATAAAAAAAATTTTTTTTGTCTTGTACATATTTCTATATAGTGTCGGATAAATGGCGTAAGATAAATGTCGCGTATTAAGGCGAAATGTCACTTAAATCCCTCGATATGACTTATATTGAGCAAATAAAGAAAGTCCAGTCCACAAATGCGATCGAAAAGCTATTTTATAAACAAAAATAAATCTTTGTCCTACGTTTAACTTTTGTACTTTCCAAATCGTTAATTCTCTTGTGATGGAACTCCCCATTGACACAACCCACTGAGTTTCGGATCTTCCGGATCTTCTCAGTGGGTCGCGTTTCCGAACCGGTGGTAGATTCTGCGAAGCACGGCTCTTGCTAGGGCCAGTGTTAGCAACATTCCGGTTTGAGCCCCGTGAGCTCACCTACACGTCAAGGAGAAGCTGAAATACCCTCTCAAGGCTATCAGCATAGATAGGAAAAAAAAATGGAACTTGGTATGTACTGCCCTTGTCGTTATTCCAGAAAAAATCCCGCCATAGTTCCATCATCGTACCACAGATGGCGTTAATGTATTTTAAAAAAAAACCTTTTTTAAATTAGTCTATTAGAGTTAGTCTCAATACTTCGTGACCAGGTTAAACTTGTTCCCGAAACCTCCGTTTTTTTTATTTCCTAGATGTGTGGACGAGCTCACAGCCCACCTGGTGTTAAGTGGTTACTGGAACCCATAGACATCTACAACGCAAATGCGCCACACGCCTTGAGATAATACAAGTTCTAAGGTCTCAGTATAGTTACAACGGCTGCCCCACCCTTCAAACCGAAACGCATTACTGCTTCACGGCAGAAATAGGCAGGGCGGTGGTACCTACCCGCGCGGACTCACAAGAGGTCCTACCACCAGTATGTAACTGCCAGTAGACTGAGTTTGTAACTGACTCCTTTAGACGCGAGTTTGACCCACTTTAAACGGCCAGATTTAATTCAAACTTTGTAGATTTCTCGAGGACCGATGACAATACACTAATTTGATAAGATTATTTCATTATTCAATTTGCAAAATAAGATTTTTGCCAATTTATATAATTTTTAACCTATAGTCGATAAGACAGGAATTGATGTAAAAGTACTTAATAGTTTTAAAAATACGTTTTTATAGAAAATTTAACCAAAAAAGAAAAATATATAAGTAATGCTGTAAACCTTCGGATCCCTAATCCCTAATGTTAGATTTGATGAATTAATTTGTTTGTCTTGGATTTATCTGGCACAGTGATCACCGTGTGACATTTGGGACTGCATTGTAGCCAAGATTATGTAAGTACAACATACAATTTTATTTTTATCGGCCTAGATTTTTGAGGATCGCGATTGGCTTTCGTTCGCCTGCTTCCTGGTTTGACCATCAATCAATTAACAGAGACAATTATCTTTTTTTTTGTTTGTTCAATCAATAATAAAATGTTTAGGTATTTTTTTTCCTTAGATTTTTTTAAAGTCGAAAAGGTCCAAACTTTATATGTATTAAAATTAAATTAAAGAAAAATACGTTCAAATTAGGTATTAAAGTTAATAATAATAAATAAATAACAATAAAAAATTAAATTACGTCATTTTTTGGTTAATTTTAAAGAATTATTGCATTTGAAGTACCAGGAACACAGAAATGTTAGGATGTGTATTGAGTTATAAATTTTCGCAAGTAATTATTTTTTAACCTATTTGTTTGATTCAATTACAATTGAAAAGGTAAAAATTTGAAAAACACTTAACGCACTGGAATTTAATTTTTATATTTATTAAAATACGATTCTTGGCGAATTCAATTAGGTAAATAGAGTTGTACTTTATAAATCAAGAAACCGTTGAAATAATTCAAAATTGGCAACACTCAACTCACGAGACACGGGTTTTTTTTTATTAGTTCGCGCCAATCTTGAAATTTTTGCTTTATTTACAAATAACACATTTCACTGCACTTTAGCTTTTGTTTTGTTCGTCGGTTAAAGACGTTAGTTTTGTTTGAAGTCGGTTACAGACTGTTCACGTTTTGTTCGATTTTCGAATGCAAGACAGAAGACGCATGGAGTGGCCACATGTTTTTAGTTTCATTAGAACACGCTTTTTTTATTGCCCTTGTAGGCATAAGAGCATGCGGCCCACCTGATTGTGAGTGGTTACTGTCGCCCATGGACTTCAGCGATGCCAGGGGCAGAGCCAAGCCGCTGCCTACCGTTAAGTACTCTCCACAAGCCTCGTTTGAAGAAGGACATGTCATAGCGCTCGAGAAACACCGTGGAGGGGAACTCGTCCCAAAGCCGGATGGTACGTGGCAAAAAAGATCTCTGGAAACGCACTGTGGATGAACGCTGTAGCTCCAGGTAGTATGGATGAATTCTAGTCCGGTGGCGGGCGGTGCGATGGTAAAAACGAGATGAAGGTATCATCTCAAACAATTCCTCAGAACGTCATTCTCAAATTGGCAACTTTAAGTATAAGGACTTTTTTGCTAAAGGGCTATGCCAGCTACGACCGTGTAGGTGAGCTCACGGGCTCAACCAGAGAGAATTGGTTAAAACTAGCCCTAGCAAGAGTAGTGCTTCGCTGAATCTACCGCCGCGTCGGAATCGCGAGAAGATCCGGCGAGAAACTCAGTGGGTTCTGACTATGGGTTAGTTTGCTCTTAGAACTCTTCGTCGTTAATCAGAGTTCGACGAGGACTAAGATGATGATTGTTTAGCGACGTGTGCAAGATAATTCCGATTCCGCCCAATGAGGCCCGAACGCGCGATTATCAAATTTTCGATTCTTGCACTCTACACACCTGTCGAGTTCGTACTTGGGGTCGTTCTGAGGCATCGGGGGTAGCGGATTTGAGGTCGTTCACGATATCCCACCGTCTCTCGTATTTTATTATACAAAATAATGATTGGTTGTTTGTAAAGCCGGTTTACGGACGATAGGTTTACGTGATAACGTCAGTAGCAGAACTATTGGAACTGCTAGCTCTGACGTCACGCGAGAAGAGAGATAAATGTGTCACAAGCCAACGCTTGGGCCGGTCGTGCCTCTCTATCGCTTATTCCGACCTCTCGCTTGCAAGATCAGGCGGAACGTGACACTTTTTCGTGCGTGCAGCCGGTACTCTTCGATTTTTAAGACGTTATCACGTCAAAAAACAAAACAATACATTTCGACTCCACGCCACCGTTGTTCTTTGGTCAGCCAAGTGCGTACGTCTATTTTAGGCAAGAGCTTCTTCTAGACGGAGACACTTTAATGCGAACGTAAATTAATTAATCTCACCGTACTAGAGTAATTATAATTTTATGTTAAGCCACATTCGAAGTATCAAATATTTTCTAGACGCGGTTATCGAAATCAGACCTTAATTATTGACATCTAAGATTTGGATTCAATTAATAATAGGTATTTCCTTACGAAATGAAGCCGTCAGCGCAAAAGTGGCCTTACCGCGGTTAACATGGAGATAATGAGGTTTGAATTTACTTCTAAACTGCTTCGTAGGCAAAAAAAATGTTTACAAAACCATCTGTAATCTATGGGACACATTCCCGACCGAATGGTAAACAGACGATGTCGCCGTAAACACGTCATTTCGGATGCACCTGATCCACTAACGGTGCTTTTAGGTACCACAAGCACCGGTCATCGTTCTCGTCGAACCCGTCGCTCGCGACGAAGGGCTCGGCGAGCGAATTAACCCACAGACACAGCCCACTGAGTTTCTCGCCGGATCTTCTCAGTGGGTCGCGTTTCCGATCCGGTGGTAGATTCTGCGAAGCACGGCTCTTGCTAGGGTTCGTGTTGGCAACGTCGTCAGGTTTGAGCCCCGTGAGCTCACCTACTTTCTCTGCGAATCTAGTATAACCCCTCGAGGTTACTAGAACAGGTAGGAAAAAAAAAAGATTGGCGAAACTAGGGACAGACCGGTTTTGCATCTAAATTTATTATGTTTTAAATAAGTTGAAATATCTAAAAACACGAATTTGAAAAATTTTACGGTTAGGCCACTTTTGCGCTGACGGCCTCAAATAATCAAATTGCCCTTTAATATACAAAAAGTTATAGTAATTTTTTTTATTTGTATCTATCAAAATATGCACTCACTCATTCTAGACATGTCTAATAGCGCGTAGTGGTAATTTAAAAAAATCCCTTCTTGAAGAAGACAGGTAGGTGTATGCGAGCCAACAAACTCCTCAAAGACACTGTACTCTCGGGCATTTTTTTTATTGCTTAGATGGGTGAAAGAGCTCACAGCCCACCTGGTGTTAAGTGGTTACTGGAGCACATAGACATCTACAACGTAAATGCGCCACCCACCTTGAGATATAAGTTCTAAGGTCTTAGTATAGTTACAACGGCTGCCCCACCCTTCAAACCGAAACGCATTACTGCTTCACGGCAGAAATAGGTAGGGTGGTGGTACCTACCCGTGCGGACTCACAAGAGGTCCTACCACCAGTAATTACGCAAATTATAATTATGAGGATTTGATTTTTATTACACGATGTTATTCCTTCACCGTGGAAGTCAATCGTGAGCATTTATTGAGTACGTATTTCATTAGAATAATTGGTACCCGCCTACGGGATTCGAACACCGGTGCATCGCTACATACGGATGAACCGGACGTCTTATCCTTTAGGCCACGACGGTGGTAGATTCTGCGAAGCACTGCTCTTATTAGGGTCAGTGTTAGCAACTCTCCGGTTGAGCCCCGCGAGCTCACCTACAAACGTTAGAGCGAAGCTGAAATAGCCTCTCAAGGCTATCAGCATAGGTAGGGGAAAAAAAAGGCTCTCCTGTAAAGTTGCTAAAATGTCGCTTAAACCAAATAGCCCTTACCAGATATAATATTTGTGAAGCACCATTTTCAAAGATGAACTTCATTAAGACTAAATTTCTGTCTCGACTGACTGAAGAATATCTCCAGGATTTAATGTCAATAGCTTGCACTAATTTCCCTTCAAACTTGAGACAACTGACTTGAGAAACTTGAGACTTTTTTACTGGTGGTAGGACGTCTTGTGAGTCCACACGGTACTACCACGCTGCCTATTTCTGCCGTGAAACAGTAATGCGTTTCGATTTGAAGGGTGGGGTAGCCGTTGTAACTATTCTAATACCTTAGAACTTATATCTCGAGGTGGGTGGCGCATTCACGTTGTAGATGTCTATGGGCTCCACTAACCACTTAACACCAGGTGGGCTGTGAGCTCGTCCACCCATCTAAGCAATCAAAAAAAATTACAGTTTGCAGCAAAGAAGGTTATTTTTCCTAATTGATATGCAAAAAAATACCTTTGTTATTACGTCAATTACATTTGTTTAACAAAACATTTTCTAATATATAAAATTCTCGTGTCACAGTTTTCGTTGCCATACTCCTCCGAAACGGCTTGACCGATTTTGATGAAATTTTTTGTGCTTATCCGGTATCTATGAGAATCGGCCAACATCTATTTTTCATTCCCCTAAATGTTAGGGGTAGTCCACCCCTAAATTTTTTTATTTATTTTTTAGACAAAATTTTTAATTTCTATTTTTTTTATGATACAACATACAAAAATACATACAACCCTAAATTTTCACCCCTCTACGATCAACCCCTATTTTTTATTTGTTAATTATAAATTTTAAATTTTTTGGCAAGATTTTATTTTTTATTTTGTCATGACTTAAAATAAAAAAAAAAATATTCCGCAGATCCGCAATAAGGTTGCAAGATGCCAATCAAATATTATAATTGTAGTACGATAAATTCTTATTCAGAGTTTATAATTTCAAGTTCCTTTAATTTTGTTTTTTTTTTTTTAAATTCAATTTGATCTCCTGCCCTCGCCGGTCGACTACTGATCAACTATCAATCGATCAGATATCCCCGTCAGATGTCACCACTCATCCAGCAAACATCACGTAGTAGGGATGAGGACGAAGCCGGTCTCCTGTCTTACTCACTATACATTTTTCAGTCATGTTTCTTTGGTTTTATTTGTGTATCAATCGTAGCTTGCCAGCCATGTTTTTTTGGTTTTATTTGTGTATCAATCATGTTCAGTAGGTCTGAGAATCGGCTACTATCTATATTTCATATCCCTAAGTGATAAGGGTTGTCCACCCCAAACATATATTTTTGATTATTATTTTTTGGTTATAATGAGGTATGAAGTATAGTCCCCGGCACGTAACTTGGCAAGAGTCGCTAGATGCGTAGAAGTCGTTTTTTAGGTCTCTTTGGTTGTCAATCGGGACGCGGGGAAAGACGTAGCACCGTTCCGAGCGCGCGATTGGTGAGTCAGTCGACCCTCCCCTCCCGCACCGCGTCCACGTTCCGTTCGCTCACGGTTACACATGCGCCTACTAAAGTTGTAGGAACCCTTTGTTTATATTGAGTTTTTGTTACGAGTTGTTATTATTGTTTTAAATTTAGTTTTTGTTACGAGTGTTATTAGAACGAAGTTCCTTACGGCAGGCTTGGAGGGGATAGGGATTTTGCTGCGCGACCGAACTGAAAAAAATGTGATAGAAAAACCGTAAGAAAAAATCCGTGGAAAAAATCAATGGAAAAAAGTGCGTGGAATAAAACCGTTAAATGAGACGTGCGCAGGCGCGACAGTCGCATACACAAGCGAGTAGTGTATAATACCTTTCTCTTTCTCCCTCTTTCTTTTCGTTCTCTCATCCATTCCTTTCTATTTTACGTAATTTATTATTTCCTAAAATACTGAATTTCCTAAATACTTTCCTATACTTAAATAAAAACTAATCAGCAAAATTTAAGAGAAAAATCAAGAAAACCAACATAAAATTGAGCACGATTTTTTTTTTTGCAAATTGTGTCGATTCTACATTAGCCGAAGGAACTTCGTTCCTACCTGGTGTCCCACGACACCACATTTTCATTTTTGTTTTAAATTTGTTTGTAATGGTAGGACCAAATACCAATGACCATAATTATAATCGATTCAGTCACTGAGCGTTTTATTATTTACGCCAGTGACGACAGCGACTCTTCGTTATGTCGACGATGAGGAGCCAACTCCTTCCACCAGCTCAGGTGCTACCATAAATTGAATCCAAGGGGTAGCACTATTAGAAAATGATAGTGACGACGGCGACACATAATTTTTAATATTAAGTATATTTTTTTAAATAAACTTTTAAACTTTTAATTGTATTTTATTTATAACACCTGACACACTTCACGAATTCCTCTCTTTTCTTTAACTTTCTTCTAAACACACAGGCTTACAAATAAATTATGGCAAATAAAAAATTTAATAAAATAAAATTAACATATATGAGTCGTCTATTATCAAAGGTGGCAATCTGTGCATTTGAACAAAAAAATGTTATTGATATGTCAATACAGATTGATTTGAATATAATCGTCTCCTTCAAAGAATACGGTTCAAAACCTGCATTAAATATAGGTTTACACTTAACCTGTTATTTATCTAAGATGTCGTTCAGAAGAGTTTTGTGACTGCCAATGGAATACAAAGTCAATAATTCGTTTTTCTGATTTGAAATAATTTTCCAAAAGTCACATTGCCGGCTTTGATAATAGTCGACTCATATGCGGGCAATAAAAGTGACCATTTTTTGGTTGCAATGTACACTATGCGCGACATTACCCCCACTACACCAAAACCTTGCCAACTTACGTGCCGCTTACTATATTATGTGGTTGAATGAGGTTTTTGAGAATTTTATATATTAGACTAGAATTTCCCTAGAAATCTTATTTAAGGCAACACAACGTTTGCCGGGTCAGCTAGTTTTCTATAAAATTATTAGCGGACCGCTATGGTCAGTTCATTTCTTAAAACAGATTCCTAGTGAAATTAATTGGTGATCCCTGCTCTACACCAATAAAACAATAAATAATAGTTTAAAAAACTAACAAAATACGCTTATATAGAAAATCAACTAAATAATAGAAAATAAAATGTTATGAATTGGAATTAAAAATAATGTAAGAAAAAATGATTTTATTGTAAAAAAATAGCCTGGGGTGCATGGTATCAGTAGTTATAAATATTTTATGAACAGATATGAGTAGAAGGGTTATTTTGATAATATCCTGAAAAGCACCCCACACTTTTTACAATAAAATCATTTTTTCTTACACTATTTTTAATTGAAATTCATTAAAATTTATTTTCTATTTTTTAGTTGGATTTTTTATAAAAGCATATTTTGTTAGTTTTTTATTTATTTTTCATTTCTTATTTGATTTTTTTTTTATTTTGTTTAAATATTGTATTGTCATTGTTCCTTAATAAGTATCCCAAATATCGAGTTAATCCAACGTTTTGAAGGGGGTCAAAACCATGTTCAAACATTCCGTTACAAACATACATACGTCTGAAGCTAATAAAAGCGTATTAAAAATAAGAAATAAAACGTCCCGCTCATTTCACATAACTCTTTATTTTCAATCTATTCTGTATATTCTTCAAGCGATCTTGGTTCGATTTGCAGTGTTCCCTATTAGTCCTGGCCGCTCCCTCCAAACAAGACTTCACAACGCGCACCCTAACCAGCTTTCCCTCAAAGAAAACCTCCTTGCACTTATCACAACACTGTTTGTTCAACTCCGATATATTTTTTAAAACACTAGACTTGCTTCTCCCTCTCACATAACACAATTCACACAGTTTCATCGTTGTAATTTCATTCTTCATGATTATTCTCTTCTTCACAGCTTGGTTGTGCTTTTTAGACAGGGACAGAGAGAGGTGGTACTTATGGTGTGACGTCATTCTGTGCCTTTCTTTATTATAATACACTAAGTGGCAGATGTAGCACTTTTTGCCGACACTCTTTACATGTCTAGCTTTCAATGTGGTCTGGTGTTTCTCGAGTATGTGCTTCCTCATGGTCGTTGTGATATATCTCTCACAGATCAGACACTTGTGTAGCTTATTCATGGGCTCGAGACTGAGAGAGATGTGACTTGTGTCGTGGAGGATTTTATCATATCTGCAATGAGATAATATGGTTTAACTTTTGTATATGTTAGTCACAAATAGCATACAGTATTGTAAGTACAAGTAGCTCCCATCATCCAGTCTAATTCTACTGGGAAGCAGTCAGTCCAGTTTGAAACAAGGCAGTAACTGTACAAAATAGTCGCGATTTTGATATATTTCTAAAAAATGGGTTATGATTCAGTAATATAAGCTAATCCACTTGATTATTGTTATAAAATATATCGAAAAATCATAGAAAACCATAATTTAATTGCAAACGATATATGTACCATATTACTTACATTACAATTCAACAAATGCTTTAAAAACAATATCTTTTTAACATAGAGTATGTTAACATAGAATAAGAGATACAAATAAAATTTTAAATGGTAAAAACCAACTTTGGTGTTCATAACAATGAAGTAAATTATTCAAAATACCATTTTTAATTCAATAGAATAAATGTTAATTGAATCATATAAGCAATCTTAATTATATCACACTTACCTACTATAGAATATTTTATTACAAAATTTACAGTCAAATCTGCCAAATTCAATTAGTTCATCATAATGTACACTTGTAAGCGTACTAGGATTACTTTTCAAGTCCTCCTTGCATATTATGTTCTCCTGGTAATTTGAGTCTAGCGAGGATAGTATTTCTTCATCCTGAAAGTAATTTGATTAAATTATTTGGCGAGTGCATGATAGTACAACAATGATGATATTGTTAATGAGTAATGTCAGGGATGCTGCTGAGCTGTTTCCTATCCTTAGGACTCTAGAATAACATCGTGTAATAAAAATCAAACCCGCAAAATTATAATTTGCGTAATTACTGGTGGTAGGACCTCTTGTGAGTCCGCGCAGGTAGGTACCACCACCCTGCCTATTTCTGCCGTGAAGCAGTAATGCGTTTCGGTTTGAAAGGGTGGGGGCAGCCGTTGTAACTATACTGAGACCTTATTACTTATATCTCAAGGTGGGTGGCGCATTTACGTTGTAGATGTCTATGCGCTGCAGTAATCACTTAACACCAGGTGGGCGGTGAGCTCATCCCCTCATATAAGCAATAAATAAATAAACTCATTTGAAGCTCATTCTATTACACTCAAGAAACAACCCTAGAGAGCATCTGTGGAATATCTCTCCCGAATCAATTACATATGAGCAGAATGTTTCCAGGTACTATCGCTAAATCCTGCTCCAGTGTCGAGTGGGATGATGGTAAAAAAAAAAAAAAATGAAGGGCTCATCTCTCGGGTTTATACGAGCTTGCTTAATAATACCAATGGAGACATGAATGCCTGATCATGAAAGGGGTGACAGCAAACTATTTTTGGTTCTTTATAGGATTCCAGAAGTCTCTCAATTTTTGGAAAGAAGTTCCCTAACATATGTTTTGTTTGCAGAGGACTCAAACCAGAATCGTAATACTAAAAGAATACCAAAAACCAATATCTTTTTGCTGTGATTTTTGGGGCATTTCCTAAGTATTCTTAATTTATTGACTCTTTATTTTTCAATTAGTCATTAATTGACGCAACCCTATAAAATATATGCCATACAGAAAACCGTTCCAACTATGTGTATATAAGGCAATATAAGGGGAGCTCAGTTGGTGTCTAAGAATCCTAAACGAAATTAAAAATCGCCTCCGAAGCCTCTACAAAACACCATTTTTTTCTGGGTATGTTACCGTCCCCTATCAGGCCTACAAGGGGGCATTATGGACCACTTTGGGAAAGGCTGCTATAGACAAAACAACATGGATGCCACTCCTGAAATGTAAGTTGCAAGACCCTATTATGCCAGCTGTTCCAATAACACTGTCCTAATAAGCTGGAGAGACTGCTCCTGAAAACTCAAGGCACTAACAGAAATACCAACCTCAAAAAGTATTCTACTCTTTATATTCCTTCTTGTATTATTAATGACAGCATTATTATATTGATCAAAGGAGTTATACGAGCTAAAATCTTTAAACAGCTTTAAGTTCTTGAGTTTTACGTCACCGTTTGATTCCTGTAAAATGAAACATACAAAAATATATGTCACTGAAACGGCAAAACAAAGTGCCAAAGTTCGAATCATTACCAGCAAACGAAAACGTACCTTATTGTCAAAACAAAATGGTTCCAATTTAACATTACTCTCTAACCTCATTGCCTGAGATTGTGGGAGTGGCGTTTTTCCACCATTAAAACTAGTATAGTCAATTTTGATATGTTTCTTCGCCACGTGACATTTCAGATCATCTTGTGATGGAAAATATAATTTACAGCTCAGACATTGCTTTAAAGAGTCCTTTATTAGCGGTATTGTGATGTGCGTCATGGTATGGATTATGCTTTTGTATCTGAAAAATGCAATTCTTCATGTTTATTTTTATCAAGTAAACAGTGTGATCGTTTTTTTTTTATTACACTTGTTGGCAGACGAGCATACGGTCCACCTGATGGTGAGTGGTTACCGTCGCCCATGGACTTCAGAAATGCCAGGGGCAGGGTCAAGCTGCTGCCTACCGTTAAGTACTCTTCACAAGCCCTGTTTGAAGAAGGACATGTCATAGCGCTCGGGAAACACTGTGGAGGGGAGCTAATTCCATAGCCGGATGGTACGTGGCACAAAAGATCTCTGGAAACGCTCTGTGGATGAACGCAGTGACTTCAGGTAGTATGGATGAACTCTACTCCGGTGGCGGATGATGCGATGGTAAAAACGAGATGATGGTATCATCTCAAACAGTTACTCAGAGCACTCCTCATGAACCATACGGTACAAAATACAGAGGGAACCGAAGTCCCTCCGCAGACCCAGAGGTTCCAATTTTACTAATACCAAGCTTTTTTTATCACTTCGCAAACGAGCTTGTGGCCCTATCGTTCCCCTATGCCCCCTATGGTTCAGGGGTTATCGGAGCCTATAGCTATGACAGCTTTATGATGTCACCAGCCATCTTGAGACTTATCTACAGCTCAAAGGTGTAATTACAAAAACTATTAAACTTGTTTGCCTGCAAGAACTACTAAAGGCTGTTTACATTTAAAACAATAGCACTATCCTTTTTATCTTGGCCATTAGAGCACATTAATATGACAATGACAATGACTCTACCAAATCAAAACTAAAATATAATTTCAATATGCCTTCACTAAATGGTTTAAATCATAAAGATTGTTAGAGTACTTGTGGAGAGTACTTAATGATAGGCAGCGACTTGGCTCTGACCCTAGCATTGCTGAAGTCCATGGGCGACAGTAACCATTCCCCGTCAGGTGGGCCATATGCCTACAAGGGAAATAAAAAAAACTTTCTCATTTTGGAGTGTGATTTCGCTGTTGATAATGACACAGATAATTTACTTAATTTTTCAATAATACATGCACTAATAATGCAACTGCAACACATCTGCTTTACCGAGCATTGTCCACAAACCAATCAAACTCTGAGATATGAGGTCACTGTTGCAATTAGAATTGTGTTACTTAAAGAAAGAGTTTTGGTCTGTTTTTTGACTAGAAATTTATTCACATAAAGTATTCGCAGCTTAATATCACTAAAGTCAAAAATGGCTAAAGATGTACTCAATTTCAACTTAAAAAAATTTCTTACTATTTTAACAATTTAAAATTATCTAAAAATTTATTGCTATTTGATTGATTGGTGTGTATCTTTGTATCCAATGTATCTTACCTATTTTTAAACACTTTGTCACAGAATTCACAAACTTCAATACTATTCCTCGTTAAGCTCTTGTATGAGTTCGCATCTGAACAGAGTTTAGTTAGAGGCAGCTCATCCTCACTGTCGCTGGTGGTTTGTTTCCTCCGTTTCTTCATTTTGATAAAATTTGCACTGTGTGATTCACCCAAGAAAATTACAAATACATGTTCAATAATTTACTAACTTGTTATTAATAGCTAAATTGACCACCTTAATTTTAACCTAAATAATAAATGATATTTTCAAATAGTTATATTGAAATCTTAACGACTAGTTATTTAATAATTTAAGATGTGTCGATCGAATTTATGAGTTAATTTGAATAATGTTTAACGTATAAAATTAAGAATGTCAATGGGTAATTCGAATTTAGAATGAATGTGTTCAAATGACAGAAAAAATAAAAATTACGCATACTAACCTTAAAAACTCTTAAACATAACAATTAATTATTAGATTAAATTGAGTAAAATCAATATAATTTGCTTCATAACATTAAAAATAATTGGTAACAATTAAAAACTAAAACTAACAAATTATTCATAATATTTTCAATTCGATTTTTTGTTAGACATGTTTAATTATTTATATTATGTGTATGTCTATTTATTTATATTATCTATGGTTCAAATAACAATACGTTTCATAGATACGTATGTTGTAATTTATTTTAGATATTTAGCTATGATGTTTTAAACATGCAGACCACTAGTGCCGACGATTTTTTTTGCGTAATTTAGCATCTGTTTACGTCATAATACTGCTGCTTTACATTTTAGTTCGAAGCAAAGATATAGCGTACGTCCACACGATACACGCAGCGTTGAGAATATTGACGTCGTTGTCCTACCTACAATACAGATCCCAATAAGAAAATAAAAGTTACGGTTCACTCATTCTATCAAATACTCAATTCACGGTCATTCCGCAATTTGGAAAGTGCACTTTTTTTTTTTACTTTGGATGGAGGGCGGGGCATGTCAGAGTCGAACTGACTAAAACCTCCTGTCGCTCAACAACCAACGTCCAAACCTCGCATGAGACAGAACTCATGAAGAGGCAAGTGAAGCGCTCAGTGCGGAGCACATTTCTCCCATCACCCTCCCCCTCGGGACGCCGGATCGGCGGTCGTCGGCGCCACGACCACCGGCCCTCTCAGTCGGCAGGCTATCCGAAGCCCGCCTAGATGGCGCCGGTTAGAGTGAGCTATCCTACGGAATACCCCGCTGGACCAGAACCAGCGTGGATCGAGGATAGCCGGCCTTCCATCACCCAGATGCTCTTGCGTAAAACGCGTGCAGAGCAGCTTGCACGTCGTCTTCTTAGGCCCCCTCGCCGGTCCCCAGACCGACATGTGAGGGGGACTCGAAACACTTAAGAGGGCCAAGGCTTGGGCAAGATCCGCGTCCCTGGCCCCCGCTCGACTGCGGCGGGATTGTGCGTCTTTCACGCGCCCCGCCGCCTCCTCCTGCGAGATGGTGCACTCGCAGAAGTCGAGCATCGCCTTCTACGACTCGTTGTCGCCGAGCGTCGATGCCACAACACTCGGCAACGACAAGTCGTTTCCTATTTTTGCGACGAGGACACGGCACCACCCCTCCCATGCGGGGCAGGCAACGAGCGTGTGCTCCGCCGTGTCCAAGTCGCAACCACAATGGTGGCACTCTGCCGTCGGCTCGGCTCCGATCCGGTGCAGAAACTCATCGAAGCAACCATGCCCAGTAAGCACCTGCGTGAGCCGGAAAGTGAGGCGTCCTCTGTCACGATTCACCCAATTCACAAGGACCGAGCGAATCGCCTCGACGGTCCTACGACCGGCCGAAGGATCAGCCAGCCGTCTGGACCATGACTCCAGCACGGACCGCCGAGATTGGGCCCTCCGCGCTGTGACCACACTGGGGCTGGGACGCGCCACCCCCGGGCACGAAGGTCAGCCCGCCACTAATAGTCAGCAGCGAGCGCCTCCGCTTCCAGAACCCCAGGCGGCATCCCAGCCAGTACACATGCCGCCTCAAAGGAGATGGTGCGATAACCACGGATGACCCTGACCGCGATGGTGCGTTGCAGCCGTTGCAGCATCTTCGCCACCCCCGCGGCCATGGACTGGCCCCACACAGGTGCCTCGTATAGGCCCATTGATCGCACCCCCCTCCCCGTATAGAGACAGAAGCCAGCTTAACGCGCCAGCCACCCCCAACAAACGAGGGACCAGGTTCTGAAAGTGAGCACTTCCATCCAACGACTGTCCAGGATGAGGCCGAGGTACTTCAACTGCACCCCGACCCCGATACGGACGCCTCCATCATGATTTGGGCATCGACAGGTGGCACTCTCCGGGTCCTGTGGAACCACATGGCCTCGGATTTACTGAGCACCACGTCGAGGCCCAATCTCCTGATTTTGCCGACGACATGCGCCACCACAGCGGTAGCAAGACGGGCAGACTCAGCAAAACTCCCTCCCCGGGCCACGACCAACGTGTCGTCTGCGTAACAGATTACGCTCAGGCCCGGGAGACATTTAACGAAGTTTTGTATCTTTCATACCAATCGAATTTCCTGAAACCAATTTTTTCTTGTTTATTAAAGAACATATTATGTTTACAATTTTTTGCAAAAACGCGAGTATCGGACTGTTTTTATTGTTTTTTGTAGTTTTTACTTTCCAGTTAACTATTGTGGTTTTCGCCTCTCCTAAAATACTTAGCGGTATGGATCACATTCCCTTTGTCAATTTTATTTTTTGATAGATTCAAATGCCAAAATTACTACACCTACAGTACCTACCCCTATGTACCCACGTATTTCAAACTTTATTGTTTAAAAATAATAACATAACAATATATTAATCTGCGATCACAAATAAACGATGGTTTGTATATAATCAAAGTTAATAAATAAATTATTTCATTCGTTCAATATTTGCTTAACCACTATACGTTACAGGAATTAAAAACATTCGCCGAGGATGATTTCGACCCAAAGAAATGGATAAATAGAGTTTGGAGCAATAGCGGGAACCAAGAGAAAGAGGTAAAGTATTTATTCAACGGCCCACCTGTTATCACGTTACTAAATTATTTAGTGATCTAATGTCGATTATTCCTGATCTTGCTTATTAGGTACCTCAGTCGTAACTTTAAGCCGTAAATGAGTCTTCTAAGCTCTTTTTGTTATTTTAATGGTTAATCTTCAGCTCATTAACGGATATAAGCTTTTGCTTAAAGACTAAGGCAAACAAAAATGAGAATAACATTAGATTTAACAACAAAATTACCATTTTGAATATCGAATTTTTGTAAACAAAATGATACAGTAAGATAATCGTATCTGACTTATCTTAGTAGATAGGCTGCTTGGCTTTGCCTTTGGCATCACTGATGTCTATTAGCTACGGTAGCCACTCACTATCAGGTGGGCTACATGCATGGCTTACAACAGTAAATAAAATATCCATGGCAACACATATTTTTTAAAGTTAAGGTTTTCATTGCACACTGTAGTAATAATTTAAAGTACCAGGGTATCATAATCCTAAGAATATGTGTTATTCTCAGATTTTTGTCACCAACACGGTCCAAAGACTTCAATTGTATATGAAGCAGTTGACAAACTCATTAGACGAAACTACAACACAGGTACATACTTACTATTTATTCTTCTTTCTTTCCTCTGGAGTGTAGGTCTGGAATCAAATTCTTCCATTTGCATTATTTGAATTTAACTTAAAATAAAAATTACAATTCAAATTTGAAGTGGAAATGAAATAACAGCACATTAAGTTCATGATTACAAAAAAAAAAGATAGAAATATAGTGATTTATTTTCTATTTAAAATTGTTGATGTAAAACTGCTTTTATGGATTAATTTTTAAGTCTTCGGTGACCATGAAAACTGCAAAATATTTGAAATAGTATTAGAGATAATAAAATAGCAATATGCATACGTCACATTTGATCAGCAACATCAAAGCATAGTTAAGATTAAATAAGATCGGAAACAGTAGAGTATTTTCGTGTTCTTCTTCAATTCTAGGTCTGGTGAAATGAACGAGTTGTCTGCTCATAGCCGGAATAGCCCCGTAGGCTAACAGTGAACATGCGTGAATAAAATAAAAAAAGTATTGAATTGTGGCCATTGATAATGAAACATTTTGAAATTCCTTTGTTATGACTTAATCCAGACTTTTTTACTGTTATTTTATTATTTCCAACATTAATATTAATAATAATAATTTACAATAGTCATGTTTGCAGATGGCTGAAATCTTTTAATAATGTTTAGTTACTTTTAAAAATACAAAACTAAAATTTTAGGTGGTAACATCGATACCTCATGTGCTTCAAGATGCATTAGCACTACAGATGGAGGGAGCACTTCTTCACGAGAAAGTCCTGGCTTTAGAGCAGAAGGTTCAAGAAGTCGAGGAGGAGACTGGTCATTCTATCGAGAGCCTTCAAAGGATTGATCAACTTAAAAGTCGGTTGGAGGTAGGATTTTTTTTAAATATTTGATACTAGGGCTTCATATAGTGAAATAAGTGCAAGTAAATTTTGTAAAGGGACTATTCATATAAAAATTTCCATATTAGCTTTCTGCACTCCTCTATAAGTGTGGGATATTGCATACTACTCCATTTGCGCAATTTTCCTAAAAAGGGGTAGAAAGTTTTTGCTTCACGTTTTTTAAGGGATTTTATGATCTGGTAACTAAAACCTTTCAAGACATGTCTTATTTTTAATCGATATTCTTATTTTTATGAAAAATTATAATGGAGTGAAATGAAATGAAATGAAGATGATTAATTTGAGACATTAATCAACTGGGATGACATTAAATGAAATGATATGGGATGAAATATAATCTCAGTAAAATCGTGGTCATTTACTGAGATATTTTCAAGGGACTTTTTGGAGGATCCCGAGAAGTTACGTCCAGCGGCTTTGTTTCATTTTCCCATATTTGTACACTTTCACAGATATTAAATAGTTAATAACCCACCGTTATTACACATTTAAACCCGAAGAAACACTAAATAGACAAAATAAAACAAATCACAAAATTTCACTCCTCGCATTCCCACCAAAAAAGTCCTTCACGTATCACGTAATACATAGATATACAGATTATGTATCTGAAAATCTTTAAATATTTTAGTAGTAAATAAAACTATATAGCTATATAAAACTATATATGATGCTAAATAGGTTTTTTGTCACACCTACCAAGGCAACATAACCGGGAGAGGGTTTTTGAATTTTAGAATGCAGCCTCGGCTCTTCGCGAAGCCGACAAATGGGCTGCTCTGGCAACGAAACTGGAAGATGTACTGGAATCGGGTGTACCAACGCAGAAGGATAAGCTGGATGAGCTCTCAGAACTTGTGGTTGCGATGACTGCCAGTCTCGAGGTTGGTACATAGGAAAGTAGATTTTTATACGCTTTATATTAGCTTCACTTGTTTGTATGTTTTTTTTTTGTTGCTTAGATGGGTGGACGACCTCACAACCCATCTGGTGTTAAGTGGTTACTGGAGCCCATGGACATCTACGTAAATGCGCCACCTACCTTGAGATATAAGTTCTAAGGTCTCAGTATAGTTACAACGGCGGCCCCGCCCTTCAAACCGAAACGCATTACTGCTTCACGACAGAAATAGGCAGGGCGGTGGTACCTACCCGCGCGGACTCACAAGAGGTCCTACCACCAGCATATAACTGCCAGTAGAGTCGGTTTGTAACTGACTCCTTTAGACGCCATTTTGACCCACTTTAAACGGCCAGATTTCATTGAAACTTTGTAGATTTATCGAGGACCGATGACAATACACTAATTTGATAAGATAATTCCATTATTCAATTTGCAAAATAAGATATTTGCCAATTTATATAATTTTTAACCTATAGTCGATAAGGCAGGAATTGATGTTAAAGTACTTAATAGTTTTAAAAATACGTTTGTATAGAAAATTTAACTAAAAAATTAAAAATATATAATAGTTTAAAAAACTAAAAAACACGCTTCATATGAAATTCAACTAAAAAATTGAAAATAAAATTTAATAAATTTAAATTGAAATAGTGTAAAAAATATATATAATATATATATTATGTTATTTTAACAAAAGCGTGTGGTGCTTTTTAAAATATTATTGAAATAATAATTCTTCTACTCATATCTGTCAGAAAAATATTTATAAGTAATAACACCATGCACCCCACGCTTTTTTACAATAAAAAATACATTTTTTACACTATTGTCAATTTAAATTTATTTAAATTTATTTTCTATTTTTTAGTTGACTTTTATATAGAGCTGTTTTTTTCTTTTTTTTTCTTTGTTGTCTTCGAGGGCAGAGAAAGACCCTCCCCGCTGATGGTGAGAGAGCACAGTCACTTTTGAACATTCACAATGACGTTTGCTTACTCATCATTCCAATCAAACCTCAGTTCAAGAAGGACAATTTATGGCATCCAGAAAATCTGTCCAGACAAGTTTGTTATAGATTCGCTTAATGTCTTAGAGGAATTATCTCTTTTTTAATACGCTTTTATTAGCTTCAGACGTATGTACAGGGTGGCCCATAAGTCCTTTGAAAAGTAAAATTTGAATAAAACGAACAGGGCGCGCGTGAGCGGTGCAGGGGAAGCGGGGGGAGTAACTTCGGTTTCTGGGAATTTAGTCGCGATGGAGCGTTTTACCGGAGCGGACCGTGCGTTTTGTGTGCGCGAGTTTTATAAAAACGACAATTTGGCAACCGTTGCGCGGCGTAAATTTCGAGAACACAAAGGTTTACACAACTTTGACGACACTCCAACTCTTCAAACGATTAAGAACTGGGTTGCTAAGTTCGAGGAGACCGGTTCGACGTTAGATAAACCGCGGTTGGGTCGCCCAAGGACGTCACGTACGGAACAAAACATAGACACAGTGACACAGTCTATTCGCGAAAATCCGACACAGTCAACTCGTAAGCGCGCCAGAGCATTAAACGTATCCAGGACATCGTTACAACGGATTTTGAAGAAAGATTTACATATGCACCCTTACAAAATTCAGTTGGTTCAAGAATTAAAGGAAACTGACGGTATTCAAAGACAAAATTATGCGAATGAAATGTTGAATCGGTTTACTTCCTTCAATAACATAATGTTCTCTGACGAGGCTCATTTCCATCTTAACGGGCATGTTAGTAAACAAAATTGCCGCTATTGGAGCCCCATCAATCCAAAACTTAAGCATCAGAAGCCCTTACATAGTCCGAAAGTGACTGTTTGGGCCGCTATGTCAGCCCATGGTATCCTAGGGCCTTACTTCTTTGAGGATGGCAGAGGGCGCGCAGTTACTGTTACGTCGGAGCGATATGTGGCTATGATCGAAGAGTTTTTCATACCAGAATTGCAAAACTTTTCAGGCTTTAATGCCAGGACGTGGTTTCAACAGGATGGGGCCACTTCTCACACCTCTAACACTGCTATGCCCGTTATCCGTCAACTTTTTCCTGGCAAAGTTATCTCTAAGAGAGGAGACATTTCCTGGCCTCCACGTAGTCCAGATCTGACCCCGATGGATTTTTTTTTGTGGGGCTACCTTAAGACTAAAGTATACGACACAAACCCGCGGTCAATTGAGGCCCTAAAAGAAAACATCCGCAGAGAAATGACAAGCATTTCAGCAGTGACGTGCCGCGCAGTCATCGACAATTTTAGACGTCGTTTGCAAGAGTGCCGTGATCGCAACGGATTACATTTAGATGTTATTTTCAAAAAATAATTCCCGTTTTTTAAGCTTTTTATGTAAATAAAAATTTAATTCATAATGTAATTAGTTTTATTTTAATAATTTTTTTTTCATATCAAAGGACTTATGGGCCACCCTGTATGTTAGTATGTAACGGAATCGTTGAACATGGTTTAGAACCCCTTCAAAACGTCGAATTAACTCAAAATTTGGCAGACTTATTAAGGAAAAAATTTATTTCACATAAAAAATGGAAAAAAAAATATAGTTTAAAAAAACTAAAAAAAATACGCTCTTATAGAAAATCCAACTAAAAAATAGAAAATAAATTTTAATAAAGAATTAAAAAATGATTGTATTGTAAAAAAGCATGGGTTGCTTGTCAGGATATTATCAGAATAACCCTTCTACTCATATCTGTTCATAAAATATTTATAACTACTGATACCATGCACCGCACGCTTTTTTTGCAATAAAATTATTTTTGCGTATGTTAGTTGGAATAGCCCATAGGGAGAAAATTGCCCAAGAGGCTATTGCAGCAACGCCCGGACGGGTGGGTAGGTGAGCTCACGGACTCAACCTTTGTAAACCTTGGCTTCACTGAATCTATCACCGGATCGCAATCGCGACCCGCTGAGAAGGTCCGGCGAGAAACTCAGTGGGCTGTATACTCAATGTTTTCAGGTCCTCAGTGACGCGCCAGATTACGACAGCAAGAAGATGCAATTAGAAACGCTATACAATAGACTAGAAGCTTCCATAAGTCCGCCTTTAATTGAGGCCATCACGCAAATGGATGCAGGTAAATGATTCGCCAATAGTAACTATAAAAGCTTAGGCTATAAATTAACATTTTTAAAGTGCAAGTTTGTATTTCGAAATTCTAAATTTCTAAACTATACTTATAAAAAAAAAAAAAATTACTTACAAATATTATGTAAATATTCACTTATTAAAAACGTTACCTATACGTGCGTGCGCTATGACACAACTGCGCAATAGTCGGTATTTCGACGCTCCGCACTTTATACGCATTAATAGAGAGTCGATTTATCGACGGTCTGCGCTGTGATTTCACCTAGTTTGGAAATTATAATTTCGAAATTGCACTTTCAAATTATTTTGCTGGGAATTTACTATAAGATTTTAGTTTTTGGTACTGTTTTTTAAAAATCTTTTAGCAATTTCTGCAAAATATTTTATGTGAAATTAAGCTCAGCACTGAAAAGGTTAAAATAATATTCATAATAATATTAACTAGGTACCTTTAGTGTCAAGATAACATAGTCGACTAATATGCGTCTTACGTTATCGTCGTCGCGGCCTAAAGGATAAGACGTCCGGTGCATTCGTGTTGAGCGATGCAACGATGTTTCAAATCCCAGGCGGGGGTACGAATTTTTCTATTGAAATACTCAACAATTGTTCACGATTGACTTCCACTTAACCCAACCAAACAGAAAATCGCGCGCTAGGTCATCTCGAAGGTTTCTGTTAGAAGGTCTGGTGGTAGGACCTCTTGTGAGTCCGCACGGGTAGGTACCACCGCCGCTTTTTCTGCCGTGAAGCAGTAATATGTTTCGGTCTGAAGGGTGGGGTAGCAATTGTAACTATACTGAGATCTTAGAACTTATATCTCAAGGTGGGTGGCGCATTTACGTTGTAGATGTCCATGGGCTCCGGTAACCACTTAACACCAGGTGGGCTGTGACCTCGTCCACCCCATCTAACCAATAAAAAAAACCTATTAAGCCCCGTTACGTTTATTTTAACAAGTGATCAAATAACAAAAAATACCAGGATACGATAAACGCGAGGAAGTGAAATGTTCCAATTTTCGTTTGCCACAAAGACCGCGCAGCGATATACGTGAAGCTGTTCTGCGGGATGTCGCGTACGGTGTCCGTGTGCCGGTGTTGGCGTAGGGCTGCCGCCGCCAGGATGGCGTCGTCCTGGAGGAGGCTTGACGCGCACACCGTGCCAGCCCTGAGTAGACTGCTGACCGGAGAGGCTAATAAACAGGTGCTTTTATATATCGTTATGTTAGCACTAATGAACTATGACTACTAGAAAAATGACAACAAGACACTTCATATAGGGACTTTTTGGCGGGAACGCGAGGAGTGAAGCTGTGTGATTTGTTTTTGTTTGGAGCAATTCTAAACATGAAGTTTGTATGACTGTTTTTTGAATTCTGAAACAAAACAATAATTGTGCCAACACAGTCATTGTAAGTCAAGCAAAAATTCAGGTCGTACGTGCACGTGTTGTAACTACATTAAAATAAAATTTAAATACCCTTCTCTCTGAATATATCTAATTATTGAAGCGACCAGTACAAATTACAGTCCACGCTCTACACAGTTTTATTCTGTCTATTTAGTGTCTCTTCGGGATTAAATGTGTAATAACGGTGTGGTTTATTAACTGTTTAATAACTGTGAAAGTGCGCAAATGCGGGAAAATAAAAACGAAGCCGCTGGACATAGCTTCTCGGGATCCTCGAAAAAGTCCACAGAAAAAATCTCCAGTAAATGACCACCCCTTTATTGATATTATTTTTCATCCAATATAATCTCTTTTCCTTTTCATCACAGATGATTAATGTCTCAAATTAATCATCTTGATTTCATGTCATTTCACTCCATAATCTCATCTATACTAATATATAGATCTACAGTGGTTTTTACGGATGTTCCGTTATAACTACTGAACCATGCATCCGATTGACTTGAAACTTGGTATCCATGTAGAAAATACATGTACTTAATGGATAGGCCAATATTTATATGAGTGTTGAACTCCCTAATAATAATGACCAATAAATAATAATGTTAATGTTAAATGCTCAGCGAAGCGGGCGAGTACGGCTAGTTTTTCATAAAAATAAGAATAAAAACTAAAATAAGTCATGACTTAAAGGTCTTAGTTACCAAGTCATAAAATCCCTTTTAAAAAAAACTACAGTGGTAGGACGTCTTGTGGGTCCGCACGAGTAGAGGTAATACCGCCCCGCCTATTTCTGCCGTGAAGCAGTAATGCGTTTCGGCTTGTAAAGCGAAGCAACTGTTGTGCTGTAAAATCTGGGACTTATAAATCACTTATGTGTGACGGAGATCACTTAACACCAGGTTGGCCTGATGAGATGGTCAGGAATGAATACCCTTCTTCTTATGAATAAGTTCTTCCAATAAGTGAAAGCGTTTCAAAATGGTAAAGTTCTGTAAGTATAAGAAACACACAATCGTCTTCGTCAGGAGACTGAAAAATTGACGTACATCCATGAGCGACGGTGACCACTCACCATCAAATGGGCCGTGTGCTCGTCTGCCTATAGTGAAAAAATAAATAAAAACATAATTTTGATTTTTTTAATTATTTAAACTTGACACAATAGTACTAGGACCGCATAAATTGAAGGAAATTAGTTTCAAACAAAAATACTAATAATTCCAAATTCAAATAAATTCAATTCAGAGGTTCTATGTAGTTTTTACTATAAAAAAAGAACAAGGTATTTTAAATCGTACTGCCTAATGTTTTCAGGTAGACTGGCTGACCAATGTGTTGAAATCGGAAACACCCTTAGCAGAACTTATTAGATTGTACACAGACCTGCTTCTCTCTTTGGATCCGTCGCCTGCTAAGGTAAGATTTGGTTCAATTGTAGGCTCTTTATTATTGTTACGCGCTTAGGTTCGGGATATAATAATATAATAATAACTGTGATCGAAATATTGATTAAAACTCAATTTAATTATTATCTGATTACTAACTACCTTCGCGTTGGTCGACACATGTCTACAATTTTCCAGAACATTTCCGACGGTCCTTATCGTTTCGTTATCTGCTTTCGCTATTTAGCAACAGATGGCGTTACTCGCACCGTAATAACACTTTTCGAACGCTTCCTACTAGTTGCTTTGTTATCAGTTACTGCTATATGGCAACAGATGGCGTTATTCATACAGGCATAACAATATCTAGTTGCTACCTACAGTCTAGCTTTGTCTGCATACAAAAAACAGAAAGTTAATTATTTTTCCACAAACTCCATGGTTGAATTCCATGTTGAAGTTGTCTTCAGTTTACATCACTTATGTCCATGGGCATATTGGTCGTAGAACAGATGGTCGTTGGGGCTGAAAATTTCACGAGTTTCGACCACGCATAGAAAGGCGCAGGTGGTGATGCCTCCGACCGAGGACCTGCTTTAAGGTCGCGGGAATTCACTAGATGCTGCTAGACTGGTCATTCTGGCGAACCTTAAGGGAGGCCTAAGTTCAGCAGTGGGTATCTGTGGACTGACTGTGGAAAAAAAAACATGTGTGTAACTCACACTTGGTAGAAGTGAAACCTTCAAAAATAAAATGCAATTATCCTAAATAAAAAGTATATGTAAAATTTTGTCATTAGTAAATAATTGTAAATCATCTTTAGTATGAGGTAGCGCCCTCTGTGAATTGATATTTTAACTTCACGTATAATCCTAAATTAAAAAATTAAAACTCACTACGACAGGTTTCATACACACGTTAGTATTTAAAAATCTCATAGATGGCGCTGTATTGAAAAAACACTACACTGAGAACGTCTAATATGTTCTATCTCATTCTCTCGCCGACTGAATCCTATACATTTATGTGTTTGTCTCTATGGACTTATTTTTTCGTTTCATCGAGTTTGAAATCACAACGATTCTAAAGAAGTTTCACTTCAAAAACGTCTATGGTATTTTATAGACGTTTTTTTATATAGACCGTACTACATTAATATCATCATCATCATCATGCTTTCCTATTACCCTCTGCTGGGGTGTAGGGCTCGAATCAATTTTTTCCATTTATATCGGTCTTCGGCAGTCTGTTCTAGCTCCTCCCACGTCATGCCCAAGACCCCTAGCTCCTGCTCCACCGAGCGACGCCAAGTTGTTCTGGGGCGGCCTCTCTTCCATTAATATATTAATACATTAATATAACAACGTTAATTTACTTGAAGTACCAGGAGCCCATAAAGACAAAGCTTTGCTTGCAGATAGTCTCGGCCAGTCTGAAGCTGTGTTCGAACCCGGAGGAGGGTGTCATCCTACTGACCGACCTGAGGCAAGATATTAATGAATTTGTGAATTTTATGAAGGGAATAATGGAAGCCCCCAAACAAAATAAAGGTAGGAATAGTGTTTTTTTTTATTGCTTAGTTTTGTGGACGAGCTCACAGCCCACCTGGTGTTAAGTGGTTACTGGAGTCCATAGACATCTACAACGTAAATGCGCCACCCACCTTGAGATAAGTTCTAAGGTCTCAGTATAGTTACAACAGCTGCCCCACACTTCAAACCGAAACGCATTACTGCTTCACGACAGACATAGGGAGGGTGGTAGTTCCTACCCGTGCGGACTCACAAGAGGTCTTACCACCAGTAATTACGCAAATTATAATTTTGGGGGTTTCATTTTTATTATACGATTTATTTTTTAGTACACAACGTGTCATTAAAAATGACGCCAATCTATTCACTCTTGGAATAAATTGGAATAAATATAATTCTCATTATTAGATGAGTTCCAGGATATGTGTATAGGAAATAATGAGAATGTTGCGATGTCTCATGATGACATGAGGTCCAAGTGTCGACAGCATCAGTGCATCGCTTCCATTGGGGCTTTCTACATGGCGGCGGAAATAGGCATGTTGCTATCACGAGGCTATTGCCGCTCTCAACTAATCCATCATGTGGTACCCAACATTTTCGGATGGCAAAGAATTAAGTTCCCATTAATTTCATCAGTTAACATCATTTGGGCGCCATAATTCAGCTCAGATAATTTCCTCCTTTTCTCTACTTTGTATTTGAAAGAGAGTTGAGCTTGCTTTTTTTGCTGCTCTTGCTAGGACCAGTGTTAGCATCACTCCGGCTTGAACCCCGAGAGTTCACCTACACCCTGATATATCATCTCAAGGTTATCAGCATACTAGGTAGGAAGACAAAAAAAGGATTCGGATCGCGACCCCCTGAAGAGATCCGGCGAGAAATTCTGTGAAGGTTATGGGAGTAAACCGCTAAACTCACAACACATGCTCAAATTAGCCATCTGAGCCTTGCTGATGTCCTCAATCTCCTTCTTCTTTGTGCTCATAGACTCATGGTCTCATGACACAGCTTGCCCAAAGCTTCGCCACAATTGCCGATGTTCAATGGCGCTTAAATATCCGTATAAGTGACATCAAAGTACCAGGCGCGCATAAACGCAAGGAACGTATTTCAGAGTCAATACTGCCGGCGACGGTGCGGGAATTGGGCAGAGCGGCGTACGCACCCCTGAGGGACTCCTTGCCTAAATATGCAGAATTACAAACCCAGTTATTGTTGGCCAACCTTAATGATTCCAGACTCGATAACGAGGTGGGTTTCTATTTTCGAATTTTAGGGTTCCGTAAGCAATAATTTTTAATGTTGAAAAAATCGACTGCATTTAGTGTATATCTTGAAATTGTGTAATTCTATATGTCTTTTTTTATCATGGCAATTGTATTCTTGCGATGCCGTTCTTGCCAGATTTTATAAATTTATCGTATTATTATGAAAAATGTTCTATTTATTATAATTCATTATTATTTGAAAAAGATAAAAAGTTTGCTATTAATTGCTAAAGGATTTCTGAAAAAACTGTACTTTATAACTTAAAAAAATCAATGGTAAAGCCTAAGCAAAATAATTTTTAATGATTATTCACTTATTAAAAACTTTATAAGTGCGCACACTCAGACACGTCTATACAGATCGATGCCTATAATAAAACTGCGCAAATAGTCGGTATTCCGACGATTCGCATTTTATACGCATTAATAGAGAGTCGGTCTATCGACGGTTTTAAATTAATTTTGGTCTTGATAAAAATCGATTTTTATGTTTTGTCTTAACTACGGAACCCGTGACTGTTTTCTGACACGCCCCTGGTCGGTTTTTAACAAAGCATCGACGTGAAAGCGCCTTCAATATTATATTGGTAATTGTTGGGTTCTAGGAGGATTTACTAGAACATTCCAGAGCCATACTTCAAGTAGCTGATAGATGCGACGGATGGCTTTCGTCTTCCTACAACGGGGCCAAGAAGATCGGCGGCATTGCAATCTACCCTTTCTATATGCCCGCCGTCGAGGTCAGTGAACTTCTTACGACTTATGTTACCCTGGTAGTTTTGTTTAGTTTAAACAACAAGTCACGTTCTTCCTGACCGGTTTTGAGGCTTGAGGCTGTCTCAATTGTGGTATAACGTGAATGTTTGAATTTAATAATAACATATACTAAAATATATGTATATAGGTACATTTAAGTATGTACATATATGCAGCGAATTATTATGTTTTATTATTCCCATACATGTAAGTGAATTATTTCGAACTTCCCAGCGCTTATGTGGTCCTAGTACTATTTTGTACTGGAAATGTATTTTAATAAATAAATTTTCAAAACATATTTATTTATTATTATTATTATTGTCCCCATCATAGGCCTTCGTCAGCGCCATATCCAACAGGATCTCCTCTCACAGCCGTCGAATAGAGAGTGAGTTCCTATCATCGGTGACTGCTGGTGTCTCCACCGGAGTTCTCTCGAACACATTCCCCGCGTCCCTAGTTCTCGAAACAGCCACCGCCACTGTACTGGATACTCTGGCTGAGAGGCAGAAGTCGGAAGTCGAAGAAGGTAAGTGGAACTTGAGGTGGTAGGACCTCTTGTGAGTCTGCACAGGCAGGTACCACCAACCTGCCTATTTCTGCCGTGAAGCACCTATTGGTCCATGAGGCAGAAACCTTGAGAACGCGATTACCGTGGACCTTCTTGAGGTGTGAGGTCGATTATATTAACGGCTTGATTGATAATGATGATAGATACAACAGTCTTTCACCAGTCGATATGGGTGTTTGTTTGTTTGTTTGTTTCTTTTATGTGATACTATTAGGATCAGAGGGGAAATAATAATCTTTTACACACTTACTGACACTTCTTCGATCGATAAAATCTAAGAATCGAGTTTTTTATGTGTCACTCACTCTACCTGCCTTTAAGTGGGCACCTGATTCCCCGGACATAATTACGTCAATGTTGGCACTGACCTTGGACACTTGAGGTCAAAACCTGGTATTCTAATACTCCCTTGAAGACGCGGTATAAATAGACTGAGTACTCACCCGTCAACCAAACCCCCTTTTTTTTCATTGCCCTTGTAGGCGGACGAGGATACGGTCCACCTGATGGTGAGTGGTTACCGTCGCCCATGGACTTCAGCAATGCCAGGGTAATAAGCCAAGCTGTCTACTAGTCTAGATAAAGTACTAGGACATTATGAATTCAAAGAGATCTCACTTGGAAGCCTTCTGCCTACCGTTAAGTACTCTCCACAAGCCTCCAAGCTGTCTACTAGTTTAGATAAAAGTACTAGGACATTATAAATTCAAAGAGATCTCACTTGGAAGCCTTCTGCCTACCGTTAAGTACTCTCCGCAAGCCTCCAAGCTGTCTACTAGTCTAGGTAAAAGTACTAGGACATTATAAATTCAAAGAGATCTTACTTGGAAGTCTTCTGCCTACCGTCAAGTACTATCCGCAAGCCTCGTTTGAAGAAGGACATGTCATAGCGCTCGAGAAACACCGTGGAGGGAGCTCATTCCAAAGCCGGATGGTACGTGGCAAGAAAGACCTCTGGAAGCGCACTGTGGATGATCGCAGTGGCACCGGGTAGTATGGATAAACTCTACTCCGGTGGCAGACGGTGCAAGATGATAGAATCATCTCAAACAATTCCTCAGAGCACTCCCCATTGAACATACGGTACAAAATGCAGAGAGAAGCGAAGTCCCTCCGCAGATCCAGAGGTTCCAAACGATCCTCTCCACTATCTGTGATCTATTTATTGACAGAGCAAAAGGAGAGTCATCCCCTAGTCGATTTACCGACTCTATTGCTCGATTCGGAAACGAGGCAACGTCTGTCGGCCATCAGATCAGAGCCTCCAGGGTCGACGGCCGCCCTACGACGCTCGAGGGAACACTTACGCTCTCTCGCCAAGTCTATACTGCGGCACCCGGTCGAATTGCAACTCGGTAAGTGTCACATCACACTGTTATGACAAATTTTTGAAGTAATAACTTCATAAATGTAACTATATTAAGACCTTAGAACTTATATCTCAAGGTGGGTGGCGCATTTACGTTGTAGATGTCTATGAGCTCCAGTAACCACTTAACACCAGGAGGGCTGTGGGCTCGTCCACTCATCTAAGCAATAAAAATTAAAAAAAAAAAGGGAGGGTAAACCGTTTCGTTACGTGACGCGTTACGGCGCCTGTCTGTCTTGCGTCTCTTTCTCTCACGTATACGGCAGCGGTACTGAGTACGTGTGTAGCTCCTAACTATTTATGTATCTGTTTGAATTTATGTTACAATTTTCCTTACATTATCATATTAATATACATAAAGTTTAAGTAATAACCTAAGTTTTTCTCAATTTTTTTTTTTGCGTTGATTGGTGGACGAGCTCTCAGTCCACCTGGTGTTAAGTGGTTACTGGAGCCCATAGACATCTATAAAGTTAACGTAGACATCTTCCTCCTTCACCGTCGAAATCAATCGTTTTTACTGGCGGTAGCACGTCGTGTGAGTCCGCACGGGTAGGTACCACCACCCTGCCTATTTCTGCCGTGAAACAGTAATGCGTTTCGGTTTGAAGGGTGGGGCAGCCGTTGTACTGTTAAAAGTAAGAGCTTAGAACTCATATCGCAAGGTGGTTGGCAGCATTTACGTTGTAGATGTCTATGGGCTCTGATAACCCCTTAATACCTTCTAAGCAATAAAAATATATATAAAAACTACCATAATCAGAGCGGTTTTCGTTTGGATTTGAACTCGGGAGTATGGTTCGACAGATAAGATATCGCAACTGGCCGTGTGGAGTAACAATGATGCGTTATCCACCGACCTCCCAGACTTCGCGATTTCGCCCCAAGAATACATCACCGAGGTGAGATTTCTGTTTAAAAAAGTCATCCTAATTCAAAGGATTTATAGGACCCGCGAGAGTCACTGGTGAAAATCTTGTAGCTGGAATAGAAGATATTTGTCCTAGACACGTCCTTACGGATCCTCCCGATCCATTAACAGTGCTTTTAGGTACCACAAGCACCGGTCATCGTCCTCGTCGAACCCGTCGCTTGCGACGAAGGGCTCGACGAGTAAATTAACCCACAGACACAGTCCACTGAGTTTCTCGCCGGAACTTCTCAGTGGGTCGCGTTTCCGATCCGGTGGTAGATTCTGCGAAGCACTGCTCTTGCTAGGGCCAGTGTGAGCATCACTCCGGTTTGAGCCCCGTGAGCTCACC
Organism: Bombyx mori; assembly: GCF_030269925.1. NCBI lineage: Eukaryota > Metazoa > Arthropoda > Insecta > Lepidoptera > Bombycidae > Bombyx > Bombyx mori. Next base: position 17,775,040 of record NC_085130.1, read on the forward strand.
TACTAGTTATCAGATTAGGTAGGAAAAAAAAACGGACCCATCAGATCCAATAACCCTTGCATTAGACAGACGCCTTCAGCTCTAATACTAGGAAAAGCGAAAAAAAAAACAAATAATTACACAAAACAACTTATATACCTATCTACCTAGTCAGGTCATAAATTCTGTCACAAGTTTAATGTAAAATAATTGAAACAAGTTTATTCATTATGTAACCATTCATATACCAAAATGAACTTAACAAAACATAGATTCTTATGACACTAAAGTTTATTCAAAATGACCTCCGTGATTTTGAATACAGCCTTCAATCTGCGCGGCCAGTCGTCTATCGCAGCACGAACGAGGTCCATGTCAATATCGGCGGCTGCCTTAATCAAGGATGTCTTGAGTGACTCCAAATTGGGATGAGGCTTTGAGCACGCCTTTTCCTCCAAGTGTTGCCATATCTTGTAATCTAACGGATTCAAATCTGGACTGGAGGAGGGCCAGTCTTCGTGCCGGATGAAGTCGATTTCACGCGCCGCCAGCCAGTCTTGTGTGCTCTTCGCTCTATGAGCTGGCGCCGAATCTTGTTGGAATACCCAGTGCCTGTTATTGAACATGGTATGAGAAACAGGTTCCACAAGGTTCGTCAGGACTGTATTTTGATACACAACTGCATTCGTTTTTACACCTTTCTCACAAAAATGTACCTCTGTTAAGCCCCAATAAGAAACTCCCAACCATACCATGAGCGAGGATGGAAAATGACCTCGTTGGACACGCGGAATACGGTTGCTCGCTTCTTCACTACTGTATGCGTACAGCTTATCATTTTGTTTGTTGTAGCTCTCTTCTACGGTAAAAATTTTTCGATCCGAAAAAAAAAAATCCCGATATTTTTTTCCCGCGTACCGCTTCAACAAAGCGTGGCATCTCTTCAGTCTCAGGTCCATTAGACGAGCATTCAAACGATGTCCTGTTTTTCTTCGATATGCTCGAAGCCCTAAGTCTTCATTTAACACCTTTTCACCGTGGTTCTGCTTAACCCCATCTGAAGGGCCAACAGTTTCTGCTTACGTTTGGGATTTCTTTGAATTCGCGCCTTCACAGCTTTTATCACTGCTGGAGTCCTAACAGACCGAGGGCGACCACTTCTTGACCTGTCATCTACACTAGAGTCTTCATTGTATCGTTTGATGGTACGATAAACGAATCTTTTGGTTATATTCAAAATTTTCAGTATGTTAAAAATTTGAATTGGCGCGTAACCGCAACGATGCAGCGCAATAACTGCAACACGGTCTTCTTTAAGCGTCCACTCCATATTTAAAAATGAGTAAAATTCTAAAAGTATACATTTTTATTTTCATGAACAATTCGAAATTCGAATTCAATAAACTTTTTTGTGGCCAGCATTCTAAAAGAAAAGTTTTTACTGTGTGACAATACTTATGACCTGACTAGGTATATATTAATACGTGAAGCAAAAACTTTGTATCCCTTTTTACGTGGCGCCCGTGTGGGGCCAGTCCCTGGCCGTGGGGGTGGCGAGGCTGCTGCAAAAGCCGCAACGCACCATCGCGGTCAGGGTCATTCGTGGTTATCGCACCATCTCCTTCGAGGCGGCGTGTGTACTGGCTGGGACGCCGCCTTGGGTTCTGGAAGCGGAGGCGCTCGCCGCTGACTATCAGTGGCGGGCTGACCTTCGTGCCCGGGGCGTGGCGCGTCCCAGCCCCAGTGTGGTCAGAGCGCGGAGGGCCCAATCTCGGCGGTCCGTGCTGGAATCATGGTCCAGGCGGCTGGCCGATCCTTCGGCTGGTCGTAGGACCGTCGAGGCGATTCGCCCAGTCCTTGTGGATTGGGTGAATCGTGACAGAGGACGCTTCACTTTCCGGCTCACGCAGGTTCTCACTGGGCATGGTTGCTTCGGTGAGTTCCTGCACCGGATCAGAGCCGAGCCGACGGCAGAGTGCCACCATTGTGATTGCGACTTGGACACGGCAGAGCATACGCTCGTCGCCTGCCCCGCATGGGAGGGGTGGCGCCGTGTCCTCGTCGCAAAAATAGGAAACGACTTGTCGTTGCCGAGTGTTGTGGCATCGATGCTCGGCGACGACGAGTCGTGGAAGGCGATGCTCGACTTCTGCGAGTGCACCATCTCGCAGAAGGAGGCGGCGGGGCGCGTTAGAGACGCGCAAGCCCGCCGCCGTCGAGCGGGGGCCAGGGAGGCGGATTTCGCCCAAGCCCTGGCCCTCTAAGTGTTTCGGGTCCCCCTCATATGTCGGTCTGGGGACCGGCGAGGGGGACCTAAGAAGACGTCGTGCAAGCTGCTCTGCACGCGTTTTACGCAAGAGCATCCGGGTGATGGAAGGCCGGCTATCCTCGACCCACGCTGGTTCTGACCCAGCGGGGTATTCCGTAGGATAGCTCACTCTAACCGGCGCCATCTAGGCGGGCTCCGGATAGCCTGCCGACCGAGAGGGCTGGTGGTCGTGGCGCCGACGACCGCCAGTCCGGCGTCCCGAGGGGGAGGGTGATGGGAGAGATGTGCTCCGCACTAAACACTTCACTTTCCCCCCTTTGCCTTTTCATGAGTTCTGTCTCATGTGAGGTTTGGACGTTGGTTGTTGAGCGACAGGAGGTTTTAGTCGGTTCGACTCCGACATGCTCCGCCCGCCGTCCCCAGTGGAGGGCGGAAGTCCGGCGATTTCCTCCTGACCAAAAAAAAAAAAAAATCCCTTTTTACGAAAACTGCGCGGACGGAGGAGTATGAAATTTTCCACACTTATAGAGAGTATAGAGAAGAAGTGCACAATGCTAATATTTTTTTAAGATAATGCATAAAAGATACATTAAATCAATAAAAAAAACATTACACACACTACATACCGTTTATTTGACGCACACACGCATACATACTATTTATTGTCAAACTTTTGTTCTTGACGACTGTTGTCAAATTGAGAATAGATTAAATATTGTTTGTCTTTATTAATATTTTTTATAGTGGCGAAATTTGTAATTATAGAAGTATAAAATACAATCATAATAGTGTACAAACTTACAATTCCAATTAATTTTAGTCGAATTTCGACTACTGCGGGACCTCTAGTACAAACAAATAGGCATCCCAGAATCGAACGGCAATGCAAGAAGATTTATATAATTTTTTTTCTAAACTTTGGTCTTGTTAAATTCAGTAAAATTACCAGTAAATTGTTATTTCAGATCGGACAGTACCTGATGACTTTGCCGCAACATCTCGAATTGCATTTGTCCGAGAAACAAGCGCCCTGGCAGTTCTTGACCGATGTAAGTACCTATCGCATATTGAGGAGAGAAATACTAGCTACATTTTTATAACTTTACATGAGAGTCATTTAAAGTATTTGAAATTTAGATAAAATATGAATAAAAACCTACGGCTATTTAAATGGAGTAAACTTAATTAAAGTTCAATTAAAAACATCAAACTGTCGATGCTAATAACAAATAAAACGGACCTTTAATTACAAAGATTAAATGTCGCTTAAACCAAACAGCCGTTCACCCCTCGATATGCTTTCACAAGTTCTGAATATTGATTACGGTCATTTAGGAATCTTCAGACCACGTTTCGAAGGCCTGTCTTAAAGCTCAGAATATGTTGGAGGGTAGTTCATTTTAGAGCTAATACGTGACAACAATGATCTCTGTAGACGAACCCAAATTTTCGAAGGAAAAGTGGTTAATGTACCAAGCTAAATAGAAATGGTTGTTGTTTGATATTTTGTCTATATTAATGTGTATTCTGTGATGTCCCGAGGTCATTGGCATCACGCGTTGTCAAATTTATTTTTTCATACATTACGCGGGATATATAACTTTTGAAGTGAAAACTTCTTTAGAATCGTTGTGATTTCAAACCGGATGCAACGGAAAAAACGACAGGTAAGAGACACAAATACAAAAATGTGTAGGATGAAGCCAGCAAAGAATGAGACAGAAATATACATACTATTTAATACAGCGCCATCTGTGAGATTTTTTAATACTAACGTGTGTATGAAAGCTCTTGTAGTGAATTTTTATTTAGGATTATACGCGAAATTATAATACCAATTCACAGAGGGCGCTACCTTACAATTATTTACTAATGACAAAATTTTACATATACTTAAGACGTTTAGGATAATTGTATTTTAATTTTGGAAGGTTTCACTTCTACCACGTGTGAATTGCACACATTTTGTTTTTTTTTACTGCTTTTTATTTCTTAGATTGGTGGACTAGCTCACGGTCTACCTGGTGTTAAGTGTTTACTGGAACCTATAGACATTTACAACGCAAATGCGCCACCCACCTTGAGACAAGTTCTAAGGTCTCAGTATAGTTACAACGGCTGCCCCACCCTTCAAACCGAAACTCATTACTGCTTCATGGCAGAAATAGGCAGGGTGGTGGTACCTACCCGTGCGGACTCACAAGAGGTCCTACCACCAGTGTGTTATAGTGTTAGCAAGCTCTCCCAAGTTGAGCCCGTGAGCTCATCTACCCTGGGCGTATCTGGAATAGCCTTATTATAGTCTACCAGCGAATAGGTAGGGGAAAAAAGTACCAGGATAACATGAATTGGGTAGAGTTAAATTTGTTTATTTCTTTTCTCTAGGTGTGCAACCACACGTGCGAAACGTATGCAGATAAGATTATGAATATAAAAAATATGGATGCGTTAGGAACGAAGAGATGTCTCACTGATATTGGTGAGCAAATTTTTTTTTTAAGCAATTAGGTTTATTTGTATTTTTGTATGTAACGGTGATTTTGGACAACTTTTTTAAACTTCCTTTTGTTTGTATTGCTTAGATGGGTGGATGAGCTCACGGCCCATCTGGTGTTAAGTGGTTACCGGAACCCATAGATATCAATCAACCACGTAAATGCCGTCACCCGCCTTATATGAGTTGTAAGATCTAAGAATTTGAGTTTTGGTATTTTCGTTGATGTCCATGGACGATGCTGTCAACTTGAGTTTTGGTATTGTTGATGTCCATGGGCGATTTGCACTGCAGCTGTGAATCATAAAAAATAGAATTTAAAGGAAAAAAACCAGTAAAACTTTCCCGTTTTCGACAACGCTAGTACCAGGCTGTCATAGTACAAAGGAGTTCTAAAATTAAAAACTGTTTTTTTTTCTAAAGTATACCTGTCCAGCGTAGTTGAAGATCTAGGGTCTTCCGTGACACCAGCGTTGAAGAACTTGGAGAATTCGTTGCGAGCTGCCACGCCGGCTCTACACAGTCAAAATTAGCGTAAATAAATGTTATTGAAATATAAAGGCTTTATTAAAATTATTGTTTGAATACTGTAACTTTCATTATCATTATGCCTCTATCAATACTACAATTGTAATAAAATTTTATTGATATAATGATAGATGCTCTGTACAACTGTACATGGGTTTTTTCCTACCTAAGCTGATGGTCTAGACTCTAGAGAGACCATATCAGCGTAACCTTAACTAGTAGGTGAGCTCACGGTTCTCAAACCTGACGATGTTGCTAACACTGGCCCTAGCAAGAGCAGTGCTTCCCGGAATCTGCCACCGGATCGGAAATGCAACCCACTACGAAGATCCGGCGAGAAACTCACTGGGCTGTGTCTGTGGGTTAATTTACTCGACGGGCTCGACGAGATCGATGGCCAGTGCTTGGGGTACCTAAAAGCACCGTTAGTGGATCGGGAGGATCCGAAATGACGTGACTACACGAGTGTGGATGCCTACCTACTTGTGCCCAAACTTGATGACAGCTGTCACAAGATGTTTTGGATTAAAGGTCTGGTTAACACGGCATAAAAGATGCTGTCCCAAATATCTTAAAAAATGAGACTGGCAGGAATCCGACAAGTAAAGTTGTGTGAATTGTTTTATTTTGTCACTTTAGTGTTTCTTCAGGCTTAAACATCTGGTGGTAGGTATTCCACCGGTCGATATATTTGTGAAGCACCATTTTCAAAGATGAACTTCATTAAGAATAAATTTCTTTTTCGACTGACTGAAGAATATCTCCAGGATTTAATGTTAATAGCTTTCACTAAATCTACTTCAAACTTGAAACAAATGACTTGAGAAACTTGAGACTTTTTTACTGGTGGTAGGAGCTCTTGTGAGTCCGCGCTGATAGGTACCACCACTCTGTCTATTTCTGCCGTGAAGCAGTAATGCGTTTCGGTTTGAAGTGTGGGGCACTCGTAACTATACTGAGACCTTAGAACTTATATATCAAGGTGGGTGGCGATTTACGTTGTAGATGTCTATGGGCTCCAGTAACCACTTAACACCGGGTGGGCTGTGAGCTAGTCCGCCCATCGAAGCAATAAAAAAAAATTAAAAAACTCAAAACGGGGGTTTGTTAACTGTTAAGTGTCTGTGAAAGTGTACAGTTGTCAGCATCCTCCAAAAAGTTTCAGTAAAAACTACATATTCTTTTGACTGAGACTATATTTCATCCCATATCATCTTGTTTCATTTAATTTCATATTAATTGAAGTCTCAAATTAATCAACTTCATTTCATTTTTCATAAAACATAAAATTCAAAACGTTAGGCTGTATAATATGAGTCCTTGGTCTTTTTGTTTGGAAAATAGAACTACTGGAAAAATGACACAACAAGACAGTTCACTATATAGTGTTTTGAAATATTTCCAAAGATTCAACAACTTTCTAACTTTATTTTATGATAGCTAGGTAGACTTTTTAAGTGATTTATTTAAGTATGAACCCTTCCCTAAAGCGACGAGGAACTATGCAAGGTACCTGTAACAATTCAAGTGTATCTGAGTTAACGAACAAAATAATAAATTTTATACAACGTTAAACAAAATAAAAATTGTCATGCTATTTCAGAAAATGAGACAAAAAGAGTAAAAAAGGTTTGTGATTATGGCGAAAAATGCTACAGAATGAATCCTGTACATTTCCGTGAATTTAGTCATCCGCATTGTAAGTAAAAAGTTTAAAAATTTTCTTGGATGTATGTGAAAAATGTAGTTTTTATTTTTGAATAGAACTCAGAAAAATCTTGCCTTAGTAAAAATTTGCAGTATTTTTAACTTTTATCAGAGTTTGAAGTCTTAACTGGAAAAGCAATTAGCCAAATCTGTTAAAAAGTTTCCGTGTTTCAATAACTCTTTGGTTAAACAACAGAAAAACAAATTAACAAGACAAAATAATAATCTTCGGTTCTCCTTTTTTTATTGTCTTTGTAGATAGCTGAGCATACTGCCCACTTGATGGTAAGTGGTCACCGTTGATCATAGATCATTGCCAGGGGCACAGCCAAGTCGCTGCCTACCTCTCCCAATGATACAAAATAATTGTAACTACTTGTAAATAGATAAACTGTAACTTTTGTAAATTGTAACTACGAAAAATTAAAGACAAACTTAAATCTAAATTGTAACTTAAAGGTTAAGGTTGACATTAATTTTTCGTTTACAATTTCCAACATTTCATTTACAGTTTTCACCACTGTAGATTACCACATTAAACCATAAAACCTGTTAGAAACAAAACATAAAAATTCAACTGATTTACAATGCACTCAACTGATATAATTGCATTATTTTCCACAGTGGAATCTATATTGGATAACCATGCCAGTGGTGGAGATTACCCTATCCCAGATAAATACAATCTCCAGAAGAAATTGATCACTGAACAGCTAGATCTTATAATCGAAAAGGGATTCTATGCTCCTCGGAACAATGTACAAAACAAGTAAATTGAAAAATATTCTCCACATTTATGATTTTATTTATATTACTAAAGTTTTTCATGCCTAGTGTAAAACTAAGTCTTCATTTAAATTTTAATAGTCTGAGGACTAGACTAGATAATTACACCATTGCTTTAGTTATTTGAGGCATGCTTTAGATGTGTTTTTGTTTTAAAGTTCTGAAGTGGTGGTCACATAATGGAATACGTAATGTGGGTTAGGCTCTCACAAGACGGATTGATGACCTGTTGAAGGTTGCGAATAGGGTTTGTTTGATGCAGCCTCATTTCTTGGTCTCAACTTAGTCAAACTTAGTTCACTGAATATGTACCCTCTAACTTAATACATATAAATATTAAGAAATATAAAAAAAATTACTTGAATTATTAAGTATTCACTGTATTATATATTATGACGGCGCGACTGGTGCCAATAAAGAGGTCAGCTCAGTTTTGTGCAATAATAGTAACTCGTACTCATAGTAGAACAGTGGATGTAGCTATTTCCCGAATTCTCCTGAATACCCTATTAAACAATTGTTTATAAGCATTGGAGTTATAACTGTTAACTTTTACACATCTTAGTTAAATAAATAGCAGTACTGTAAAGACAAGTTATTGTATAATCGTCATTTCGCGAAATCGGCACGATACGAGAACCGTCACATCGTGGCCGCCGGTAACTACATTCCCGATCCTGCGGACTGAATGGTAAACAGTCGACGTCGCCCAAAACGCCTCATTACGGATCCTCCCGATCCACTAACGGTGCTTTTAGGTACCTCAAGCACCGGGTAATCGTTCTCGTCGAACCCGTCGTTTGCGACGAAGGGCTCAGCGAGTAAACTAACCCACAGACACAGCCCACTGAGTTTCTCGCCGGATCTGTTCAATGGGTCGCGTTTCCGAACCGGTGGTAGATTCTGTGAAGCACTGCTAGGGTTCGTATTAGCAACGTCGTCCGGTTTGAGCCCCGCGAGCTCACCTACTCTCCTGGTTACGCTGAAATGGTCTCCCAAGACCATCAGTAACCCTTAGGTAGGTTTTAAAAAAAGTTTAATCATTATAGCCCAAAACAAATTGAAAACAAACAAGAAAGAGACAGCGACAGACGAGTAGGGAAAAATGTGGAACCGGAGGCAAGTTCTGCTAGTCATCAAAAAGTACCGGACAAACCTGAAAATACAAAAACAATGTTTTCAAATAATGAAGCCAAAATTAAGACACCTGTTGATAGAGGGGGAGTTGTTAAAGAGAAATCCACTAGTGAGTTTTATTTAATCAGATAATTTTTTGAAGATACTTTAACCGTAGTTATAAAAGCTGTTGAATTTATTTATTTTTCAATTTTTTTTGCTTAGATAGTTGGACGAGCTCACAGCCCACCTGTTAAGTGATTACTGGAGCCCATAGACATCTACAACGTAAATGTGCCACCCACCTTGAGATATAAGTTCTAAAGTCACAGTATGGTTACAACGTTTGCCCCACCCTTCAAACCGAAACGCATTACTGCTTCACGGCAGAAATAGGCAGGGGGTGTTACCTATCAGTGCGGACTCACAAGAGGTCCTACCACCAGTAATTACGCAAATTATAATTTTGCGGGTTTGATTTTTACTACACGATGTTATTCCTTCACCGCGGAAGTCAATCGTGAACATTTGCTAAGTACGTATAGAAAAATAGGTTCTCTTTTAAATTCTCTTTAAATTGTTCTATCACTCTGAATTCTAAAAAGGTGTGTACAGTGTAAACCTACACTATATAAATTGGCCTCAAGAAGTACGAGGGCGGCACTGAAAATTTCGGGAACTAACGAAGTGACACAACATTACTATTTAAAAATGTATTTATTGCTTTTCGAAGTATTCTCCGCGAAATTTGACACATTTTTCCATACGATGGAACCAATCATTGAAGCAACCATTCCATTCGGAAGTTGGGGTCTCCAAAATGGCCGTTTTGTAGGCGTCCACAGCTTCTTCAGGTGATGAAAATCTCTGTCCACGCAATTTATTCTTTATCTGTTTTCTATTCTGTTTTCTTGCTCTAAAAACTCTTTTGTTCTGTGCGCGGTGTGAGAACTCGCATTGTCGTGATGGAGGATGATGCGGCGGTTGCAGTTCTCTTTACGGAGTTCAGAAACGACCTGTGGCAAACAAATGCTAGCATACCATTCTGCATTAACCGTTCTTTGTCCCTCAAGAGGAATAGTCGTAACATGGCCGGTTTTGGAGACAAACGTGGCCACCATTTTTTTTGCAACACTCCGTGAACAAACAATTTTTGTTGGCTTTAACTCATTTTCGAACACCCAAACTCGTGACTGGTTTTTTGTTTCGGGTTCGTACGCGTATATCCAGGATTCGTCACCTGATACAATGTTGTATACAGCATTTGAGGATCCTGCGTGGAATCTTTCGAGAGTTCTGACGCACCAAGTAACGCGAGCCGGTTTTTGCTCTTCACAGAGCGAATGCGGTATCCATGGGGAAAACAACTTTTTTACACCTAATTTTTCATGCAAGATTATTTGTATTTGACTCACGCCAATGTCTAAAGTTGCCTGAATTTCGCGGTATGTCACATGTCGATCTTCCTCAATCAGCTTACGCACAGCATCAACGTTTTCTTGGGTGACTGCAGTTTTTGGATGACCTTGACGGGGATCATCACTGAGCTTGACACGTCCACGTTGAAACTCAGCAAACCAGCGATAAATTGTGGTTTTGGATGGGGCTTCATCACCAAATGCAGAAATCATCCGGTCAACACACTGTTTTTGTGTTAAACCACTTCGAAATTCATAATAAATCATCGCTCTTGAATTTTCTCGAGTCAATTTCATTTTCTCAACGACTAAACAAGTTTGACAAAACCTCGTGACAAGACCGAGAATCTTTTTTTAAATAAATAAATGGTATTCGATTTTTAAAACCAAGGAGTTTTCAATTAAAAAGATTTTAATATGACAGGAACAGGGGAAATATTCCATTCCCGATACTTTTAGTGCAGCCTAGTAAATCTTTAGGTTTTTTTCAATATGGCAATTTTTTTGTTATGCTGTTATTGTTGCCAGTTTCTATCTATTACGTGAATAATTGAGCTAATGAAATGAAGTTGAATCATTTGAAACTGTAATAAATTGAGATGAAATTAAGTGAAATGAAACTAGACGAGATGGAAGTCCTAGTGATATGGGGGGAATTTACTAGTGTTGTTTGATAAATACACTGAATTATCGCTCTTCCCCCAAAATTCTCCCTTCTATAAATAGTAGTAGTTTTATTTTTCCAATTGGAAAGGCAAAGGTATCATACCATACAGCTTAATCTTTTATATATTTTTTATATGAAAAATGATATTATGAAATGAGATGAGATGATATGGGATGAAATATAATCTCAGTAAAATGGTGGTCATTTACTGAGACTTTTTCAATGGACTCTTTGGAGGATCCAGAGAAGTTACGTTCAGCGGCTTTGTTTCATTTTCCCACATTTGTGCACTTTCACAGTTATTAAACAGATAATAAATCACCGTTATTACACATTTAAATCTGAAGAAACACTAAATAGACAAAATTAAACAAATCACACAACTTCACTTCTCGCGTTCCCGCCAAAAAGCCCTCTCTTGTATAATTTTTTTTTTTTCAAACTGTAATTCTATTTTCAGACTCAGATTATCGTCCCATAATACCTCCGACTCGACGTGTAGAAGATTATTTGAACGTTGTAAGACCTAAAGGGCGAATGGCTGCAAAGCACGAAGCCAGTGCGCCCTTTTATATTTTTTACACAACAATCACGGCGGCAAAGGAAACTCATTCGCAGCCGTTCTCTATAACATTCCAAGGTGAGTGACCTCCTACGGTGTTATGCGATCCTGGTACAATGAATACAGAAATTAGTTTTATTTATAGTTAAAACTGAAGCGTTTGTTTGTTTGTGCATTATTTTTTATAGCCTCTCGAACGAGATAAAGCCCATTTGGTGTTAAGTGGTCGTTGTAGCCCATAGACATCACCACGTAAATACCACATACATTGAAGCATGAGGTCCAATTATCAATTGTAGGTATTGTGTAACGACACACTGGGCAATATTGGGTTTGTGTATGTATGTATGTACGTTTGTTTGTTTCTCCTGTACGAGTTTTTTTTATGGCTTAGATGGGTGGACGAGCTCAAAGCCCACCTGGTGTTAAGTGGTTACTGGAGCCCATAGACATCTATGACGTAAATGCGCCACCCACCTTGAGATATAAGTTCTAAGGTCTTAGTATAGTTACAACGGCTGCCCCACCCTTCAAACCGAAACGCATTACTGCTTCACGGCAGAAATAGGCAGGGTGGTGGTACCTACCCGCGCGGACTCACAAGTGGTCCTACCACCAGTAAAACTACTACTACTACTACTAGTTACTACGCCACTCATCCGATTCTGATAGAACTTGGTATAGTCGTCAGGTGCCGTCATGGTATCGTAAATGGACGGTAGGTGGCGCGAGTCTCAAAAAATCGATGTTCTTCAAGTAATTGATCTTGGTCTAAATCGGGAGAGGGCTATGTCCAGCAGTGGTCACTTGTGGGCTGGTTTTTGTGCTAATTTGGATTTTCATATCGAGGGGCGAAAAGCTGTTTTTGTTTAAGCGACATTTCACTTAGCACGCGACATTTATCTTTGTAATTAAAGGTCCGTTTTATATAATATTAGCATCGACAGATCCATATTTTTAGTTGAACTTCAATTAAATTAACTCTATTGAAATAGCTGAAGAAAGTTTTTAAGTTATTGCATAGCTTTTATCGCGGGTTTTGAGCGCGGCGATCGAATTAAGAAATTCCGTAACGAAAATAAAAGCTAACACCCCCACTCCGCCTACCATGTAATTAGCTCGCGTTCAACACATACACACGTTGCGCTTGTGTAGTGTTTGTGAACAAGCGCGCGGCGTGACGTCGCACTGCATGCGCATCATGAAAAGTCTGCCCATCTCTCTTTCGCGCGCGAGTGTGAAGGGGACAGTTAATGTTTTGCTTTTGTTAAGGTTTATAAATATAGCGTGGTCTTATTTTAATAAGATAATAATATTTATAAACCTTGTTATTGTTTTAAGAAATTATAATAAGAAAAGAAAACCTTATTGTTTTAGGAATAAATTATTATTGTCTAATTATAATTGCATAAGTTGATAAAAAATACTATGCAATAGCTTTACCGCGGCAGTCTCCCCGAGTGCCACAAGCGTTTAATCTTTAAATAGCTCTAAAGTTTCAAAAGTGTCTCTTAAATCAATTCGTATTTCACTTCTCTATAATATGTAAACACTTTGTTTTTCCGCAGAAATTTTAGATAGAAGCTTAGGCGAGTTGAAGTGTTCGTTGCAAATCAATTTTATGGTCGAACTTGGATGGCTCTTGGCTCAGTACTACTTCGCTGGTTACAGGTAGATTTGTTTAAAGTATACTGTTACGCGCTTAGGGTTCGGTATAAATAAAATTTCACCAAAGTACATTTAAAAACTGTATTCAACGCTTAAAACACTCAACAAACACTTTAAACACCCAACCCTCCCTCATCACGATACCTCATCCCTAGAATTATCGAGAATATTCCACACATCTCTATTAGTAGTTTCCGCTATCTGACAATAGATGGCGTTGTACTTATCGATCGTTCTAGGCGCTCCTAGGCCCTTCGATATTCGTTCGATTATTCGGCGATAGATGGCGTTACTCTTACCGTCGTAACAATACTAAAAATATTATTATAGTTAATAAGCAAGGATCATTACTATATGGAATCACTGAATGCATCCACAGCGCGTTTTTAGATATGTTTGACAGTTTTCCGGGTGTTATAACATGTCTTCCAAACGAGGTTTGCGGAGATTACTCGGTAGACCGCATCTTGGCTATGTCCCTGGTATTGCTGACGTCTATGACTTACTGTGACCACTTACCGTCAGATGGAGCCTTAAGTAGATAAAGAATTCAGACGGACCGTGCACTTGTGGAGAGTAGTACTTAACGGTAGGCAGAAGAAGGCTTCAAAGTGAGATCTCTTTGAATTCATAATGTCCTAGTACTTTTATCTGGACTAGTAGACGGCTTGGAGGCTTGTGGAGAGTACTTAACGGTAGGCAGAAGGCTTCCAGGTGAGATCTCTTTGAATTCATAATGTCCTAGTACTTTATCTAGACTAGTAGACAGTTTGGCTCTGCCCCTTGCATCGCTGAAGTCCATGGGCGACGGTAACCACTCACCATCAGGTGGGCCGTATGCTCGTCTGCCTACAAGGGCATTAAAAAAAAGACCTTCGATACTCTAAGGTCTTCAGATCTGTCTCTGAATTTTTTAGCGAGAAGAAGCTAACGATATTGTACGGTGAGGATTCTCAGGATTTAAGGACGATCAGCCAGAAGAAGCCACACGTTGACGCTCACCTGGTGCCGATGGCGACTCCGTTCGGTAAACATCACACGTAAGATTTGTAAATTATTTTAAACATCCTTTAACTATACATACTAGTATATAATAATAAATAAATAAATATAATAAATATTTATTAATACGTGAAGCAAAAACTTTGTATCCCTTTTTACGAAAATTGCGCGGACGGAGGAGAATGAAATTTTCCACACTTATAGAGAATATAGAGAAGAAGTGCACAATGCTAATATTTTTTTAAATAGTGCATAAAAGATACATTAAATCAATAAAGAAAACTTTACACACACTACCATGTATTTGACGCACACACGCATGCATTACATTTATTGTCAAACTTTGTTCTTGACGTCTGTGGTCAAATTGAGAATAGATTAAATATTGTTTGTCTTTATTCATATTTTTCTATAGTGTAGTCTTGGCATTGAAAATACAATCATAATAGTATACAAACTTACATTTCCAATTAATTATAGTCGAATTTCGACTACTGCGGGACCACTACTAAATATTTATTATCAATCACGCCACGTTAACTGGTCCCGTGCTAAGTTCGTAAAGAACTTGTGTTACAGGTACCAGTTAACGGAAATAAATGTAAGATTTTTATTATACACATACATATATTTAATATTTTAATATACATCCATAACCCTGGAAAAGATCTTCGACCATAATTAATTTAAATTATAAGTTTTAGCAATATGTATTATAATTCTATTGTCACATTTCTATAATCATTGTTCTACAAACACAGATTTCGCCACGGCTACGCTATAGACAAATAATACATTTAAATTATTATTACATATTATTATTAACACATTATTACAGTTTAAAAAAAAAGACATAATAAAAAAGACAAACAATATAAATCTATTCCCAATTTAATTATTCCCAAATAACAGACTGTAAAAATAAACAAAAGAGTATAAATGCGTGTGTGTGTCAAACATATTATGTGCAATGTTTTTTCTGTTGATTTAATGTATTTATTATGCATAATTTAAAAAAAAATAGCATTCTGCACTCCTTCTCTATATCAACTATAAGCGTGGAAATTTTCATACTCCTCCGTCCGCACAATTTTCGTAAAAAGGGATACAAAGTTTTTGCTTCACGTATTAATATATAGATTTAGAATTTTAGGTGTCAGTGAATATGGTTGAATTTCGATCGAGCTTGAGTGGATCTTAACATTAGCATTTAGATCTAGAATTGGATCCGGTAGATGACGCTGCAATTGAATTCCAAGATCTATTTTCAGGGCTGGAAAAAAATGTCTTTCCTGTACGATAGTAACCTATAATTTATTTCTAATATTCCTCATTCAAAAGAAATAAGTCACCTCTTAGCGATTTATGTATTCCTGGTACATAACAAATATAAACAAGTAAGTTTTTTGCGGTTCATAGACTGGCAGAAAAGATCTAGGGTCCCGTCTGGTGGTAAGTGGTAACCATTGACATTGACGACACGACTTTGAGACATGAGGTCAATGACTCAAATTTTTTTTTTACTTTTTGTATCCCTAATGTAAATATTATAGTGAAAGAGATAGACAGAGTTAGAGAGAGAGAGAGACAAAGATGATTTGCTCCAAATAAATTGAAATAAAGTCGTTTGGGTTTTTTCAGTAAAATGATGATCTTGTGTTACGAAGATGGGTCACTTCGCGTTGTAGTATCGACAGCCAATCTGTATATTGATGACTGGGAGAACCGAACGCAAGGGTGAGTCTGCCTCAGAATTCTATTATAGTTTTTTTTTTTCAGTATGGCAACTGGATTTTTACGCTGCCATTGTTACCAGAGTTTATAAAAACTCAATTATTATTATTTTACAGAATAGACAAGGATGTATGAGCTAAATTCCCTTTGCCTTCCCAAGTTCATTATGATTGGGAAAATTAATAAAAATAATAATAATCAATTATTATTATGGAGGGTAGAGGAAAGGAGTACAGTCTTGTATAGGAGGAAATTTGATAAAGTGGTCACCAGTGAACAGCGAGTTATTGTTGGAGGGCTCACCGAAATGGCGCTAGTGTAGCAAGTGGAAATGATATGAATATAGCAGTTTTAAACGGAGTGAAGTGTGCTAGGTTGAAAACATTTATTATTTTTCGTGCATTGTGTAGTTAAAAATATGCTGTATTTAAAATATCAAATATCTATTTTGACTAGTGGTCCCCGCAGTAGTCGAAATTCGACTATAGTTAATTGAAGTTAAAAGTTTAAACATTATTATGGTTCTATTGTCAAACATAATAATACAGATATTACCTAATATATTCTATAAAATACAGATTTCACCAGAACTACAATATCGACAAATAATATTAAAGACAAAAAATATTAATCTATTCTCAAATTGACCACAGACTTTAAACAATAACAAAAGTTTCACAATTGACAATACACAAAGAGTACGTATGTGTTGTGTCAAATACATGGAAGTGTGTGTAATGTTTTCTTTATTGATTTAATGTATTTTTTATGCATAATAAAAAGAAAAAATTGCATTCTGCACTTCTTCTCTATGTTTCCTATAAGTATGGGAAATTTCATACTCCTCCGTTCGCGCAATTTTCGTAAAAAGGGGTACAAAGTTTTTGCTTCACGTAATAATATATAGATGACCATTTACATAGGAATCGTTTCTTTCCTTCTTAATTTAGTATCCTACTCTAATAGTCTATGGCGCTGTTTTTGAATCTTTCCACTTGCTACAGTGGCGCCATCTTCACTCGCTCCGTTTCAGCGGACACTATTTAGTACACTGAGCTGGTGCTCCTTATTTCTACCCTCCGTATGGGGATACTTAACCGATAAAGGGAAGATCTTCCACCGAGCGGGTGATCTTTGCTCGGTAGACCGACGGTCCGAATGTTGTTGTTCGGAACTTGTATATGAGTCGTCTATTATCAAAGGTGGCAATCTGCGCATTTGGACAAAAAAAAATTATTGATATGTCAATACAGATTGATTTGAATATAATCGTCTCCTTCAAAGAATACGGTTCAAAACCTGCATTAAATAAAGGTTAATACTTAACCTGTTATTTATCTAAGATGTCGTTCAGAAGAGTTTTGTGACTGCCAATGGAATACAAAGTCAATAATTCGTTTTTCTGATTTACCAATAATTGTCCAAAAGTCACATTGCCGGCTTTGATAATAGTCGACTCATATGTAAGCTTATCTTGAAAATGTCGTAAGCGAGATTCAGGCATCTGTCAAATATCTTATGTTGTGTGATGGCTACCCGCCACACTCCATAATTATTATGTAAATTACGTATACTGTTATATGAAAAATTGTGTGGAATTATGCGAATTTGGCTTACTTGAAATCGTAATCTGATGGAATGAAATGTTGTCTCAGTAATATGATGGGAAGTTTTTTGGAAGAAATCGAAAAGTCACCTCTAGAGACTGTTGTCCACCATTGACGTTGGAACCAGAAAAGAAATCGCACAACTTCGTTCCTCGTTTTCCCGCCAAAAACATATTTGACGTTTGGCTTAACATGACAGAAATTGCATCGCGGGAATCGGGCTATTTTGCCAGTGTAATATTTCTGTACATGTAACTTACGGTGGCTTATTCACTGCTTAGTATTCGTTAAGACCAAGGGATTCATTAGTGAATGGGCAGCAGCAATTGCTGGTGGCGTATTGTTTTTTTTTATTGCTTAGATTAGTCGACGAGCTCACAACTCACTTGGTGTTAAGTGGTTACTGGAGCCCATAGACATCTACAACGTAAATGCGCCACCCACCTTGAGATGTAAGTTCTAAGATCACAGTATAGTTACATTAAACTATAGTGTAAGATATTGACACTTGAACCTCATGTCTCAAGGTCGCGGCGGCCATGACATCAACGGACTCCTTTTTTTTTAAGGGATCTTATGACCTGGTAACTAAGACCTTTAGGTCAAGTCAACATGTTCCGATGACAATTTAATGTATACAAATAAAATACTAACCTAAAAGAGTATTTATTTCGATCCTGATTTAACAATACTGTTTTTTTAGTCTATGGTTCAGTCCAAAATGCCCAGAGTTGCCGCCGGAAGCGATGCCTCATGATGGAGAGTCTCCTACGATGTTCAAAAAGTCTCTGTTACGCTATTTGAATCACTATCATATGCCTTATCTCACCTACTACGTTGAAAGAGTGAAGAGATCGGATTTCAGTCATATTAAGTAAGTGTATATTGGAATGATTGAAATCTTGAAAAATAAAAGTACTGAAAAATCGATTTTAACCCTTTTAGTGCTGAGCTGTTTTTTTCATATTTTGTAGATATTGATAAAAGATTTTTGAAATAAAATGTACCTTATAAAACAATAATTATTTCGATTAAAAAACAATCATGTTATTACCTACCTTTTTAAGGTCGATCGATACCTTTAATCAAACTGCGCAAAAAGTCGGTATTCCGACGATTCGCGCTCAAAGGATTAAATAAGTGTGACCAGAAATAAAATGTTTTTGTTCCATGTAAACTTTCACGTGACGTCATACGTGGTTACAGAAAATAAGATATTCGCGAATGACGTTCATAATAAAAATAGTGTTTAAAAATTAACATATTTAGAACTTTTATTAGTTTCTGTTTGAAAATACCACTTGATTTTTTCTTTTCTTTAAAATCTAATATCCTTATGGTGACATGGTCTGTCAGATTCAAAGTGGTCATCGTGGTCCGTTCATATACCTACGAAACATTCAAAATTTCAGTGTTTTCTTAGTAGCATCGGCTCCTGGATCTCATTTTGACATGGACTGGGGCATGACCCGTGTGGGCTCATTACTGCGGCAGCACTGCTGTATACCACCCGAGGAACAGCTCCAGTGGCCCCTGGTGGCACAGGCCAGCAGCCTGGGTAGTTACGGCAAGGATCCGAAGGTGGGTAGTGGAAGACGAGAGATGCAGGGAAATTTGGGCGAGGTACCAAGGTACCGAGATACCAGGATCACATGAAATCAAAGAGTTTTCCGTGTTCTGTTTGAATTCGACTTTTATTTTTGTTATTAAGTAAATTCGACTTTTAAAGTAATGTTCGAAAACATTGAAATTTTTGCGAAGTAGTAACACTAAGAGTGTCATTGGCCACTATTGTGGCAAAGGTAATCCAGATAATTTAGGTATGTCAATTAATTAATAATAATGTGTTTGTTGCTTTGTATATATTTGTAACATCAAAGTACCAGGGCTTCATAATTCTAAGAAAGTAATGTTTTGCTTGCAGCTCTGGTTGACCGGAGATTTCCTTCACAACTTCACGAAAATCAAGAACCAATCGCAGATGTTGTCGTCTCCGCCTACTTTGAAACTGATTTATCCATCTTTAGGTAAGATAATCGTTTTCATAGGAATCGATATGGATATGTATCGAGTAATTGTTATGCTAAATATTGTTTTATGTTTACAGAAAACGTCAAACAATCTCACGACGATTTGTTAGGAGGCGGTTGCTTGCCTTACGCAGCCGAAGCGCATTCGAAACAACCTTGGCTAAATAGCTTTTTATAGTGAGCATATCATTATTAACCTTCTCATAATTCATGCCCCCCTAGTACCACAATCTATAATTAATCGAAAATAACTTGATAAAATTATAAAACTTCTTTTAATTAATTAATTTAATTATAAAGAGTTAGTGTTTTGCTTTTCTAGGGAGACGAACGAGCATACGACTCACCTGTTGATGAGTGGTCATTATTCGTTAAGTTACTTCTTCTTCTTCTTAATTTTGGCTCGGCACGTTAAGTTACTTTATTGCGGCGATTGTAGGATCGGTAAGATTGGATCTTATGCCTCTTATGGCAGGACGTGTGGAATGGGAGTTTTAAGGTGTGAGTGAGAGGAGATGTTAGAAAGGGACGGAAGTAGGAAACAAGATGGCGTAGATGATTCAGTAAACTGTATGAAAAGCTAAACCTGTGCATCAAAGTCTTATTTACCCGTCACGATCCTAATTCTACATGTTTGTTGGCGCGGAACGAACTTAATAGATTTTGAAGTAAAACTTCTTTACGTATGCTTGACTTGGGGACTAAGCTGGTGGATGCGTGACGATAGCGTTACGAAAAGTGTGATTGGGCGAGGCGAACGGAAGTTGAGAGGGAAATATAAGTTAGTGAATATAGAAAGAGAGAGAGAGAGGGGTGCAAGCACACATTTTCTTTCCCTCTTTCTCTTATAGCCTTTCTCGTATAATTAAGACACATTGCAGGCCTTTTCTCCGGTTGATGCACTCAAACAAAATGTTGACAGTGAATATTGACACCGGTAACCGTGTGGGACCATTTGCAGTCAATGGCGAGCTGCGTCCACGAATCGAAACCGGGCGATGCCCCACATAAAGTCCTACACCCGGGTGTCGAAGGACGGCAGGAAGGCAGCGTACTACCTGCTCACGTCGGGGAACGTCAGCAAGGCGGCCTGGGGCTCGACGAACAAAGGAAACGGAGCGCTCAGGATAATGAGTTACGAAGCCGGCGTGCTGTTCCTGCCAAAGTTCATTGTGAGTTTAGACATACTTCTTCATTGTTATGTTCTCCTGGTACATTTTTGGAATATTAACTTTTCTTTACGCATACCTCTGCGATGCTGTGCTCTCCTGATTGCATGTTTTATTTCGTAGTCGGATTTTAAAGTCCATTTTGATGTTAAGTGGTCATCGGAGTCCGTAGATTGAATTTCGTCTCAATCAATGACCTACGATGCTGACGTATTGTTCTTATTATAAAGTTCGTTGTGGGAGTTGAAGTGCATACTTCTTCATCGTTATGTTTTCCTGGTACATTTCTTTGAACATGTTTCGTTTTTATACGTATGTGTATGTATGTATGTATACCTCTTCGTTGCTATGGTCTCCTGGTTATATGTTTTATTGTGTGGTGGGATATTAAAGCCCATTTTGATGTTAAGTGGTCATCGGTGTCCATAGATTTATTGTTGTCTCCATCCTTGAGATAAGAGGTCGAAATGTGGTCCAATTTGTTGCTTCGACTATCACAAATGTAATAATTATTTATTTACACTTGTTTTTACAATTTTAATAAAATATTTGGTATAGACATGGTATGTGATTAAAGTGACATTTACACATTGACATATTGCGCTTACAATTTCTGACTTTCATGAGCCACGGTTATCATTCAGTGTCAGGTGGGACTTTCACTCGTCTTCCAACAAAGGCAATAAAGAAATCTTTTTTAGCTTAAATTTACACATCAAACTTTGCAAGACTTCTTTATCTTTATGTTATCCTAGTACTTACGTATTAGATTCAATATGTTGTTTGCTCTGCCTGTTTATGCCAATTTACACCAGAAATGCCTTTTTTTGCACAGACCAACGAAGATTACTTCTGTCTAGAACAAAACGCCCCGAACCGGCTTATCGTGCCATACGACTTACCGCCAGTCAAATATACGGATGGCATGTCGCCCTGGGTCTCTGATTACCTCATGTGAAGAAGTAGAAGAAGATTACATCATGATTGACTTGAAGACTCGACACTAGAGGCGCGCTCTCAAATTTCAATTCGATCCTAAAACACAGGAAATGGAAATCGATTTCAGAATTAAAAAAAAAGTACACTAGTGTCGAGAAACAGATTTGGTTTTTGTTCAATAAAATAATTGGTGTTTATTTATTTCTATTTTATTTATTGCATTAGTGTGCAGGTGGTTTGATGGTTAGTTACCCTAATTCATGACGCCAGGACAATGCCAAGCACCCGTCTGAGGAATCTCGCCAAATCTGAAGGTCATGTGGTCATCATCATCATAATCGGTTGCTCTTGGCAGAGCAGTCGTGGTCATGTGGAATTCTTGCTCATTAAAGCCTTAACAGATGTTTTCCACAGTTTGCGAACCGAGGCCCGGCGCACACACTCGTTAAGTGGGGTTTCAGTAAGGTCTTCCATCTAATCATGTGGTAGTGCTCTGGAAACACCGTGGTGAGGGATCATGCCAGAGCGGGAAGGTTCTTGGAAACAAGGTCTCTGGAGACGCAATGTGGATGAACGTAGTCCTATTATGTGAGAGTAATGGTAAAAGTAAGTCGTATGGTCGACTGTCCCTGACTAAAATCACATGTGGAGATCTAGATGCTGATATACATACATACATCATTTATACATCTATAATCTATACTAATACTAATAATATTATAAAGAGGAAAGATTTGTTTGTTTGTTTGTTTCGAATAGGCTCCGAAGCTACTGGACCGATTTGAAAAATTCTTTTTCCATTAGAAGCCGACATTGTCCCTGATGAACATAGGCTACTTTTTAAAAAAAAAATTTTTTTTTGTTTGTTTCATGTGTGTTTTAATGTTTCCGAAGCGCAGCGAGGGCGGGTCGCTAGTAATATTATAAAGAGGAAAAATTTGTTTGTTTGTTTGTATTGAATAGGCTCTGAAACTACTGAACCGATTTGAAAAATTCTTTCACTGTTTGGAAGCTACACTATTCCCGAGTGGCATAGGCTATAATCTTTTTTTGAAAAAATTAGGGATCCTTCCTAAAACTCCAATAATGTAAGCCAAGGTGTTTTTTTTATTGCTTAGATGGGTGGACGAGCTCACAGCCCACCTGGTGTTATGTGGTTACTGAAACCCATGGACATCTGCAACGTAAATGCGCCACCCATCTTGAGATATAAGTTCTAAGATCTCAATATAGTTACAACGGCCGCCCCACCCTTCAAACCGAAACGCATTACTGCTTCACGGCAAAAATAAGCAGGGCGGTGGTACTTACCCGCGCGGTAAAAAATTAAAAAATTACCGAAAGTAGTATTCTTTACATCACGTGCCCTGCAAAAACTATTGATGATAGAAAAAAATAATGTACTACGACTTTGTAGAACACATTATTATTTACAAAAAGTGTCGCGACAGCATACGTCTAACTACAATTTGTTCTTTTATTTAAAAAAATAAAACAACGTCAAATATCGTTGAAATTTTTGTTAAAGACCCGAGCGGAACCGGAGCGGGCTGCTAGTGTATGTATGAAAGCGTAAAAGATAACTGAAATATGTATGAAGTTGGAACATCGCCCCTAGCGGCAAACGTAGGCAAACGTTCAAACTTCATACAAACTTGAGTTAACTTTTACGCTATCGAGAACGTTAAAAAACTCGCTAGAAGAAAACTGAACGTTAAAATGGAACATACGGTATAAAGAACAGAGGTCCCTCCAGTAGTTGATTCTGCGAAGCACTGCTCTTGCTAGGGCTAGTGTTAGCAAACTCTCTCAGGTTGAGCCCGTGAGCTCACCTACCAGTCCGGGCGCAGCTGGAATAGCCCCTTAGGCCACCAGTGAATAGGTTGGGTTTTTCGACTGGTAGGACGTCTTGTGAGTCCACACGGGTAGGGACCACCGCCCTGCCTATTGCAGCCGTGAAGCAGTAATGCTTTTTGGTTTGAAGGGTGGGGCAGCCGTTGTAACTATACTACCGTAGAACTTATATCTCAAGGTGGGTGGCGCCATTTACGTTATAGTTGTCTATAGGCTACAGTAACCGCTTAACACCAGGTGGGCTGTGAGCTCGTTCACCCATCTAAACAACAAAAATAAAAATACGGGAAACCTAGGCCGCCATCATAAGGGTCTACTCCCCTATACAAATAGCGGGTATGTCACAAAAATCGAAGAGGTCCACTGAAATCCAATAAAAATGCATATATGTATTTAATTGAATTAAGTTTTTATAACACAATTCTTAGTATTAGTATTGTGTTGAAATTCATTATGTAGACTAGACAGTGGATTGCGTGAACAAATGCGACTTCATTAACCTCGCTACGTACCTACTCACACGCAACATTACTAAACTATTATAATGCTATTCTGAGTAAACACGGTTCAATGAACTCTTTTTCCTACCTAAGCTGATGGTCTAGAGCAGGGATTCCCAAACTTATTTTATTTACTGCCCACTTTGAGAATAAATTATTTTTTAGCGTCCCCATTTTATCATCTACTTTAAGACCACTATAGCGAGAGCTCAGTCGGTATCTAAGAGTCCTCTTAGAAAAAAATACATATCGCCCCTAAACTTCTACACGGTGCCCCCCATTTTTTTTCTGGGTCTCTTACCGCCCCCCTTTTGGCCTGCAGCGCCCACAAGGGGGCGTTATCGCCCACTTTGGGAAAGGCTGGTCTAGAGGGAACATATCGGCGTAACCGGGCGAGTAGGTGTGCTCACGGGGCTCAAAGCTGATGACGTTGCTAACACGAACCCTAGCAAGAGCTGTGCTTCGCAGAATCTACCACCGGATCGGAAACGCGACCCACTGAGAAGATCCGGCGAGAAACTCAGTGGGCTGTGTCTGGTGGGTTAATTTACTCGCCGAGCCCTTCGTCGCAAGCGACCGGTACGATGGCCGATGCTTGTGGTACCTAAAAGCACCGTTAGTGGATCGGGAGGATCCGTAATGACGTGTAATGAACTCGTGACCGTGGTGTCGACTGGGACACACGAGCTCATAGGCCGTCATCTGAGAGACTTTTCTAACTTAAGCCGTAGCAAGAGCAAGTTTTAAAAGTCGTCGTGGCTTAAAGGATAGGACACCGGTGTTCGAATCCCTGGCGGGTACCAATTTTTCTAATGAAATACGTACTCGACAATTGTTCACGATTGACTTCCACGGTGAAGGAATAACATCGTGTAATAAAAATGAAATTACTCGTGGTAGGACGTCTTGTGAGTCCGCGCGGGTAAGTACCATCACCTCGCCTATTTCTGCCGTGAAGTAGTATGTAATGCGTTTCGGTTTGAAGGGCGGGGCAGCCGTTGTAACTATACTGAAACCTTAGAACTTATATCTCAAGGCGGGTTGGGCATTTACGTTGTAGATGTCTATTGACTCCAGTAACCACTTAAAAACAGGTGAGCTGTGAGCTCGTCTACCCATGCAATAAAAAAAGCTAAGCATACTGGTATGCAATCGCTACTAGATATTTTTTTATAGATATTTTTTAGCCACTGGTCATTTAAATACTGCCAATGTAGTTTGCTATTGCGCAACTTGTGATCGGGTTTTCAAAATTCCCAGCCACATAAAGACGCTTATCATGACGGGGGCGGAACCCCGAGCTCTGCAGTGGGATGAAATCAAGGGCGGATTCAGCTTTGGCGCCAGGAGGGGGTCACATAGTCAAATTTTCGATGCGCTCGTTCCCAAACGCTTGCCATCATACAAAGTTATTAAATTAATTAAATATTGAAGGTATGTAGTTACATAAAATCTGTATAGTGACAAAATATATAAATAAAATCATTATGTTCAATTAGTGGTTCACCTAAGTCCTAGAACCAGCTCATGACCCCATGACCCCATGACCCCCCCCCCTGGATCCGCCGTTGGATGACATCCATATTCCTTACCATGGCTCAAACTATTTCAATACCGAATTGCGTCACAATCGGTTGCGTGCTCTTGACGTGAAAACATAACAGAATTTCGTATATAAAGTGCATTGTAATGCATTATTGCTGTACAACTCAAAACAACAAATCGAAGATCTCAATCAGGTTACAGTGCAAATAACACTCGGTACATCAATGTTAGGTCTTTATTTTCATGTTGGAACGTCATTCTCAAAATGTACATGATGTGTAAAAGATAAAAGTGTACTTTTATTTACGTAATTATTTTATTTTATTTATATTAAATAATATATTGTATTATTTGGTGGTAATGAACGTACTACTTACTTAGTATATCAGAGGAAGTGTGAAAGTAGCCCCGGTTAATAACAAACTAAAGAGCGGACGGTTAGCGTGGTATGGACATGTGATGCGTAGAGAAGAGATGCATGTGACTAGGAGATGTATGGAAATGGTAGTGCAAGGTAGAGGGGGAAGAGGTCGACCGAAGAAGACATGGATGGAGTGTGTGAATGACGATATGAGAGAGAGAGAGAGGAGTGAGTGTTGGTATGACGGCTGATAGAAGAGAATGGAATAGAAAAATTCGCTGTGTCGACCCACGCTGGGGCCAACCGCTGGGGCTCGTGATAAATAAAACACTCACCGAAGTACAAATTAAAACTCTATTAAGCACTTAGAACACTTTACAATTCGCAATTCGCTTCTTCTGCTTCGCTTCAGGTGATCAGATTGCTGTTTCGCTTCGAGTAGAACCGATTACGAACTGCCTTCATGCTTTTTTTTCCTTTTTCCTACTTATGCTGATAGCCTTGAGAGGCTATTTCAGCTTCACGCTATCGTATAGGTGAGTTCACGGGGCTCAAGCTGGGAGTGTTGCTAACACTGGCTCTAGCAAGAGCAGTGTTTCGCCGAATCTACCACCGGACCGAAAGCGCGACCCACTGAGAAGATCCGGCGAGAAACTCAGTGGGCAGAACTTTCATGTCATCTCCGCAACGCTTTTATAATCGACACGACAAGTATACAGTTATCGAGAACATTCAGGATAGGGCGAGTCGTTTCTATATGTGTTTCTGCTATTTGATAATAGATGGCGTTACACTTCTCGAGCGATCCATTATTTCGACGTCCGATCAACTAGACAATTCGCACACGCGTCAAGGAATGGTGACGATACAATAATATTACTACTTTTGTCTAATAGCAATAGGATAAGTAAAATGATTGTTTTGTTTTCCCGCCGTCATTTTCTCCTCCTCCTTGCATCCTCAGTGCTCAGGGTCGTGACCTTTACGGAGCACTTGCTTGGACTATGTGGACTATGAAAGGACTTCATTCTTTCCTGTCCTCTGAGCAGTGGATAGCGACATTAATGCTGGAGTCCAATGTCGTCTTAATTTGATTGGATCAGCGCATGGGACTACGCGCCCTAGGCCTCTTTCCTTCCAATTGCCGGTGATGAGTAGTTTTGCAAGATCATCACCCCTTTTCCTCACAACTTTACACAGAAGTAAGTTTAAGTCGTGGTGGCCTAAGCGATAAGACGTCCGGTGCATTCGTGTTGAGCGATGCACCGGTGTTCGAATCTCAGGCGGGTACCAATTTTTCTAATGAAATACGTACTCAACAAATGTTCACGACTGACTTCCACGGTGAAGGAATAACATCGTGTAATAAAAATCAAACCTGCAAAATTATAATTTGCGTAATTACTGGTGGTAGGACCTCTTGTGAGGCCGCGCGGATAGGTACCACCACCCTGCCTATTTCTGCCGTGAAGCGGTAATGCGTTTCGGTTTGAAGGGTGGGACAGCCGTTGTAACTATACTGAGACCTTTAGAACTTATATCTCAAGGTGGGTGGCGCATTTACGTCGTAGATGTCTATGGGCTCCAGTAACCACTTAACAGCAGGTGGGCTGTGAGCTCGTCCACCCATCTAAGCAATAAAAAAAAGAAGTTTAATTTCGAACAATATTAAGATAATCTTACAAGATTCAAACGTAGGTTGCATTACCAATTAATTCCGCCATATTTGAACATTTAAAAATTAAATTTAATCTCAGTACAAACGCACACGTGTCAAGGCCTGATGACGACACAATAATTCTATATCTTCGCTCTAAAATTGCGACCGGTATCAACGAGGTATATAAAATATATATAATTAAAATCTTATATTCGACTTGCTATTGACGTGATATTTCACGAAAGGTTTTTTCACAGAATTTTCATTCGAATCAAATACATGGATTAAAGAGGACATAATTATATTAAACTCTTCTAGAATCTTCGAACTAATAAACGCTAATGGATAAATAATAATAACTAATAATAAACGCATGCAAAATGTACTGACTGCCCGATTTTATACACTGTTCTCGTAAAGAAAAAACATTCTCAAACCAGTTTTTATTTGCTCCAATAATCTTTGCCCAACCTTATATATGTTGTGCGACAGACTATCGCCGCATTACTAGACGATTTGTTAACCGTAACACCGAAAAAATGAGGGTAAGTTTACACTGATTTGGAAGACGTGGCTTCCGGACGATAACTTAAGTTGACGGATAGATGTGGAAAGAATCAAGTTGTGTACTTTATTTATTGGTTAAGTGTAAAGTGGTTAGAGAAGTAACTTCATGTAGAGATCTTAAAGGTTAATATTCAGGCGCTATTCTGGCTTTTGCGTGGATGGGAGAAGAGTTCAGTGTGAGAGTTTGCTAACACTGGCCCTAGCAAGAGCTGTGCTTCGCTGAATCTGCCACCGGATCGGAATTGCGACCCGCTAAGGAGATCCGCCGAGAAACTCAGTGGGCTGTATGTTGTTACTGGGATATTACTGGTGGTAGGACCTCTTGTGAGTCCGCGCGGGTAGGTACCACCACCCTGCCTATTTCTACCGTGATGCAGTATTGCGTTTCGGTTTGAAGGGCGGAGCAGCCGTTGTAACTATACTTGAGACCTTATTACAACTTATATCTCGTAGTGGGTGGCGCATTTACGTCGTAGATGTCTATCGATTCCAGTAACCACTTAACTCCAGGTGGTCTGTGAGCTCGTCCACCCATCTAAGTATTAAAAAAAACGTAGGTTAAGTTGCACGTTTAATTCTTAGTCGCATAGTCTTTGAGTTATCCATAATAATGTGCAATCAATTTGGCTCCATTGACGATACTCTTTTACTTTATTTTCACGAAGACTGTTTTGTTATGTTACAGTTAATATGCTTTTGGTGTCTGTTCGTAACGACCGTAGCGGCCCAGGCGGACTTCTATGAGCCTCAGACTTTCAAGCAAAATGTGAGTAGAACTAGAGATCCAGTTTTGGCTGGTCCATTTGACACACACGAGGTCAAAACATGGCTTCTACTGTTTGTACCGGTCTTCAAGTCGGAATGCGTGAGTGTTATGTGGTGGGTTGGGTGGTGGCCATTAAATGCTCTGAGAACTCTGCCGCCTATTCTCTGGTGAATCCCTTAGTCGCTCATGAAGACCTGGGAAGAGAAAAGAGGCTGTTTCTTCAAGGCTGACCACATTTTTTTTTTTTTTTTCCTACCTAAGCTGGTAGCCTTGAGAGGCTATTCCAGCGTAACCCTAACGTTTGTAGGTGAGCTCACGGGGCTCAAACCTGATGACGTTGCTAACACGAACCCTAGCAAGAGCTGTGCTTCGCAGAATCTACCACCGGATCGGAAACGCGACCCACTGAGAAGATCCGGCGAGAAACTCAGTGGGCTGTGTCTGAGAGTTAATTTACTCGTCGAGCCCTTCGTCGCAAGCGACGGGTTCGACGAGAACGGTGACCGGTGCTTGAAGTACCTAAAAGCACTGTTAGTGGATCGGGAGGATCCGAGATGACGTGTTTTGGGCGACGTCGACTGCTTTCCATTCTGTCCGCAGGATCGGGAATGATGACCACATAGTGGTAACTTAGTCCTATTATTTGTTCCGCGGATACCGGGTATTTCAATTTGTACATCTAAAATGAAAAAGTTAAACTTTTTTATTGCTACAATTGGTGTTTGAGCACCGGAGCCCACGGACATCGACAACGGTAATGCCACCCATGTTGAGGCATGACTTCTAAATCCCATTTTTAACAGTAGAACGGCTGTTGGACCCTTCAAACCGAAACGCATTACTGCTTCACGGCAGAAATAGACCTACGTTATTATAATAATTGGTACACCATTAATGCAATGTTGTGTGCTGACTACATCTCTCTCTCTCTCTCTCTCTTTCTTTCTCTGGTCCTGGTGATGGCGCAACCTAGAGCCGTCGTCACCCCAACCATGTCTTGTCAGATCCTCGGGTTCCGGTGCTTTTAGACTCTTCAAGCACCGACTTTTGCTCGACAAGTGAATTGACCCATAGACAGAATCCACTGAGTTTCTCGCTGGATCTTCTCAGTTTGTCGCGATTCCGTGGTGGTAGACTCATCGAAGCACTGCTCTTGCTAGGGTCAGTATTAGCAAGTCCTCCTAGGTTGAGCTCGTGAGCTCACCTACCGATCATGAGCAACTAGGATAGTCCTTAAGGCTACCAGCCATTAGGTAGGAAAACAATAATTTGTCATCATACATACATTTTTTTTACATTTTACAACGGCTGCCCCACCCTTCAAACCGAAACGCATTACTGCTTCACGGCAGAAATAGGCAGGGCGGTGGTACCCACCCGCGCGGACTCACAAGGTCCTACCACCAGTAATTACGCAAATTATAATTTTTGCGGGTTTGATTTTTATTACACGATGTGGAAATCAATCACCGTGGAAATCAATCGTGAACATTTGTTGAGTACGTATTTCATTAGAAAATTTGGTACCCGCCTGAGATTCGAACACCGAGTGCATCGCTCAACATGAATGCACCGG
Source organism: Bombyx mori (assembly GCF_030269925.1). Lineage (NCBI taxonomy): Eukaryota > Metazoa > Arthropoda > Insecta > Lepidoptera > Bombycidae > Bombyx > Bombyx mori. The sequence goes on from NC_085130.1 coordinate 17,805,544, forward strand.
ACGTCTTATCCCTTAGGCCACGACGACTTCAAAAGTCCTTAGAACTTATATCTCAAGGTGTCTGGGCTCCAGTAACCACTTAACACCAGGTGGCCTGTGAGCTCGTTCACCCATCTAAGCAATAAAATAAAAATAAAAAAATACATATATAGCTAGAATTTGTCTTAATAAATAAAAATAAACTTTGCCGATGTCCACGGGCAGCACGGACATCGGTTTTTTCAAACAAATGTTTATAGTCTGTTCTCAAAGTACCAGGAACGCATAACAAGGTAAGTGGTGTGTGACAGGTCGGCGGGCCCGCGCTTTTCCGGCCGGCGCATCGTCCTTGGGCAACCATTTCAAATCGAGTAAGATCTGACGCCTCATATTAACTCGTAAAATGAGTTTGAAAACAAAAATACTTGCATGGCGATAAATGTTGCAAAACGAATTTAGAAAGAGACGATCGACTGATTTCGACTTCGTAGAGCGTTGTCTCTATTGCACTCTCGACAGCGACTATTAGAAAAGGTCCCGTAGTCAGTGTGCGACAGAGACAGCGCTCTACGAAACCGAAATTGTCTTCCGTCTCCGTCTCTTTCCCACACGTAATATTTATCGCCGGCTTTTAAGCCTACCTAATTGACATTACGAAATTAGTGGCATGAAACTAATTTCGTGACATTAGTTTTACCAACAGTTTCACGTGTAATTTAATACTTTCGTAATGCATGCATTACTTTCATGCCTGGAAATTAGTTTCGTGCCCTGCGCGATTTTTTGGTGAAATTAATGTCATGCAACTAATTTCATAGTGTAAACGCGACGTGAAACTAATGTCGCGAAAGGGCCTGCGCTGTGCGGACGTGTGTATTGTTAGTTCGGACGCGCTTCAAACGTTGAAAATGGCAAACCAACGATGGAGTACAGATAAAAATATAGATCTTATTAATGAATATCAGCGACAACGGTGTCTCTGGGACCCGAAACACCTACAGTAAAAAAGCAAAATTATATTCACTCATTCGATAATAGTTTTTATAACTCTCAGGATCTTTATCTGCTAATTCAGAGACTAACTTCATTGCACCTAAATGCCTTCTTGTTGACCATCCTCGAATCTACCAACCTTTTTTTTCTTGATAGTCTTTTTTTTAAGTTTATAGGTATATAAGCATTTCTTTAGCTACATTGAATATAGCATATAGCATATAATTTAGCTTTGATGGTGATGGCGCCATGGTTACTGCGATACTGTGGATTTCGCGACACTAATTTTTTGACGAAATTACTTTCGCATATATCGAAACTACTTTCGTGAAACTGAGCTCAACATGCATGACACTAATTTCGTAATGTAAACTCGGCATTACGTATTTTATTAACTATCTAATCTATTCAAGTAATTATAATGGGTGTTTCAGAGATATTTAACTAAGTAATTTATATCTTTTATCTAATTTAGAAAGTGTAAATTAGAAATCTGTCAATGGCAGCTGGCTACATTTTAGTGTTGTAGATACATTTCATTAATAATTTAGTGTTTTTAAAATGATCAAATTGGCTTTTATAAGAAATGTTATTTTTTGAATCCGCAACGTGAGGATTTTTGACCGAATCCCGTTACTCTATGAATTCATTCCGTCCTAGTACTAAAATTTAAAAACGCTCTACAAAATTAATTTCATTTTTTTACTTTAAAATTATGTAAAGATTAATTAATATTAAAAATTAAATTAAAATACGGTTTCCTGGAAGAGATCGCTTTTAGCGATAAGACCGCCTATTGTACTAATTGACTGTTTTTTTTAATGTTACGTTTTGGTGTGCAATGAAGTATATTTGTTTCTCTTACTCTCTCTAAAATTAATAATGGATAAAAAATAATTAGAGGCAACAAAAGGATTTATGTCTCAAAATCTTTTCACGTACGTCCCAAGGGCTTAAAGTCACCTCAAAATTGCAAACAAAAGCGCCTCATGTAATAGTAATAAATGATTTTTTCCGCCTTTCTAGCTTGACCGCTACCAGAAAAGCCTGTTTACTCCCACAGAAGATGTTACTCCTCAGGGTAGCTACATGCAGGCGTGGAGGCCTGGGCCCTCTGGTAAGAATATTGAGGAATCAAGATTCCTTAACACGTCCCATCGAAGTTTAGTAGAAGGAACCTATCAAAGTTCAATCTAAATTCTTTCAATATGGTTACGTCTATAAGATAATTTTCCCCCTAATTTTCAAGCGATTTCCAAATAGGGGGAGGTTCTCAATTCTCAATTTATTTTGTGGAAGCCGATTTAAAAATGTTCGTCAAAGTTTTTGTGTTTCTTATATATCTTCACCTATTTTTCTACATTCTCTAGTTTCTAACGTCCTAGTACATACACTCCAACGCCTTTAACTGCCCAGAGTTCCACCAAAGTCATTTTGCCCATTTCTGCCCACATTACTGGTGGTAGGACGTCTTGTGAGGCCGCACGGGTAGGTACCACTACCCTGCCTATTTCTGTCGTGAAGCAGTAATGCGGTTTGAAGGGTTGGGGCAGTTGTTGTACTGCAAAAACTGAGATTTAGAACTCATGTTTCAAGATCAGTGGCGACGTATCAGTTGTTGATGTCTATGGGTTCCTTTGGCCACCAGGTAGATCCTGAGCTCGTCCCACCAATTCTAATGAGCCGTAATCTCGACTGCCTATTATATTCTCTTTAAAAAAAAACATTGTCCTTTTCAATGTAACTTTGATATTTTCCGTCTTTTACAATACTCCCAATTATTTTTTTATTTTTTTATTGCCCTTGTAGGCAGACGAGCATACGGCCCACCTGATGGTGAGTGCCCATGGACTTCAGCAATGCCAGGGGCGTTGCCAAGCTGCCTACTAGTCTAGATAAAGTACTAGGACATTATGAATCACAGAGATCTCATTTTGAAGCCGCTGCCTACCGCTTAATACTCTCCACCAGCCTCGTTTGAAGAAGGATATGTCATAAGCGCTCAATTGTAATGGCGCAGACGTGGGAACATCAGGACTGAATCACCTTGTTAAACTATTTTTATGTCTCATAGATCACAACACCGTCGCATCCGTACCTGCACCAATTTTACCAAAGCCAGAACCCTGGAAAGCGCCTTATCCATCGAAGGAGAAACAGGCAGCAATATTGCACCACAAGCAAGCACTTACTTCAGGCAAGAGAACCCATAATATTATTACGGGCTGGGGTTCGGGATAAATAGAAATCCTACTGGTGGTAAGACCTCTTGAGAGTCCGCGCACGGAGGTGCCTACCTAATTCTGCCGTGAAGCAGAAGTATAGTTACAACGTATACAGTATAGTTACAACGGCTGCCCTACCCTTCAGTCTGAAGGGTAGGGCAGCCGTTGTAACTATACTGAGACCTTAGAACTTATATCTCAAGGTGGGTGGCGCATTTACGTCGTAGATGTCTATGAGGTTTGGTAACCACTTAATACCAGGTGGGCTGAGAGCTCGTAAAAAAAATACGTGTCGCACTCGGGGAGTGCCGTGTTAAAGCTATTGCATATCATTTGTTATCAACTTATGCAATTATAATTAGGCAATAATAATTTAATATTAAAACAAAAATAAAATATGTAAGACCGCGCTATATTTATAAACATTAACAAAGGCAAAACATTAACTGTCCCCTTCACACTCATGAGCTAGACCGCGCGAGAGAGAGAGATGAGCAGACTTTTCATGATGCGCATGCATTATGACGTCACGTCCCGCGCTTATTCACAAACACTACACAAGCGCAACGTGTGAATGTGTTGAACGCGAGCTACATGGTAGGCGGAGTGAGGGGGTGTTAGGTTTAATTTGCGTTACGGAACTTCTTGATTCGGTCGCCGCGCTCAAAGCCCGCGATAAAAGCTATGCAATAGCTTAAATCTTCTTTTTATTCGCAGAGGGCAGTTTCCGGTTCGAATACGCTTCAGACAACGGCTTGGCGGCCGGAGAGGTCATAGAACCGGACGGCTCCAGAGTCGGGGCCTATCAGTACAAGGACCCCAATGGACAAGTGGTGAAACTGAAGTACAGAGCCGGCAAGGAAGGCTTCCAAGTGAGATCTCTTTGAATTCATTATGTCCTAGTACTTTATTTAGTAATTTATCTAAACTAGTATGTAGACAGCATGGGTCTCTTCTCTACCCCTGGCATTGTTCTTTTTCATTCTACACTCCTTCTCTATATTCTCTATAAGTGTGGGAATTTTCATACTCCTCCGTCCGCGCAATTTTCGTAAAAAGGGATACAAAGTTTTTGCTTTACGTATATAGATTATCAGTATATATTATTATTTTTCTTTAAAAATATTTCTGCACTATTAGCTTTCGTTTCACACTGAACGAAGTAAAAGAAATAAATCAGTAAATACCTCTAAATATAAGGCTAAGTTCATATGATCGCGCGGTACGACGCGTCACCGCGCGGTGGAAGCGTTCACATGACAGAATATGTACAAGCGAGAGTCTGGAATTTTTTTGAACTACCTACTTTAGGATGTCATTTGCATCTTTTGATTTTTTATATGATTGCGTTGAAAACTATTTAAAATCGATAGACACAATATGGTCTTCGCTTGGTACTCATTTTTCTTAATATATCAAGAATTCCTTTGGATTCGCACTAGATGCTTTTTCAATAAATAATCAAGCGACGATAAATAGGATTTGTGAAAATAATCAAAAAATTTGTTCATTGTTGTCTTTATTAGATCCTGGAGGGCAGTCATCTCCCGAAGAGTCCAGAGCCAGTAGCTCCTCACACTCCGGGTAATTGAAATTAATACATTCCCGATCCTGCGGACAGAATGGAAAGCAGTCGACGTCGCCCCAAGCACGTCATTTCGGATCCTCCCGATCCACTAACGGTGCTTTTAGGTACCATAAGAACCGGTTATCGTTCTCGTCGAACCCTTCGCTTGCGACGAAGGGCTCGACGAGTAAATTAACCCACAGACACAGCCCACTGAGTTTGATCTTCTCAGTGGGTCGCGTTTCCGATCTGGTGGTAGATTCTGCGAAGCACGGCTCTTGCTAGGGCCAATGTTAGCAACGTCGTCATGTTTGAGCCCCGCGAGCTCACCTACTAGTTAAGGTTACGCTAAAATAGTCTCTCAAGGCTTCAGCTTAGATAACAAAAAAAGAAATAAATAAAAGAAATGAATAATTTTACCAAAGTAATTAGCTATCGATAGATATAGTTAGTAAATAGTCATTATTTTGGCAAGTATCATAGATAAATTATGATATAATGACTATTCCGATTCGCTTCAGGTGATCCATTCACAGTCTCGCTTCGAGTAAAAGAACTGATTACCAAATAATTTAACGTCTCTACGTTTTAATAGGCGACATAACATGTCTACAAATACCGAGAGCATTTCCGATAGTACTAGCTATTTTGAAATCCGTTTTCGCTATTTGACAATAGATGGCGTTAAACTTCTCGAACGTTCCTGACGGTATTGGCTATTTTGATATAGGTTTCTGCTATTTGACGACAGATGGCATTGTTCATACCGGCATAACAATACTAAGTAAAAAAATTGTGTACATAAGTAATAGAAAAAAATTAGTAATTAATGACTTATCAATCTCTGATTTATTGATGAGGGAGACCGAGGAAGACAACGTAAATAAAAAATCAGTAAAGAATATAAAATATGTATCCTATTATTCTTCTAGACAACTATTACCAGCAAGCATATGCTCAACAACGCGAGCAGTACCAGCTGCAGCAGCAGTACAATCAGCAGAGACCTGAGCCCCAGAACAGCTGGAGACAGGATCAGGTAAGCTGCTTCCGAGATCAAACTCGGCACAATCGCTTACAAACCTACCAGGAGAGTATAACGTACCAAGAGCACTTTAATAGAATTGTCGCCTTATTCAAATCTTTACGCAGAGTACGGTTTCTTCCCATTTTTTTAAGTATGGCAATTGTCTTTTTTTTTCGACGCCATTGTTGCAAGAGTTTTATTGCGTTGTCAAATACTGTTCAATTATGTTCTGTTAAATGAAAACTAATAAGATAGGTAAAGAAAAGCAAAGTTTATACGGGCCAACGATCATTGATTGAAAACAAAAATCATCAATTTATACGGAACTAATTTAAATTTTTCATAATTTATCACTGTCCTCTTTTTTTTTATAATTAATTGAAAATTTTCAAAGTGCTGTTATTGTCAGTGACATAAAGAAAGTTAAGTCGTTGCTTCAAAAAAACAAAACTGACTTATGACATAGCACACCTTTCATTTTATCAATGTCACTTGCTAATTCAACAAATAATTACATGACCTTGCTCGTTCACGAAGCCCGCTATAGAAAGCAGAGTATATTTTATATACACTTGACATTGGCGAAATCTAAAAGGAAACGCCACAAACCTAAGAGATAGATAGATAGATACAATTTTTCCTACGAACTAATCTCTGAAAACACGTTCGGATTGTTGTAAACCGTATTAATAGATAAGTCTCAACTTTATTTAAGACATAACCATTTTAATGCTTTGACTTAAAATTGAAAAGGATGTTGAGGTTACCAGTAGTAGTGGTGAAAACCTATTTGGTTTAAGCGACTTTTGGCTTAACACGCGACATTTATCTTTGTAATTAATGGTCCATTATTCAGTATCAGCATCAACAGTTCGATGTTTCTAATTGAACTTCAATTATGTTTACCCAATTGTAACAGCTGAAGAAGTTTATTTTGTTATTATATTTTTCCCCAAAATTACTTTAAACGACTCACTCTCCTGTAAAATTGCAAAAATGTCGCTTAAACCAAATTGCTTTTCACATGGAAGGAATTTATATTAATGGTGGCAGTTACCATCAAATGGCCCTCAAACTCGTTTACCCAGACTGACAATTGTTATTGACAAATGCCACTGCTACAATTTGACTAAAACATAGCGTTTCGAAGTACCAGGCGAGCATAAGCGCAGAGAGCTGTCATTGAATTTATTTTCCATCGTAACGATATCTCATGTGTTGTAATCAAGCAAATGTGTGTCGTATGACTTCAAATTCAGGGTTACGAAGGCTCTCAGCGACCTGGAGGCGGTCAGTACCTCGCCCAGAATTGGCGGCCGCAGGATCTGAACGAAGACGACGGTCAGGTAACGGAGTAGATTTATTAGCCAGCCTGGTTACCTCACAAAACTGTCATCATTCTCCTGCCCTTCTCCCAATCACGTGGGGTCGAGGCAACTACTAGTGATAGGACCTCTTGTGAATCCGCGCGGGTAGATACCACCACCCTGCCTATTTCTGCCGTAAAACAGTAATGCGTTTCGGTTTGAAGGGTGGGGCAGCCGTTGTAACTATACTTGAGACCTTAGAATTTATATCTCAAGGTGAGTGGCCGCATTTACGTTGTAGATGCCTAGGGGCTCCAGTAATCACTTAACACCAGGTGGACTGTGAGCTCGTCCATCCATCTAAGCAATAAAAAAAACTTTATAATATTAGTATAGATTATTTTTTTAGTATCGAGATAACGAGGTCGAGCAGAGAGGTCCCCACAGCTTCGGTGAGGGCTACGCATTCGCCTTCAAAGGATGAGTTAATGGACGCGAAGGACCACCAAAATACATAATATAAAGTTTTGTAAATTAATTTAAGCTTCTAATTGTTCGTATTAGGATTGTTTAATAAAATATTTTAAAGTTAATATCGTATTTATTTTTGTAACTAGCGACCCGCCCTTACTTCGCTTCGGAAACATTAAAATACACATGAAACCAAAAAAAAAAAAAAATTAAAAAAAGTAGCCTATGTTCATCACGAACAATGTCGGCTTCTAATGGAAAAAGAATTTTTCAAATCGGTCCAGTAGTTTCGGAGCCTATTCGAAACAAACAAACAAACAAACAAATCTTTCCTCTTTATAATATTAGTATAGATAAACACGTTGTCGTAGCGCATAGCCTAACATGGAATAGAAGTTTCTCGACTATGGTCTGAATTGCGCTATGCTTTTTTTTTAAGGTAAATTTCGATTTCCCCCTACCTATTCTAGTAACCTTGAAAAGTTATACTTAGTAAATTCGCAGAATTAGTCTTACGGGGCTCTAACCTGACGACGTTGCTAACATTAACCCTATCAAGAGCCGTGCTTCGCAGAATCTACCACCGGATCGGAAACGCGACCCGCTGAGAAGATCCGGCGAGGAACTCGGTGGGCTGTGTCTGTGGGTTAATTTACTCGTCGAGCCCTTCGTCGCAAGCGACGGGTTCGACGAGAACGTTGACCGGTGCTTGAGGTACCTAAAAGCACCGTTAGTGGATCGGGAGGATCCGTAATGACTTGAGGATTTCAAAGTATAACATTTGGAATGTCCATCTACATCGAATAACATTACCTACTCTTTGACAGATTTTTTTGTACAAAAATTACTTGCGCATTAGGAAGAGTTTAAGATCCATTTGACCTTAAGTGGTTACTGGAGTTCATAGCTATTAATAGCGTAAATACACCGTCTACCTTGAGACATGAGTTCTAAGTCATAGTTTTCTAGTACAATATCTTAACCAGCCTTCAAACCCATTACTGCTTCACGGCAGAAACAGGCAGGGTGGTGGTACCTACCCGTACGGACTCACAAGAGGTCCTACCACCAGTAAAAAAAAAGGTTGACCGTAGAACACGTGGATGGAGTGTGTGAATGACGATATGAGAGAGAGAGAGGAGTGTGTTGAGTTGACGGCTGATAGAAGAGAATGGAAGAGAAAAATTCCCTGTACCGACCCCACCTAGTGTGATTAGGTGGAGAAAATGAATAAGATGAATGCTGTTGTCCATTCTCCGCTTTGTCTCTTAATCGCCTACGATGCCCGGGAATAGGGAGAGGAGGTTATCTAAGGCCAAAATTATTGTTCATTTTTGCTAAAATCTTTTTACAAGCAGTTAATATTGTTACGCGCTGGGGTACGGGATAAATAAAATTCCACCAAAGTACAACTTAAAACTGTATTCAGCACTTAGAACACTTCATAAACAATTTAAAACACTCAATTCGTTTCTTCCGCTTCGCTTCAGGTGATCCGTTCGCTGTTTCGCTTCGAGTAGAACCGATTACTGATTGACTGCGTACCATCTCTGCAACGCTTTTATAGCCGATACCTCATCCATAGAATTATCGAGAATATTCCACACATCTCTAGTAGTAGTTTCCGCTATCTGACAATATATGGCGCTGTACTTCTCTAAAGTTTTAAGTCCTTCGATATTCGTTCCACTATTCGGCGATAGATGGCGTTACTCTTACCGGCGTAACAATATATTTCATATCAGAGTTTACCCTGATGAATCATTTCTTTCCAGTCTTTGTGGAATCCTACGTATTTTCCACTATGTTCGTCACAATAATGTTAAGGATAACAGAGATTTAATGGAATGAATGCAAGATTAATGTTAGCGTGACGAAGCCAGATGAATATGAATGCTCCCTACTCTTTAGTGTTGGTGTAATCGTCACAGACTAAAATACTCGCAGATGTGTATATAAACTTTACTGGTGGTAGGACGTCTTGTGAGTCCGCACGGGTAGGTACCACCGCCCTGCCTATTTCTACCGTGAAGCAGTAATGCGTTTCGGTTTGAAGGGTGGGGCAGTCGGTGTACTAAAAATTGAGAACTTAAACCTCATGTCTCATGTTAACAACAGGTGGGCTGTGAGCTTATCCACCCATCTAAGCAATAAAAAAAGAGACCAAAGAACAGAAATCTAGCCGAGAGTCCTATACTACACTACTGTAGACACAGTCCTCTGCAGCTCTGTACTGATCCCGAGCTCTTCTCGTACACAAACAGACGCAGATCCGACCTACACCTAGCCGAGAGTCCTATACTACACTACTGTAGACACACCACCCTCAGCTTTATTTTATTATAATTTTTTTATTGCTTAAATGCTCACAGTCCACCTGGTGTTAAGTGGTTACTGGAGCCCATAGACATATACAATGTAAATGCACCACCCACCTTGAGATATAAGTTCTAAGGTCTAGTTACAACGGTTACCCCAACCTTGAAACCGAAACGCATTACTGCTTCACGGCAGAAATGGGCAGGGCGGTGGTACCTACCGGTGCGGACTCACAAGAAGTCCTACCGCAAGTAATTACGCAAATTATAATTTTGTGAGTTCGATTTTTATTACACGATGTTATTCCTTCACCGTGGAAGTCAATCGTGAACATTTCTTTACTGATCCCGAGCTTTTTTAGTACCGTCTTATCTATTTCTAGTCTGTGAAAGCTTGTGAATCGATTAACCATCGTATTCATCAGCCGTATAACCCTCGCCTGTGGCGGACACATTCAATTTTATACGTCTCCTACGATAAATGAATGAACTCCATCGAAAAAAAATGGTATGATCCTAATTGGTTTGTGAACGTCTTGGTTTGCGATCGGAATGATATATATCGATTGAATGCCTAATTTTTTAAATTTTTTTTTTATTGCTTAGATAGTTGGACGAGCTCACAGCCCACCTGGTGCTAAGTGGTTACTGGAGCCCATAGACATACACAACGTAACTGCGCCACCCACCTTGACATATAAGTTCTAATGTCTCGAGTATAGTTACAACCGAAACGCATTACTGCTTCACGGCAGAAATAGGCAGGGTGGTGGTACCCACCCGCGCGGACTCACAAGAGGTCCTACCTCCAGTAAAGTGTTATTGTGTAAAGCCTAATTGTCGGATTTGGTTCGTGGATTGCGAAGTACAGCTGATATGCTCTCTCTCATGTCTGTGGTGTCCATCTGTGAGCTTACTGAGGAACTAGGTATTAGGATTAGGAAGACAGGTAGAAATGTATTTGAATTGGATATTTCGTTTGTCGCCCTTCGGAGAATCAGATCGCAGTCGGTTTTTTTTTATTACCCTTGTAGGCAGACGAGCATACGGCCCACCTGATGGTGAGTGGTTACCGTCGCCCATGGACTTCAGCAACGCCAGGGGCAGAGCCAAGGCGCTGCCTACCGAGTTTTGTTAAGTGGTTGTGTTGTTTATATGTATGTATAAAGGTTCATTTTCCAGACCGGGGGCCGAACCTCTTACAAGGTCCCCGCGCCTAGGTTACTTGTCTTTTACTGGTGGTAGGACCTCTTGTGAGTCCGCACGGGTAGGTACATACTACATACCACCACCCGGCCTATTTCTGCCGTGAAACAGTAATGCGTTTCGGTTTGAAGGGTGGGGCAGCCGCTGTAACTATACTGAGATCTTAGAATATATATTTGAAGGTGGGTGGCGCATTTACGTTGTAAATGTCTATGGGCTCCAGTAACCACTTAACACCGGGTGGGCTGTGAACTAGTCCATGCATCTAAGCGAAAAAAAAGTCGCTTATTTGATAATATTAAATGAAAGTTCACTGACGCCCCATCTGATAGGTTAGCAACGGGTCTTATGTGGTATAAGCCTCGCTACTCCGATAGCCGCTTAACATCAAGCGGGCTGTGAGCTTGTCTTTTTTATATCTACGCTAAATAAACTAGAAGAGCCATTTGGGGACACTTATAATCAAAAAGACCATTCATTAGTTTTGAGACATTGATCGTTAAAAATAAATAGATCGAGTACCAGGACATCAGAAATGGCACGTAGTAATATAATGATGTCGGGCCACGAAACGTGCGTGCCGAAGCGTCTCTGGATCGACGCCTTATTAAATAACTGACGGGTATGGAATACCGGTATCGCTAAATGCAGGGCGACCATAATTTTAGGTCAGATAAACTAGGATTTATTAAAACTAGCAGTAGCCTAATAGTCGAAATTCGACTATAATTAATTGAAAATATAAGTTTGAACATTATTATGCTTCTATTGTCAATGACTTCTTTAATTACAGATTTCGTCAAGACAATACACAAATATAGAGAAATTATATTAAAGACAAACAATATTAATCTATTCGGGTTCGAATCCCGCCAAGGGAAGATATTTGTATGATAAATATAAATGTCTTTTCCAGAGTTATGGATGTATGTTAAATATATGTATGTGTATAATAAAAATCTTACATTTATTTCCGTTATCTGGTACCTGTAACACAAGTTCTTTACGAACTTAGCACGGGACCAGTTAACGTGGCGTGATTGATAATAAATATTTATTTTTATTTATTTTTATTTTATTCTCAATTTGAACACAGACTTTAAACAATAAACAAATGAGTATATAAATGCGTTTTTTGTTTGTGTATCAAATACATGGTAGTGTGTGTAATGTTTTTTTTAATTGATTTAATGTATTTTTCATGCATAATTTAAAGAAAATATTAGTATTCTGCACTCCTTCTCTATATTCCCTATAAGTGTGGGAAATTTCATACTCCTCCGTATTAATATATTTTATAGATACTAAATAGATCTTTACGAAAATATCTTGAATTGGGTTCGAAATTCGACTTTAATGGCAGACGCCTCAGGGCTTAGATTCGCTTCATGTATTAACTTTAGAATCTTCGAGATTTTTCTAGAAAGAAAAGACTAGAAACACTCAAACTTTAAAGAATAATTTGGGATGTTATCGAAATCCATTTTGTCCAATAGTCGACTGATCGACCCGGTTGTGCAGTGGTTAACGACCATAGCTGCTGGGTCAATCAATGATCGTGAGTTCGATTCCCATTGACGCATAGGGGACGAACATTGATCTTCATATAAATATTTGTTTAGCTCTTTAAGAATTTGCCATTTAATCTACAGAATATTAAAGTCATGATTTTTATTTTTTAGTTGTATCAATCAAAATATGCACTCATTGTATCGACGCATAGATAGAGCAGTGGTAATTTTCAATGCCCTCCTAAAAAAATAAATATAAATATAATAAATATAAATATAAATATAATTATATATATATTAGTAATTATGCAGTCATTATTACTGGTGGTAGGATGTCAAGTAAGTCCGTACGGGTAGGTACCACCGCTCTGCCTATTTCTGCCGTGAAGCAGTAATGCGTTTCGGTTCGAAGAGTGGGGCAGGCGCTGTACTGTCAAAACTAAGACCTTACAACTTAAATCTCAAGGTGGGTGGCGCAGTATTAGTGGTACGTTGTAGATGTCTATGGACTCCAGTAACCACTTAACACCAGGTGGGCTGTGTGAGCTCGTCCACCCATCTAAGCAATAAAAAAATAATAATAATTGGTGAGCTGATCCACCAGTGTCCACCAGTTCCAAACAGTACAAACTTTTGGTCACACTACACAAAGATATAACCAAACATGAGACACAAAGGAATCGGTTCTCTATTGCTATCGAGATAAAAGCGAAAGTCCTATAACAAAAACAAATATTGATATCCACAGAGCGAGTTCAAGCGATCTTCTCCTCTATGCCCCGACATTAAGACGCATTACAGCTTGATATAATCACATTTCTATAAATGCAAGGGTCAAATTTCTTTAACAATGATATCGCGCGCCGTATAATGGTCTTCGATGTAGTCCAAGAGACTGTGATGATTATGAGTTTTGCTAAATTACAAAAAAATTCTGTTTTGAATACGCTTTTATTAGCTTCAGACGTATGTATGTTAGTATGTAACGGAATTTTTGAACATGGTTCTGACCCGGTCAGTTTCATGGTCGGATTAACTAAAAATTTGGTATAATTATTAAGGACCGACGAAAATTTCATATTTACAAAAAAAAAAAAATTGAAATTCAACTAAAAAATGAAAAATAAATAATAGTTTAAAAAAACTAAAAAAATACGCTTCTATAGAAAATCTAACTAAAAAATAGAAAATAAATTTTTAATAAATTTAAATTAAAAATAGCGTTAAAAATAAAATAAAATATTAAAGCGTGGGGTGCTTTTCAGGATATTATCAAAATAACCCTTCTACTCATATCTGTTCGTAAAATATTTATAACTACTGATACCTTGCACCCTACGCTTTTTTTACAATAAAATCATTTTTTCTTACACCATTTTTAATTCAAATTTATTATATTTTGTTTTCTATTTTTTAGTTGGATTTTCTATAAAAGCGTATTTTTTTTTATTTTTTTTTAAACTATTATTTATTTTTACTGAATCGGTGGTTTAGTTAGCATTACACCCGATCATTTACTGCGGCAACAGAAAATTTAGAATAGAAAATTTTAACCAAATAACGAAAATATCGACTTCAACAAAACAAAAGAAGAACGCTATGAATGCACTCCGAATTCATTAAACTAGTGGTCCCGCAGTAGTCGAAATTCGACTATAATTAATTGGAATTGTAAGTTTGTACACTATTATTATTGTATTTTATACTTCTAGAAGACTACATTATAAAAATATTAACAAAGACAAACAATATTTAATCTATTCTCAATTTGACAACAGACGTCAAGAACAAAAGTTTGACAATAAATAGTATGCATGCGTGTGTGCGTCAAATACATGGTATGTAGTGTTTTCTTTATTGATTTAATGTATCTTTTATGCACTATTAAAAAAAATATTAGCATTGTGCACTTCTTCTTTATATTCTCTAAAAGTGTGGAAAATTTCATACTCCTCCGTCCGCGCAATTTTCGTAAAAAGGGATACAAAGTTTTTGCTTCACGTATTAATTCATTAAATAAGCGCACCGTAGTTATCATAGAACACAAGATATTTGACATTAGCCTGAATCTCACTTATGATATTTTCAGGATAAGCTTGCATATAATATATAATATACCTTTGAAAGTCGTCGTGGCCTAACGGATAAGACGTCCGGTGCATTCGTATGTAGCGATGCACCGGTGTTCGAATCCCGCAGGCGGGTACTAATTTTTGTAATGAAATTCGTGCTCAACAAATGTTTACGATTGACTTCCACGGTGAAAGAATAACATCGTGTAATAAAAATCAAACCCGCAACATTATAATTTATGAATTTCGATGATTTTCGATGTCGTACAAGAACTCCGGAATGATAGGCACTGTATCATTAATAAAAATCAAATCTTTAGTTTCATGTATTCCTGGTGCTTTGTTAGTGAGACTTACTTTTTTCACAACAAATCTACTTTGTGTCCGTCTATATATACATATATAACTAGTCAGGTCATAAGTATTGTCACACAGTAAAAACTTTTCTTTTAGAATGCTGGCCACAAAAAAGTTTATTGAATTCGAATTTCGAATTGTTCATGAAAATAAAAATGTATACTTTTAGAATTTTACTCATTTTTAAATGTGGAGTGGACGCTTAAAGAAGACTGTGTTGCAGTTATTGCGTTGCATCCTTGCGGTTACGCGCCAATTCAAATTTTTTACATACTGAAAAATTTGAATATAACCAAAAGATTCGTTAATCGTACCATCAAACGATACAATGAAGACTCTAGTGTAGATGACAGGTCAAGAAGTGGTCGCCCTCGGTCTGTTAGGACTCCAGCAGTGATAAAAGCTGTGAAGGCGCGAATTCAAAGAAATCCCAAACGTAAGCAGAAACTGTTGGCCCTTCAGATGGGGTTAAGCAGAACCACGGTGAAAAGGGTGTTAAATGAAGACTCAGGGCTTCGGGCATATCGAAGAAAAACAGGACATCGTTTGAATGCTCGTCTAATGGACCGGAGACTGAAGAGATGCCGCGCTTTGTTAAAGCGGTACGTGGGAAAAAAATATCGGGAAATTCTTTTTTCGGATGAAAAAATTTTTACCGTAGAAGAGAGCTACAACAAACAAAATGATAAGGTGTACGCACACAGTAGTGAAGAAGCGAGCAACCGTATTCCACGTGTCCAACGAGGTCATTTTCCATCCTCGCTCATGGTATGGTTGGGAGTTTCTTATTGGGGCTTAACAGAGGTACATTTTTGTGAGAAAGATGTAAAAACGAATGCAGTTGTGTATCAAAATACAGTCCTGACGAACCTTGTGGAGCCTGTTTCTCATACCATGTTCAATAATAGGCACTGGGTATTCCAACAAGATTCGGCGCCAGCTCATAGAGCGAAGAGCACACAAGACTGGCTAGCGGCGCGTGAAATCGACTTCATCCGGCAGGAAGACTGGCCCTCCTCCAGTCCAGATTTGAATCCGTTAGATTACAAGATATGGCAACACTTGGAGGAAAAGGTGTGCTCAAAGCCTAATCCCAATTTGGAGTCACTCAAGACATCCTTGATTAAGGCAGCCGCCGATATTGACATGGACCTCGTTCGTGCTGCGATAGACGACTGGCCGCGCAGATTGAAGGCCTGTATTCAAAATCACGGAGGTCATTTTGAATAAACTTTAGTGTCATAAGAATCTAGGTGTTGTTAAGTTCATTTTGGTATATGAATGGTTACATAATGAATAAACTTGTTTCAATTATTTTACATTAAACATGTGACAGAACTTATGACCTGACTAGGTATATAATGAGTCCGCACGGATAGGGACCACCACCCTGCCTATTTCTGCCGTGAAGCAGAAATGCGTTTCGGTTTGAAGGGTGGGGCAGCCGTTGTAACTATACTGAGACCTTAGAACACATAGCTCAGTCGATGGCGCATATATATGTAGGATTGGTAAGAACGGAACGTATGAAAAGTGAGTGGGACGGAGAAAACGGTAAGAAAGGGAAAAGAGAATGACAGACAGAATGACAGAGAAATGGAAGATGGCGAAGACGGTTTAAAAATGAGCAAGACGTAATAAAAGTGTTAATTGTTAATTATTATTAGAACAGAAGATTTTGGAACAGTTGAAGTTTTATTTTATGCGCTGCGATCCCTATTCTACATAGATATCGCTTAATACCAGAAGAGATTTAGTGGTATCCTAAGCCCACACACAGCCAAAACCGTCACCCGACTAAAAACATACCGTAAATTAAGAAGTCAACATCTCCTAGACTGCTGAAGAAATAAATTGCGCGCTGAACAGAGGTCTGGGATATTTCATTATACCAAGGAATTTATCTACAATCTAATAATAATACATGAACGTAATCTAGTAGTATATTTTAATTGAACAGAAATTACATATCGACGTGTCATTTGGCTTAAGAGACATCTCGCTTAGCACGCGACATTTATCTTTGTAATTAAAGGTCCGTTTTGTTTGGTATCAGCATCATTATCATCATTCTCCTGCCCTTCTCCCAGTCACCTGGGATCGGCGCATCATGCATGAACATTACTGGTGGTAGGACCTCATGTGAGTCCGCGCGGTTATGTACCACCACTCCGCCAATTTCTGCCGTGAAGCAGTAATGAGTTTCGGCTTAAAGGGTGGGGAGACCTTAATATCTCAAGCTGGGTGGCGCATTTACGTTGTAAATATCTATGGGCTCCAGTAACCACTTAACAGCAGGTGGGCTGTGAGCTCGTCCACCCATCTAAGCAATAAAAAAAAAAAATGTTTTCTCCTTCCATACTCCTCTATCATACCTATACCATTTCTTCGCTCACTCCCCTCTTACACATATTATCGTCTTTCACGCAATCCATCAATTTCTTCTTAGGTCTACCTCTTCCTCTATATCCTTCTACACTCATAGTTAACACTCTCTTACACTGACGGTATTAGCATCAACAGTTCGATGTTTTTAAATGAACTTCAGTTATGTTTACGCCATTCAAATAAATAGCTGAAGATTTCTTTTTTGTCAGAAGAGCAGCTGCTTCGCGAATGAATCTACTACCGGATCGGAAACGCGACCCGCTGAGAAGATGCGGCAAAAAACTCAGCGGGCTGATGCATGGGTTAGGTTGTACTAGCACTGCGCATCTGGTGTTGTATGTTGAATTTGCGACGGAGCCTGTGGACATCAACGCAAATGCCGTCATTCATTTTGATTCATAATTTCTAAGTCCCCGTTTTATAGTTTAGAACACGTAAAAGCGTTCTCCATCTCACGTGTCGTATCAGCCTTCAAAGTCTTCAAGAAACAGGGCTGGATTTCGAAGTACCACACTGATGACCCGTTCATACTAATCGATTCTCTCACCGTTGCTAGGCGACAGCGGCGTGATTAATCTAAGCTAATAAAGATTTGTCTATACTAATATTATGAAGAGGAAAGATTTGTTTGTTTGTTTGTATTGAATAGGCTCCGAAACTACTGAACCCATTTGAAAAATTATTTCACTGTTTGGAAGCTACACTATTCCCGAGTGATATAGGCTATAAATCTTTTTTGAAAAAAATTAGGGATCCTTCCTAAAACTTCAATAATGTAACCCAAGGTGTAGAAATTACCTAAAATATTCTTTACATCGCGTGCCCTACGAAAACTATTGACTTTGTAGAACACATTATTAATTGCAAAAAGTGTCACGACAGCATATGTCTAACTATTGTTGTTATGTCGCAATAAGTGTCTGTCAACTGGTGGTAGGGCCTCTTGTGAGTCTCAAGTATAGTTACAACGGCTGCCCCACCCTTCAAACCGAAACGCATTACTGCTTCACGGCAGAAATAGACAGGGCGGTGGTACCTACCCGTGCGGACTCACAAGTGGTCCTACCACCAATAAAGTCAAAAATGGCCTTTAAACCGAATAACCTTTGACCCCTCGATGTGTACGCTTATCTTGATAATGTCGTAAGCGAGATTCTTGTGTTGTATGCATAATGGTTATCTCTATTGAGATTTTGTTGATAAACAAGAATTCTTTGAACTATACGTTTTGGAACGAAGTTCCTTATCGCGCGTTGTGAAAGGGGGCTAGACGGAAAAAATTCTTACGAAAAGTTGTCACGATACTTTTTAGATCCGTCATTCTGACCAATCAACGTGTAGGCGCTTATCGCGTGACATTGCTCGTATCCGATTGGTCCGCGTAATGAGTACAGTTTCTCGAGATAGCGTTTCAACAATCGTAATTTAGTTCACAGTATTGTTTTTTTCTTCTTCATAATGCCGTAATTTATTATTATAACTTAAAAAAAAAAAATACAATTCCTTCACTAATTAATCGAAAGGAACTTCGTTCCATCCGGGTGTCCCTTGACACCTCTCAAATTTTTTAATTATATTAATTGAATCACACACGCTTACACAAGTTTTGTGGGATCGCGGTGCACAATGAAATTAGCGAATTTGTTAAATTTTATTTAATCATCAGTTCACAAAAATATACGTCTTTTCTTATTTCGTCTTAATCAATCTGTCACTTATATTTCATGCACCATCTGTCATCTGTCAGGTCGGTGTGGCCAATGGTTACACCTAATTATTCCCACACGGCCACCGCATACAAGATGGCAAGAAGGAAGGATGTACAAAAGTAGCGCCATCTGGTGTTACACTATAAATAAGAACAGAGCATACAGCCTAAAATCAATAAAATTTTATCCAATAATCTCAGCTGCTTCGAGGTGGAAACAGGCAGGTTATAGCTACACATCAGGCCCTGCTGTTTCACAGGGCTGGGAGAGAGCCGCCACCCGGGACACATGATGATTGGAGGCGTCCGCGTCGAGGTCGGGGTGACTGGGTTACGGTACCTCGGTCTCGAATTGGACGGTCGTTGGAGCTTCCGCGCTCAATTCGAGAAGTTGGGCCCCCGACTGATGGCGACGGCTGGATCGCTGAGTCGGCTCTTGCCAAACGTCGGAGGGCCTGACACGGTGGTGCGCCGCCTCTACGTGGGGGAGGTGCGGTCTATTGCATTATACGGAGCCCCCGTGTGGTGCCGCGCCTTGACTCGCAGAAACGTCGTGGCGCTGCGACGCCCGCAGCGTGCAATCGCAGTCAGGGCGATTCGTGGATACCGCACCGTCTCCTTCGAGGCGGCGTGCGTTCTCGCCGGGACGCCTCCCTGGGACCTGGAGGCGGAGGCGCTCGCCGCCGATTATGCGTGGCGTTGTGACCTTCGCGACGTAGTTCCCACGTCCCGGAGAAGGAGCAATTAGAGCGCGGAGGCTCCAATCTCGGCGGTCTGTGTTGGAGGCGTGGTCTCGCCGCTTGGCGGACCCGTCGGCCGGTCTCCGGACCGTCGAGTCGGTGCGCCCGGTCCTCGCGGAATGGGCGAACCGTGACCAAGGGCGTCTCACCTTCCGGTTGACGCAAATGCTTACCGGCCATGGGTGTTTCGGCCGGTACCTGCATCGCGTCGCCCAGAGGGAACTGACGATGGAGTGTCACCACTGTGACTGCGACGAGGACACGGTCGAGCATACGCTCGCACATTGCCCCGCATGGGTGGAGCAACGCCGTGTCCTTGTCTCGCAAATAGGACCGGACTTGTCGCTGCCGACTGTCGTGGTTACGATGCTCGGCAGCGATGAGTCCTGGAACGCGATACTCGACTTCTGCGAGTACACCATCTCGCAGAAGGAGGCAGCGGAACGAGAGAGGGAGAGCTCATCCCTCTCCGCACCTATCCGTCGCTGCCGAGCCGGGGGCCGCAGAAGGGCTTTTGCCCGACTTCGGTCCCTGTAAGAGGCGAACTCCCCCCGGTGAAGGTCAAGGGGTGACCTGAGGGGGTAGAGGCCGCGCGGCGCGCTACCAGCACTCTAGCGCGCTGCCGTGGAGTAATAGAGCAACCGGTCGACGGTGTATCGCGTCCCGACCCGGCAGGCTGGTTCTGGTCCAGCGGGGTATTCCGGGACATCAGCGGCACCGTATGGGCGGCCCGACGGGCTGCCGTACCGAGACAGCCGACGTTTCAGAGCCTTCGATTCGCCTCGAAGGCTCCGTCGGCTGGGCGTCCTTGGGGTGAGCCGCGCCGTCTGGTTGTAGTGTTGACCGCGGTAACCCCCCTACCTCATTCGGGTTCTGACCTCGGAGGGGATCGAACGTCAGGTCAAAGAGTGCAGGAGAGTCGTTTAGTGGGTGGGCCCTAAAATCCTTGGGCCCGCGGTCTGCTCACAACACCATGCAGATCGTAGAGTCTCACATACCCCGCGCGCCCCCTTTTGCGCGGGGACCTCGTAGGAGGTTCGGTACTATATACAAAGGCGAGCTTAACTCATGAGTTTTCTTCCAGCAAACCCTTTTCAGAGAAAAATACGATGTATAAGAGGGGAATAGTATACAATATAAAAGGTATTAAAGAATGACTGTTAAACAAAGCTTTAAAAAAAATCTAATATAAAAATACATATATTATTTATATATACATACATAAAACAATTACTTAAATACAATTAAAGTGACAGAAAATAGTCCAATTAATTTCCTTAATCTCCTTACAAGTTGTTTTTCATTCCATAAATCGTTTTTCCTTAGAATTCAAAGTATACATTACTGTCTAACCTCCAACGAAACTAGCGCGGACTTAAGCTTCAATAAATGAATTATAATCTACAGCGTTCTACGTCTCTTTCACGCATCGTAGATGTCCACTGACATCTCTTTCTAACACTTAAAGTGCTTCGGGGACTGTGAAACGGACAGCGAATGCGTTGGAGATGATATCCTTTTTTTTTTTTTTAAAGTGATAACTTCTTATAGGAGTCTAAATCGTTTCGTTACGTGACGCGTTACGGCGCCGGACTGTCTTGCTTCTCTTTCTCTCACGCATACGCCAGCGGTACTGGGAACTTGTGTAACTCCTAACTATTTATATATCTTTTTTAGTTTATGCTGCAATTTTGCAGACATTAATATATAACCTGAGCTTTTCTCAAGTTAAACAATTTCCATATTAAATAGTTCAACTTAGATTAGTTTAAGTTATCACTTCTGTCGGACATACATATACCTATATGTATACGTAACACTATTTTACATATACTATTTTACATATACCTATGTAAAATAGTTTTACGCGCTGGCGTTAGCGTTGTGTTGGCGTTGTGTCATTTATTTATATATTTGGGAAACCAACAGTACAATATAAACACACACAAAAAAACAAAAGCAACACAATACGCACATATTATTACGTACATCAGCTTACAATATAAAATTAAGTACGTAAAATATATCAAAATAGAATAGCAATTTCTTTCAGATTCCCAACTTCCAATAATACCGCGAACATAAAAACCAAACCAAGAAAAAAAATTATGAAAGATATGATGAGCTAGTCATAGAACAGGCACTAAATGAGTACAACAGTACTAATCAATCGTTAATAGATATTGCACAAAAATATAAAATCTCCAAATCAGTCCTTCATAATTGTGACAGCCTTAGCAGTTTTTCCCTATAATTCCAATTATCGTACCTGATAGCCCCATTTCGTGTTTAAATAGGGAAGGCCTATAATTTGAAGAAAATTTTAAAACTGGATGCTTTACATGGTTCCGTGTAAAGTCTTTAAGAATCTTCAGGATGCGACTCAAATATTGATACCAATATCAATATAATATTTTCAGCCATTACTAGTGATAAATGAACTCAAAGTTCAATTCCGTATCCATTCACCCCGTTTGACTGTACTCATCGGACTAAATCACCTTATAAATATTCCAAAATAGCATTTCTATACGCTACAAGTGACAAGCAAAAGATGTCAGCATTAGAGAACTTAGTATCATACATACAACCTACAAGATCTGCGGACAAAAGAGTTAGAAGCATATTTCGTTCGAGCCGTGGACATGTGGAAGGTCTGTTTAGAACGCGCGGAAATACGACTACATTTAAATGAAATTTTGGAAAGAAGATAGCTCGAATCAGTCTCATTATTTATTACTAGCTGTACTCGTCCGCTTCGCTGGGCATTTAAAATTAACATTATTATTTCTCACCCCCACAAAGATTCTCATCATTAACGCCACCGCAACTGATGTAGGGAGAGAGAGAGAGAGAGAGAGAGAATACACTTTATTGCACACCAGAACACAATTTACATTCAAAAAACAATCACGATACATTTGCACAATAGGCGGTCTTATCGCTAAAAGCGATCTCTTCCGAGACAACCGTTTAATTTACAGAAATTCTGGAAAATATAAAAATATTGCAGGTATGTTGCGGTGCACTATAGATAATACATTATTATAGAAAATATATACATACAATAAATAAAATATATACCAAGGGAGTCCAACACTCATATAATCTTATCTATATAATCTATATAATCTTATCAAAATTAGGCTATCCATTAAGTACATGTATTTTCTACATGGATACCAAGTTTCAAGTCAATCGGATGCATGGTTCAGTAGTTATAACGGAACATCCGTAAAAACCACTGTAGATTTATACTTAGTCTGGCCATAGCTACTGTTACAATTAAAAATAAAAAAAAATCTATTGCAAATAACATTTATTACTTTTACAGTGTTTTAGTTTAATACACAAATATAAAACAATTTAAAATCTTTTGCTTTCGGACAGGATTTTTTCGAATTCTTTCCCTTACTGCTTTTTTCGTACGAACACTACGAGTACATGGACGGCCAGATTTTTTTCTGTCACAAACAGAGGAGGTCTCATTGCACCTGTTAATAGCCCGGTACACAAACATTTTACTAATACCAAGCATATGGAGAGTTTAAAAAATTGCATTTGGCTCCATACCTACTTTGTGTAATGCAATCACAGCGATTCGGTTCTCTTTATCAACCCACTCCATTTTAATATCGCAAAATATTGTACAATGTATTGGCGCCAAAATGAGAAAACTCAATGAGCAATCATATAAAAATGACAGATTCCAAATTCGAATGTAATATTTTCTTTAATTGTAACAGTATATATGGCCAGACTAAGTATATTTGTATAAATAGTATAGTATAGACTGTTTGCGAGTATATAAAAACAAAACTTTTAGTACGTATGTCGTGTCCACGGATGGCTATGTGCCGTTTCGGTGGGAGCTACACAGCTCCGCACTCAGAGCGCCGCGCTAATCACTACCGCAGCCCTCGGTACATTCACCGATACAAGTGATTTAAATATTATTTTTTGTTTAAATGCTCAGACCAATTCCTTGATGATTAATAAAGATAATTCCATGTTCAATCATCAAATTTACACTGAAGTAGCGGCTATACTACCCTTCTAATAAATTGTGGTAGAAATAGGCATTAAATACTAACCCGTGTGGGCTTATACAAGTACTTATTTGTTGGTAGTCTTACAAGCACGTTCGGATTAGTACGCCTAATATTAAATGGTAACCGGAGTCCATAGACGTCTACAACGTAAATGCTGCCACCGACCTCGGGACATGAGTTCTAAGGTCTCACTTTTAACAGTACAACGGCTGCTCCACCCTTCAAATCGAAACGCATTACTGCTTCACGGCAGAAATAGGCAGGCACCGTGGAAGTCAATCGCAAATAATTGTCAAGTATTCTAACATCATTCTATTTGTTGCTGTTATTGCTTCTGATAGTGACAGTAAATAAGACTCACTCTTCTTGAATTCCATTTATTGAATGTCAAGTGTTCAGCGACAACAACGGAGAGCTCCGCTCCGTTAGACTGCTCGAGCCGGAATTTATTGTGCGATTTGGGTGTTGTTTTTCCCTGCCTAAGTTGGGTGGTTGGTTGGTTGGTTGGTATGTCAGCGTAACCAAGCGAGTAGGTGAGCTCACGGGGCTAAAACCTGACGACGTTGCTAACACTAACCCTAACAAGAGCAGTGCTTCGCAGAATCTACCACCGGATCGGAAACGCGACCCACTGAGAAGATCCGGCCAG
Source organism: Bombyx mori (assembly GCF_030269925.1). Classification (NCBI taxonomy): domain Eukaryota; kingdom Metazoa; phylum Arthropoda; class Insecta; order Lepidoptera; family Bombycidae; genus Bombyx; species Bombyx mori. The sequence goes on from NC_085130.1 coordinate 17,830,114, forward strand.
AGCCCTGAAATTGTCATACTTTAAGACAAATATTTTTTTTTATGGAAACTAGCGACATCTTGTAGCGCATGCCCATGGCTTATATGCTGTTAAAGTTAATGCCTTTAATTATTGTATAACTAAAAAGAAAATAAAAAATTAATAAAGCATACAAGTCTTTATTTGTTGTAGAAAATTTACAAAATCCTTCATTAAAAATAAAATATAGGATAGGAAATATGTTACTGCTATCTACAGGAGCATTGAGAAACTGATCGAAGCGAAGCCATCTATTGGCCGACGCCCCTAAACATTTTTGTTGAGTGCTTGAGTTACTTATCTAGAACTAACTGTAACTATACTGAGATCTTAGAACTTATATCTCAAGATGGGTGGCGCATTTACGTTGTAGATGTCTATGGGCTCCAGTAACCACTTTACTCCTTAGGTGGGCTGTGAGCTCGTCCAACCATCTAAGCAATAAATAAATAAAAACTAATTTATGTGTATTATCTATGGATCCGGCGATAATATCAGTGGGCAATTGTGCCACACTAGTTACTCGTATTTATAGTAGAACGGTGAGGGTAGCTTACCCTCCGTCTTAAAGAATTGCTTACACGCGTAGGACTTGTAATAGTTTACCAACAATGTCAACATTAAGGAAGCAGTTAACTTTAACTAATCTTAGTTAACTAAATAGTTATGTTGCGCCGATATACCAACTAAAAGAAAAGCGTGTTAAAATAATTTTATTACCGTTAGCATTTGTGTTCGCGATTGTACTCATTGACAGCTCACGGACCGATGGGCTCAAATGTCAACTTAATGTTTGACTTTCGAATTATTTTGCTCAGCGACTGTACCCAGTAAAAGTAAAGGTTGAAGGTTCGAACGGGCGAGCGTAAGTGATCAATTATGTTATCAAAACGAATGAATAAGAAATACTCTTTTTCGTTAGGTTTTCTTTTTGTTTTTTTTTCTTCTGAAATTGCTGATGTCCATGAGCGACGGTAATCACTTACCATCAGACGGGTAATATGCTGTTCTGCCGACAAGGACAATAAAAAGAATACTAAATTATACATTCATTACCTTATTCATCGATTTTATAAAGGCTCCGTAGACGCACCCGTAGCTTTGTAGACGATCTACGGCGTAGCTCGTCGTAGACTCATTTCGTTACACCAAAATCATTTACGCCTATTCGCATTAAAAGTGTACAATTTCTAAAAATATTCGAAATTGAGTTAATATGCGGAATCATTTGGTATCACCAGTATTTTTCTTATAAATACTGTCAAAAGAACGTAGTTTACTTTTAGTTTTTTTTTTTAGTTTACCTATTATTTGACTACTATTAACAAAATTAATACATAATTTTATCTTACTTTAAAAGACAGATAATGTAACTGGTAAAAAATAAAAAATAAATGTTGCAAAGATGATTAATATTAAAAAAAATATTACATGTTAAACCTTCAAAACACTCTCCTGTAAAATTAGTAAGTTTTGAGATAATACAGTTTTAATGCGAGAAGACGATTTGGCTTTATAAACTTGTTTTCTATGTAAGTAATGTATGTTTTACTGGTGGTAGGACCTCTTGTGAGTCCGCACAGCTAGGTACCACCGCCCTGCCTATCGCAGCCGGGAAGCAGTAATGCGTTTCGGCTTGAAGGGTGGGGTAGCCGTTGTAACTATACTTGAGACCTTAGAACTTATATCTCAAGGTGGGTGGCGCGTTTACGTTGTAGATGTCTATGGGCTCCAGTGACCACTTAACACCAGGTGGGCTGTGAGCTCGTCCACCTATGTAAGCAATAAGAAAAAAAGAGGACGTTTCCTTCGAAGAATCCTGGGCTTTTTAGGTCACATCGTCTGAGAAGTCGATCGTAGCCTTGAGCAGCTGATGGCTACTGGAGAGACCAATGGAAGACGACTAAAAGGTCGCTCTACGGTCTGATCAGCTTTGACGCTGATCATTGAAGCACATGACGCTCTCCCCAAGACAGACGCAAATGGAGGAGTGTCGTCAATAAAGTTACAAGCCTCAAAGATGAGAGAGACGCCGCCAGGAGTAGGAGCACGCGCGTTCAGAACCTAATGGACTACACAATCAACTTTGTTGACTTAGTCTAAAACTTTGACTACGATATAAAAAAATATCTTTATATTTGTCTTATCGTTTTTATTTACTATAGTGAAGTAAAATTATTACTGGTGGTAGGACCTCTTGTGAGTCCGCACGGGTAAGTACTATCGCCCTGCCCATTGCAGCCGTGAAGCAGTAATGCGTTTCGGCTTGAAGGGTGGGGCAGCCGTTGTAACATTTACGTTGTAGATGTCTATGGGCTCCAGTAACCACTAAACACCAGGTGGGCTGTGAGCTCGTCCATCTGAGCAATAAAAAAAAACGTAATTATTATCAGTTTTATGAATACAATAATGATACTTAATGACATGTCCTTCTTCAAACGAGTTTTGCGGAGAGTACTTAACGGTAGATAGCGGCTTGGCTCTGCCCCTGGCATTGCTGATGTCCATGGGCGACGGTAACCACTCACCATCAGGTGGGCTGTATGCTCGTCTGCTTACAAGGGCAATAAAAAAAAAAAAAAAAAAGAAAGCGTATAAAATTTATAGCTTAGATCGGTGAAAGAACTGGCGGTAAGTGGTTATCCAAGTCCATGGACATCACGACGCGTGCCGTACAGCTACAGCTCGCTATCTGTGGGTTCAAGTGATCACTTAACATCTCTAGGGCCGTGCGCTCGTCTACCAATCTGATGAAATTAAAACGCTCAAATCGTGAAGTACCAGGAACGCATAAGTAACCAGGCAATTAATTCGAAGGTAGCGCGACGTAATGTGTAGCGAGAAGTCGGTAAAACCCAAACGGAATCGGCGAGGCGGAAAAACGTCTTTTGCGAGAAAACGAGATAAAAGATCTGTATATACAAAAAAAAAAAGAGACAAAAGTTTGTGTGTCGAATTCGTCAATGCTATTAAACACCCATCAAGAGGGATATTTCTTTTATATAAAATAGGCTGGAAGACAGTTGACATAGCTTGTAATATACTATAAATAATACTAGAAGAAAACATTCATACTACTTTTTTCAATAGGACGTTTTTTTGTAAGTAGTAAGAGTAAAATTTAACTCGTGACAGATTCGTTACGGCTAGAGAGAAAAGATACAATTTAGGACAAGCGAGAGTGAGAGAATAGATAGAGCGTCTCGCGAACCACTCGACCATGGAGAGAGGAAGAGAGCGAGCTAATCTCTCATAGAGAAATTTGATTTAGGAATGAAAAATGAAGAAAACCAAAATACTGCACACCGCAAAAGAAGTTTCATTTCTTTCACGTGCTTCAAGTTGCACGCGCACCATTCTTTATTGCTCGAATGTGTAGACGAGCTTATTGCGCAACTAGTGTTATGTGGTTACCGGAGCCCATAGACATCGAAAACGCAAATGCAGCCTCAAATCTTGAGACAAAAGTTCAAGGTCTCAGTTTTTACAGCACAACGGCTGCCCCATCCTTCAAACTGGAACGCATTAGTGCTTATTGGTGGAAATAAGCAGGGTTGTGGTACCTACCCGTGCGGACTCGTAGGACGCCCTACCATTGGTAACATTTTGATTGTTATTCGTGGACAATTACAACTATAGATATGTCCATATTCGAGTGTTGTATGTTGTGAAAATCGGAGAAAAGTTTTACCATCATCAGTACACTGCTGGATATAGACCTCTCGCAATCCACGCCATTGAGACAGATCTTCGGTTCTCCTTATCATCATCGGCTACCTTTCCACCGTGGGTGGAGGATTGGAGGGTCCAATCGCATGAGCGTGGTCTCCACCCAAGAACCCAACTGCTCCAGCGACAATATGTCCAGCGCATTACTTTTTACTGCTCGCCGAATCTCATAGAACCTTCAGTTCTCTGTAGAATCACCCTCTATTTAGGTCCTAAGAGAAGTTCCAGGCGAAGTTCTTTTCATAGCTTGCTTGAGCGCTCTTGAGAAAAAAAAAAATACATGTGTGCAATTCACACGTGGTAGAAGTGAAACCTTCCAAAATTAAAATACAATTATCCTAAACGTCTTAAGTATATGTAAAATTTTGTCATTAGTAAATAATTGTAAGGTAGCGCCCTCTGTGAATTGATATTTTAATTTCACGTATAATCCTAAATTAAAATTCACTACAAGAGCTTTCATACACACGTTAGTATTAAAAAATCTCACAGATGGCGCTGTATTAAATAGTATGTATATTTTTGTCTCATTCTTTGCTGGCTTCATCCTACACATTTTTGTATTTGTGTCTCTTACCTGTCGTTTTTTCCGTTGCATCCGGTTTGCAATCACAACGATTCTAAAGAAGTTTTCACTTCAATAATAGTAGCCATACTTTGAGTATCTATATCTCATAACCAACAAGACGCGCTGGTAGACCCCGGACACTTAAAACTAGATGGGAGAGAGAAAAAGAGGAGAGAGAGAAAGAAAGAGAGAGAGAGAGAACATACTTTATTGCACACCAAAACACAATTGAGATTAGAAAACAGTCAAACAAGCAGACACTTTGTACATGGGCTGTGAGCTCATCCACTGATAAGCAAAAAAAACTAGTCTAAGCAGCATAGCATGTGGAAGTTTTCTTGAAGACATCTTAGGCACAAATGACGTCAGCAGAAGAATAAACATATTCCCACGTTACATGACATCTTAAACTTAGAGTCAAATAGGACAAAACTAGCCAACTTATCAATTAAAAATAGAAAAAGAAACAAGTGAAGTCAAAGCAAGTTACTAGGCCATCATAAAAGGGTGGGCGTATATCTACAAGTAGAGAAAGAGACAGACATACACGTTTTAGTATTGGTGCGAAAGAGACGACAATGGTTATTAAGGATTGCGCTTCGAAGCTTGAAAGGAAAAGGATGTACGCCAACACTTTATATCTTTATTACATTTTTTTATCTCATTTATTTATTGCGTTAGATAAAATCCTCCAATGGCTTCGTGGTGACGGTCTAAAATTCTAGACTCAAGTTCTATTCTAGATCACGACTTAGTTTTTATTTTATTTTAAGCAATCATTATTATACTTATCTTTTGTAATTAAAATAAAATTTGAAAAAATATTCTTTTTTTTAGTTTTTAGAAGAAAATATTTTATGAAATGTTTACGCCAATATCTTTTCAGATGCTAAAGCTCGCACGGAACTTTATAAGAAACCTGTAGCTTTCAAATACGGTGTATAGAATTTTCTATCTTATGCCATTCGAAAATAAAGCTATATTTCCATGACATATAAAGGTTTAAGGAAAATAGACTTTGTCTTTTGAATTATAGAGTTAATATTGAATTGACTACGATTTTAGATTGGATTTCATAGTCCAATTTATCTAGACACATACAGCCTCTGACAAGACTAGAGAATCGTGCGGATTCTAGTTCACCTCACAATAACCTGACTACTAGAGTTCCTGGACATTAACATTTATTAGGAGCTTAACGAATTTTTTTGTTGGAATAAAAAGTACATATTTACAATAATGTTTTGGCTCGCCCTCTCTTCTCCACGGGTTCAGGTTACCACTTAACATCAGACGAGCTGTGAACTCGTTAACTCACACCAAAAGTCGGTCCATACTTATAATCGTAAGGAGGAGGCTGGTCATGTCACGAAAATTTCCATGAATAAACTGGTATTAATATAGAGGTCATTTTAAGATGGTATTTATAAGCGCTACACGTATAGAATGAATGTTGGCTTTGTTATCTGTCTCGCTCTGAATTAACTGAAAAATAAAGCGATCGAGCGAGACAGACGAATGGCTTTGAAACCACAGTACAAAAGCAACAGTAGGATTAGTATTCAATCTTGTTAAATGTTGACTTCAAGCGAACTTTTTTAGGCTTTTTCGCCCACGTCTCATTCTCGTCGCAGTAAATCCTGTCCAGCCAGCTCCTACTGGGACCACGTGAAGACTGATGAGCATCAAAGAGGCCGAAGAAAATCCTTCACCGTCTTCAGCTTTATCAAAATACCTTATTTTGTATTTCATTGTTAACGTAATAATGTTATATAAATTGATAAAGACCGAATGCACGCACAAAAGAGTGTCGCGTTCCGCCCGAGCCTGATCGTGCAAGCGAGAACGCGCTACAAGCGATAGAGAGGCACGATCAGCCCAGGCGTTGGCTTGTGACACATTTATCTCTCTTCTCGCGTGACGTCAGAGTTAGCATTTCGAAAAGTTACACTACTGACGTTATCACGTAAAACTATCGTCCGTAAACCGACTTTACAGACAACCAGTATTTTTTATTACTAGCATGGGTTTCAATTCGCTCGTGGTGATGGTAACCGGAGCCCATAGACTCCTATAGAGCCCATAACCCACCTCGAGACAGGAGTTTTAAAGCTCAGTTTTTATAGTACAACGGCTGTCTCACCCTTCAAACCCAAACGCATTACTGCTTCACGGCATAAATAGGCGGGGCGGTTGTACCTACCCGTGCGGACTCACAAGAGGTCCTACCACCAGTAATTAATTGTTGTTATATTATTACAGAGGCTCCGAGAATACTTCACAGTTGTCGAAGTAGCGAACGCGCATTTAAATACATATATTGTGGATATCTGCGAAACCCGAAGAAAATATTACAGCTTTTTGTTTTTTATTGCCTTTGTAGGCAGACGAGCGTACGGCCCACCTGATGGTAAGTGGTTACCGTCGCCCATGGACTTCAGCAATGCCAGGAGCAGAGCCAAGCCGTGGCCTACTAAGCTTAATACACAGAGAAATTCAAAAGGAAATTTAAGAAGTTTGTTCGCATCTCCTGCGATTATTTTTGTAGTGGACTTTTTTTGGGCTATAACTCTTGCTATGAGTGACAGTTACCATCAGGTCAGCCGTACGCACGTTTGCTTACTGTATAAAAAATACATAAATAAAAGATATATAAAAATATTATTGTGTCACTGAATACACTTTACTGTGTACACGCATCGGACTATAGATGTCAGATCCTGATTTTTTTAAGAAGTCCCCGTCGAGAGTAAGTCAGTTGCTCGGTGGCTACGGCGGGAGGCGGACGCGTGTCGAACACACGAGAGCGCAAACTAAAAATCCACTGAGAGCAATGAATTATCAAGAACTCGCGTCCAAACACATTTAAAACGTGAGTATGTTTCGATTTATTAACTTTTACTTTTGATAAACAGGGTTTCGATCCGTTATACCTACTTACGTTTTTACTGGTGGTAGGACCTCTTGTGAGTCCGCACGGGTAGGTACCACCACCCGGCCTATTGCTGCCGTGAAGCAGTAATGCGTTTCGGTTTGAAGGGTGGGGCAGCCGTTGTAACTATACTGAGACCTTAGAACTTATATCTCAAGATGGATGGCGCATGTACGTTGTAGATGTCTATGGGCTCCAGTAACCACTTAACACCAGGTGGGCTGTGAGCTCGTCCAACCACCTAAGCAAAAAAAAATACTTGCGTTATGAGGTCACTTGAGACATGAGGTCCATGTTTCGACTGCGTAGGTACATTAGCTTACTAAATGCATTGTGGAGTTCAGCTACACGATTGCGAACATCCATCCCCAGACGGGATGTACTGCCAGTTTATTCCAAGACAAATGCACACACGTAATTCGTCCTGATAAAAGATCATCGTTGTCCATAGACATCAGCATTGTTAAGGGCAAACCCAACGCATTGGCTACTACTGGAAGCTCTCAAGCCTCGTTTGAAGTCAAAGGACTAAGGAGACATCGCAGAGTTCATACCAAAGCAGGACGGTGCATGAAGGTCTCTGGAAACGCACTGTTCTTAGACGTGGTTCTAGATAGTAGGGTTGTAACACGGAGCAAAGCAATGTGGGGGATAGGGCGATAGTAAAAACAAAATGACGGGACCATCTCACAGAATTCCTCGGAGCACTCCCCATGGAACACACGGTACAAAGCCAACAAAAGGTTCCATATCACCCGTGAGATTATCGGCAATCGATACGACCCTCTGTAGAGTCAAATGGCGGATCTGCACTTCGTATAAAAATACCTTTGCCGAGCCGTGAATAGATCCTGATGAGGGCTACCAGCGTTTTAGGGGTCCACCTAGCTTTATCTTAATGGTCCGGTATTGAGGTCGCTCCGAGAATCAAATTGTCTTGGAATTTTGAAGGATATTCCTTGAAATTAGGGAACTACGATACAGGAGCCCTTCGCAATGAACGCCCAGCCCATCTTCAAAGGGTTGATTCGAAGCAAATTTAATTCAAATCATTAAGTGATCCGCCTTAGAGAGTCATCCATTTGAGATGCGATTCTCGAAATTCTGATGACACGTATGCTAGCATCTTGGCTGCGGCAAATACAAATCGTAAGCCTTAATTTGGTGCGGCGGCTGGTCATAAAGTGCCCTCAACGATATTTCCAGTAGTGTGTGGCGGGTCTTACTCAACCCACCAGCGTTAGGGTAGACTAAACCGTTATAACTTTGCGAAAACATACTGTATACAGCTTATGGTAAACAGTAGTCGGGGTCGGACTCTTATAAACGCCTTAAATAATCGGCCTGTACATGGGAGAGAGCCAGACGGTATGGGCCAGTTCCGCAGTGGAGGTGTTAAGCATGCCCCTTGTGATCCTCTTTTTTTTTCTATCTAAGCTGATGGTTTTGAGAGACCATTTTAGCGTAACGTTAACTAGTAGGCGAGCTCACGGGGCTCAAATCTGACGTCGTTGCTAACACTGGCCCTAGCAAGAGCAGTGTTTCGCAGAATCTACCACCTCATCAGAAACGCGACTCACTGAGAAGATCCGGCGAGTAACTCAGTGGGCTGTGTCTGTGCGTTAATTTACTCGTCGAGCCCTTCGTCGTAAGCGACGGGTTCGACGAGAACGATGACCGGTGCTTGAGGTACCTAAAAGCACCGTTTGTGGATCGGGAGGATCCGAAATGACGTGTTTAGGGCGACGTCGACTGTTTACAATTCGGTCTGTAGGACCGGGAATGTAGCTAACGGCGCCACGATGAGAGGGTGCCCTGTCGTGCCGGTTTCTCGGTGTGATCCTCTGCATATCGTGTATACTATCGAAGAACAGTGTGTCACTGGTATGCGTGAGAGACAAGACCGGTCCTTGCCGAATGTCAGCTTTAGGCGTTTCTTTAGCTGTATCTATCATAGAACCGAATATAATTGACAGAGGCCTGCAGTGCGTTAACAACATTTGCACCGTCGTCGGCCTACGGAGCAGTTTCTCCAGTCCGATGGAAGATCTTCCTTTTTTTCGATTACTAAAGTTGCAAAAAGCTGTCATAGTCCGTCTTAGAAGTTGTCGTGGCCTAAAGGATAAGACGTCCGGTGCATTCGTATGTAGCGATGCAACGGTGTTCGAATCCCGCAGGCGGGTACCAAATTTTCTAATGAAATACGTACTTAGCGATTCACGATTCACTTCCACGGTGAAGGAATAAGATCGTGTAATAAAAATCAAACCCGCAAAATTATAATTTGCGTAATTACTGGTGGTAGGACCTCTTGTGAGTCCGCACGGGTAGGTACCACCACCCTGCCTATTTCTGCCGTGACGCAGTAATGCGTTTGAAGGGTGGGGTAGCCGTTGTAATTATACTTGAGACCTTAGAACTTATATCTCAAGGTGGGTGGCGCATTTACATTCTAGATGTCTATGGGCTCCAGTAACCACTTAATATCAGGTGGACTGTGAGCTCGTCCACCCATCTAAGCAATCAAAAAAAATAAAAAAGATCTGTAATAATAAACACCCAGACAATGAGCAAACACATCTGTACATCACACGAATGTTCGCCCGATGAGAGAATCGAACCGTCAACTTTAGCGCAACAATCAGGGTCGCTTATTACTACCACACCACCTTCTCATTTTTATTGAAGCCCGTTTAATTTTATCTAGAAAATCCTCTTATTACACAAATCGAATTTATCTTAAACTAGAGGCCCGCTCCGGCTCCGCTCGGGTCTTTAACAAAAATTTCAACGATATTTGACGTTGTTTTATTTTTTTAAATAAAAGAACACTTATTGCGGCATAACTATAATAGTTAGACATATGTTGTCGCGACACTTTTTGTAAATAATAATGCTTTCTACAAAGTCGTAGTACATTATTTTATTCTATCATCAATAGTTTTCGCAGCGCACGCGATGTAATAATGAATATTTTAAGTAATTTTTTTACACCTTGAGTTACATTATTGGAGTTTTTGTAAAAAAAAAAAGTGTGCGTGTGCTAATGTACGCGCGTAAGAAGTTATACTTTATTTTTATTAAAATTATTTCTTTTTTTTATTTAAATTTTAATCAATTTGAAAAAAAATCGATTAAACAACATCCTGAAACACGCATATTGGACATCCCTTTTCTTGACATCGTATAAATTCGGTAATTCTCGGTACGGTTCGGAAAGTTCACCCGCGGCTATATTCAGACTCGTCAAGTTACGTCGGTCGTAATGTAATGAGCGATTTAGTGGGCAACTTCATTCTGTTAATTTTGTGTCACGGTGCGCGCGCATCGTTAAATTTCACTCTCATCAATTTTTCATAACGCGCCTAAAGAAGTATAACTTCAAAAAAAAGAATATAGCCTATGTCACTCGGGAACAGTGTAGCTTCCGAACAGTGAAATAACTTTTCAAATCGGTTCAGTAGTTTCGGAGCCTATACAATACAAACAAACAAATCTTCCTCTTTATAATATTAGTATAGATTACGGTTCGAAATAATTATCGATTTGGTTTATTAAGAACGTCAAAAGGTCCACAGGGAAATTGGCTAAAGACGCTTATCCTTTTACAATCTTTTCATCTTTTTATACGCTTCGTTTTAAATCGACGACCAGAGGGAGAACTTTGGCATTGTCATTAACTAGTCTCTTAGCACAGAAAGTTTGGCTTTAAAGCTAAATACGTAAATAATTAACGACATAATTTAGAAATCCCTGTCTTATAGCTACCAGAGATCCATAAACATGCTTATCTATAATCTATAAATATAAATAAAATTGGAGTGTCTGTTTGTAATATTGAAATAACCGCTTTTTATATTATATACGGTACATACACCAAAATAAAAAAATTTACAATCTTGTCTGTCTGTCTGTTTGTTCCGGCTAATCTCTGGGACGGCTGGACCGATTTTGACGGGACTTTCACTGATAAGTAGCTAATGATATAAGGAGTAACTAAGGCTTTACTTTTTTAGACTAGCTTCGCCCCGCGGCCTCACCCGCGGTACGACGGGACATAACATCGTGGGACTCAGCTATCAATAATAAAATTTAATGTTTCCGAAGCGAAGCGAGGGCGGGTCGCTGGTATATAATACGTTTAAATATACACATATATAGATAATAAACGCCTAGACAAGATCAAACAAACTTTTTTATCATACAACGCTTTGCCCGATGCGGGATCGAACCCATTACCCTCCGCGCAAGAGTCTAGGCCGCTAACCACTGCACCACCGGGTCAGTCAGACTGAATAATGTAACTATTCCGCCGTGAAGCAGTAATGCGTTTCGGTTCGAAGGGTGGGGTAGCCGTTGTAGCTATACTGAGACCTTAGAACTTATATCTCAAGACGGGTGGCGCATTTACGTTGTAGATGGGCTCCAGTAACCACTTAACACCAGGTGGGCTGTGAGCTCGTCCATCCATCTAAGCAATAAAAAAAAACTATGACATACATATTAAGTCTTTATCTACTACATTTTTTTTCCTATCTATTCTAGTAAACTCGAGGGGTTATTCTAGATTCACCGAGCTAGTAGGTGAGCTTACGGGGCTCAAACCAGGAGTGTTGCTAACACTGGCCCTAGCGAGAACCGTGCTTCGCACAATCTACCACCGGATCGGAAACGCGACCCACTGAGAAGATCCGGCGAGAAACTCAGTGGGCTGCGGGTTAAGGTCTACTAATGGTAGGGCATCTAGTGAGTACGGCCAAGCAGATATTATTGCATTGTCGTGGTGTTCACTTCATGATCATTTATTGATGATCACTTTGTTGTAGCAAGTAAATAAATAAATTAATTAAAACCAAGCAGTGGCAACCCTAGCAAAGTTCTCTATTAACACTTATTTCGTCCCCATTAACCGCAATTTCTGGGTAAATAGGGATTACATATATTTTGGCAAACTTTGTAATAACGTACAAATAATTACATATTTTTTTATCATTCATTGACCACGATCTCGGAGCGCTCGTTTGCGCAATACACTAACTCTTATGCAAACAACCGTGAATGAAGTGTACCACAATAAGTTCGCACGTTACCGAATTACCCCGGGGGGTTTGCGAAATCTCCAGTTTTATTTTCTTTATATCTCGAATAGAACTTATAAATAATATTTTTATAATAAGGAACTTCGTTCCTATCCGGTGTCCCACGACATCACACTTTTTATTTATTTTTTATTGCTTAGATGGGTGGACGAGCTCACAGCCCACCTGGTGCTAAGTGGTTACTGGAGCCCATAGACATCTACAACATAAATGCGCCACCCACCTTGAGATATAAGTTCTAAGGTATCAACTATAGTTACAACAGCTGCCCGACCCTTCAAACCGAAACGCATTACTGCTTCACGGCAGAAATAGGCGGAGTGGTAGTACCTACCCGTGCGGACTCATAAGACGTCCTGCCACTAGTAAGTATTCTTCTTTATATTCTAGAATATTCTTTATTTCTTCACCTTCCAATGCGTTGGTTGCCTTTGCAATAAGATGACTTTATTTAATGAAAGATAACCCGAAAAATCAATTAATCGACACAATAACAAAATAAAATTAAACGCCGTAATTATCCGACTTAAAACCAAACAAAAGATGTGATTATGAATCGAGCGACGGAACAAGATGGCCGGACGTAACGGAAATGAGACGCTAACGACCCGAGCGCGCAATATGGCGCCGGTTCCGGTTGGGCTGGCACCGGTTTTCGTTTACGTATTATTTAAACGATTATAACGATGGACGCTGTCATTATAAATATCGGTTATTAATCAGACTGATATTGCCTTTTAAGTTATTGGTGATTACTACTTTTTTTTTGGCTTACGCGGATTAAGTGGTTGGCGCAGCTCATGGACATCATTTCCCCGCCTATTTATAATTTGTTTTCAAGTAAAACACAGGTTATGTGTACTGTAGTAAACAACACTGTATACAATACACTACGGAGTATACACTATAGGTATCCGAGCTCAGTGTAGCGAGAGAGATGGCTTAACGCCGGATCGAGTGGGAGAGAATCGCACAGTCGATCGCGCATGGCGACGCGTCGCCACACCGTACACACTACTGCATCATCATCATCATCATCAGCCTTTATCTGCCCACTGCTGGACATAGGCCTTCCCCAATGCCTTCCACATAATGCGGTCCTCCGCCTTCCGCATCCAACGACTTCCCGCCGTGCGCACTAAGTCGTCAGTCCACCTGGTTGGAGGACACTACTGCATATAGACTGTATCATGCCATCATATAGCGTGGCGACGCGTCGCCACGGCATGTGTCGCCACACCAGAAATCGGTTTTAAGTGCGGCTATAGATGTTTCACATCAAAAAAACACAAAAATAAGTTAAGCATTTCATTTCGACCGGATTCTCATGAGCATTGACGAACCCGGTCAGAGTTGGAGCGCTGAAATAATATAGGGAAAAAATTTCCTCAAAAGATCATCTACAAGATTGGTCTGAGGTAATTTTTTTGTAAAATGTATAAAAAAAAAGTTATAGAGCAAAAAAGAAAATTTTTATTAACAAATTCTCACTTTTTTGCTTATAACTTCTTTAATTTTTAATTTCGGGCAAAAAGTTATATAAACATGTTTGTAGGCAAAACAATTTGCTACAAATTATGACTTTACAAATTTTTTGTGAGTCGCATAGTTTCCGAGATATTGAGATAAAAGTGTTTCCACCCCTTTTTCCGGAATGGCGGCCGGGGGACAAGGGTGACGACCCTACAAACTTGAGGTTAAGCTTCTATTGACACACATGCCCCAAAAATAGAATTGCGTCCTCTAAGAAATGCAATATTTGGTCCTTAAATTGTAATATTTCAATGGACGGAAATTTCATACATCTCCGCGCAATTTTCGTAAAAATGCTCGCTCTTTAGGATTTCATTGAATATGTGTACTAATATCGGTGCAATGGTGTCTTTGTTTTCCATAAGAAATTCGTTGATGATACCATCAGAACCAGAAGCTTTATCTTTCTTTTGTGTTGATATCGCTTTTTGTACCTCTGCCAGCATTATTAGTGGTACTTCTTCCTGTCCAGATAAATCTATTTTTGGTGTAGTGATTTGGCTTGAGTATAAATTTTTAAAGAAGTCGGTTGCTATTGTAATAATTACAACATCCCTAGAATAGTCGAGAATATTCCACACATCTCTAGTAGTAGTTTCCGCTATCTGACAATAGATGGCGTTGTACTTCTGGAGCGTTCTAGGTCCTTCGATATTCGTTCGACTATTTGGCGATAGACAGCGTTACACTTACCGGCGTAGCAATATCATAGTTCATTGACAGAGCGTTTTAAAGCCATATACCATTTGGCTCTGGAATTAGGTCTTCCCCTCCAGGTATCTCCTAACTCAACGGTAGACAGCGACTAGACCCAACCCCTGGCACCGCTGACTTCCATTGGTGACGGTAGCCAAGCACCTGGTTTGGCAGTAAAAAAAATCCAATTAAATCGCTTGGTCTGTTATAGATCAATCATTCATCATGGGTGTCGCGTCGGACGGCTTCAGTAGCAGGTGGCGTGCCAAGATAGCAGCGTGCAGGGAGTCCAGGAAGCTGGTGCTGATCATAGTGGCGATAGCTCTGCTCCTGGACAATATGCTGCTGACCACAGTCGGTGAGTTACAAGTTATAGAGATAAAGCGAAGAATCGCTGCCTCTTAGATGTCGTGACGTGAGGTCGGAATCTTTTTATTTATTTAATTTTATTGCTTAGATGGGTGGACGAGCTAACAGCCCACATGCTGTTAAGTGGTTACTGGAGCCCATAGAGATCCACAACGTTAATACGCCACCCACCTTGAGATACAAGTTCTAAGGTCTCAGTATAGTTACAATGGCAACCCGCCCTTCAAGCCGAAACGCATTACTGCTTCACGGCCGAAATAGGCAGGGTGGTGGTACCTACCCGCGGGGACTCACAAGAGGTCCTACCACCAGTAATTACGCAAATTATAATTTTGCGGGTTTCATTTTTATGACACGATGTTATTCCTTCACCGTGAAAATCAATCGTGAACATTTTTGTTGAGTACGTATCTAATCTCAGTTTTTCAGCCTTCAAACCGCATTACTGCTTCACGGCAGAAACAGGCAGGGTGGTTGTACCTACCAGTGCGGAGTCAAGATCCCCCCACCCGTAATGAAACGACGTTATATCTTCATCGTGAAAGTCATATCCATTAAGTACATGTATTTTCTACATGGATACCAATTTTCAAGTCAATCGGATGCATGGTTCAGTAGTTATAACGGAACATCCGTAAAAGCCACTGTAGATTTATATATTAGTATAGATTCGATAATTATTGGCATAAAGAAATTGAGTTTAAAAAAAATAACGTACAAAATTAATAATTAAAGAGGCACGTCTCAATTAAAACCAATTTCTTGTAGTCATCTATGTAATATTGTTGATATTATTGTTGCTGATTTTTGTTACATTTTTTGTTGCTTAGACGACTGGACGAGCTCACGGCTCGCCAGGTGATAAGTGGTTACCGGAGCCCATAGACATCTACAACTTAAATGCCGCCACCCACAAATGCAGATATGAGTTCTAAGGTCTTAGTATAATTACAACGGCATAACTGCTACACGGCAAAAATAGGCAGGGCGCTGGTACCTACCCGCGCGGACTCACAAGACGTCCTACCACCAGTAATTACGCAAATTATAATTTTGCGGGTACATTTACTTTAGAGTTGTCGTTACTTCTCACATTTACGCCGATAGTAGTATTTTGTTCTAATTTACTTAGCTTTTAAGTAGTTTTGTTTCTAAAAGACGCGGATACAACAAGAAACCGTTATAAAAATAATAATTTATATGTGAATTTATACGTCGGTCGGCCATTTTGTTATGGCCGCTTGCAAGTAACAAGATGGCGCCCGCAATCACTTGGAGTGCTTCATTTACAATTCATTAGACGTCCTTCGATTTTTCCACTTGTAACGACCCGACCGACGGGGTGGAATAGGAATCGTGAAGTCATCGAATAAAAATATTGTTAAACAGAAAAATCTAAGAAAGATAATAATATCGAGAGGCTGTTTGTTTTACAGCGACAGTTCGCTTATCATGCGACATTTATTTTTGTAATTAAAGGTCCGTTTTATTTGATGCTTGCGTCCCGCCCCGATTTCTCTCGGGTATTTAATAAAAATTTCAAAATAATAAATTCTAATACACACACATCAAACCTTCTAATTGCAACAGGTTACTAAAAAAAAGAAAATTTGAATATTATTATTTTTATTTTAATAACTATCCATTTTTAATTGTTTTTGTTTGAATATTTCGTTATTTCTTAAAAAAAACTCATAGATACAAAACAAAAGCCATTGAATTTATTAAGCCATTGATACCAGCATCTCGTTTTTACCATCGCACCGCCCGCCACCGGAGTAGAGTTCATCCACACTACCTGGAGCCACTGCGGTCATCCACAGTGCGCTTCCAGAGATCTTTTTTGCCACGTACCATCCGGCTTTGGAATGAGCTCCCCTCCGCGCGGTGTTTCCCGAGCGCTATGACATGTCCTTCTTCAAACGAGGCTTGTGGAGAGTATTAAGCGGTAGGCAGCGGCTTGGCTCTGCCCCTGGCATTGCTGAAGTCCATGGGCGACGGTAACCACTCACCATCAGGTGGGCCGTATGCCCGTCTGCCTACAAAGGCAATAAAAAAAAAAAAAAGTCAGAGCTTCCATGCTAACGTTATTTGTCGTTGTTTTAATTTTTTAAATAAAATAACACTTATTCTATTTGCCACATTAGACATCTTTTTTCTTTTTTAATATTTTTTTTATTGCTTAGATAGGTGGACGAGCTCACGGCCCATCTGATATTAAGTGGTTACCGGAGCCCATAGACATCTACAACGTAAATGCCGCCACCCACCTCGAGACATGAGTTCTAAGCTCTCACGCATAGTTACCACGGCTGATCTGCCCTTCAAATTGAAACGCATTACTGCTTCACTACAGAAATAGGCAGGGCGGTGGTACCTACCCGTGCGGACTCACAAGACGTCCTACCACCAGAAAGATTTTCAAATATCAAAACGGTTTTTCGTCTGTAACTTCGTAATAACACAGCTAATACTTTAGATACAATTTTAAAACGGTTAAAATTATACAATTTTCGCCCACTGTACAGCGCTTTAGACGTAATATATGAGTACTTGGATCGGAGTGCCGGGGCAATTTCCCCCGTCGGCGAGATCAAAGTGAAATTCACTTAGTCGCCTCATCAAAGGCGCCGCCCTGCGTTGCTAGTGTTGGGCGTACGGTGTATCGATATTTTAGCTTTTTATCGAAATAATATCGCTTCACTGGTGGTGGGAGCATCAACCACTACATTGCCTATTTCTGCCGTGAAGTTCCCGACAGACTAAAAAGGTAACTCATTAACATAATGTAAATAATTTTAGAATGCGTATTTAGCATAACTATCGGTCGCCCGGTAGTCGAAATTCGACTATAATTAATTGAAATTATAATTTTTTACACTATTAAGATTTAATTTTCAAAGATTATTAAACTTCTATAATCACAAATTTCGCCAAGACTACACTATAGAAAAATATTAATAAAGACAAACAATATTTAATCTATTCTCAATTTGACAACAGACGCCAAAAACAAAAGTTTGACAATAAATAGTATGCACGCGTGTGTGCGTCAAATACATGGTAGTGAGTGTAATGATTTTTTTTTATTGATTTAATATATATTTTAGGCATAATTTAAAAAAATATTAGCATTCTGCACTCCTTTATATTCTCTATAAGTATGGGAATTTCATACTCCTCCGTCCGCGCAATTTTCGTAAAAAGGGATACAAAGTTTTTGCTTCACGTATTAATATATAGATATATGTTGGCGCAACGTTACTATTTCCTACCTAAGATTAGTTAAAGTTCACTGTTTCTTTAATGTTGATCTTGTTGGTTAATTATTACAATTGTAACGCGTGTCAGCAATTGTTTAAGTCGATATTCAAGAGAATTCACGACTAAGCTACTCCCACTTTCATACTATAAATATGAGTGACTACTGTCGCACGAAACATTCCGGCTCGAGCAGCCGACCGGAGCGGAGCTCTCTTTTATTATTGTTGTACGCTTGGAATTCAGTAAATGGAATTCATTAGAAAAGTGAGTCTTAATAACTGTCACTATGAAAGTCAATGACAACAACGAATAGTCATCACTTTAAAAACATCAGCTCACTCCGTTATATATGATCCTGAGATGATATTACTAGCCTTAAATTGCTATACTATTATAAGTTGATGCGAGTATATAGGGCGTTTTACTCATCAGACCACAGACGCTCCGAGTTACGTTTAAGATACTGCACTATTAACAGTGAACTTTTAATAGTAATACATATAAATTGCGACACAGAAATTATCAGAAATATACACAGAATATCGATAGAAATTTATCGACTATTACCCCAACCCTGAGCCACTCCGAATCAAAAGCTCTCGTCACAGCGGCTCGCGCGCTTCTAATCGTATTTACCGGAGCTTACGTATATACTGCAGCTTTATTATAACTAAGTTTCGAAGCTACATCGCACGGCTTCAGGCAGCTTTTAGTTCGAAATAAAGTAAAGCTTTGAATTTTAGTAATAAGTTGAAGTTTTTACTGGTGGTAGGACCTCTTGTGAGTCCGCGCGGGTAGGTACCACCGCCCTGCCTATTTCTGCCGTGAAGCAGTAATGCGTTTCGGTTTAAAGGGTGGGGCAGCCGCTGTAATTATACTTGAGACCTTAGAACTTATATCTCAAGGTGGGTGGCGCATTTACGTTGTATATGTCTAAGGGCTCCAGTAACCACTTAACACCAGGTGGACTGTGAGCTCGTCCACCTATCTAAGCAATAAAATGTAAATAGATAAATTTCCGAAATTTTCTACACGCGCGGACTCACAAGAGGTCCTACCACCAGTAAAGAATAGTAAACAGTAATTGAACTTCAATTATGTTTACGCCATTGAAATAGCACAAGCAGTTTTTTTGTTATGATATTTATTTAATTTTTTAAGCTTTAAATGGTTCTCCCGTAAAGTTGCAAAAATGTTGCTCAAACTCAATAAGCTCCATCTCCCAGATATAGATATATATCTCATAATATAAAACAAAGTCGCTTTCTCTGTCCCTATATCTGTTTGTCCCTATGTATGCTTAAATCTTTAAAACTACGCAACGGATTTTGATGCGCTTTTTTTTAATAGATAGAGTGATTGCAGAGGAAGGTTTATATGTATAATAACATCCATTAAATAGTGGAGAAATCAATAATAAATTACAGTTTCCGAAGCGAAGCGAGGGCGGGTCGCTAGTGTATGATATTTGTGTTAATTATGTGTTTAGTGATTTTAATGGAGTCCACGAAGGACCTTATTACCAGAGAACTAGCTTGGAGTTGAAGCTGTATCGGAAACTGAGCGAAATAATAATATATTCTCAAATAAATATTTTTAATTACACGATCGAACATTATATTTGAAGAATCCCAAGCGCTTGTTGGTAAAATGAGTAATATTCAGAATCTCCATGTCTCTGTCAGCTACCAATCTTTTTTTAAAAGCGCTATGGCTCTCGATAATTGCCCGAGAGTACTTCAATTAAATCGAATGTCGGGCGCAGACCCAATCGATGGTAAGTGGCCGCTATAGCGGAGTTTTTGGCGCTTGTTATTTAGCGAGAATTTTTCTTTCACGTAATTGATTTTTTTGTTGTACTTCAAAAATCGCTAATGATTGTTGTTGAAGGCGGGGAAAATTTTTTGATTGTGGATTCCGGTAACCTCTTAATGCTGGATGAGCCGTGTGTTCAACAGTCTTTTCTATCAGAGGATTCACTGGAGATGGCCTAGCATAGTCTAGCATATAAATACTTTATTACAAAAAAGACTGTACCATCCGCATCGATGTTCTGTTTGTCTATGGACTCCCTTCACCACTTATCATCGTGTGACACGTCTGCTTAACAAGGTAAAATCAATTGCAATATGGTTCTAATTTTAATATAAAACTAGAATATATTTTATTAATTAACCCAGAATTTCTAGTAAGTTCTGAAATTATTAAGTTCGACTTGATATGTCTGAAACATTTACTGTTGAAAAAGACGTCTTCCAATCTAAAATTGGAAGAACGACGATCTTAAAATACTGAACGGTATCCACTTACCATCAAAACCGACGGTTAGCTTTCATGTATATACGACATTGACGTACCAGGACGACATAAATTCGAAGAGCTTAAACGATGATAAGTTTTCATCTATCTACGATTTTGAGTACCAGGACGACATAAAATCGCAGAGCTTCGAATGGCTAGTACATCTGGCAGCGTTGTAAAACGCGAATGTGTAGTTTTACGTCGCTAATCCATTGTTCGGGTTTTACGATTCAAATTCCACGACGGCACATCGGACCAACGCATCAATCCCGGAAGAACTATGCGTCTCCACAAGACTCTTCGCCTACGTAGGATTTTCGAGTTTTTCGTTCACTTTGCGAGAAGAAAGGGTGATAATCTCGAAAGACTACTCATCACCGGCAAAGTGGAAGGAAAGAGGCCTAGGTAGCGTTGTTCCATGTGCGGATCCGATAAGATTAAGATGACTTTGGACTCCAGCATCAATGTCGCTGTCCTTCGCGCAATCTACTGCGCGGAGGACAGAGAGGAATGTAGGAACATAGTCCTAACAAAAGTGCTCCGTCAAGGTCACCACCATCAGTAATGAGGAACACAATGCACGGAGGAGGTGCGTCAGCTCAAAAACATTGTGAAGTCGAAGCCTTAATGCTGTTTCTTCATCATGGCAGTATTGAGAGTATTGACGATCCTTCAGACATTTACCATTGAAAAAGATGTCTTCCAATCTAAATTTGGAAAAACAGCAATTTTAGTAGATGGTACCCACTTACCATCAAAACGACGGTAAGTTTTCATCTATCTACAATTTTGAGTACCAGGACGACATAAAATCGAATAGCTTGGAATGGCTAGTACATCACTGGCAGCGTTGTAAAACGCAAATGTGTAGTTTTACGTCCCAATCCATTGTTGAAGTTTTATGATTTGAATTTCACGACCGTGCTGCATCAGCTCAATACTTTGTGAGGTCGAAGCCTTAATGCTGTTTTTTCATCATGTCAATATTGACGATCCTTCAAACATTACTCATTGAAAAAGACGTCTTCCAATCTAAACTTGGAAGAACGACGACCTTAAAATACTGGACGGTATCCACTTACCATCAAAACGATTGTAAGTTTTTATCTATCTACGACATTGAAGTACCAGGACGCCATAAAATCGAAGAGCTTTGAACGGCTAGTACATCTGGAAGGGTTGTAAAACGTGAATGAATAGTTTTACGTCGCCAATCTATTGTTGAAGTTTTATGATTCGAATTCCACGACTGTGCTGCATCAGCTCAATACTTTGTGAGGTCGAAGCCTTAATGCTGTTTCTTCATCATGTCAATATTGACGATCCTTCAAACATTTATCATTGAAAAAGACGTCTTCCAATCTAAAATTGGAAGAACGACGACCTTAAAATACTGGACGGTATCCACTTACCATCAAAACGATGGTAAGTTTTCACGTATATACGACTATGAGTACCAGGACGCCATAAAATCGCAGAGCTTTTAATGGCTAGTACTTGGCTTGGAATGGCTTGTAAAACGTGAAAGTATAGTTTTACGTCGCCAATCATTGTTGAAGTTTTATGATTCGAATTCAATGACCCTGCCGCATCAGCTCAATACTTTGTGAGGTCGAAGCCTTAATACTGTTCCTT
The DNA here is from genome assembly GCF_030269925.1 of Bombyx mori. Classification (NCBI taxonomy): domain Eukaryota; kingdom Metazoa; phylum Arthropoda; class Insecta; order Lepidoptera; family Bombycidae; genus Bombyx; species Bombyx mori. Next base: position 17,852,258 of record NC_085130.1, read on the forward strand.
CATCATGGCAGTATTGAGGATCCTTCAAACATTTACCGTTGAAAAAGACGTCTTCCAATCTAAGTATGGCAGAACGACGATCTTATTATATTGGTACCCACTTACCATCAAAACGACGGTTAGTTTTCATGTATATACGACATTGAAGTACCAGGACGCCATAAAATCGCAGAGCTTTTAATGGCTAGTACATCTGGAAGCGTTGTAAAACGCGTATGTGTAGTTTTACGTCCCAATCCATTGTTGAAGTTTTATGATTTGAATTCCACGACCCTGCTGCATCAGCTCAATACTTTGTGAGGTCGAGGCCTCAATGCTCTTCTCTCTCTCTCTCTCTCTTCCCAGCTATTTATCCCACACGGTGGTGGGGTCAGCTTTCCTGACTGTAGTCCTCCACTTCGCTCTGTCTTCGACATCCTCGTCAGCAACATTGCATTCTCTCTTGTCCTTCAGCACTACGTCCCTCCACCTTGTCTTGGGTCTACCTCTAGGTCTCCGACCGGGGAGGTCGAGCAGTAGCGCCAAATTTCCAACGTAGTCAGGCGGCTTCCTTTTCACGTGACCATACCATCTCAGCCTACTCTCCTGCATCTTGTCGGCGATGTCCCGTACACTTAGACTTCCACGCACTTACTCAATGCTCTTCCTTCGACTAATTACGTAATTCATAATACATAATAATACGTACATACTTAAATAATTTTATGGTTTAAAAACACGTTTCAGACATTTTATATTCAGAGCTGTAATGCTATTTAATTAAAGCAACATTATTGCAAATTTACAGAAGAGCCATATAATGTTCAATATTCCTTTAAGTTCCATTAAAAACATGGAACTGTTAATAGTAATACCAAATAAAACGGATCTTTAATTACAAAGATAAATGTCGCGTGCTAAAGGAAATGTTCGCCGTTCATCCCTCGATATTGTTTCTAAAGAGCTTTTACAATTATGGGGGGTAAAAATGGCTCTAATTATTTCTGTATTACGCGAAAACTGAAGAAAATGTCGCGTAGTTCATATTAGAAAATCTACTTCATTTGCGGCCTGATCATTTAGACCAGAGGTTCCTTATTTTTCTCATAGATCGCTTTTAAAGATCCTACATTTCCATCATATTCCCAAAACTCGACAAAAATATGTGGAGATTAGATCTACTGTGAAAATTTGTGTTACGACTGATTTCCAACCACCAATTAATAGTTTTCGTAAATAAAATAAAATAAAAATAAGTTAGAATTGATTGGTTCAATAATTATCCATATATTAATACGTGAAGCAAAAACTTTGTACCCTTTTTTACGAAAATTGCGCGGACGGAGGAGTATGAAATTTCCCACACTTATAGAGAATATAGAGGTGTGCTGAATGTTATTTTTTTTTAATTATGCATAAAAAATGCATTAAATCAATAAAAAAAACATTACACACACATATATACTCTTTGTTTATTGTCAAACTTTTGTTATTGTTACAGTCTGTGGTCAAATTGAGAATAAATTAATACTGTTTGTCTTTAATATTATTATTTGTCTACAGTGTAGTCTTAGCGAAATATGTGATTATAGAAGTATAATTTGTCTTTGACAATGTAACCATAATAATTTTAAAACTTATAATTTCAATTCAATATAGCTGAATATTAACTACTGGGGGACCACTAGTTTTTATATAAATTTACGAATTATTTAAAATTTCGCTACGTAATCATTTGGGAGGTGACTCCCGCCCGCATAAATTCTTTGAACTGGAAAGATAAAGTCAAACTGGAATACCTTTTTACTACGTTTGTCCCTAGCTTAGGAGATAACGCCTTATTTTGTTCGCGGAGTCTATATAAAAGGCGTTTAATGTTAAGAAGAAAAGAATAAATAATAGTTAAAAAAAAACTAAAAAAACACGCTTTATATAAAATTCAACTTAAAAGATAGAAAATAAATTTTAATAAATTTAAATTGAAAAAAGTTTAAAAAAATTAATATTATATTTTATTGTAAGAAAAGCGTGGGGTGCTTTTTAAGATATTATTGTAATAATAATTCTTCTACTCATATCTGTCAGAAAAATATTTATAACTAATAACACCATTTACCCCACGCTTTTTTTAGTTTTTTTAAACTATTATTTATTTTTCATTTTTTAGCTGAATTTCAATATTTTTTTAAATGTTGAGTTTTCATCGGGCCTCGATAAACCTACAAAGTATGGCCGTTTAAAGTGGGTCAAAATCGCGTCTAAAGGAGTCAGATACAAACATACAAACATACACACAAGTGAAGCTAATATAAAGCGGGTAAAAAAATGGTGCACCTGGAAGAAGTGAAACTTCTTTTGCGGTGTGTAGTATTGTGATTTTCTTCATTTCTTATTCTTAAATCATATTTCTCTTGTAATAGGGAATGCTGTGTATAAAAGAAAGGTCCTAGCTCGCTTTGTCATCTCCCTCTCTCCACGGTCGAGTGGTTCGCGAGACGCTCTGTCTATTCTCTCACTCTTGCTCGTTCTAAATTGTATCTTTTCTCTCTAGCCGTAACGAATCTGTCGCGAGTTTAATTTTACTCTAAACGCGCCTAAAGAAGTTTCGCTTCAAAAATGACAAACAAATAAAATTTATTTGATAAGTAATTTTATAAGCGAGATTTGCTAGTTTTAAATATTCCAAATTTTAAAAGAACAAGGGGGTTCTTTAAGCGAAGCAACATCATAGCAATGGTCTATGTTAGACATATTCTGTTAAATATTATTTTTTATGTTAATTCCTGGTACGATCGACTCGATTCCGGACTGGTCCTAACCTATAGACGGAACGCAATGACTTTCTCGCCGGATCCGTGAAATTTCACACACACGGGGAATAATATATACGTTATTTTGTTATGGTAAGAGACTTGACCCGGGCGACGCCGGGTGTATCTGCTATACTCAGCGGGTCGCGATTCCGATCCGGTTGTAGATTCAACGAAGCACTGCTCTTGCTAGGGCCAGTCTTTGCAAACTCTCTCAGGTTGCACAGGAATTTCAACCTTATGCCTTCAACAATCCTCAAGACCTTCAATAAACATCAAGTCCTTAAATTCCACCACTTGGGACTGGGGGTAAACGAAGGGTAGTCATTGAAGAGTCATCCATTTTATTTATTTATTGCTTATTAGGGTGGTCGAGCTCACAGCCCACCTGGTGTTAAGTGGTTATTGGAGCCCATAGACATCTACGACGCAAATGCGCCACCCACCTTGAGATATAAGTTCTAAGATCTCAAGTATTCTTTATTTTTACACACAGTTAATAAAATACAGTAATTGCGATAAGATATAAAAATGGCGAGCTTAACTCGTGTATAGTTACAATAGTTAACAAGTATAGTTATAATGGCTGCCCCACCCTTCAAACCGAAACGCATTACTGCTTCACGGCAGAAATAAGCACGGTAGTGGTACCTACCATCAGTAAACTCACAAGAGGTCCTACCACCAGTAAACTCACAAGAGGTCCTACCACCAGTTATCTGCCGATTTCTGCGAAGAAAGAACTTTAAAAGAGAAAACCAATTCTTGTTACCAGGAGAGCATAGATCTCAGGACTTCTAATTTCAAAGTTTCTCAAATCAGTGCCGATCATCCCGGAATTCCTGTACGACATCCGGCACCCGGACGCTCCGCTGTCGCTCTCCCTGGATGAGGTCACGACCACGCCGCCTCCCCCCACCCCCTACTGCCCGTGTCTGGAGAAGAACGAAACCGTCACCGTCGAGAATGTAACCCACAGTAAGTCATGGAATCTCTACTTTGATATGACTTTGAGGCCAAGGGTCGTGGGTCTGATTCCCGCATTGGACAAACATTCGTGTGATGAACAGATTTGTTTGCTCTTTGTCTGAGTGTGTATCATCTATATATGTTTATATTGAAACGTATATAAGTAAGTATGTATGTCAGTCTCTGGTACCAATAACATAGGGAACCCTAATATAGGGTCCGATAGCCATTGACATTCTGTTTGGGAAGAAGGCTTTTTTTTATTATTGCTTCGATGGGTAGACAGACGAGCCCACAGCCCACCTGGTGTTAAGTGGTACCGGAACCCATAGACACTTACAACGTAAATGCCGCCACCCACCTTGAGATATGAGTTCTAAGGTCTCAGTATAGTTACAACGGCTGCCTCACCCTTCAAACCGAAACGCATTACTGCTTCACGGCAGAAATAGCGGTGGTACCTACCCGTGCGGACTCACAAGAGGTCCTACCACCAGGCTCATAGACTATTCTGGTAAAACCTAACCTAGACAGAACGTAAAACTGGTTCGCATCCAAAATAAAATTTTGTAGTACCGTCCATACATGTGATGGAATCTTTGAACGTAATCCTCTCCGACTTCGCGCCATCCGATTAACTAGAAAATTCGCACACGCTTCAAGGAACAATAAGATTAAATTATAGCCCCTTTTTTATTGCTTTTTATGGACCACTTGGGGTTAAATGGGAGCCGGAGCCCATAGACATTTATAACATAAATAACCAACGCTCAACTTGGGAGATGAGTTCTAAGGTCTCAGTTTTAACAGTACAACGGCTGCCCCACCCTTCGAACGGGAATACATTACTGCTTCACGGCAGAAATAGGCAGGGTACGGACTCACAAAACATCCTACCACCGGTACCATCATTCATAATTCTCCTGCCCTTCTCCCAGTCACCTGGGGTCGGCGCAACATGTTTTCTCCTTCCATACTCCTCTATCATATACCATTTCTTCGCTCACTCCTTTCGTATAGATATCGTCTTTCACGCAATCCATCCATTTCTTCTTAGGTCTACCTCTTCCTCTAAAGCCGTAGTTAAAACTCTATTAAAATCTGTATAACATATGTCTATATTCGAGTGTTGAAATTCGTTTAAGCCAAGGGTTCTCAAACTTATTTTGTCTAGTGCCCACTTTGAGAATAAATTATTTTTTAGTGCCCCTTTTTTTTCACGTACCTAAAAGCGAGCTATAGCGAGAGCTCAGTCGGTGTCTAAGAGTCCTCCTAGATGAAATTGCAAATTGCCCCCCAAGCCTCTACACAACGCTCCCATTTTTTTTCTGGATTTCTCACCGCCCCCCTTTAGGCCTGCAGCGCCCATAAGGGGGCGTTATCGCCCACTTTGGGAAAGGCTGGTTTAAGCGATATTTTTGCAACTTTACAGGAGAGCCATTTAAAGCTACTGGCTTCCTAAGTTCACCCAAGTTCGCTATTATCAGTTTTAACACTACTTTTGAGGTTTCTTTTTAAAGATTAAATCCTGATTTCCAGTCAACATTACCGCGGAGAAGGAATTCCGTCATCAGGAGCTCATCCACGAGACAGTCGCCGTCGGAGTAATGTTCGCCAGCAAAGCGATGGTACAACTACTCGCCAATCCATTTGTGGGACCGCTTACTCACAAGTGAGTAGGGTTAGGGGAGAGTGAAATAAAATAAAATAAAAAAATATTGCTTAAATGGGTGGACGATCTCACCTGGTGTTAAATGGTTACTGAAGCCCCATAGACATCTACAACGTAAATGCGCCACATACCTTGAGATATAAGTTCTAAGGTCTCAAGTATAGTTACAACGGCTGCCCCGCCCTTCAAACCGAAGCGCATTAGTGCTTCACGGCAGAAATAGGCAGGATGATGATACCGATGGCGAACTCACAAGACGTCCTACCACCAGTGATTACGTAAATTCTAATTTTGCGGGTTTGATTTTTATTACACGATGTTATTTCTTCACCGTGGAAATCAATTGTGAACATTTGTTGAGTACGTATTTCATTAGAAAAATTGGTACCCGCCTGCGGGATTCCAACACCGGTTCATCGCTAGATACGAATGCACCGGACGTTTTATCCTTTAGGCCACGGCGACTGTATTAAAATTATTTTGAATTTGAATTTCAGTTTCTTATTATTTTAAAATGTTACTTACTATGTTTTGATAACAATTTCATAATGATTTCTTCCTAAAACCTATCATTTAGTTTCATAAGTGAAAAAATCATTTTTTTGATGTTAAAAGCTATGTAAGGGGTTCATAAAAAATTTAGAAATGTTACAGTGGGGCATAGCATAAAAAAGGTTGGGAAACACTGGTTTAGAGGTAAGTAAGCACTTTCATGAACGTCAGAAATGCTAGGAGCACAGCCAAATCGCAGAGGCCTCTTCGCAAAGACAGCTTGAAGATGGACACGTCTTTAGAACAATGTGTCTGTGGCGAGATTCGAACCCCAGCACAAGCGCGTCCCCAATTACGGATAGACCAGCCGTCCTATCTTCTAGACCATACCGACTTAAGCCCCTTTTTATTTCAGAATCGGCTACAGCGTTCCTATGTTCACGGGCTTCGTACTAATGTTCCTGTCTACACTAAGTATGTATTCTTTTTTTTTATTGCTTAGATGATTGAACGCGCTCACAGCCTAGTGTTAAGTGGTTACTGGAGCACACAGACGTCTACAACGTAAATGCGCCACCCACCTCGAGATATAAGTTCAAAGGTCCCAGTATAGTTACAGCGGCTGCTCCGCCCTTCAAACCGAAACGCATTACTGCTTCACCGCAGAAATAGGCTGGGTGGGGGTGCCTACCCGCGCGGACTTACAAGACGTCCTACCACCAGTAAAACAGACACTTAGCGGTCAATAAGCCAACATTAACGTGTGATTCTGAAGAGACACTAAATCAACAATAAATGCAATTGACATAATTTCGCTCCTTCATGATGATTTCTCGGAGATAACTCAAAGATCGCTGTAGGAAGATGTTAGCTCTGATAGACACAGCCCACAGAGTTCCTCACTGGATATTCTCAGTAGATCGCGATTCTGAACCGGTAGTAAATTCAGCGAAGCACTGCTCTTGCTAGGGCTAGTATTAGCAATCTCTCTCACCGACCGGGCGTAATTGAAATAGCCCTTAGGCTACCAGCAAATAGGGAGGGAAAGAGCCGCAGTCCAAAAATGGTTTCGTTGCCAAACTTGACAAAGGACCAATGCTTAACTTCCTCTTCCAGTATTCGCCTTTGGTCGCTCATACGGAGTACTCTTCGTAGCTCGTGCGCTGCAAGGCATAGGATCCTCGTGTTCCTCCGTGTCAGGAATGGGTATGCTCGCCGAAAGATATCCTGATGATAAGGTACACTCCATTCCTCTCTTCTTAGAACTTTGAATTTGCCAGATATAAGCAGCTTGGTCGTATCGCCAAGAAAACTGGTGGTATATTGTTTGTACCAAACGAGCACGCGGACTACAAAGCGATCATCACTATAGCTTATGGACTTTTTTTATTACTTAGATAGGCTTAGATGGACGAGCCCACAGCCCACCTGGTGTTAAGTGGTTACTGGAGCCCATCTACGACGTAAATGCGCCATCCACCTTGAGATATAAGTTCTAAGATCTCAGTATAATTACAACGGCTATCCCACCCTGCAAACCGAAACGCATTACTGCTTCACGGCAGAAATAGGCGGGGTGGTGGTAAGTATCCGCGCGGACTCACAAGACGTCCTACCTACCACCAGTAAAACATCCGATAACATTAGCCTATCGCTAAATCCGATAACATTCAGATTTCTATTTTATTCAGTTTTTTCTTTAATGCAAGTTGCTATTGCAATATTTGAGGCTAGATTTATTTTAATCTAAATAGGCAGACAAACTTATAAGCCATCTGACGTTAAGTTACCCGAGCCCATAGACCACAACAAAGAGTTTAAAAAGTCTCGATTTTTATAGTAACAATTTTCGATTGCAACTCAAAAAGTACCAGGTTCGCATAATGACGAGGAAGTATTCCAATAGGAACGCGGCAACGCTATGGGCATCGCACTCGGCGGTCTCGCTTTGGGCGTACTCATCGGCCCTCCGTTCGGCGGATTGATGTATGAGTTCGTGGGGAAGACTGCCCCTTTCCTGATGCTCTCCGCCTTGGCTCTCGGCGATGGATGTAAGCTTCACTTGGGATATAATATGCCTTTTGAAGAACCTATATAACTTTTTTTCAACACCTTACGCCCTCCTGGTCTTCGATTCCAGTACTGCAGCTGATGATACTTCAGCCGGGTGTCGTGAGGCAAGAGACGGAGCCCCCTTCTCTGAAGCAACTTGTGACCGATCCATACATATTGATTGCGGCTGGTAAGTCAGTGAAATGCCGACGTAGACTTCAATCCACTGCGTTCCTCGCCGGATATTGTCAGCGGGTCGCGATTTCGATCCGGTGGTAGATTTAGCGAAGCACTGCTCTCGCTAGGGCCAGTGTTAGCGACTCCTCCCAGATTAGAGAACCCGTGAGCTCACCTATCCGTGAGTAGCTGGAATAGTCCTGTAGGCTTCCAATAGGTAGCAAAAAAAAGCAGACTTGTGAATTCTCAAACGACCAAACCAAAAAAGACGTTATTTTCACGAAGATTTATCGAAATAACAACAAAATTAGGAAATGATTAAAATAATTTCGGACAGAAACCAATCAATAATAGTTGATTAACTTATATTTTTATTGGGAGACTACACATTTAAGTCAATTATTTTCAAAGTATTCAAAGTGTGTTTGTATAATTATATTTAAATCAATTATTATATTTTTTCTTATTTCTCAGATAAAATGCACCTACCACACTACGAATTAGTACGAATAAATAATAAATATTTGTAGCTACCACAGGACTTTCTACTCCATTGTTGACTGGTAGAGAATGCCTCAAGCATTAAGTCCGTCACTGTATTTTTGTGCATAAAGCTAAATGTGAAGAATATGTACTTATTAAGATGAAGTTATTTCTTTAGGAAATTTATTAATATATTCTTTTTAATACTGTATAAACTATTATATGCATGTATTTGTGTATTTATGTATGTATGTATATGTGATTGTGTATATATGTATGTAACGTCCGTCTGGTGTAGTGGTAAGTGACATGATCACTACACTAGGGGGTCGCGGGTTCGAATCCCGCCAAGGGAAGATATTTGTATGATAAATATAAATATATTTTCCAGGGTTATGGATGTATATTAAATATATGTGGGATCGCGGTGCACAATGAAATTAGCGAATTTGTTAAATTTTATTTAATCATCAGTTCACAAAAATACACGTCTTTTCTTATTTCGTCTTAATCAATCTGTCACTTATACTTCATGCACCATCTGTCATCTGTCAGGTCGGTGTGGCCAATGGTTACACCTAAATATTCCCACACGGCCGTCCTGCTCAGTCGTCTGTCCCAGATGACTCATACTCGACAGCATCAGCGACCCAAGGTTTCATCATATCCGCGGAGCTACTGGTGTGATGGGGTCCTTCACCTTGACCAATCCTCTGGAGATCATAACGGTCGTTCCTCTTCTTTTTCACGACTTCATAAGGTCCTAAGTATCTTGGATGCAGTTTGTAGCCTTGCACAAATTGTGTCCTCTTGATAGCAACAAGATTTCCTACTTCATATTCTCTGGGTTTCCTTCGTCTTCGGTTAAAATTTCTTCTATTCTCATCTTGAATTTTTTGTATGTTCTCCCTTGCTTTCTTCCTCAAGTCTTCTCTTTCATCACAGAAAAATTTAAGATTCTCTTCATTAATTAAATTGTAGATAGCTTCATTTTTATTATTAATTTTGACTCCTGTCAGTAATTCAAAGGGTGACATCTTAATGCTTCTTTGAAATGAACCATTTAAGCATCTCTGGATATTACTGATGTGTTTGTACCACTTGGTGGGATCATCTGCTGATAATTTACTTAGAGCATCAATTATTATCTGATGGACTCTCTCAACCTGACCATTACCTCTAGGTTGGCCAGTAGTAATAATGTGATGTAAGATTCCTTCAGTTTCACAAAATTCTTTAAAAGTGTTGGATGTAAAGGAGGTACTTCTGTCACTAATAATCCTCTGTGGTGAACCAAAAGTCTGTTGTTGAATCTTCAGTTTGTCAATAACTTCATCAGTGGACAAAGTCTTTGTTGGGTAAATCCATGTAAATTTTGTGAATCCATCTACAACTGTGAGTATATACTTGTAATTCTTATTTGTTGATGTCAACGGTCCCAAATGGTCAATATGGTAAGTAGATAGTGGTATGTCTCCTTTGTCTATGGCATGCAGAAAACCTTCGGATTTTCCCTTTTTATGTGAAATTAAAATACACTCTAAGCAGTTTTCTAATACTGATTTGATCTTATCTTTCATGTTTTCAAAGTAATAGTTTCTGGAAATCAATTCTTCTGTTTTAATTAATCCAAAATGTCCCTTGTCATGATTTTTTCTAATAATTTCATTTTGCATTTTCTTAGGTACCACCATTAATTTTTTTCCATCTTTTATTTTCCATAATATTCCAGCTTCAATCATAAAGTCATCATAATGTTCTTTTTCTAAGACCTTTTTAATCAGTTTTATTTTTAGGTCATCATCTTGTGCTCTACGGAGGCGGGCGGTTGTGTCGGTAAGTATAAAGATGTTTTCTACAGGTTGTCTACTGAGAGCGTCAGCATGCTTCATTCTTATTCCAGGTCTATGTTCAATAGTGTAATTATATTCTTCAAGCAACAGAGCCCAGCGTGCTACTCTTGGAGGTAAGTCTTTTTTCTTTAGAGTTGTTGTCAGAGCAGAGCAGTCAGTGATTATTTTGAAATGGATTCCAAGCAGGTAAACTCTGAATTTCTTGATAGCTTCAACAACAGCTAAAACTTCTAAATAGTAACTATGATACTTCTTTTCTGCAGGTGAAGTCTTCCTGCTCATGTAGTAGACTGGATGCATCTTATTATCTTTCAGGTTTCTTTGTAATAATACAGCTCCATAGCCGTCAGCACTTGCATCAGTGTGGAGTTCGGTTTCTAAGTCTTGATTGTAGATCTGCAAAACTGGTGATTGACACAGAATAGTTCTGAGGGTCTCAACTGCCTTCTCACATTCTTCGTCGTAATTGAAAATAACACCTTTTTTCAAAAGGTTGGTTAACGGTCTTGCTATAAGAGAATAATTTTTGATAAATTTTCTGAAATATCCTGTAAGTCCAAGAAATGATTGTAAAGTCTTAATATTGTGTGGGGTTGGAAAACGAGCAACAGCAGTCACTTTCTCTTTTGATGGACTGATTTTACCATCCTCAATGATATAACCCAAATAGTTAATTTTCTTCTGCATAAATTGACATTTACTCCAGTTGAAAGTTAGTCCATATTCTTCAGCTCTGTATAAAACTTTTTGTAACTTCTCAATACCTTCTTTAGGAAGTTTAAATGGCAGGATCAAATCATCTAAATAGGTCAACACCACACCATCCAAGATCAGGTCCTGAAACACATCATTAACAAATCTCTGGAACACAGAGGGTCCAACGGAGAGACCAAAAGGCATTTTTTGAAATTCGAATTGGGCACGAGGAGTCACAAACGATGTATACTTCTGGCTCTCCTTGCAAACATTAACATGAAAAAATCCATTTTTCAGGTCCAATGTTGTAAACATTGTAGCGTCTTTCAACCTGTCTATCTGGTCTTCTATGAGTGGAAGAGGAAATCTCTCTTTAATTATCTTTTTGTTTAGTTTTCGATAGTCGACACACAGTCGATATCCTTTATTCTTCTTTTTTGCCAGTACTATTGGACTTGCAAAGTCTGAATTACTTGGTTTAATTATACCATCCTTTAGCCATTCCTTAATTTGTTTATCTACAATTTCTAGTTCTAAAGGGGATAGGCGTCGTGGATTCTGGTACACTGGGGTTTCATCAGTAAGTAATAACTTTAATTCAACTTTGGATTATTTACAACATTTTCCAGGGTCATATTCTGTCAGTATTTTCTCAATCTGATCTTTATATTTGAAATTTCCTATAATCATTGGTTCCTCAGCCTGATCCTCTAACATTGTGAGTTGTAAAATTCTTTTAGCAGAAATAACACCAGACTTAAAACTGAGTTCTATGTCCTGTAATATTGGGTTCCCTATTATTACATCAACTGGTATTTTGTCATCTTCGATTATATAGAACGTTGCTTCACATTGGCAACCATCAATCTCAATTCTTGGAGTACATGAGCCTCTTGTATGTACCTCACAGTCACCAATGCCTGTCAGGCTTTGTACTAAATCAGGATGGTAGTTACAAGTGTCGCCATGTATTTGAGTAAATGTAGATTCATTCATTAGGTTCACATCACTGCCAGTGTCAATAAGTGATTTTACCATAACATTATTGATCAAAACTTCTTTGTAGGGTGCTTGGCTATCATTCTCCTTGTTACATTTTATTTCTAGAGTCTTCTTTATATTTTTGGGACAGTCAGTTGACTTATGACCAAAGTCATTACAACGGAAGCACTTTATTCCTTTAGAGCAGCCTGAAGATTCATGATCTAGGTCTCCGCAGTTGAAACATCTCTTCTTAGGTAATGGTTTCTTCCATCCAGATGTTGTAGGCTTGGATGTTGTTGATTGATTATAAGCTTTGTTTGACGTTCGACATTTCTTCTTTATTTCAGCATATAAATCAAGTTTTTTCCTAAATTCTTTAATGTTGGAAGCCCCATATAGTATAGTTTTATTCATTTCATTGTCAGGGATGCCATCAATGATGTATTCCATTAGGGCGTCATCTTCAATATTTCCGAGTACTGCTAGTTCTTTGAGTTGCAAAAAATATTGTTGGTAGGTTTCACCTGGTTTCATCTTCCTATTTGATATGGTCTTGTGAATGGCTGCGCTGTTCAGATGTAGTCCAAATTCCTCTTTTAATCCCGTTTTCAAGAGTTCCCATGTAGTCGTACTAGTCAAAGATCTCAGGAACAATTTTGCTGTCCCCTTCAAAAGCCTTTTTGCGTAGATCAGTTTTTCAATGCCCGTCCATTGCATGAGATTAGCGATATCTTCAAAATCCTTTATAAAGGTATCCACGCCGTATGCATCGTCACCAGAAAATGCAGTCATAGATTTTTCTAATTCGCAGAAGGAAATTTGTGGAGCAGGTTCAGCAAAGCATTCTTCGTCTTCTTTAGCACCCTTCCGAGGCATTTTACTATCAATAGAATTCTTTGTAAACGTCTTCACGTGAAATTTGAAATGTGAAAATACCCTCACTTTTTCCCGTGTGCGTAGTCTTTGTTCGCAACTTTTGTACACTGATCACCGATCTTGATGTCTATTTCGATCCCGGACGAGCCCCCAAAGTTTTGTGGGATCGCGGTGCACAATGAAATTAGCGAATTTGTTAAATTTTATTTAATCATCAGTTCACAAAAATACACGTCTTTTCTTATTTCGTCTTAATCAATCTGTCACTTATACTTCATGCACCATCTGTCATCTGTCAGGTCGGTGTGGCCAATGGTTACACCTAAATATTCCCACATATATGTATGTGTATAATAAAAATCTTACATTTATTTCCGTTATCTGGTACCTGTAACACAAGTTCTTTACGAACTTATCACGGGAACAGTTGACGTGGCGTGATTGTTAGTAAATATTTATAACTTATAACTTATAACTTATTTATATACTTTTTTTGTGTATATATTTGTAAATTAAAATAAATTTCATTGCACCTACCACTATTCACTCTGCACTAACTTTGGTTGACTGGTAGAGAATGCCTTAGGCAATTAAGTCCGCCAATGTAAATTTTATACGAAGTGTAATAAATAAATAAATAAATAAAATTCATTATTCTTCATTTTTCAAATATGGAAATTGCCTTCATGCGACGCCATTGTGGCCAAAAAATTTAAAAAGGACATTGGATTTGAAGTTTTTTTTACCCAACAGGAGCCATTACTTTCGCAAATGTTGGCATAGCCATGCTGGAGCCGAGCCTGCCGATTTGGATGGCGGACACCATGGAAGCCAGGAGGTGGCAGCAGGGAGTCGCTTTCCTTCCCGCCAGCATCTGCTATCTGATAGGTACGTGAACAAATTTTACTGGTGGTAGGACCTCTTGTGAGACCGTGCGGGTAGGTAACACCACCCTGCCTATTTCTGCTGTGAAGCAATAATGAGATTCGGTTTGAAGTGTGGGACAGTCGTTGTAACTATAGAACTTATATCTCAAGGTGGGTGGCGCATTTACGTTGTAGATGTCTATGGGCTCCAGTGACCACTTAACACCAGGTGGGCTGTGAGCTCGTTCACCCATCTAGAAATTTGTTTGTCATTCGTAAGAAATAGTACCAGGAGCGCATAAATGCAAAGAGCGTTTCGAAATCAATTTTCGACATAGCTATTCTGTTTCAGGCACCAATCTTTTCGGCCCCCTCGGACACAAAATGGGTCGCTGGCTGGCCGCCTGCTCCGGACTCGTCATCATTGGACTCTGCCTCATCTTTGTGAGTTGATTTAAAAAAAAACTTAATTTAATTACGAAATCTTCCTCTAACTCGAAATTTGAAATACCAGTTCAATACAATGACGATAAACTGGTAAAATATATGGGAGCTCATTTGATACCTTCACGAACTCATCAGGTCCTAGTACTTTTTTTTTAAATATTTAATTTTATTTTACGTAAAAACAAGCCGACGTCCTATTTGGCGTTATGTTAATGCTGAAGCAAAAGTTACCTGATTAAAGAAATCCATAGACAATGGCGAATGTCACCTACATTGAATAATAAAAAAATCTACATTGCATTCTACATCTGTCCCATCCAATATATGTAAGCCTAAACACATAAATGCTACGTCATAGAAATAGCTAGGTGGTACCAGTGGAGGTCAAGAGTAAACCATGTTTGAGCACATATTTAGACAAAATAGTAGCTAATAAGAGTAACCTTCCTATACACGGTATTTTTTTGAACGATTCCACTCTAACACGTAAAGAAAAACAAAACTCTCTTATAACACGGTAATTCTACAACACGAAAATGAGATTTTGATGTGAAACATTTATAGCCGCACGTAAAAACGATTTCTGGCGTGGCGACGCATTGACTGTGCGATTCTCTCCCACTCGATCCGGCGTTAAACCATCTCTTTCGCTACACTGAGCTCGGATACCTATAGTGTGTACTCCGTAGTGTATACAGTGTTGTTTACTACAGTACACATAACATTCCGATAGAGGCACCCGTCACGTGCGGACGTGCTCATCGTCCACTCGATCGCCCGGTCTTTGTTCGCCCGGCTTTTGTTAGCCCGGCCATTGTTCGCGCGGCCTGTGTTTGTGGTACATCTGCCGACTAAGTGCTCTTTCTGGAAGTTTTTATTTGTTTTGTTTCCTTTTGTTGTTTCTGTGTTCGTGGTACATCTGCCGACAAAGTGGTTTCCTGCAAGTATTTATTTGTTTTGTTTCTTTTCGTAATTTCTGTTTTGTTGTGCTTTTTCTTTGTCCTATAGTAATCGCGCCGCATTGCCACCTGTGTTCAATAGAACCGCTCAGGTCCGAGAAGTTGGGGCCTCGCCGCAAGGCGAGTGTTTTCAAGACCCGGGGCCGCCCCACCTGGGTACTCAGCGATCATGGACGCTGTATTCGCGGAATTCCTCCGACTTCGCCACCCACAGCTCGCCTCGGAGTTTTTGGCCTTCAAGGCCAATCACACTGCGAGCCCTCTCGAGGACTCCGCCGCGCTCGCTGCTCCTGCGTCGCCTGTACCTGCGTGCAGAGCTTCTGCATTGAGCACCGCAGCCTCTGTCGTGCCTGCCGCTCCCGTGTCGCCTATACTGGCGAGAAAAGCTGCTGCGTCGTCCGCCGTGACCATCGTTTCAGCTGAGCGATCATCCGCGGCCTCCGTCGCGCCCTCTAAAACACCTACACTTGCTCGTAGGTCGCCTGCACCCGCCTCCTCGTGCTCCGACTCTGACTCGGACATGGAGGTCGACCTCGCCCCCGCCTCATCGACGGATGGATTCACCCTGGTACAGAAGGGTAAGAAGCGTGCCGCGGAGTCTCGAGCTCCCGCGGCCGCTAAAATTAGCAAAGCCGTGAACGCGTCGCGCCCCCGCCCTCAGACTCCCGTTGCGCCCCCAGCCCGTGCCACTCCGTCGCCGCGTCCGGTGGCACAAAATAAAACCCAGACCCCTCCCCCGGTTATCCTTCAGGAGAAGGCAGCTTGGGATCGAGTTTGCCTGGCCCTTAAGGCCAAAAATATAAATTTCACGAATGCCCGTAACCTCGCGAACGGCATTCAAATTAAGGTTCAAACACCCGACGACCATAGGGCCCTCTCTTCTTACCTCCGTAAGGAGCGTATAAGTTTCCATACGTATACGCTCCAGGAGGAGCGCGAACTCCGCGTTGTAATACGCGGAATCCCTAAAGAGTTAGATGTAGAGCTCGTAAAAGCCGACCTGTTAGAACAAGGCCTGCCAGTGAATTCTGTGCACCGTATGCACACCGGTCGCGGTAGGGAGCCATATAATATGGTTCTAGTCGCTCTCCAGCCTACCCCTGAGGGTAAGAAAATCTTTAACACACAGACCGTCTGTAGGCTCTCTGGTATCGCTGTCGAAGCCCCCCATAAAAAAGGCACTCCTAGCCAGTGCCATAACTGTCAATTGTACGGGCACTCTTCCCGTAACTGTCACGCGCGCCCCCGATGTGTTAAGTGTTTGGGCGATCACGCCACGGCCCTCTGCGCTCGCGACCAAAAAACCGCGACGGAACCGCCTAGCTGCGTCCTGTGTCGAACACAGGGTCACCCCGCGAATTACCGTGGTTGCCCCCGAGCCCCTAAAATAAATCGCCGCGTCGCCCGCCAAAACCGCCTCCGAGCTTCCGGCCCAGACATCAAAGCCTCGGCACCCTCTGCGTCGCAGGCTAAGCCAGCGTTCGTTCCGGCGGCGGTGCCCAGTGTCTCGGCCTGGGCAAAACCGCTGCCGTACACGAACACGGCTACAACTCCCTCCTCCGCGATTCGTCCCGCCCCCGCGACTCGTCCCTCTCCCGCGACTTGCCTTCCGACCGCGTCCGACAATCTCGCTTTAGCGATCGACTTCTTTCAGTCGATCAACTTTGAGCGCGTTAACGCTTTGGGCGACGCCATTCGCGCTGCCTCCACTGCACAACACTTTATCGCCGTTGTGCAGGAATACGCCGACGTATACGCGTCATTAAATACGTACGTCCTCCCCTCACTCCGCCGGTAATCAATGGCGTATATAAGTAGAATAAAGCCCCTATCCGTAACGATAGGATTTTTTAACGCTTACGGTCTCGCAAATCAACGTGATCAGGTTTCTGACTTTTTGCGTGACCACCAAATTGATATCTTTTTAGTGCAGGAGACCCTACTTAAGCCCGCGCGCCGTGACCCTAAAATCGCGAACTATAACATGGTCAGGAACGACAGGCTCTCTGCCCGTGGTGGTGGTACCGTCATTTACTATAGAAGAGCCCTGCATTGCGTCCCGCTCGATCCTCCCGCGCTCGCTAATATCGAAGCATCAGTGTGCCGAATCTCACTGACGGGACACGCGCCGATCGTTATCGCGTCCGTTTATCTTCCACCGGATAAGATCGTTCTAAGCAGTGATATCGAGGCGCTGCTCGGTATGGGGAGCTCTGTCATTCTGGCGGGCGACCTAAATTGTAAACACATCAGGTGGAACTCACACACCACAACCCCGAATGGCAGGCGGCTTGACGCGTTAGTCGATGATCTCGCCTTCGATATCGTCGCTCCGCTAACCCCGACTCACTACCCGCTAAATATCGCGCATCGCCCGGATACACTCGACATAGCGTTATTAAAAAACGTAACTCTGCGCTTACACTCGATCGAAGTAGTTTCAGAGTTAGATTCAGACCACCGTCCCGTCGTTATGAAGCTCGGTCGCGCTCCCGATTCCGTTCCCGTCACGAGGACTGTGGTGGATTGGCACACGCTGGGCATCAGCCTGGCTGAATCTGATCCACCATCGCTCCCGTTTAACCCGGACTCTATCCCGTCTCCTCAGGATACCGCTGAAGCCATAGACATCTTAACGTCACACATCACCTCGACATTAGATAGGTCATCGAAACAAGTTGTAGCGGAGGACTTCCTTCACCGCTTCAAATTGTCCGACGATATTAGGGAACTCCTTAGAGCTAAGAACGCCTCGATACGCGCCTACGACAGGTATCCTACCGCGGAAAATCGTATTCGAATGCGTGCCCTACAACGCGACGTAAAGTCTCGCATCGCCGAAGTCCGAGATGCCAGATGGTCTGATTTCTTAGAAGGACTCGCGCCCTCCCAAAGGTCTTACTACCGCTTAGCTCGTACTCTCAAATCGGATACGGTAGTAACTATGCCCCCCCTCGTAGGCCCCTCAGGCCGACTCGCGGCGTTCGATGATGACGAAAAAGCAGAGCTGCTGGCCGATACATTGCAAACCCAGTGCACGCCCAGCACTCAATCCGTGGACCCTGTTCATGTAGAATTAGTAGACAGTGAGGTAGAACGCAGAGCCTCCTTGCCACCCTCTGATGCGTTACCACCCGTCACCCCGATGGAAGTTAAAGACTTGATCAAAGACCTACGTCCTCGCAAGGCTCCCGGTTCCGACGGTATATCCAACCGCGTTATTAAACTTCTACCCGTCCAACTCATCGTGATGTTGGCATCTATTTTCAATGCCGCTATGGCGAACTGTATCTTTCCCGCGGTGTGGAAAGAAGCGGACGTTATCGGCATACATAAACCCGGTAAACCAAAAAATCATCCGACGAGCTACCGCCCGATTAGCCTCCTCATGTCTCTAGGCAAACTGTATGAGCGTCTGCTCTACAAACGCCTCAGAGACTTCGTCTCATCCAAGGGCATTCTTATCGATGAACAATTCGGATTCCGTACAAATCACTCATGCGTTCAACAGGTGCACCGCCTCACGGAGCACATTCTTGTGGGGCTTAATCGACCAAAACCGTTATACACGGGAGCTCTCTTCTTCGACGTCGCAAAAGCGTTTTTTTTTTTTTTTTTTTTTTTATTGCTTAGATGAGTGGACGAGCTCACAGCCCACCTGGTGTTAAGTGGTTACTGGAGCCCATAGACATCTACAACGTAAATGCGCCACCCACCTTGAGATATAAGTTCTAAGGTCTCAATTATAGTTACAACGGCTGCCCCACCCTTCAAACCGAAACGCATTACTGCTTCACGGCAGAAATAGGCAGGGTGGTGGTACCTACCCGTGCGGACTCACAAGAGGTCCTACCACCAGTAAAGAAAAAAAGCGTTCGACAAAGTCTGGCACAATGGTTTGATTTTCAAACTATTCAACATGGGCGTGCCGGATAGTCTCGTGCTCATCATACGGGACTTCTTGTCGAACCGCTCTTTTCGATATCGAGTCGAGGGAACCCGCTCCTCCCCACGACCTCTCACAGCTGGAGTCCCGCAAGGCTCTGTCCTCTCACCCCTCCTATTTAGCTTATTCGTCAACGATATTCCCCGGTCGCCGCCGACCCATTTAGCTTTATTCGCCGACGACACGACTGTTTACTATTCTAGTAGAAATAAGTCCCTAATCGCGAAGAAGCTTCAGAGCGCAGCCCTAGCCCTAGGACAGTGGTTCCGAAAATGGCGCATAGACATCAACCCAGCGAAAAGTACTGCGGTGCTATTTCAGAGGGGAAGCTCCACACGGATTTCCTCCCGGATTAGGAGGAGGAATCTCACACCCCCGATTACTCTCTTTAGACAACCCATACCCTGGGCCAGGAAGGTCAAGTACCTGGGCGTTACCCTGGATGCATCGATGACATTCCGCCCGCATATAAAATCAGTCCGTGACCGTGCCGCGTTTATTCTCGGTAGACTCTACCCCATGATCTGTAAGCGGAGTAAAATGTCCCTTCGGAACAAGGTGACACTTTACAAAACTTGCATAAGGCCCGTCATGACTTACGCGAGTGTGGTGTTCGCTCACGCGGCCCGCACACACATAGACACCCTCCAATCCCTACAATCCCGCTTTTGCAGGTTAGCTGTCGGGGCTCCGTGGTTCGTGAGGAACGTTGACCTACACGACGACCTGGGCCTCGAATCAATTCGGAAATACATGAAGTCAGCGTCGGAACGATACTTCGATAAGGCTATGCGTCATGATAATCGCCTTATCGTTGCCGCCGCTGACTACTCCCCGAATCCTGATCATGCAGGAGCCAGTCACCGTCGACGCCCTAGACACGTCCTTACGGATCCATCAGATCCAATAACCTTTGCATTAGATGCCTTCAGCTCTAATACTAGGGGCAGGCTTAGGGACCCCGGTAACCGTACTCGTCGAACTCGACAAAGAGGTCGACGTGCAACCTAACCCATGCATCAGCCCGCTGAGTTTCTCGCCGGATCTTCTCAGCGGGTCGCGATTCCGATCCGGTAGTAGATTCATTCGCGAAACAATTGCTCTTGAGTTGTTAGGTCTCCTTCGGAGGCGCTCGGGCAGTTGTTAGCAAATCCCACCCCTCTTGGCTGAGCCTTTGCTCGCCCACCTGTCCTGGTGAAACTGGAAAGGCCTTCGGGCCACCAGTAAACTTTCAATCATAAAAAAAAAAAAAAAAAAGTACACATAACCTGGGTTTTACTTGAAAACAAATTATTTTTTCGTAATATTTTATTTTATCATTATGACATATTTAGTTCCTATCACAATCTGTTCTTTTCTGCATATTACTTTTAGAAAATAATGTCGATGTTTCACTTCTGCCAGGCGTCCCGTGACGGCTCACGTTTTTTTTGTAATTAAAATTATTTAGAAAATTACATTAGGCACTACGAGCACACAATACATGGAATGACGGAAAATTTACTGCTTATTTTTTATGATTAATAGTTACAAAAATAATAGACGAATAATAGTCTCATATAACACGGTTTCACAAAACACGGGACTTTGTAGGACCGTAACTACCGTGTTTTATGTGAGTTACGTGCAATAGAATTTACTTCCACGCGCTTATGTTACCCTGGTACATCAGATCCCGATGGCTCGCAAGTTGGAGCACCTGATCATCCCCAACGCTGGTCTCGGCTTCGCCATCGGCATGGTGGACTCGTCCATGATGCCGGAACTGGGTTTCCTGGTCGACATCCGCCACGCAGCCGTCTATGGATCAGTTTACGCCATCGGAGACACGGCCTTCTGCTTGGGATACGCTGTCGGTAAGCGTATACAAATGAGTATTCAAGAAGAATTTACTCCTTCTATAATATTTTAAATATTCAGACCGTTTGTGTATCCTACTATCTTATCCTACTAATATTATAAACGCAAAAATTTGTAAGAATTTATGGATGTATATTTGTTATTCTTTGACGCAAAAACTACTCAATGGATTTTGAGGAAACTTTACTATTAAAGCTTGCACATCAGAATAGCACATAGGCTATAGTTTATAAAGATATAGTGTGAATTACGGTAGGCAGTGGATTGGCTCTGCTGCTGGCATTGCTGACGTCCATGGGCAACAGTAACCACTCACCATCATCACCTCACAGGGGGAATAAAAAGAATAAGTTGAGACATTGCATTTTCTAATCTAACGCCTCTTTCAATTAGGTCCCGCGTTCTCTGGCGCCCTGGTAAATAGCATCGGCTTCGAGTGGATGCTGGTCATCATCGCCATCCTGAACTTCGCCTACGCCCCGTTCCTGCTGTTGTTGCGTTCTCCCCCAGCCCGCGACGAGAAACAGGTGATTAAAATACCATCATCATCCATCTTCATCTCCAGCAGTGATCTCACGTAGATTTTCGCCATATAAACTCCGGTGGACTATAGCTAATTAACACGTTGACTGCGGGACTATGTGAGGGGTTTTTAGCCGGTGCGTATGAGGTCTTTTAGAGACAAGATCGGACTTGTTTACGGTATGAGACCCGATAGGCGTCACAAAAGTCCGTTTTTGAATATACCTTGTTACGCCGGTAAGAGTAACGCCATCTATCGCAGAATAGCGCGGTTTTTATATTACTGTTACGCGCTGGGGTTCGGAATAAACAAAAAATTCTAACGAATTACAAGTTAACACTATATTAAACACTTAGAACACTTAAAACACTCAACAAACACCTTTAAACTCTCAATTCACGTCTTCCGCTTCGCTTCAGGTAATCCGTTCGCTGTTTCGCTTCGAGTAGTTCCTATTACTAACTAAATGCGTGCCATCCCTACAACGCTTTTATAGCAGATACCACATCCCTAAAATTATCGAGAATATTCCACACATCTCTAGTATTATGTTTCCGCTATCTGACAATAGATGGCGTTACTCTTACCGGCGTAACATTACTCTATACAGCTTGTATAAGCAAATTAGTGGAATGATGTAAGAATATAATATTTGCTATTTGTTCAGCCCATTAAAAGTACAACAAAAGGATACAACAGCTCGTAATGACAAAAACAATTGTTATAAGATCATTATTGATTAATAGCATTCGTAATTTCAGAGCCTCATTATGGGTGAGAAATCCTCAGTGCGTTACGTGAACTATCAGAACGAGGAGTAAGGATTCCACTAGCCAAGACCAGATACCTGAAGACCTGGAGTCAATCAGCGGTTAGAGATACTATAACTTGGGAGCGAATCGCCGAGGCGAAATTCATAAATTTTTGAACTCACTGACTTAATATTAACATTAAATGATCACGCAACGGGGTTTGCTTGTAAACGAATTTTAGACGTCTTAGGAGCGTATACATTGTATTAATAGAATTACAATAATACATATTTAAACTGTATACATATTGCCCGAATATCATATTAGTGTTTGTCTATATAATATATTATAGACATGTTACCAACAAATTTTTAATCAAAATAATATATTATTGCTATCTATATTTATTAAATGTATACACATATTATACGCATTCTATTTATTGAATGTTATTGTAGTGCTTTCAATGATATAATATTTACCTAAAACTTCTTCCAAACGAAATGACAAAAAGATTTTTTTAACTAATTACAAAACTGTAGCTATTTACTTTAACATAACCAAAATCGAATCCGAAATATTTTAATAAAAAAATCAAGTTATGTATTTAAAATTTAATCACACGTATTTCGTTTTATTTATATTTTAATCATATATTTCGGATACAGTTTTAATATATTTATCACTGACAACTTGTGTTTAGTTAGATTAAAATGTGTTTTTGTCATTTTTATTCAGTTTTCCTATCGACCAATTTACAAACAATTAGAAATTAAAAAAAAAACATTTAGAAATGTATTTTAATAGAAACTGTATTTAGCTTGTATCAAATAATCTTCGTATAACAATAACTGACGTGGCTTCGAAAGCAAATGTGTGATGTGATTTTGGATACATTTAAAAAACTCAAGTATTGCCCAAATTGCTGGTGATTCTGTCGTGTGAATGACATTTTTATTTTATTTTCTTTATTGCTTAGGTGGGTGGACGAGCTAATAATTCCGATATGCCTTTGCTATCGTCGCTTAACTATCGACTCTGAATCCAGCTCCACCTCTGAGAGGAATCGCCCGGAGACACTCTTAACACTTACTACAAATATTACAATCCAATAATATACTATAACTAGGCATACTCTCCCGCTTCGCTGGGCATTTAAAATTAACATTACTATTTATTGTCATTATTGTTAGGGAGTCCAACACTCATATAAATATTAGCCTATCCATTAAGTACATGTAATTTCTACATGGATACCAAGTTTCAAGTCAATCGGATGCACGGTTCAGTAGTTATAACGGAACATCCGTAAAAACCACTGTAAATGGTCATACGAAAATAATTCTCGTATGTCATATATATGGACTGGTGGCGGGGCTTGAGGATGAGTTATGTCTAGCAGCGGATGTGTATGGTCTGAAAGACAGGTAGATAGAAGACATATAAATATATGGATGTTTTGTTGTTACATCACTGTTCCTGTAGTCCCATGCGCTGGTCCGGTCAAATTAAGACGACCTTGGAATCCAGCATCAATGTCGCTATCCTCTGCGCAGGGGACTGGATGGAATGGTCCTCCATTCCTACATAGTCCTAACAAAAGTGCCCCGTAAAGTTTACGTTAGTACTGAGAAACACGACGCACGGAGAAGGAGGTTTCTGCCCAAATAATGCGTGATTAAAAATATACAACATGATTAACTTCAGTATCCGATGAAAAGTTATCGGACATTTTATTTTTATTTTAGCACGACAGAAAGCTGATAGCGTTTTTTAAACTTATCCAAAATTGATTCTAAGCATCTGCTTAGCTATAGTAAAGACACAATGTGTAAATTTTTGGATGCTACGTCACAGATTTTTGTGAATAAACAATAAATACCCGTTATATTCAGGGTGAATTCGTGTAAATAAAATGTATACATATTTACAATGTCATATGTAGACACAATGTTTGTCGTATTCTTAAACGTCATGT
The DNA here is from genome assembly GCF_030269925.1 of Bombyx mori. Classification (NCBI taxonomy): domain Eukaryota; kingdom Metazoa; phylum Arthropoda; class Insecta; order Lepidoptera; family Bombycidae; genus Bombyx; species Bombyx mori. Next base: position 17,876,632 of record NC_085130.1, read on the forward strand.
ACGTACGTACATTTGTAGATATATGTGTTTTTGTTAAATTCATATCCATGTAATACTGTTAAAGCAAAATCAGTACATACCTTATAGTTCTTCATTCATATTTACCAAATTTCAATGGTGAATTGAAAATGCAATTCATTATTTTATAGACAAAATAAAATGCCGAAAATTCTAGATGTACCCAGAAGCTTATAAATCGAAATTGTATACGCTATATTTTGCGAATGTGACTTTGACAATATATTTTAAAAAATATGTATACAATATTGTAGACAATAATTTTGTGTAACGTATACAACTTATTTATATTGTATATAGTGCATGCATTACGTTTGCCAAATAATATGTGCATTAAGAGATTTAGTAAAGATTAATTTTTATCACGTTTTCTCGTTGACTTATAGGAATATAATAAGTTTAAGTTATAAGTACACGTTTTTAATTTGATAATTAAATAGTTTTTGCCTACTAAAGAAACGAATACAAACTATAGTTGTTAATAAGAGTTATAATAAACATTATTATTGTTTAATGCCAGAATTATTACGGAACAATAACAGTTTTAATTGTCTTCATCGACTTTTATCACAATTATGTTCAATCTTATTCAGAAGACATATATCTCTTGATGCACACGAGAACCGTTGGTCTCTGGTAGATTCGTAATGATTTTAAAAACTTAATTAACGTTATTCCTTAATTAACGAAATATCATCACAATTGCTTTAATTTTGTAATTACTTAATGCGGTTGCACACGATAATCTTTCGGAGACGAATATCGCAAGATTGTCTTATTTTTAATAATTGGACATCAGCAACGACAAAGGCAGACCCAAGCCGCTGTCTACCGTTAAACAAATAAGGTTCAAGCTTAGACTCTAATTCTTCTTATTTTTTTGAATTATTTATGCACAAAACAAATCACAATCATTACAGTACATCACATCTATACATTTATAAATAAAATTGGAATGTCTGTTTGTGATATTGAAAAAAAAACCGCTTTTTACTACTTGCATTTGAATTATATACACCAAACTAACAAAAATAACATTTTTTACAATTTTTGTCTGTCTGTCTGTCTGTTTGTTCCGGCTAATCTCTAGAACGGCTAGACCGATTTTGACGAGACTTTCACTGATAGGTAGCTAATGATATAGACTATTTTCGCTCCGCGGCGTCACTCGTGGTGCGACAAAACCGCGAGTAGCATCGCAGGACTCAGCTAGTATTAACTAAATCGTAAACCTATTACCATATTACTTATATCTTATCTGGATTTCAATTAAAATGATATATGCACTCAATGAGTCTGTATTAATATACGTGGCAAGCGCGCTTATAAATTGGCTACTGAAAACAAAATTACATATTACAAATGAAACTAAAAAAATAGAAATAAAGATAAAATTAAGAGTTCCGGGAAAAAAAAGCATACAAAAAAACGAAGTATCTACACCAGTGATTCTCAACCTTTTTTTGTTGCGGCACATATTTAACGATTTAAAAATTTGGCGGCACACAAAAAAAAAAGATAAAAATTATTTATTTGCTACAACACACTGCATAAATAGTTTATCAAAAAATTTTAATATACGAAATAAACTAAAATATACAATAATATTTTTTTGTGGATTTAAATATTATTATATATTCATGTTTAAAATATTTTTCTTTTAAAATGATATAATTTAATAATATTAACATTATTATATATTCGCAAAATTTGGCGGCACACTTTTAAAATTTGGCGGCACACAAAAGTGCCGCGGAACTGTGGTTGAGAATCACTGATCTACACAATAATATATGATTGTGTTTTTCAGTGTCTATATTCGTGTGCATTCAATAGACGTTCTCGGCTTAGTCATAAGACGCCTGTATCCGTGTTAATGGAATGCAAATATGGCATTCCAAGTTTCAACCATCCGACTTTGGAATGAGCTCCCCTCCACGGTGTTTCCCAAGTGCCATGACATGTCCTTCTTCAAACGAGGCTTGTGGAGAGTATACTCAATGGTAGGCAGAAGGCTTCCAAGTGACATCTCTTTGAATTCATAATGTCCTAGTACTTTATCTAGACCAGTAGACAGCTTGGCTCTGCCGCTGGCATTGCTGAAGTCCATGGGCGACGGTAACCACTCACCATCAGGTGGGCCGTATGCTCGTCTGCCTACAAGGGCAATAAAAAAACACCCTGATTTCTCGAGAATATTAAAAGCAGTCGTTTTTTATGATTTGTTAGCTACCGATGATTCTATGTCTGCCTTGAAACAGGCATGGCTTTTGTTGTCAGGTAGACATTTAAGTCTATAAGCGGGTTAATCAAGGATTGATGAGTTTCCGAGACCAACAGTTCAATAGCTTTCTCTTAAACAAATATTTCGTATCATTCATCATCGCTGACGGTATTGGACCAATAAAGTAGTAAATATTGTTTTGGAACAAACAAAATAATCCCGAGCTTATAGGAGACATTGTAAATAAAATGCTATGTCGCTATGTTTTTATTCTGTATATATATATCTATATAACACGTGTAGTATTTAAAAATGTATAATTACTGTAATAATTGTAATTCTTGAGCATCTACGATGTTTGCAAGCGTTAACAAATTCTGTTTTAGACTAACGCGTCATAAAAACTGATTTATCCGATTTTTTTTAGTTCTACAAACTCTAAAGACAATGAAATCTGAATCTTGAAAAGTGCCAAAAATGATTAGTCAGCGTATTTAGGATTTTACAATTTACGACAATAAAATGAAAATAATATTTAACAGAAATTCAATAGTCCAGGTTTTGGGGTTCCTACTTATGTTTCCCGGGAAATGATTTTCCTATCACCGAGAACTTTCTTCTTCATTATCCTAAATAAAATAAAAATTAAATAGAATATTAATTTGTCAGTCTAAACTTTGTTTATCTTTTCACTTAGGTAATATTAGTATTGAAATTGGTGTTTAAATCATTCCCGGGAAAATACCCAGCCAATGTTTATTGTTGTTAACAATAAATACATTAAAACAAGAATTAAATTAAAATATCCTAACTACAGCGGTTTATAAATTAGCAGGTTAATTAAAATCTTGGTTTACTTATCTTCTCTGTAGTATATGCGTTGAGATACATATAACTGATAATATAACTAACTGAAGTTGGAGCTAATACACGAACATACAAGATCACGATTTTCACAAAACAGTACTAATTGTGATATAATTAATATAATAAAAATATATGAGTATTTTTCAGCAATAATAATGTAGACAAAATATTTACTCATAATTATTGTAGACCATTTAAATAATCAATGTAGACATATTATTATTAATTACATATACCAATAAATAATCGTTAAATATCTATCTACTGTATAGACGCATTAAATATCTTCTATTTAATGTATTTTCAGGACAACTGTTACTCTTCTATCTTATTAGGGCTTACTTGATGGCAAGTTGCCGTCACTCTTTGACATTGGCAATGCCAGAGACACACCGACCAGTATACCATTTTCTTTATGGTATTTCGGTTCGAAGCTTCTCTGAAAGCCAAAGTGCTGTCTCATAAGGAAATTGGTTTAAAACTAAACCTTATAAAACCTGAATCTCTATATACTACGCAAATAAAATTGCGTTGGTTTATAACCAAATTTAAGCAAACTTATACCGTAGTTTTAAATGTAACCAATGTAGACAGTATATTTATAACGTATACGTATTTTTAAACATGTTTCTTGTGTTGTGCGGATATGTGATGTTGTTTTTATTATTGTTATTATGTAGCACATACGTAATTTGCGTAATTACAGGTGGTAGGACCTCTTGTGAGTCCGCGCGGGTAGGTACCACCGCCCTACCTATTTCTGGCGTGAAGCAGTAATGCGTTTCGTTTTGAAGGGTGCGGCAGCCGTTATAACTATACTGAGACCTTAGAACTCATATCTCAAGGTGGGTGGCGGCATTTACGTTGTAGGTATCTATGGGCTCTGGTCACCACTTAACACCAGATTGGCTATGAGCTCGTCCACCCATCTATGCAATAAAAATAATAATAATAATCTCAAACTAACTGCCTATACAATTACAAGTACCGATATTATACAATAGTGAAACAAGCCATTTTACATTACAACGGCTGCCCCACCATTTAAACCGAAACTATTAATCTCTCACTTAAATCTTAATACCCCCTTATTATTGGTGTTAATAAAACTCCAATAATACAACTCGCTTTATAATAATTAATATATAATATATTGGAGATTAACATAAATTCTTATGAGCGGTCGAAACGTCCGCTGTTGATCGAGTCTGTCGGCGATCGCGATCAGCTGATGCGTCCCCCCGTCCGCCGCGTCTCCCGCCGCTGTTGTCCACGCGTTCGATGCGTGGACAATTGGCAAAACAAGTCGTTTACACGCCCCATTGTCGTCACATAATTTCGAGAGTATTTTTGAAGTGAAAATTTCTTTAGTTGAACACTCTTTGATAAGGGATAATTCTCATGGGTTTGCGTTGCCGACGTGCTAATGTTACGTGTAAGACATCGCATACACCTGTGCTGTGCGCGTTAGCAGCTTCTTCGATGCGTGAAATCTTGTGTATTCGGGTCACCGACGTGCGTGCTAGCAGTATATCTGTAGCTATAGAAGTGACGCATTAATGCCGTGTATATCTTTGCGAGTAAAATTGAATGGATATAGTACAAAGTATCACATTGTTCAAATATGTAGTGTTTGATTGTTTGATCATTATCTTAATTGTTTAATTGTAGAATCACTTTGCAGTACCAAAATATACTAATATCAATATTAAGTATGAAAAATAGAAAAAATGTAAATTTCATACTAACATTCTAAGTTTATAAGTTTTCACTTCTATCGGTAATCCCTATGGCTGCCAATTTTTTTGTTATTATTATTATTTCGCATCGCATATCCGTACTAGATAGGCTTTTCGTGTATGGCTGCACAAAAAGTCGCATTGAAACTCACCTTAAACATGTTTAGAAGTATAATTATGCATGTATCTTCATCAAAAACAGGATTAAAAATCAAATTAATTACCGCCCAATAGACGGGAAACTGTCAGCTAGATACTTTATCTAGATAGAGAATTGTCAAGAAACGCTGATATTCCCAATTTTGAAGTTTACAAGTAAAAGTAAACATGTATCTTGATCAAAAACAGGATTTAAAATTAAATTAGTTACAGCCTAATAGACGGGAAACTGTCAGCTAGATACTTTATCTAGATAGAGAATTGTCAAGAAACGCTGATATTCCCAATTTTGAAGTTTACAAGTAAAAGTAAACATGTATCTTGATCAAAAACAGGATTTAAAATCAAATTAGTTACAGCCTAATAGACGGGAAACTGTCAGCTAGATACTTTATCTAGATAGAGAATTGTCAAGAAACGCTGATATTCCCAATTTTGAAGTTTACAAGTAAAAGTAAACATGTATCTTGATCAAAAACAGGATTTAAATTCAAATTAATTACTGCCTAATAGGCGGGAAACTGTCAGCTAGATACTTTATCTTGATAGAGAATTGTCATGAAGCGCTGATAATTCCACTGCACCAGAACCCTCCTCAAACAAAATTACGTTTCTCTATAATCAAATTTAATAAACTTATAACGTAGATTTTAATGTAATCAATTTAGACATTAGATATAAAACGTGGCCTATTGTAAAAACTGTGGCATGTTGTTTTTTTTTTATGTTTGAGAGATTACTGGTGGCCCGGAGGCCTTTCCAGTTTTACCAGGACAGGTGGGCGAGCAAAGGCTCAGCCAGGAGGGGTGGGACTTGCTAACAGCTACCCGAGCGCCTCCAAAGGAGACCTAACAACTCATGAGTAGCTGCTTCGAGAATGAATCTACTAGCGGATCGGAATCGCGACCCGCTGAGAAGATCCGGCGAGAAACTCAGCGAGCTGATTCATGGGTTAGATTGCAGGTCGAACTCTTTGCCGAGTTCGACGAGTACGGTTACCGTGTGAGTAGCTGTGAACATTAGAGACACTAATATATCGGGTGGTTAATTTTGTCAAATGGGTTCCGCGATATGGGAATATCATTGTATAATAAACACGCTAATTTGATTTTAAAAAAAGGAGTTTACCGATGTTTGCGCTGTGAACTTGCACGGGCAGGTCTCTTCCCGCATACTACCTTCAGGTTTTAAGAGCAGTACAAGAGTTTAGTATCGTGTATCTTATATCGTCGTTACTTGCATATTATATAAAAGTTCCAACCAACATTATGAAGTCTAACGAGCAATTTCAGCCACTCCATATAAGATCTTCTCTGCGTCGTTATTTCCACAACTGCATAGTATGTTTGGAGTTATCAAATCTGTATCCTTTTCTTTTTTCCGGGCCGGGGGCCGAACCTCCTACGAGGTCCCCACGCATAAGGGGCGCGCGGGGTATGTGAGACTCAACGATCTGCATGGTGTTGTGAGCAGACCACGGCCCCAAGGATTTTAGGGCCCACCCACTAAACGACTCCCCTGCACTCTTACACCCGACGTCCGATCCCCTCCGAGGTCAGAACTCAGATAAGGTAGGGGGGTTACCGCGGTCAACGCTACAACCAGACGGTGCGGCTCACCCCAAGGACGCCCAGCCGACGGAGCCTTCGAGGCGAATCGAAGGCTCTGAAACGTCGGCCGTCTCGGTACGGCAGCCCGTCAGGCCGCCCAGACGGTGCCGCTGATGCCCCGGAATACCCCGCTGGACCAGAACCAGCCTGCCGGGTCGGGACGCGATACACCATCAACCGGTTGCTCTATTTACTCCTCGGCAGCGCGCTAGAGTGCTGGTAGCGCGCCGCGCGGCCTCTACCCCCTCAGGAAACCAATCTGTATCCTGCTATTTCGTTTTTTATAAACACCGCGGAACCCGATGACTAGCCGGACTATACCTAAAAACTTAATCAACAATTTTATGATATTATAAATTAAAAAAAAAACATAAAATCTATATATCATAAAAATACTTTGTCCCTAAGACACTCTAATTATCAATACATACTATAAAATTTAATTTAAATGTAAGTTTCTCCTGTGTTATGCTAGAATCACGAATGAAACCAAGTTAATACCGTTCAGAATCCCGGTCAGGGATTAAGGATTCCTATTCCATTTCCACTATCCGAATTTTATTTTTAAACCCACCAGAAATATTATTTATGCGAACCTCACTGAAATATATGAAAATAAACGTGTATTATAATTTATTATTTAAGCTGTATACAATTAATTTTTCTGTATACATATTTATATTTAATAGACAAATTATTAACAGTTCTAATATTTTAATTGTTATCCATGAATGCATTGTATGTTAATGTGTATTTATTCTAGTTTATTTAAACAATTTAAATGTTAGTGGTTTGTATAAAAAATGTTTATTGTTACATAATTGTAAATTTGTTTTTTTATTTTATTGTTTTTATAAATTGTTAATCTATTGCATAATGTCATATATCACATATTTTATTGTTACACAAACATGTCGGCATTAATAGTTAAATTCGAAAGATTAGAATCATTTACAGCCAGTAATGGCTTAGCAATTGTAAGCCAATATTTCAATTCCCATCTCAGTTCGTTCTTGTATCAATCCTACCGCGTATCGTTATCGATAAATATCAAAATTATTAAGTCAGTTTTAAGCATGTCCAGAGTTATGAAAATCATTTAACCGTAATTTAAAATAAAAATGTATATCATCAAAGTTTTAATGGCCGCTTTGAAATTAACAAAGTTGAATTGGAGATGTATGTTTCAAATCGATTAAACCATGGGTATATGAACTGAATTGTCGCGTTTTATTTGGCTTGTGGCGGCTTACCTTCACTGAACTGCTCAACATCAGGTGGATCATGTCAGTGGTACTCAACCTTTTTTCGACTACGGCCCTTACAATGGAGAAAAATTTGGCTCCCCCCTAGACAAGGTAGATTACGAGCTGGTAAATCAGCTGCTTCTCTCATCTAGCTCTTGTCAGCTGGAGGATCGAGCTCAGAGGCGAGCCCGCAGACGGGTACCGGTTTGTCTAATGAAATACATACTAAGCAAATGCTCATAATTGACTTTCGGGGTGGAGGAATAAAAAAAATAAAAAAAAAATATTATTGTTGCAATTTTTTATTTATTTCTTTTTCTTCTAGATCGTTGATCTAATGCATAATATTACATAATGGAGACAGGTGAACCTATTCACGGCCTACCCAGTCTTAAGTGTTTACCAGATCACATAGATTTCAATGGCGCCCCCCAATTAACCTACCGTGTGGTACCATACCTTTTCGCATGTCAATCATCTTCAACATCATCTGTGCTGATTTTAATATTTTTTTATTGCTTAGGTGGGTGGACGAGCTCACAGCCCACCTGGTGCTAAGTGGTTACTGGACCCATAGACATCTACAAAGTAAATGCGCCACCCACCTTGAGATACAAGTTCTAAGGTCTCAATATAGTTATAACGGCTGCCCCGCCCTTCAAACCGAAACGCATTACTGCTTCACGGCAGAAATAGGCGGGGTGGTGGTACCTACCCGTGCGGACTCACAAGAGGTCCTACCACCAGTATTAAGTGCAGCTTTCGAAGATAATTCGTCCTTATCTATCCTTTGTGTTTCAAGGAGAGAGATGAACTTGCTTTTTTGCGTAAATATCTGCCAATAGCCGCGAGGGGCTATAGCTTCACTGGGGGGGACGAGCTCGCGGGGCTCAGCTCGAGAGTTTGAATAACACTGGCCTTAGCTAGAGATAGTGCTTCGGAGTGCAATAGAAATGAAACCCTTTATTTTGGATATATGATTTATTTTTGCTAGTTTTGTTCTTAATTTTTTTTTGGCACCCCTTATTCAGTGCAAGCGAAAAAGATAGCCGCAATAAGTATAATAATAAGTAAAAAAATTGGCTTGCAACATAAGCCATCTGTGCACGATCAAACAAGACAAATAATGTGCTGAGTTTGTATACAAAGTTCCTTATAATTACGATGAGAGCTGATCTAATTTATAACAATAAGGAAATAATGTCGTCCACAATATACATTAAGCAATTAGCCTATTTAATCTACAATTCACATTAACATGGAGGATGTATTTGAACATTTTTATACAAATAAATCTTATACAATTTTTTATTAATCTATTCCAATTTGCTTCGGACCGTATTAGAGTGTTGGTAATTAATCTATTCATTGTCATGGCTTTTGTAGGTCAGGTAGCGTATGTGTGTGTCCCGGGAATCGGTCAGTAGACTCTGAAATATGTATACCATTATTAATCCATGTTCTGAAGGCTACAGTCGACATCGCCCTATACACGTCATTACGGATCCTCCCGATCCATTAACGGTGCTTTTAGGTACCTCAAGCACCGGTCACCGTCCTCGTCGAACCCGTTGCTTGCGACGAAGGGCTCGACGAGTAAATTAGCCCTCAGACACAGCCCACTGAGTTTCACGCCGGATCTTCTCAGTGGGTCGCGTTTCCGATCCGGTGGTAGATTCTGCGAAGCACTGCTCTTGCTAAGGCCAGTGTTAGCAACACCTCCGATTTGAGTCCCGTGAGCTCACACGTTAGTGTAACGCTAAAATAGCCTCTCAAGGCTATCAGCAGAGTTTATAAGAATGTATGGAGGTATGTTTGTTACTCTTTCACGCAAAAACTACTCAATGGATTTTTTTGATTTGATTTGATTTGATTTGACAATAATATAGCTTGTAAATCAGAATAACGCATAGGTTATAATTTATAAAGATATAGTGTGAAGTACCCAAAATATAACGATAAGTATTATCTATACTAATATTATAAAGCTTATTTACAATATACACGCTTTTTTTACAATAAAATATATTTTACATCATCACCGAGATTTTTTGGTTCTAATAGTCGAGCGAAGTTGAGCGCAAAGGCTAGTTTTAAACCTACAAATAACTAGGAAATAAAGTTTTATAATATCTGAAAATTATATTTGTTTTAAGTTTAAATATGAAAATCATGTGAATTCTGTAATCCAGCACAGATAGGCACCACAATATTTCCTATTTCGGCCGCGAAGCAGCCAGACGTTAAGATTGCACTTACTAAATTAAGGAAAGGTTTTTAAAAAACTAGTGAATCATTATTACCGTATTGTCTTCATTCCTCGGAGGAGACCTTAGCATCATCAAGAGAGGAGCATAAGCAAAGGTCGTCAGTGCAATGATGACCAGCATCCATTCTAAGCCGATCGCGTTTACCAGGAGCCCAGAGAACGCAGGACCTGTTCGTTCCACGAATCAAATTTGTATTTAATTTTAGAACATCGTTCCTCAAATAAGTGTAATTCGAATTTTTGCCGAAATATTAGTACTTCTAGCGTTATTGTACCCTGGTACAGTTATCGTTTCTAATTAGCCTTTTTTTTTTTAACAATGTGTAAATAAATTAATTTGTTTTTAATATTGAAAGGTTTTTTTAATTTAGTTTTTTAGATTTTTAATTTAATCTAATGCTAAAACGCTATAATGAAATAAAATGTCTATGAATGTGCATGCGTATGTTCTAAAATGGTGTTTAAACTGGTGGTAGGACCTCTTGTGAGTCCGCGCGGGTAGGTACCACCACCCTGCCTAGTTCTGCCGTGAAGCATTAATGCGTTTCGGTTTGAAGGGTAGGGCAGCCTTAGAACTTATGTCTCAAGATGGGTGGCGCATTTACGTTGTAGATGTCTATGGGCTCCAATAACCCACTTAACACCAGGTGAGCTGTGAGCTCGTTCACCCATCTAAGCAATAAAAAAAAGAACTTCTTTTCCTAGGAGATTTCTTTTTTACAGATTTTTTTTAAATAATAATAATAATAAAGCCTTTATTCAGACAATTACATTTTTTTTTTTTTTACATATACAATAATTTTTTTTTTTTACTATGTTTTAAGTAAGTAGTGGTATTAATATTAGTTAAAAAAAAAATTTGGAAGCTTTTTTTTTTTTTTACCTATGTTATTATTAGTTATTGTCTGTTTGTCTATTATAGACATAGGCCTCCTCCAACTGCCTCCATAAGCTTCTATTTTCAGCTGTTCTGGTCCATGTGCTTCCCGCAACTGCCTTAATGTCGTCCACCCATCTCCTAAATGGTCTACCTCGGTTTCTTTTTCTGTCTCTCGGATACCAGTACATTATAGTTTTACACCATTTCTCCTGTCCTCTTATAGTATGCCCCGTCCACTTCCATTTAAGTTTCCTTATTGTAACTGAGACATCCTTTAATTGAGTTTGTTTTTTAATTGTTGATGTTCTTATTTTGTCTGATAATCTTTTCCCCGTCATGCTCCTCTCTATAGCGTTTTGACAAACTTCTAATTTTCGAGCATGTGCCTTTGTTAGGGCCCATGTTTGACATCCGTATGTAAGGACAGGGAGGATGCAGGTGTTGAAGAGTTTCCTTTTAATGGTCATGCTTGTTTCATTGTTTTTCATCACTTCTTTTAGATTCCAGTACCTTTTCCATGCATTGGCTATTCGTCTTTCTATTTCTTTTGAAGTGAGGTCTGACGGCGATATTATTTGGCCTAAGTAAACGTATTCATCAACATATTCAATAGTGTTGCTGTTAATAGTTATGGGGTATTTTATATCGTTAGTCATAGCTTTAGTCTTCTGAGTGTTCATAATCAGTCCTACCTTCCGACTTTCCTCGACTAATTCTCCAAGCATTGCTTGAAGTTCATTTTTTGTTGGTGAAAAGATTAATATATCATCTGCAAATCTTAATTGGGTTAAGTTGTCTCCATCTATTGATAGCCCTCTTGTTTCCCAGTTTAGTTGACGAAAAACGTTCTCCAGAACCGCAGTAAACAACTTCGGTGACAAAGGATCTCCTTGGCGGACTCCTCTTTGAATTTTTATTTCTTCACCTTCTCTTTCTGTTTTTATTTTAGCTGTGCTACTGTTGTATACATTGCTTATGATTCTGATATATTTATTTTCAATTCCCTGGATCTTAAGAGCTTGCCAAATCATTTGATGTTCAAGCGAATCAAAAGCTTTGCAATAATCCACGAAACAGCAGTAAAAGCTCACATTAAATTCCTTGCCTTTCTCGAAAAGTTGCTTGACTACGTGTATGTGGTCTAATGTTGAATACCCACTCCGGAATCCCGCTTGTTCTCTAGGCTGGTTTTCATCGAGCTTTTTACTTATTCGACCTAGGATCACTTTAGCAAAAACTTTATAAATATTAGACATCAGGCTGATTGGCCTGTAGTTGTTGATGTCATTTTTGTTCCCTTTCTTGTGTAGTAATATTATTGTCGACGTACTCCACTGATGCGGAATATGCTCGCTCTTTAGGATTTCATTGAATATGTGTACTAATATCGGTGCCATGGTGTCTTTGTTTTCCATAAGGAATTCGTTAGTGATGCCATCAGAACCAGAAGCTTTATCTTTCTTTTGTGTTGATATCGCTTTTTGTACCTCTGCCATCATTATTAGTGGTACTTCTTCCTGTCCAGATAAATCTATTTTTGGTGTAGTGATTTGGCTTGAGTATAATTTTTTAAAGAAGTCTGTTGCTGTTGTAATTATTTCTGATCTTCTGGTCGTGTTTCTATCGTTTCTGTCTTTCATGTTGGGTATCCAGTCTCGCTTTCCTGATAGTTCTTTTAATGCTTTCCTTACTCCGCCTGTTTTCTGGATACATTTTTCTAGTTTTTCTAACCTAAATTTTTGTCTTTCTTTCCTCATATTGATGTTTATTTGTTTGCTAATTACTGTTATTTTCTTTCTTATATCTTTTGTTTTATTAGATGTTGAGAAAAGGTTAGCTCGATCTTCTAGTAGCTGCTTTGTTTTGTCTGATAACCATGATATTTTATTCTTTCTAGTATCCGAAGCTTTTCCTGGGGCCTTTTCATTTATAATTTCTTGCAGTTTGTTGTATGTGTCTTGTATGTGTAGGTCTTTTGTGTTTTCTATGAAGTTTATTAGCTTTTCTTTAAGTCCACTGACATTCAGGCTTGTGGTTTTGTTTGTTAGATTTGCTTTAAAAGGTCTTTTCTTAGAGGTGTTTAGTTTTAGCTTGGCTCTGACAGGTCTATGGTTACTGTTAAAGTTTAAATTATTTATAACTCGACAATCTTGAAAAGCTGTACTTCGATTCGAGAGAATGTAATCTATCTCATTTTTGTAACGACCGTCTGGAGATGTCCACGTCCACCTATTCCTTGGTCGATTTTTATAATAGCTGTTCAATATTTTCAGATTATTCTCGTATGCTAAATGAATCAATTTCTCGCCGTTTCGTGTCCTTTTTCCTGTACTGTATGGCCCCAGCACTATATCTTCACCCTCTACTCTGTATCCTGTTCGCGCATTAAAGTCTCCCATCACTATGAGGTTGCTGCATGAATAAGTTTTTATTGTTTCTGTTAGCTGCAAATAGAAAGAGTCGATTTCTGTGCTGGTCGCTTGCTCTGTCGGGGAGTAGATTTGCACTATGGACCACATCTCGTCTAAAGGTGGTAACTTTAAATTTAATAAAATGATTCGCTCTGATATGCCTATGAATTCATCTATACATTCTTTTAATTCTTTTTTCACTAAGAAACCTACACCGTATTGGCCCGGTGTGTAACCGTTGTGGTAAAAAGTAAATTCACCGAAGTCTTCTATGTTTTCTCCTATACGTCTCACTTCACTTAAACCAACGATAGACCAGTTTATATTATCTAATGCGAACACAAGTTCTGTCAATTTTTCTTCTGATCGTAGTGAAAGTGTATTATATGTAACGATGTGTAAGGTGCTAGTCCGATGGCGGGATTCTTTGAATAGTTTTTGTGTTGAGTTGGGCAGATTATTTGGAGGGTAGTAGTCATCTTCCCCCACGGTGACTAGCCGGCTTGGGGGGTTTATCTTCAATGTTGATTTATATAAGGAGCTTATTTTTCTTTTTGTTTGGTTCCGGGTGCCTATGTTAGTTCCTGGTTTTTTGGGATCTCAGATAAAGAAGATGACCTTCCTCGTGCTATATAATTTAAAATGTTAGGTTTGATTATTTCTTTTGAACCGGTATTAGACGGGTTTCTTCCTGGAATTTTGTTTGTGTTCGACTTCTTTTGTGATGACCAATTTGGTGAACCAGACTGATCTCTTTTCCTTTTTTCTCGGCCGACCTCGTATGGTTTCTTTACTACCAATTTGTCGTGCTTCAAATATGCGATGTTTCCCTTTTTACGCTCTTCTTCTACTTTCGGTTGTAGTTGTTTCCTCGTTTCAAGGACGCTTTTTGAATAATCTTCTTTCACGTAGATGCCTTGTGGAAGGTTAGGTTTGTTTTTTAGTATAAGATTCTTTTTCCATGTAGTCGTAAAGGTCACTATTATCGGGCGGCTTTTAGTGGATGACGCACCGATTCTATAAATATTACTTACTTCTTGACAGTCCAGAGGGGTGCCTGCTTCTACGATAATCTTCTTTATGTATTCTACAAGATCTATTTCTCTTTTTCCATTTTCTTCGACACCGAAAAAGACTAAATTATTCTTTCGTTTATCTTTATCCAAATACTGTAGCTTTTGTTCTAATTCAGAAATTTTTAATTTGAGGTTTTTATTTTCTTCAGTAAGCGATTCCAATTTTTCATTTAACACCTCCGTAACATTTATTGTGACTGTATTAGTTATTATTAGAGTTTGTTGATTTAGCTTATCTTCTAATTTTGACCATAATATTTCCATATTTTTATCCATTTTCTAGGGTAATTTGGGTTTGTGCAAATGGTAACAGCAAATGATAGAATTTATAATTTTAATGCTTGCCACACTATTGAATATTTCGCTGTCATTCGGCTATTCTTCTTAGTCTATGATTCGGTGTATAGGTTGGCACTATTGTAATAAATATGGCTGATCTAATTTACTTGTTGATGATCTTCCTTGTTTAGTTGTGCACACTTCGATCAAATTTGACGACGAAGAAACTGATTTCGCGCTACTACTTCTATATATTTGAACTTCTTGTGAATGTTCAGGTGAAATAAACACTTGTTTGTACTCGTATGTCACTTAATTGCACTGTTTTGTAATTATTTTATAAGACAATCACTCGATACGTGTTCACCATTAAGCAACCGGAACCGGAAAAAATTTTTTTTTAAATACCGAAATTTAATCTTTAAACCAACTATTTAATTTTAAAATAAACTTTAAAAGTTCATCTCGATTTATTATATCGTTGGTTTATTATTATTATTATTATATATTTATTTGTTTAGAGAACAGATTAGATTTTTTACCGACAGCGTATCCCAAGCAGAAGGCTGTGTCTCCGATGGCGTAAACCGATCCATAGACGGCAGCGTGGCGGATGTCCACAAGGAAACCCAGTTCCGGCATCATGGACGAGTCCACCATACCGATGGCGAAGCCGAGACCAGCGTTGGGGATGATCAGGTGCTCCAACTTGCTAGCCATCGGGATCTGATGTACCAGGGTAACATGAGCGCGTGGAAGTAAATTCTATTGCACGTAGCTCTTACATAAAACACGGTAGTTACGGTCCTACAAAGTGCGTGTTTTGCGAAATCGTGTTAAATGAGACTAAAAGCTATTAATTACAAAAAGGAGATATTTTTTTCTGAATGAAACACCTCAACTATATTTGTATGTATTTTGTTTACCTAGTATATATAATGTCTATTTCTAAATAAATTTAGACAAATATCTCGCAGCAGAAGTACCGTCTTATTTACTTATGAGGGTTCTGGGGATTTTCTCTCTGTTTTTTAAGCTATTGCATAGCTTTTATCGCGAACTTTGAGCGCGGGGATCGAATCAAGAAATTCCGTAACGAAAATAAAACCTAACACCCCACACCGCCTACCACGTTTCAACACATTCACACGTTGCGCTTGTGTAGTGTGTGTGAATAAGCGCGCGGCGTGACGTCGCACTGAATGTGCATCATGAAAAGTCTGCCCATCTCTCTCTCGCGCGGTCTAGCTTATGAGTGTGAAGGGGACAGTTAATGTTTTGCTTTTATTATTGTTTTAATAGGTATTAAATTATTATTGTCTAATTATAATTAATTGCATAAGTTGATAAAAAATGGCATGCGATATGTAGCTTTACCGCGGCAGTCCCCGAGTGCCACAAGTGTTTTTTTTTTTAATATGGAAAAACAACAAAAACAATCCTTAAAACTTACAGCATGTACTAGGATCGCATCATTTCTAAGAGATTCATCGTTGTAAGGATGTAAAATTTAGAATTAGAGATCACACGTACCAAGGTTTCATGATTGGAAAGAGTTTTTTTATGTCTTTAGAGTCTGAGAAGGCATGTACTAGGCTCTCATAAACGGTCAGAGCTCTGACGTCATTACGAAACTATTTGGTAGTCAATCGATAAATTTAATGCGTTCAGAAAAATGCTTATATGTAAACGCTGTAAGTATTAAACGTCGCTTGACAGTAAACTTCTTAAATATTAAATTATTATTATTATCTATATATTAATACGTGAAGCAAAACCATTGTATCCCTTTTTACGAAAATTGCGCGGACGGAGGAGTATGAAATTTTCCACACTTATAGAGAATATAGAGAAGAAATGCACAATGCTAATATTTTTTTAAAATAATGCATAAAAGATACATTAAATCAATAAAGAAAACATTACACACACTACATACCATGTATTTGACGCACACACGCATGCATACTATTTATTGTCAAACTTTTGTTCTTGACGTCTGTTGTCCAATTGAGAATAGATTAAATATTGTTTGTCTTTGTTAATATTTTTTATAGTGTAGTCTTGGTGAAATTTGTGATTATAGGAGTATAAAATACAATCATAATAGTGTACAAACTTACAATTCCAATAGTTATAGTCGAATTTCGACTACTGCCTGACCTCTAGTTATTATTATTGTGTATATCAAAATGGCGCTCACCAACATCAAACAAACTCCGATTCCAATCAAACCGGTGCAAGCCGCTTTCCAACGACCCATGGCGTGCCCGAGGGGTCCGAATATATTGGTACCTAGTAATAAAACGAATTGAGACAATTAAAAGTTGACACTGCTCCTTAATAGAATTATATGAAACTTTTTTCTTTCTTCTGTCTCTTTCTGTCTTCCATCTCTCTCTTTTTCTCTTTGTAATAACAAAGATATTTTGGAAAGAAATTTCTTAAAGGTACCTGTGAGGTGAAATTTATAGTCAAATAAATCCCAAACGTAATATTAAAAAATGTAATTACTAGTTTTTAAAATAATGTGCGTATCGGGAGGCCCGACATATGTGATAACTTAAACTAATCTAAGTTGAACTATTTAATATTAAAATTGTTTAATTTGAGAAAAGCTTAGGTT
This sequence comes from Bombyx mori, assembly GCF_030269925.1. Taxonomy (NCBI): domain Eukaryota; kingdom Metazoa; phylum Arthropoda; class Insecta; order Lepidoptera; family Bombycidae; genus Bombyx; species Bombyx mori. The sequence continues at coordinate 17,894,037 of NC_085130.1, forward strand.
ATTACTTAAATTTTATGTATATTAATATGATAATATAAGGAAAATTGTAACATAATTGCCAAAGATATATAAATAGTTAGGAATTCAATACGTGCTTAAAATTCAATACGTGCCGTATGCGTGAGAGAAAGAGAAGCAAGACAGTCCGGCGCCGTAACGCGTCACGTAACGAATCGGTTTACCCTCCCTTATGAAGTTATCACTTCAAAATCACCTATTAAATAGCTGATGCTGGCGGGCAGGAAGGCCACGCCCTGCTCCCACCGCTGGGCTTGCATTGTGTCCGCCATCCAGATCGGTAGACTTGACTCTAGCATCGCTATACCGAGGTTTGCAAAGGTGATGGCTCCTAAAAGAATTAATAAGGTTTAAATGAAAAAAAAATTTGTGGTTTTCTTAATTTTTCACCCTTAAATCAAATTTCTCTTTTAATAGGGAATGCTGTGTATAAGAGCAACGACCTAGCTCGCTTTGTCATCTCCCTCTCTCCATGGTCGAGTGGTTCGCGAGACGCTCTATCTATTCTCTCACTCTCGCTCGTCCTAAATTGTATCTTTTCTCTCTAGCCGTAACGAATCTGTCGCGAGTTAAATTTTACTTAAAAAAAAAACCCGAATCTATTGTCTCCATGAGTAATTGGTTTTACAACCTTCTCTACTGAAGGCGTTGTTCACAGAAAACTAAATTATTTTTGGCGCCATTTTTATTTCTGTCAACTTACGTGCAATAGAGATTATATAATCTGAACGAATTGTCAATTTTCTTTAAAAACCTGGCCATAAATTGAGAGGCTATCTTCTTTTTTTTTTGTTAATAAATTTTACTGGCTTGGAAGATGCCATCTTTTTTAAGGAATTTTATGACCTGGTAACTAAGACCTCTAGGTCATATCTTATTTTAATTTCTATTCTTATTTTTATGAAAAATTAAAGGTTATATGGAGTGAAATGAAATGAAATTAAATTAAATGAAAATGATTAATTTGAGACATTAATGAACTGGGATGATATTAAATGAAATGAGATAAGATGATATGATTAAACGCGCGTTCATAAAGCAACAGGCTGGTTCCCCTTGACCCTCCACCACCCAAATCCACCTTTGGAACTAGGAACGCCCAGGGCTATTTAGTCTACCGAAGAGATATACCAGCTGCAATCAGAATGTATTTATCAGTTAGAAGCTGCTTCAGAGACGGTGCTGCATTCTCTGTCCTCGTGAATCCTGGTTGAAGAACCATCAGTTGAAGACCTGGAATGAGAATGAAAGCCTGAGCTAAGCGCTGGTCTCAAATACCTTGTACTTGCCTTCAAAGAAGACTTGTATATGGCCTAGCTGATGGTTGGTGGTCAACAAAGCTTTCAGGCACCCGCTGAACCTCAGCTGCTTAATGATTACAGCTTTTAATGGTGATAGGACGTCTTATGAGTCCGCACGGGTAGGTACCACCGCCCCGCCTATTTCTGCCGTGAAGCAGTAATGAGATTCGATTTGAAGAGTGGGGCAGCAGTTGTACTGTTAAAATTGAGACCTTTACAACTCATATCTCGAGGTGGGTGGCGGCATTTACGTAGATGTCTATGGGCTCCGGTAACCACTTAACGCCAGGTGGGCTGTGAGCTCGTCCACCCATCTAAGCAATAAAAAAAACTAGTAGACCTGCCTGCATATCTATGCGTTCCGGCTTATAGAAATTATACTATACAATTGAGATTTAGACCTCATGTCTCAAAACGAGTAACGGCATTCAGTTGGTGATGTCCATGGGCTCCGATGATCACTTAACACTAGACGGGCTCTTAAAAAACAAGAAAAAAAAGAAGAAAACCCTTCGAAGACTTTCTTTTAAGTACCAGGAGCACATAAATACGCGAGAGGTTGTTCGCAGATATTTTAACAAGTCTATACGATTTGTTCATACATCATCTGCTAATGTTTATATTTCTAAGCTGTTCGTAAAGCTTAGTTCGAAAGCTTTGTATATTTTTGTGGTCAGTGTGCTCAATGCGAGTTTTTTAACGTTCTCGATAGCGTAAAAGTTAACCCAATTTTGTATGCAGTCGGAACAGCGCCCCTAGCGGCAAACGTACGCAAACGATCCCATTCCATACAAATATGAGCTAACTTTTACGCTATCGAGCCACTTCGATAAAGCAGCACGACACGAGAACCCTCTCATCGTGGCCGCCGGTAACTACATTCCCGATCCTGCGGACAGAATGGAAAGCAGTCGACGTCGCCCAAAACACGTCATCTCGGATCCTCCCGATCCACTAACGGTGCTTTTAGGTACTTCAAGCACCGGTCACCGTTCTCGTCGAACCCGTCGGTTGCGACGAAGGGCTCGACGAGTAAATTAACTCCCAGACACAGCCCACTGAGTTTCTCGCCGGATCTTCTCAGTGGGTCGCGCTTCCGATCCGGTGGTAGATTCTGCGAAGCACGGCTCTTGCTAGGGTTCGTGTTAGCATCGTCGTCAGGTTTGAGCCCCGTGAGCTCACCTACTAGCCACAGTTACGCTGAAATAGCCTCTCAAGGCTATCAGCTTAGGTAGGAAAAAAAAAAAAAACGCTATCGAGATCGTTAAATAACTCGCACTAAGCACACAGTACCTCCATCTAATAGAGCGAGTAGTGCGAGTAAGAGAAATGGCGCCGTCTTCCCGAAGAACTGGTACATGAATCCGCCGAAGGGTGGGCCGATTAGCACGCCGAACGCCAGCCCGCCAAGGGCGAAAGCCATCGCGTTCCCGCGCTCCTGCAAGAGAAGATCTCTTATTCTAGGTGTTAGGGATGTCCGAAATGCAATAAAATATCGATATATATCGTATCGATATTTTTTGAAAAAATCAATATCGATATTGATATGTTTATTAAAAAATATCGATATTGATTTTTTTATTAAAAATATCGATATTGATATTTTTATTAAAAATATCGATATTGATATTTTTATTAAAAATATCGATATTGATATTTTTATTAAAAATATGGATATATCGGTATGTTTTGACAGAGAATATACGTGATAATCAATAGACATAATTTTTAATGACATTTTAAGAAACTATGAAATTTTATAAAATGTCAATAGTATAATTTCATAAAATTTCAGGAAGTTTCATGAAATTTCATGAATTTTCATCAAATATCATAAAATTTCATAAAAAAATATCCCTGGAACATATAAATGTTTGTTGGTCTGAAAAAAATATCGATTTTCATAGCTTCTCGATACTTGGAATTTTATATCGACACATCGATGTATAGAAGTATAAAATATCGCTCAAAAATATCGATACATTTATAAAATAATATCGATATTTCGATGTATCGATATTTTTTCAACAAGCCTACTAGGTGTGGCGTCAAAAACGCTTCAACTTAGGCGCAGGCGGTGGAGATTATAATCGGAAAACACAGCCTCAATCAAAGAATACAATACTCCTGTCTCACCTCGATGCATTCCTCAATGTTTTTTGGGGCGGGAGACGAGCACTTAACAACATTAAAGACAGATCTGGTATTACGAAAATGAAAAAACAAGATTAATTTTGGTATTAATATTTTGCGTGTTGAGCGTAGAGAAACGGGAACGCGAATGGGGCGCGTGTAGGTTCCAAATTCAAAATTATGTTCTTTGTTGATTCTTTTTTTTAAATCCCTACACCTTCAAGAAGGTTTCATTGGATTACAAAGGGGCGGAGTCACAAGCGTGTAAATTCTAAAATCAAAACTGTGTTAAAAATAAGAAGGCGCTCATCTAATTCTTGTCAACTCATAAAGTCCTAGTGATTTCGTCAAATATCTACTGTTTTGGGAGCGAAATTTTAAAACTTATTTATTAATTAGATTTGTTTTCTTAATAATCTAATTATTAATTATATGTCGATGTGTATTTATTTATAATTTAACTGACACAGTCATTAGCGATGGAGTGGTGTTATTCTAGACAACAAATACTAACTATTTCCATGGGTTTTCGACAGTCGTGAATATAAAAAAAAAAACAGTTTAATCTTGCGCGTTTAATAATCTCATTAACATTTCCGACATTTCAGATTTTGTGGTAGAGTCTGAATGAATTCACCGACACTACACATTCCCACATCACCGCGAGTATATTTTGTATTTATTACTCATGATATTCGGTGAATTCAAAAATTTCTCCTAAAAAAATCCTTATAATTTTTTTTTTTATTGCCGTATAGGCAGACGAGCATACGGCCCACCTGATGGTGAGTGGTTACCGTCGCTCATGGACGTCAGCAATGCCAGGGGCAGAGCCAAGCCGCTGTCTACCGTTAACTATTATTTTATCTATTATTATAGTTTATTTGTGATAAAACATATTATCTATAACGACGTGACAGCGATGTGTATGGGTCGTATGATATAAAAGTATTCGTTTTAGCGTTACTAGGTAATAATAACATTGTTATCGCATACAAAACAACTTCTTTGCAATCATGGTGTCCTAGTACATGGGGTAACACTTTCTTTCATTATGCGACATAGAAAAAACTTCAGAAGACGAACAAATCCGAGGTCCACAGAAGTGCGCATCAGAAATTTGTCGGAACGGACGGAGAAACATTTTTGCTTCATACCATCCGACTCTAGGCCGAACTCCCTCTTTCTACGAAGGCAAAAATAATATTTCCATTACAATAATGAGCTGTATGTATTTAATATACATAATTACATACAAATATTTTTTAATCTGCAGATAAAATTTTATTGATGATAGTCGAAGGTGAGTCACGGAATTTATCGATAAAACGCGACGGTTCTCGCTACGTCACAAATCCTTATCGAACAGCCAGTGAAAGCTCTTACAGTCTTATGCGATCCTGGTACCTTCGCTCGAGCTACTTGGTAATTAGATAACTAAATTCCATTGATAATAAAATAATTATTTAATAAATAATCCAGAGCCATTTTAGATAAAAGAACTAATATTTATGTAATCTAAAACATTTAAATAATATAATAATACATTATCCTCATCAAGGATATTCGTATAACCAAAGTTAAAAATTATATCGTTAACGGTCCTCGACGCGCATGTTAGATGATGGCACGGTGCGAAGTCAATTAAAATTATTTTGATATATTCCTATGTCATCAAGCTAATATGTACTTATTGTAATATTGTACAATGTATTTTAATATGTACTTATATTTTAGTTTAGTTGGTGTCTTGGGGGCCCGCACGTGCCACCATCTTATCTATTTTTACCACGAAGCATTACCGTTCGAAGGATGGGTAACCCTCAGACACTGCCGTGAAGCAGTAATGCGTTTCGGTTTGAAGAGTGGGGCAGCATACTTGAGACCTTGGAACTTATATCTCAAGGTGGGTGGCGCGTTTACGTTGTACCAGGTGGGCTGTGAGCTCGTCCACCTATCTATACAATAAAAAAAGTGTGTGTGTCCGCTCCGACGCACGACTGGAGTTTACTGGATATAAAAAATTAAACGAAACAATACGAGAAATAGTTCTATATTACGACAACACGATACACTACAGATTATTAACAAATTAACGAGACACAAAACAAACGACTAACAAATATATGAAAATACAATAATGAGAGAAACGCGCGATCAGTACGAGGCTTTGTGGCGGACTGCCGGCGCAGCAGCCCGGCGTCACCTGCGATAACGCATTTCGTGTGACATGCGCAATCAGGCGCATAACGCATTTCGTGTGACATGCTAGTACGATTTTGGTCCCCATAATTTTCATACCCCGGGCCTATATATGTAAATCGATTCTAAAGGAGTAAACTCCAAAAAAACACATCCCACTGAGTTTCTCGCCGGATCTTCTCAGTGGGTCGCATTTCCGATCCAGTGGTAGATTCTGCGAACACGGCTCTTGCTAGGGTTTGTGTTAGCAACGTCTTCAGGTTTGAGCCCCGTGAGCTCACCTACTAGTTAAGGTTACGCTGAAATAGCCTCTCAAAGCTCTCAGCATAGGAAGGAAAAAAAAACCGTTGTATGCTGAGATTTAGACTTCCTGTCTGAAGGTAGATGTCGGCCTTCGCGTATTGATATCCGCTTAGATAGGGGAAAAAAATCAAATCTATCTGACAACAGTTTAACCGAATTGGCTCTTTTGTTATAATAATATCACGTTCATTCATTCCAATAAGTTTTTTTTTTTTTAGTATGGCAATTTTGTTCTTGCGACGCCATTGTTGCCTGATCTTTAAACTATATTAAATGAAAAATCATAATTATGGAACGAAATGAAACGGAGTTAATGAATTTGATCTTTAATCAATTGGGATGAAATTAAATAAACCAAGATGGGATGAGATGAAATATAGTCTCAGTAAAATGGTGGTTATTTCTTACTGAGACTTCAGTGGAGTTTTCGGAGGAACCTGACAAGCCAGGTCGACGACTTTGTCCCATCTCAAAACACTTGAGCGCTTTAACGCTATTACTAAACGGTCAATAAGCCAACATTAACATGTGACCCTGAAGAGACGATAAATTAACAATAAAAAACAAATGACACAGCTCCAGGCGTCGTGCTCCCGCCAAAATCTCCAAGAGAGTTTTTTTTAAGGGATTTTATGACCTGGTAACTAAGACATTTAGTTCAAGTCTTATTTTAGATCTTAATCTTATTTTTAAGAAAAATGATATTATGGAGTGAAATGAAATTAAGATGATTAGGTAATTTGAGACATTAATCAGCTGGGATGAAATGAGATGAGAATATTTGGGATGAAATATAATCTCAGTAAAATGGTGTTTAATTACTGAGATTATTTCAGTGGACTTGTTGGTTTGTTTCATTTTCCCACATATGTGAACTTTCACAGATAACAAACCACCGTTATTACACATTTAAACCTGAACAAACACTAAATAGATAAAATAAAACAAATCACACAACTTCACTCCTCGCGTTCCCGCCAAAAAATCTTTTTAAGGAAGCGACGGCAGTAAATGTTGCCAGAGAAGAATTAATGAATTTTTATCTTTAATTAAAAAAAATTATTAACATTCAGCACTCCTTCTCTATATTCACTGTAAGTGTGGGAAATTTCATACTCCTCCGTCCGCGCAATTTTCGTAATAAGGGGTGTGTACCAAGTTTTTGCTTCACGTATCAATAAATATATAGATCAGACAGGCATCGTTTTGAAGGATTAGTGGAAACAAGTGATTGCAGTGGCGGGTATAACGTTACCTTGTCGTCTGGATATCGTTCGGCGAGCATTCCCATCCCGGATACAGAGGAACAGGACGAACCCACGCCTTGGAGCGCACGAGCCATGAATAGCACTCCATATGAATGACCGAAGGCGAATACTGAAAAACAAACAAAATTTTAAAGTAAAACTTCTTTACGCTTTTTTTTTTCTCTTGAAGGCAGACGAGTATACGGCCCACCTGATGGCGAGTGGTTCCGTCGCCCATGGACTTCAGCAATGCCATGGGCAGAGCCAAGCCGCTGCCTACCGCTTAATTTTCTCCACAAGCCTCTTTTAAGGAAGGACATGTCATAGCGCTCGGGAAACACCGTGGAGGGAGCTCATTCCTAAGCCGGATGGTACGTGGCAAGATCTCTGGAAACGCACTGTGGGTGAACGCGGCGATTCCAGATGATATGGATGAACTCTGCTCCGATGGCGGGAGGTACAATGATAAAAAGGAGATGAGGGGATCATCTCAAACAATTCCTCAAAGCACTCCTCATGGAACATACGGTACAAAACACAGAGGGAACCGAAGTGCCTCCGCAGACCCAGAAGTTCCAAACGATCCGTGAGAATGGGATTATCGACGCACGTTTGACTTGGATAGCAAGCTGGTGGATGCATGACAAGAGCGTTACGAAAGGTGTGATCGGGCGAGGCGAATGGAAATTGAGAGGGAGATATAAGTTAGTGAAAATAGAAACAGAAAGAGTTATGTTTCGTGTAGGGCAGAGAGAGAGATAGGAGCATACATTCTCTTTCTCTTTTTAATATACGCTTTTATTAGCTTCAGACGTATTTTAACCCCCTTCAAAACGTCGGATTAACTCGAAATTTGGTATACTTAGGACCGATGACAATTCAATCATCATCATTATCCTGCCCTTCTCCTAGTCACCTGGGGTAGGCGCAACATGTTTTCTCCTTTCATACTCTTCTATCATATACCATTTCTTCGCTCACTCCCCTCCTATGGGTAACCATATCGTCTTTCACACAATCTATCCATTTCTTCTTAGGTCTACCTCTTCCTCTATATCATTCCACATTCATAGTTAACACTCTCTTACCAACCTCATTTTCATTTCGTCTCATCACATGTCCATACCATCCCAAACGCGCACTCCTCAGCTTCTCTGTCACAGGTGCCACTTTCAGACTTCCTCTAACATATTCATTCCGTATTCTATCCATTCTCCACACATCCATCGCAACATTCGCATCTCTGCTGCATGCAATCGCCTTTCATCCGCCTATGACAATTCAATATTAAAAAAAATATAGAAAATATTGAAATTCAACTAAAAAATGAAAAATAAATAATAGTTTAAAAAAACTAATAATATACTTACTATATTATGTACTTACTATATAATAATACACTTTCATAGAAAATCCAACTAAAAAATAGAAAATAAATTTTAATATTTTTGAATGAAAAATAGTATAAGAAAAAATGATTTTATTGTAATAAAAAAAGGGTGGGGTGCATGGTATCAGTAGTTATAAATATTTTATGAACAGATATGAGTAGAAGGGTTATTTTGATAATATCGTGAAAAGCACCCCACACAAATGCAGCTTAAAAACTTTTAGCATGTTTTTGTTCAATCTGAAGTTGTGGAATTATTGGGTCGTCATTGGTCCTTGAGGCTTGCACGAATTGTCTAGTTGATAGGACGTCTTAAGGTTGACGAGAATTACGTTCAAAGATGCCCTCACATACAAACATACTAAGCTCATAAAAGTGTGTTAAAAAAATGTAAAAAGCAAAGTATATAAGCATAAAATATTAGATTTTAGGTAACGCTTTTTTTTTGCACAGGAGAAAATCACCGGATCCCCACCCGCACGGCAGGTGGGGTATGTGGGAGTCGAACCTCACTAAAAACTCCAGCCCCTCACAGCCGGCGCCCTACCCCGGACCGGGCGGGAGCCCAGTCGGAGCTATTGAGACGGCGGGACAGGGTTTACGCAGAGCACATTACATCCATCCCGCCGTCCCCTAGACGCCGGATTAGGTAACGCTTAGACAAACTCAAGTACTTACTTATAGTTGATATGAACAGAATCACGAATCCAATGAACATTGGCACTCCGTAACCGATTCTAGACAAACAAACATTATATTAAACATATATATTATATTTGTATGTAAATAGGTCGAGGAAAAAGTTTCTCCGCATTTTTTAAGAAAATTCACAACATTTTTACTTTTTTTGTAGTAAAATTTTAAAATGTATCGAATTTCTTCATTAGATTCTCTCATCTTGACAGTACGAAAAATAAATAAATAAAAATCCACATATTTTCCTAATTTGAATTCGGAATTATCTTATTTAAACTTTTAATGATACCAAAACCAGCCAGATACAAAATTAAATAGTATAGCCAAAAAGATTTTATTACAAGTTCATACAATGCGAAATTTTGGGTGGCACATTTACGTTGTGGATGTCTATGGGTTCCAGTAACCACTTAACACCAGGTGGCCTGTGAGCTCGTCCACCCATATAAGCAAAAAAAAAAAAAGGCTTTCCCCCAACCTATTATAATTTTACTAGAAGATATTATTTTTCTTAATTAATACTAATATAGTTTTCTCTTTTGTTTGAGTGAACGAATCAAAGACATTTCGCTGTTTAGTGTTCAAGGGAGTCCATGGACCACACAAAGTGAAAGCTGTCGAAATTTCGTTTATATTTTATCATGGCTGTTGTATATCTAAATGGAAGTTGTTCGCGAACAAGTGTAGGTAAAAACGTATTTAAAAAAATATTGACCCGGTCGAGAGATTTGAACCTGGGTATACTTAATCGCTCGTTATGAAACTGGATGCCTTATCTATTGGACCATGTATAAAATGCATTATTCAGGTTATTTTTATCTGCTTTTTATATGCTGAAGTCGTCGTGGCCTAAAGGATAAGACGTCCTGTGCATTGGTATGTAGCAATGCACCGGTGTTCGAATCCCGCAGGCGGGTACCAATCTTTCTAATGAAAAAAGGAACTTGACAAACATTCACGATTGACTTCCACGGTGAAGGAATAACATCGTGTGATAAAAATAAAACCCACAAAATTATAATTTTCGTAATTACTGGTAGGACGTCTTGTGAGTCCGCGCGGGTGGGTACCACCACCCTGCCTATTTCTGCCGTGAAGCAGTAATGCGTTTCGGTTTGAAGGGCGGGGCAGCCGTTATACTGAGACCTTAGAACTTATATCTCAAGGTGGGTGGCGCATTTACGTTGTAGATGTCTATGGCTCGAGTAACCACTTAACACCAGGTGGGCTGTGAGCTCGTCCACCCATCTAAGCAATAAAAAAAATGCATACCTGTGAGTCAACGGGCCAATAAATATGTTTGTCAATAGTTGGACCACTGCTTTACTGGCGAACATGACCCCAACGGGGAAGGACTCGCGGACCAGATCGTTGTGACGCAACTCCCGTGCCATTGTGAGGTTGACTGAACAAAGAATAGGCTCTTAATTACTTATGCTATCCTGGTAGTTTCACGAAACATGTGGGTATTAGTTTAACATTTGTATCGCTTTTACGGATAAGCTCGCGTCGCAACTTGAGGGTAAGTGACTCCCATGGCCCATAGACATCATGAGGTCACCTTGAGACATGAAAGACTCAAATGTTTGTACCCGGGGTAATGAAACAGTTACGTCTCATATGTTAAATCTAACAGTTTGTATGAGTAAATTAAATTTAAATCAAATAAAAAGATTATGTAATGAAAACTACATTTTCACAAAATGTTTTTAATATTTTTAATTACATATAATAAAAAATATACACACTTCAAATGTATCTGAGCTATAATAAAATTTTTAAAACGTATTTATGAATTTGGTGTTCTAAATGTGTTTAAGTTAAAATAACTAATAAAAAAATATCGCGTTAATTACCTACATTTTACAATTACAATAGACGCGCAATTTCCCTCCAAAAATATTCCAATCAATAATATCATGAAATGTTATAAAAATGTTACGTCAGAAACTTAAAAAAGTCTGTTAACGACGCGGTTATTTCGTAGGAATTTTAAGTTGGCTATTCCAGCTACGCTCACGGTCTCAACCTGAGGGAGTGTTGTTAACACCTGGACCTAGTAAGAGCAGTGCTTAGCTGAATCTATCGACGGATCGGAATCGCGACCCACTGAGAAGATCCGGCGAGAAACTCAATAGGCTGCGTCTGTGGGTTAATTCACTCGCCGAGTCCTTCGTCGTAATCGACGAGTTTGATGAGGACGATAACAGTTAACTATTCTGTCTCCCTGACGGCAAGAACTGTCTGCTTCGTGGCCCAGATGTGCACGATACTGGTATCTACCCGTGCAGACCCACAATACGACCGGATACTAATGCATAACAAAATTTGGAAAAAGTAAAATATTTAAACTGTGTATTTTTTTTTATTGCTTAGATGGTTGGATGAGCTCACAGCCCACCTGGTGTTAAGTGGTTGCTGGAGCCCATAAACATTTACAACGCAAATGCGCCACCCACCTTGGGATATAACGTTTTAAGGTCTCAGGATAGTTAGTTACAACGGCTGCCCCAGCCTTCAAACCGAAACGCAATTACTGCTTCACGGCAGAAATAGGCAGGGTGGTGGTACCGACCCGTGCGGACTCACAAGAGGTCCTACCACCAATAAATAGCCGTTGACCTCAAAGAACCTCAAAAACCTCAAACAAAAAATAAGCCACTCAAAAATTGGTCTAGTTAAAAGATTTTAAAATTTCATGTACCAGGCCGTCATGATTCATAAGCAAGAACAAAACTCACTGTTCGTGTTGTTCTCGGAAATTTTAAATTCGTTCTTTTCCAGACAGGGGCAGTGGGGGCTGGGACTCGGCGTTGTAGTCGTGACGTCATCCAGCGAAACCGACAACGGAGATCCGGGATGTTCTATGTCGTACAAGAACTCCGGAATGATAGGCACTGTATCATTAATAAAAATCAAATCTTTAGTTTCATGTATTCCTGGTAATTTGTTTGTGAGATTTGCTTTTTGTTTCTCAACAAATCTACTTTGTGTCCGTCTGTATGTATGCAACGTATTATTATGTTAAGTTGCAAACTAATTAAATGATATAAATACCATTTTATAGTATTATTAAATTAAATTATATTAATTAAATTATTTATCACTTCTGTCGAGCGTCCCGAGAAGCAATAGTTTTTTTTATTTATTACGAAGGTGTAAAATATCCATTTTATAATAATAATTTTATTTTAATAATAGCAACACTGAAGCTAATTTTTTATGTAATTTAATGAGCTTGTGGTATGAAAATGCGTTGTTGGCGACAACAAATTTAATAATCGCCGTCTCCTTCTTAGCTATGTGGTCCTGGTACTTTTGCGAGAAAATTATGTATAACCTTACAAAGTAGCATTAAGCTTACAAAGAAAATTAGTTGTAGATAATAGATATTTTACACCTTCGCAATAAAACAAAATGTGTGCAATTCACACGTGGTAGAAGTGAAACCTTCCAAAATTAAAATACAATTATACTAAACGTCTTAAGTATATGTAAAATTTTGTCATTAGTAAATAATTGTAAGGTAGCGCCCTCTGTGAATTGATATTTTAATTTCACGTATAATCCTAAATTAAAATTCACTACAAGAGCTTTCATACACACGTTAGTATTAAAAAATCTCACAGATGGCGCTGTATTAAATAGTATGTATATTTCTGTATCATTCTTTGCTGGCTTCATCCTACACATTTTTGTATTTGTGTCTCTTACCTGTCGTTTTTTCCGTTGCATCCGGTTTGAAATCACAACGATTCTAAAGAAGTTTTCACTTCAAAAGAACCAGTGCTTCTCGGGACGCCCGACAGAAGTGATAACTCAAACTAATTTAAGTCGAACTATTTAATATTGAAATTGCTTAAATTGAGAAAAGCCTAGTTTATTACTTAAATTTTATATATATGTGTACAAAGTATTTATAATGCAAAGAAAGTTATAACCTAACTTGAAAAAGATATATAAATAGTTAGGAATTAAATACGTTCTTAGTACCGCTGCCGTATGCGTGAGAGAAAGAGACGCAAGACAGACCGGCGCCGTAACGCGTCACGTAACATACGGCTTACTTTCCCATATGAAGTTATCATTTCAGAAATTCCAAGACAATCCAAATCTATATATATAAAAATGAAACCCGTTTTCCGTTGTCACGACATAACATGAAAACGGCTTGACCGATTTGGCTAATTTTGGTCTTGAATTATTTGTTGAAGTCCAGAGAAGGTTTAAAAGGTTAGATAAATATAAAAATATTCGGAATTAAATAAAAATAACAATTTTGTTTTTCCTTTGATGTGTCCCCCATCGGAGGGATTCCTTTTGTTTGTTTTAAGTTTATCTTAAACAAAAGTTTAGGTCTTTTATTTATCGATTGAGGCACTACGAAGTCTGCCGGGTCAGCTAGTAATATATAAATCTATTAATAATCACATTTTCCGACTTAATGTTTTTCCTACATAAAATTAAAATATAAATGATATAAATTACAAATCAAGTACTAGGACCGCATAACTAGAACAGAGCTCGCTTACCAACCGTCGTCAAGAGCATGTTGTCCAGCAGTAACGCGATGGCCACGATCAGAGCCACCAGTTTCCTCGACTTCCGGCATGACGTCACAAAGTCCTTCCAACCACTAATCATCATATTGAGGAGCTACAAATAAATGTATTTGAAGAAGAAAACAGGACAGGATTTGGCGATATTTGGTGACCTATAGATTCAGATGGTATTTATCTCAAGTCGGTCACTATAGGATACAGCCTCCACTCAGTTTTGGCCAGTTCTACCCTTTAGAGCTCACGAAAATCTTAATTGAAGTTTGAAAGCAGCCTTCGGAGAAAACGCTACTGTTGGTAGGACCTCTTGTGAGTCCGCACGGGTAGGTACCACCACCCTGCCTATTTCTGCCATGAAGCAGTAATGCGTTTCAGTTTGAAGGGCGGGGCAGCCGTTTTAACTATACTGAGACCTAAGAACTTATATCTCAAGTTGGGTGGCGGCATTTTAAGCAATAAAAAAAAAATGCCACTTAACAACAACTTAGACACAAACTTACAAAAAAACTGTTTTAAGCGATAAAAATACAACTTCACGTATCTCTTAGTAAATTTTCGCGACGTGTGAACTTCAAGAATTCTACATTATCCCAGCGAGATATCATTCAGGATTTCTCCTCGTGAACGTCGGAAAACGACTGAATTACAAACAAAACTTAATTCCCACATTGTCTCGCCCATGAGAACTTAGTTATAAGGCCGTAAACACAATGGTTCGCCGAACAATAATGAAGATTTTAATACGCTTTTATTAGCTTCAGACGTATGTTTGTAATGGAAACTTTGAACATGATTTTGACCCCCTTCAAAACGTCGGATTAACTCGAAATTTGGTGTACTTATTAAGAACCGATGAGAAATCAATATTAAAAAAATATACTGAAAAAAAAAATTCAAATTCAACCAAAAAATTAAATATAAGTAATAGTTTAAAAAATAAATAAAAAATACGCTTTTAAAGAAAATCCAATTAAAAATAGAAAAAAAAAATTAATAAATTTGAGTTAAAAATAGTGTAAGAAAAAAAAGCGTGGGGTGCATGGTATCAGTAGTTATAAATATTTTATGAACAGATATGAGTAGAAGGGTTATTTTGATAATATCCTGAAAAGCACCCCACGCTTTTTTCCAATAAAATCATTTTTCTTACACTATTTTTAATTGAAATTTATTAAAATTTATTTTCTTATTTATAGTTGGATTTTCTATAAAAGCGTATTTTGTTAGTTTTTTTGAACTATTTTTTTTCATTAGACCAAATGAAATTGTATATTAAATTATGGTTTTTACGCATGAAAACATTGATAACGAAAATAAATGAGAGATTACAGGTTGAAAAATTGGACAATCCTTATTAAATACAAGTGAATGGCGGTATTCACGCTGCCTATGTCCATGGACTCCGATAGCCATTTAACGCTAGTTGAAACATGATATAGTTCACTGGTGCTCACTAATACTAGACTCGTAAAGATCTGACTATCCGTAAAACATAATTTATAAGTTTTAAATCAAAATCAATCACTGCCTTATGTCATCCGTATCTGGTTACAAAGTCCTTAACAGCTTAAAGCTTTCGTAGGGAACACGAGAAAGTTTTATTTACTAAAGATATAAGGTTTAAGTTCGACTCCGGTTTTCATAGGAGAAAAGATATTTTGAATTGCGCCACCGATGATTTTAATATTGTATTGTATTCCCCTACTTATGCGCTGGTAGTCTAAGAGGCTGTATTTTAGCTACGCCTGGACGGGTAGGTGAGCTCACGGACTCAACCTAAGAGAATTGCTAACACTGGCCCTAGCAAGAGCAGTGCTTCGCTCAACCTACAAGGCGTCCTGGTCGTCTTGACACCTCCTAGCGACTCATCATACCCTGGTACTTTTTTATTTAATTATCTATTTTTTATTGCTTTGATTATTATTATTTATTTATAAGAAGAGTGCATGCGACTGAGAAGAAGAATTGCTTAGACGGATGGACTAGATCACGGCCCTCCTGGTGTTAAGTGGTTACCGAAGCCCATAGACATCTATAACGTAAATGCCGCCACCTAGCTTCAGATATGAGTTCTAAGGTCTCAGTGTAGTTACAACGGCAACGCCCTTGAAACCGAAACGCATTACTGCTTCACGGCAGAAATAGGCAAGGTGGTGGTACCCACCCGCGCGGACTCACAAGAGGTCCTACCACCAGTAATTACGCAAATTATAATTTTGCGGGTCTCATTTTTACTACACGATGTTATTCCTTCACCGTGGAAGTCAATCATGAACATTAAATTTGTTGAGTACGTATTTCATTGGAAAAATTGGTACCCGCCAGCGGGATTCGAACACCGGTGCATCGCTACATACGAATGCACCGGACGTCTTATCCATTAGGCCACGACGACTTCTGACACCTCCTAGCGGCTCATCATACCCTGGTACTTTTTTATTTATTTATTTATTTTTTATTGCTGAGATGGATGAGCGAGCTCACGGCCCTCCTGGTGTTAAGTGGTTACTGAAGCCCATAGACATCTACAACGTAAATGCGCCACCGACCTTGAGATATAAGTTCTAAGGTCTTAGTTTAAAACCTTCAAACCGAAACGCATTACTGCTTGGCAGCTGAAATAGTTGGGTTGATGGTTCTTAACTGTGCGGACTCAAAAGAAATCCTACCACCAGTAAAAGGTAGGTAAAGGCCCAGTTAAAAGGGTTATTCCAGCTAATGGTAGGTGAGCTTACGGCCTTAACTTGAGAGAGTTTGCTGACACTGGCCCTAGCAAGAGCAGTGCTTCGATGACTTTACAAGGCGTCCTGTTCGTCTTGAGCAGCTCATCATATCCTGGTACTTTTTTATTGTACTAACAGTTTTTATTGCGTGCTTAGGTCGACCAGTCATAAGCCTGATGACCTTCTTGATCTCCTGAACCCCCACCTCCCTGACCCACATGAGGTCATGAGGTCCAAACGTGACACTCAACCCCAAATCTGATTGTAATGTCCAACCAAATCAATCAAGTTGCAGAAATAAACAACAAAGGCGATTGCCTAGTCATCTACTGCTATTGTTTATATTCCAGACCAATTTTCAAGGGTAATTAAGCCAAAGAGCCAACCCTAAATTTAACTGACTTCAAAAAAGGAGGAGGTTCTGAATGTGTTTTTATTCATGTGTGCTATGATCTTTTATTTAATTAATCTCTGAAGCTTCTCATGACCCTTTTAGTAGTCTTTGTGTTATCCATAATAAAGCGTTATATACTGCTGATAGGACGTCTCATGAGTCCGCGCGGGTAGGTACCGCCACCATAAGTGGCGACACTTAGGTTGTTAAAGTCTATGGTCTCCGGTGACCGCTTAGCACTAGGTGGACCTTGAAATCGTCCACCCATTTTAGCAATAATTTTTTTTATTAGCTTTGACTAACTTGATGATATCTCATGCTGTCTTCTTTTTTTTTCTACCTAAGCTGATGGTCTTAGATCAGCTTAGGTAGAAAAAAAACCCATGAGAAACCATGTCAGCTTCGCCGGGCTAGTAGGTAAGCTCACGGGACTCAAATCTGACGATGTTGCTAACACGAACCCTAGCAAGAACCGCGCTTCGCAGAATCTACCACGCGCGCGCGAAACGCGACCCACTGAGTAGATCCGGCGAGAAACTCAGTGGGCTGTGTCTATGGGTTAATTACTCGTCGAGCCCTTCGTCGCAAGCGACGGGTTCGACGAGAACGATGACCTGTGCTTGAGGTACCTAAAAGCCTTAATGGATGGGAGGATCCGATATGACGTGTTTTGGGCGACGTCGACTGCTTTCCATTCTGTCCGCAGGATCGGGAATGTAGTTACCGGCGGCCACGATGAGAGGGGTTCTCGTGTCGTGCCGCTTTGTCGAAATGGAGTCTTCTTCAGGTCAGTTTTCATTATAAGCATGAAAGTTTATCTACCCCAATTATATTGTTGTATTGATTAATAACTTGAGAATGGATTTTGAGTGAGCAACCGCCCCGCCATCTTCGGATAGTTTAGCTTATTCCCCAATTCAGACTTTAATCTCGAACCAAGACAAGCAGAGACGCTCTCGTTGCGAAGTTTTTTTTTTATGATTGAAAGATTACTGGTGGCCCGGAGGCCTTTCCAGTTTCACCAGGAGGACAGGTGGACGAGCAAAGGCTCAGCCAGGAGGGCGTTGTGATGTCTTCGGTCACCACTTAAAACCAAATGAGCCGTGAACTGAGTTGATTTACTTAATTTAAAAAAAATGTAAGCCAAAAACATCGTCATGAAACATGTCACTGCATTTTTGAACGAAATATCTTATCGACGATAATCGAATGGGTTTATGTAAGATAGAGCAAATTCGAAGTATAAAGGAAATTCCTGACACAGTGGCACTAAAAATTTTACGGTTTCATCATTATCATTGTCATGATATTGTAACAGATATTGTTACAGATACTTTAACTGGTGGTAGGACCTCTTGTGAGTCCGCACGGGTAGGTACCACCACCCTGCCTATTTCTGCCGTGAAGCAGTAATGCCTTTCGGTGTGAAGAATGGGGCAGCCGTTGTAACTATACTGAGATCTTAGAACTTATATCTCAAGGTGGGTGGCGCATTTACGTTCTAGATGTCTATGGGCTCCAGTAACCACTTAACAATAGGTGGCCTGTGAGCTCATCCAGCCATCTAACTTAGAAAATAAAATAATGCCCCACCCTTCAAACACATTACTGCTTCACGGCAGAAATAGGCAGGACGTCGGTACCCACCCGCACGGACTCACAAGAGGTCCTACCACCAGTTAAAGTATCTGTAACAATATCATGACAATGATAATGGTGAAACTGTAAAATTTTTACGTCTGACGCTTCGCTAATGGAATTTGCGAATAGAAACATCATGTGGTCTATATCAATCTTTTACTAGTAGTCTCCTGGTAGTCGAAATTCGCCAAAACTAATGGAAATTATAAGTTTGTACACTATTATGATTCTATTGTCAAAGACTATTAAATACTTCTTTAATCACAGATTTCGTCAAAACTACACTTTAGACAAATATTAATGAAGAGAAAACAATATTTAATCTATTCTCAAATTTGACAGACTGCAAAGAAAAGTTTGACAATAAACAAATAGTATGCATGCGTGTGTGCGTCAAATACATGGTAGTGTGGGTAATGTTTTTTTTTTTAATGAATTAATGTATTTTTTAGGCATAATTAAAAAAAAATATTAACATTCTGCACTCCATCTATATTCTCTATAAGTGTGGAAAATTTCATACTCCTCCGTCCGCGCAATTTTCGTAAAAAGGGATACAAAGTTTTTCCTTCACGTATTAATATTATATAGATAATCGTTACGACTATGACTTACGACAACAATTTGTTGGGTTTTTGCAATTTGACGACAAATGACGTAACTGATATTCTCCAGAAATGTTCCATGATGGTACCAGCACCAAAAATCGCGCGCATCGATTCAGAAGATTTTATTTTATACCATTATAATCAAAGAAAAAAAAATGGTTGTCTGTAAAGTCCGTTTACTGACGATAGTTGAACGTGACAACGTCATAAGAAAATACTCATGGAATGGTTTCATTTTTCAATTATCGCAATTATATTATCGTTGCTATAAAGAATTGGCACCACATTCACTTTTCACTGAACTTCATACTTGACGAAAACATGTAAATGTATTATTGTATAGCAGCTGTCCACGCGGATGCATCGCTCACTCAACTAGGAGAGACAGATGTCGAACGCTGCCGAACGCGGAGGCCGATCGTGCCTCTTTGTCGCTCGTTGCGCGCTCTAGCTTGCACTTCAAGCCTTAAAAGGAACGCCTCAGAGCGAGGTAACGCCGCATAAGTCATGTTTTTTCGTGCGTGCAGCCGGCTCCATCGAATTATAAGACGTTGTCACGTCAAAAAAAAAACAATAAAACCCAAAAGACAGATTTTTCCGATCTTTTTTTTTTATTGCCTTTGTAGGCAGACGAGCATACGGCCCACCTGATGGTAAGTGGTCACCGTCGCTCATGGACGACAGCAATGCCAGGAGCATAGCCAAGCCGCTGCCTTGATCCTCTCAAATAACCAACTAATAGATAAGAATCATCTGATTTACTGATCGCAAAAAGTCATGATAATCATTGCTACATTCTGCATTACCCCGTCCCGTTATTTATCAGGGAAAATCAATAATTATTATGTATTATCTGAAAGATAAATCCAATGAGTCAAGTTTGACGTGTTTTCAGTTTCGCTGTTACTTAATTAAGAGTGAAAATTATATATATTTAGTGATTGATATATTCAAATTCTTCATTAAATATTCGACGACATTTGTAAGTATGTAAAAAATTTTGTGGTGATTTTGTGTGAAAGATTAAATCAAAACAAGACTGTAAAATTTTGTCCGTTTAAATTCTGAGTGCGATATCACTTGTACCAAATATCTTTTCATTTCTCGATATATTTTTTTTCATTGCTTAGAAGGGCGGACGAGCACACAGCCCACCAGGTGTTAAGTGGTTACTGGAGCCCATACACATCTACAACGTAAATGCGCCACCCACCTTGACATATAAGTTCTGAGGTCTCAGTATAGTTACAACGGCCGCCCCGCCCTTCAAACCGAAACGCTTTACTGCTTCACGGCAGAAATAGGCGGGGCGGTGGTACCTACCCGCGTGGACTCACAAGAGGTCCTACCACCAGTACTCACAAGAGATCCTACCACCAGTAATTAGTAATAGGTATTTTCTCAGCTAAGGAATGTTGTTTCAGAAAGAAAAAAATGAACGAAAGGAAATCCATCGCAATTCACACATGTTATTAATTCTTTTATCTCGAATGTTATCAATATAATAAAATATATAATGATAAAATAAATTATTTATCACATGGAACACAGTCGCCTGTTGAAGTTTCTTGTACCAGGAGACGATAACAAGTAGGTTGTCTTTATAAAGTTATATTTATTTCTTCCTTTATTTATTCCATTTTTGAATTAATATTTCGACAGCCGCCATAATTTGCTTAACGTTGTTTTTTTTTTTATTTGGCAACGGGATACTGAACGGACTAGCTTTGCGTTTTTTTTTAATTAACACAATTCAAAAAAGTGCTAATTACTGGGTTTTTTTTTAATAAGTCGTTACGTTGAACCGTTTTAATGATATTAAAGTTGTAGTCATTTAATAACCTATATTAGGTTGAATTTATTAAAACACTTTTATAAGCTTGTGTTTGTTAATTAATTCTCACTAACTTTGAGACAATTCAGCTAGACGACACAATAACTTTGTAAACTTCGCTCTAATATCCTGACAAGTATTGACGGGATAAACAAAAACATGATATTAATAGTTTCTAAACTACATAACTATGTACGTAATAGATTATTTTATTTTTAAATTTATTGAACGTCTTGTTCATCGTAACAATCGTGTGATATAATACGCCATTAATGTTCGATATTTTCGTTATCAGATTAGAATAGAGATAAGTTCTGAAAATCGGAACAAATCCGCGATGCCAGTTCCAACAAAAAATTATGACGAAACTTATTTCATTGTAATGGATATATGTCATTAAAAAAAAATACATGTGTGCAATTCACAGGTGGTAGAAGTGAAACCTTCCAAAATTAAAATACAATTATCCTAAACGTCTTAAGTATATGTAAAATTTTGTCATTAGTAAATAATTGTAAGGTAGCGCCCTCTGTGAATTGATATTTTAATTTCACGTATAATCCTAAATAAAAATTCACTACAAGAGCTTTCATACACACGTTAGTATTAAAAAATCTCACAGATGGCGCTGTATTAAATAGTATGTATATTTCTGTCTCATTCTTTGCTGGCTTCATCCTACACATTTTTGTATTTGTGTCTCTTACCTGTCGTTTTTTCCGTTGCATCCGGTTTGAAATCACAACGATTCTAAAGAAGTTTTCACTTCAAAAAAAACTTCATTAGTAAATAATGTGTTTTAATTATTGATTTTTAATTATTTTTTATTGAACAGGCACGACATGGATGATGATAAGCTATCCTCGCCGACATTAAAAGTACAACATGACTATCATGATCCCGATAACGTACATGCGATAGTACCAGGAACGCAGGAACTTAGAGAGGTAGATGGCGCCACAACCAGTTCGACAAGCACGCAACTAGAGGCCGTAAGTAATGGGACCGCGTCGACCGACCGCTTCACTCTGTCCCCGGTCATTACGGTCACTAAGAAGGAGGCAATGTTCTCGAAAGGCGATCTGAAGTTGCAAAAGGTCACTGTAACAGAAGACATTTCAGTTAAATACCAGCATTTGTTCAAGAAGGACACGGCGCCCGGCAAAACTGTGATCACGAGTGTACAGAAATTTGAATATAAATATTAAATTGTAACAAAATTTGTATGGTGTTATTTTATTCCCGTGCCGCGAATCACGCGCCTTCTTGCAATTATGTAGTCCTAGTACATTGAACGAATAATTGAACTTTTGGATTTTGTCAATTTCAAATTACAGAAGAAACTTTTATTGCAATTAAATTTATAAATAAAAAAAAGACTAATTACCGAAATTGCAATTAATTTATTTATGAGAATTTAATTGTTAATTATTTTTTTGGTTTTTCTTTTCTCATTGCTCAAAATGAAATGTTTATTCAAAAAACGAATACTAAATAAATACATAGTACATAATTTACCTTACTGCACTAAAATAACTGTATGCATTGACAAAGTTATTGTGACAGACAGTTTTTGAAGTTAACTTGACACTTTAACACATACGCCGCACGCACTAAATCGAAATATTGTTTTAGGAAATTCAAAATGGCGGCTACACAGTCACGAGGACGTCTTACCAGGAGATCAGTGAAACGGTCGAAGGAATTAAGACCACAAAAACAACAGTCACGTTATCCGCCGAAACGAATCAAGGTAACCTCTTAGCGGTTTCTGTGCTCCTAGTATTTTTAAGTCATAACTACTCTTTGACTGACGCTAATCGGCCTGCAGACTACCTAAATATTACCGAATCCCTAATATAAAGTGGATGCCACCTTCAGGTCGGAGAATGACGGTCTTTCCGCAGCTCACAAGAAAATTTTATTCCAGGAAAAGAGACCACGGAAGATACGCGTCCAAAAACCAGAATACCTAAATTAAAATTCAGGCAAGCAGCAGAGAGACTCGCTGCTGAAAGGAGAAGGAATAGGCAACAGCAGGAGAAGCCGAAATTGGAGGTGGGTAACATCAATATGAACTTTGTCATCGCTATACCTTCCCCAAGTATTGCGGCCGCAATGCAATCACGCGTTCCATCGACCTCATGCCTCAATGCTGATCTAAAGCTCACAAGACAAGTCTTTGGGGCGCAATATTTTATTGTCAAGCAAAAGGACTCACTCTAATCAACCAAAATGGATTATAAACAAATCCTTTCCACAGTCAACTAAGAATTTATCTTGTGGGTGCGTGGCAGAATCAAGGACACATTTATGGGGCTTTCTGACTCCAAATCAGAAGACTACGTGTTCAGTCACGTCACCAGTTTGGGGAGGACTACCACAAAAAGAAGACCTTCCATTTAGCCCGTGAAATTGCTCAGTAGACCGACGTTCCAAATCGTTCGAAACTTGTATTTAAGCAAACTTATCTTGAAAATATCCTTAGCGAGATTGAATCATCAGTCAAATGTCTTATGTTCTCTCATGGCTGCCGTCACATTACTTCACCAACAGTCCCGAAGAACAATTAGCGCACGCAGCGAATGTACCGTTGCTATATTTTTTCAGAGTCTCATACCAGTAGCGAAATCCTCGACCGTGAAGCGAAGCAGGTTCGGTGGAACACCGGCATTGACTGCGAAGCCGGTTGTTGTGAAACGCGAAACGAGGAAGCTGACAGACTCAGAGCCGGACGATGAATTCGAAAAGATATACGAAGAGATAGCGAATAGTGCAAGCGAAATTGACACTAACATACTAGACGTTAGAATCGAAGATCCCGAGAATCTAGAAAGCAAATTTGAGGAGATCGTTCATGATTACGACGAAAACAGAATCCAACCAATCAGGATCCCAAAGTTTCCGCGACGCCTCACGCATCGTACAAGCGAAAATCTACCTAAAATCAATAACGAAAGGATTAAAATACGCAATCCTAAATTGAAAGAATTAGCAACGCGTGTCCAGGATGACAATGAAAATCTCGGGAACACTAAATACGTAAGGACCCTTAGTGTTGATGCAATACGTGATCTAAAGCAAACCACATACTCAATAGAACTTGGCTCTGATAGTAAACGAAGTATATCGATTAGTGAAGCTATCGAAAAAACTCCTAATAACGAAAACTCTATTAAATACACTAAAATAACAACAAATTTAAAAATAGAAGACCTTAAAATGAGACAGTCAGACGAATTTACCTCTGCCACTGCTGATACAGCAAATATTAACAATAACGTAACAGCCGAAGACGATAGAAAGTTACAGGCTAATGCTGTCATAGAAGCCAAAATTCCTCAAGATATTTCCCAAGCATCAAAGTACACTGAAGATGCAGTTGTGAAACAAAACAGTCATGAACACAGTGCAGATAAAATATCGAATTTCAACGAGACTGACACTAATCAAGATGTACCAGACGCACCAAGCGACATGATTATCAGTAATGGCAGAAAATCTGAAGACGCTATCCAAAATTCCAATGTAACTAAACCTGCAAATCTACACGAGACTGGATTACGAAAAGATACAAAAAGTTTAGAAGCAACCACACGTAAATTTAATATAAATACAGAAAATCATTTTACCGAACTAAACAACAATGGAAGGAGTGTAGAAGATTTGAATCACTACAATCGAATTGACGATGATAATAAACATCTTAATCAAAAACCAATCGACACTGAAGACAATAAAAACGCATACGAACAAACAGAAGTAGAAAGTCTAACTGTAGCGACAAAACAAACTTACGGAAACGTTAAGGATGACACAATAAATCCAGCCGCTAAATACAAAATAGACAAAAAAGATACAAAAGATAAATCCGACATCTCTAACAGAGAACTAGACGGAAAAGGTGAATTCGAAGTGGTTAAAGGAAATGCTAAAGATGACACAATAAATCCAGCCGATAAATACGAAATAGGTAAACAAGATATAAAAGATAAATACGAGATCTCTAACAGAGAATTAGATGTGAAAGGTGAATTCGAAGTGGTAAAAGGAAATGCTAAAGATGACACAATAAGTCCAGCTAAATACCAAATAGACAAAAAAGATATAAAAGATAAATCCGACCTCTCTAACAGAGAATTAGAAGTAAAAGGTGAATTCGGAGTGGTAAAAGGAAAAGTGGCTAGGTTGGCCAAGCTTGACTCGGAGGGTGGCACCGAAAGAAAGATTTCAGAACAAAACTGCGAAGTCCCTAAGAAGAAAAGTATATTATCCAAGATAGCATTGTTTGAGGTAAACAAATTAATTTTAATACCAATTCAACCCTATTTAGAAGCTACGAAAACCCATAGACTGGAAAGCGTGATTGCTGGCTTTGAGACTTGAGGTCTATGAGGTCGAAATAACAGTAAAGTTAGGTTATAATAATATACTAATTGCCTTGTTGAATGAACTCATGGGTCTTGTTCTAATATTCCACCATAATGAATATCCACTATCAGTCTTTAGTGCATGAAAGACAGAATAAGCGATATATAAAATTATATCTCTTGTTTCTTTCTATAATTAAATATCAATGTTAGATTTTTATTTTTGCTAATTTTATTGCTATTGTTAATTTTCTATGCAAAGCGAACAACGCTGGTCTGATTATATTAGTACAAACATTACTTGAAACTGAAGGAAATAATTGTAATTAAAACCTAAACAAATGTAAACAAATCGATATTATTTCATTACAAGAAATAAATAACCTTATTAATACCGATATTTTTCAACAGCGTCAAGATGTCAATGACCTGAGTCCAAAGAGAAAGAATCGTCCACCTAAAATTGAAATTTACAATTCAATAGAAAAAGTGCACGTGCACACTCCGAAAATCGTGGACGAAGTCCTGAAACCAGTGCAAGAAAAAATAAACGTTAACGTCTCAGAAATAAAGGGCAATGTCGTATCCACAAATAAAACTTTACACAATGCTTCCCTTGAAACTATAAAGAAAATTGAAACAAAACGCGCTGACGTTGACTATATAAAAGTAACGGAGACAAAAGTCGAAAGAGCCACTAGTCCTATTTGGAAAATGGACTTTAATGCCATATTGAATAACAGCGATAGTCCCATGTTAGTTGATGCGCCGGTAATTTTACCGTCACCAAACGTAATTGGAAAATCATTCGACGGCGTCAATAGAGATGAAATTTCAAAAACCGCTGTGACCGAACAGAATAACATTTCGAAAGAAATATTAACACCTGTTCACAGGAATTTCGACCAAAACTCGACTGCAGAGATTCGATATTCAAATGAAACTATTGATTGGAGAACAAAAAGTATGAGTAAATTTTCTAGGACCACTTCACACGAAAATAATCTTAATTCACCGAAACTTAAAACCGATACTCCCGTACCCAATGATATTGAAATAAGATTCACTGGAAGCAAGTTTGAATTCTCAACGAATCGAATAAGTGAATCGTTCGATAATAGTCTTAGAATCCAACAAAATAATGTTGAAAATAGAATAATTAAGGAACCCAAATCGCCTAGAATCTTCGACAGACCGAGCACAGAAGAAATGATAAACAGATTCGACGTTAAAAAGACTACAAATGAAAACAAACCTTATGTTTCAAACAACAAGGACGTTAAAATTAGAACAGATATTCGAACGCCGATTTTTGAAAAAGAATTATGGACGAACAAATCATTTGAATATAAACCCAGTCACGTTAGAAATAAAGACGAAAATTACATCAAATTCGAAAATGACGCCGGAAGGAATTACCACAGTTTAAATAATAATTTGAACGTCACTAAATACAACGATGAAAGCGTTTTTAGTTCAGACAAAAATGAGCCTAATCTTTGTAGCGTAAGGCATAGAATCGTCGACGTGGAGAAACGCTCGAAGTCGCTCGCCGATTCTCAAACTGTCGGTAAAGCGAATAATAGTTTTTTAAGCCGAATGAAATCAGTTGACAGATTTGAAAACGTCAAACGGGATGGCGGCGTCAAAGATTTGGCGGGAAAACTTTCAGTGTCGGAGAGAATCGCCTTGTTCGAAGTGAGTTCTAGCGCACTCGACCGCGGTCCATCTGATCGTAAGTGGTGCAACGTCTAAAAATGCGACACTAATTTCGCGAAACGAGCAATCACTCGTAAAGCAAGCGAGCTGAGAATTTAGTAAGTGTCCCTGTGTCTCTGGCCACTTAAAATCAGATGGGCCGCGAGCTCGTTCGTTCATGACGGGAAAAACCATAACAATTATACCTCTAAGTATTGATTCTGTTTTGATTTATGAGTGAATCAGCAGTGGCTAATGGTGGCAAATGTGCCATTATATTAGTTGTGATTAAAAAAAAAATGCATAATTTGCGTAATCACTGGTGGTAGGACCTCTTGGGAGTCCGCACGGGTAGGTACCACCACCCCGCCTATTTCTGCCGTGAAGCAGAAATGCGTTTCGGTTCAAAGGGTGGGGTAGCCGTTGTAACTATACTGAGACCTTAGAACTTATATCTCAAGGTGGTTGGCGCATTTACGTTGTAGATGTCTATGGGCTCCAGTAACCACTTAACATCAGGTGGGCTGTGAGCTCGTCCATCCATCTAAGCAATATTAATAAATTTGAATTAAAAATAGTGTAAGAAAAAAAGATTTTATTGTAAAGAAGCGTTACACCATGCTTTTTATTATAAAAGCATATACGCTATAAAAGCGTATTTTGGTAGTTTTTTTAAACTATTATTTATTTTTCATTTTTAGTTGAATTTCAGTATTTTCATATTTTTTTAAATATTAAATTGTCATCAGTCCTTAGTAAGTATACCAAATTTCAAGTTAATCCGACGTTTTGAAGGGGCTCAAAATCATGTTCATAGATTCCGTTACATACTAACATACGTCTGAAGCTAATAAAAGCGTATTAAAAAACACTCATTTCAAAACGCTATAATCCTTAAATTTCCTGATCAAATCAAGTAAATAATTTCTTTATTCAACAGAAATAACGTCGCATTTCATATTGCAACAAACAAAAAAACCTTTCAATCGCTATATCAACTGATCGACACATTATTAAAATGGCGGTAGGAATTAAAAAAAAATTATTTAGATAAAGTTCGGTTTACATGTCGCAGATTTATTTATGCACACAAAAAGGTTTAAATGTTGTGTTTATCGATGGTAGAAAGCGCAAGTGTCGTAACTTCCATTGTGGGCTAAATAATTTTTCATTATATTGTATTTAAAAAAAAAATCGCTTCGTATGGGTCTAGTTTTCCTACGATTAAATTTCTCATCTTTTTAGAAGTGATAACTTCTTAAGAAAAGGTAAGTCGCTTCGTTACGTGACGCGTTACGGCGCCGGTCTGTCTTGCTTCTCTTTCTCTCACGCATACGACAGCGGTACTGAGAGCGTATGTAGCTCCTAACTATTTATATATATTTTTGAATTATATTACAATTTCCCTTACATTATCATATTATTAGTCATAAAATTTCAGTTTTTTTTCAAAATTTTCTCAAGTTAAACAATTTTAATACTAAATAGTTAGACAATTTAGACATCTACAACGTAAATGCGCCACCTACCTTGAGACATAAGTTCTAAGGTCTCAGGTATAGTTAGTTACCTGAGGACCTCACTTCGCTATGAGTATCACTAAATGCGTGTTTGGTTGTAGACAGAGATAGTGCGCTACGAAACCTAAATTAGCCGAGTATTTCTTTTTAAAAGTCAATGTGCAGGATCGTAAATCGTATTCGAGTATTTTTTATGATTGAAGGTTTACTGGTGGCCCGAACTCTTTTCGAGTTCTACGAGTACGGTTACCGGAGTCCCTAAGCCTGCTCCTAGTGTTAGAGCTGAAGGCGTCTAATGCAAAGGTTATTGGGTGTATCGTTGTATCGTTGAGTCCTATACCTATTGAACGCTTAACAAGACCTCTGGGATTTCTGGTCTCATTTTTCCAGTTAGATTTTCTGTAATGGGATTTTTCGCAAGATAGGGCTAAGTCGGTTTCTAGAACATTCTGAAGAGAATTATGAGGTCGAATTATATGAGTTTACTTTTTTTTCTTACCTAAGCTGATGGTCTAGAGACCATATTAGCGTAACCTTATTTAATAGGTGACCGGTTGAGTTTACTAACTGTTTTACGCACTGGAGTTCGGGATAAATAAAATTTCACCAAAGTACAACTTAAAACTGTATTCAACACTTAGAACACTTAAACACTCAACAAACACTTTAAAACTCTCAATTCGCTTGTTCCGCTTCGCTTCAGGTGATCCGTTCGCTGTTTCGCTTCGGGTAGTTCCGATTACTGACTGACTGCGTGCCATCTCTACAACGCTTTTATAGCCGATACCTCATCCCTAGAAATATCCAGAATAATCCACACATCTCTAGTAGTAGTTCTCGCTATCTGACAATAGATGGCGTTGCACTTCTCGATCGTTCTAGGTCCTTCGATATTCGTTCGACTATTCGGCGATAGATGGCGTTACTCTTACCGGCGTAACAATAGCTTCTCATCCTTTTTTTTTGCTTAGATGGGTGGACGAGCTTACAGCCCACCTGGTGTTAAGTGGTTACTGGAGCCCATAGACATCCACAACGTAAATGCGCCACCCACCTTGAGATACAAGTTCTAAGATCTCAAGTATAGTTACAACGGCTGCCCCACCCTTCACACCGAAACGCATTACTGCTTCACGGCAGAAATAGGCAGACACATAAGCTTCCTCCAAGATTAGCCATAATGCCTGGTCCGGCGCTGCTAGCATTCACCTGATTCCCGCAACTGTCAACCAATAGTGACAACCTTGTAAGATACTACTAGTCTGTTGTATCGTACTAAACCAAAAGCACTTATGTAAGCCAAGCTTAATTTACATTTTTTTTTTAATTAAGTTTCTCGAATGAAAACTGCCGAAGTAGTTCGTTCCTTTACTCGCCGAGCCGTCGTCGAGAGAAGACGCCTAGTTTTAGAAAATCGAAGATTTTGGATATTTTTTTAATTTTTGTTTTGGAAATCTTTAGTAAGAACAAACAAAATGAAGATAATCTGGTTCATATTGTGCTTCTTTGTGTTCGTAAGTAGAATTATCATTTAATTTCTATGTATGTACTTAAATGAATTATAATAATATCTACCCGCCAATTTTTTTCTAATTCGAGCTTTTAGAAACATTTTAATTCGATACGAACTTTTCAATATCTATTTTTTTTATTGCTTATATGGTTGGACGAGCTCACAGTCCACCTGGTGTTAAGTGGTTACTGGAGCCCATAGATATCTACAACGTAAATGCGCCACCCACCCTGAGATATGACTTCTAAGGTCTCAATATAGTTACAACGGCTGCCCCACGGTTTGAAGGGGGTGAATCGCCTCGCCTTCTTTAGCCTCTTGTTAAGTGGCTAAAGAAGACCATGGACATCAGCAACGTAAATGCCCTCCTCGAGACGTGAGTTCTGAATCTCAATTCTTAGTTCGACGGTTGCCGCGTTCTCTTAATTCTAAACAATATTATAGCTTCGTAGCAAAAACACGCAGACCGGTGGTGCCTACCCGAGCAAGCTCAAAAGATACCCTACCACCAATTTAATTCGTTCTAAGAACTTCGTAATTAAAAATTCGAGAATTTTCTCTCATTTCAATTATTTTTTACATGTACCCTCATTTAACCAAAATGGTGGTAAAGTGAAAAGTAATTCGCGAATGTCGCTCGCGATACCGTGTCAACGATAAACTAGCTGCTGAGCGAAAATGAAATTTGAAGTCGTCGTGGCCTAAAGGATAAAACGTCCGGTGCATTCGTATGTAGCGATGCACCGGTGTTCGAATCCCGCAGGCGGGTAACAATTTTTCTAATGAAATACGTACTCAACAAATGTTCACGATTGACTTTCGCGGTGAAGGAATAGCATCGTGTAATAAAAATCAAACCCGCAAAATTATAATTTGCGTAATTACTGGTGGTAGGACCTCTTGTGAGTTCGCGCGGGTAGGCACCACAGGCCTGCCTATTTCTGCCGTGAAGCAGTAATGCGTTTCGGTTTGAAGGGTGGGGCAGCCGTTGTAACTATACTGAGACCTTAAAGGTGGGTGGCGCATTTACGTTGTAGATGTCTATGGGCTCCAGTACCCACTTAACACCAGGTGGGCTGTGAGTTCGTCCACCCATCTAAGCAATAAATATTTTTATACAAATTTGAGTTAACTCTTACGCGATCGAGAAAGTTAACAAAACTCGGACTTAGCACTCGGATCCGTCGATCAATCCACTAATTTTATACTATAACTAGCGACTCGCTTCGGAAACATTAAATTTTTTGATTGATAGGCGAAGCCCGCCATGTTGCGCGCGGTACGACAATAACTGCGGGTGACGCCGCGGGGCGAAGCTAGTCTAAAAAAAGTAACCTAAGTTACCCCTTATATCATCAGCTACCTATTAATGAAAGTCTCTTCAAAATCGGTCCAGCCGTTCCAAAGATTAGCCGGAACAAACAGACACAGTTGTAAAAAATGTTATTTTGGTGTATGTACCGTATATATTATGCATGTAGTGAAAAGAGGCTATTTCAATATTACAAACAGACACTCCAATTTTATTTATATGTATAGATTTACTATGAATCTAGAAACCTGAAGGTCTGGCTTTGCGAGAGAATCAGTGGTACTTCACATAAAACCCCACCACGTTGAAAAAAGTTGCTTAACCAAATCTATAATCTTCTATAAGATTATGTCGAAATCACTTCAAAATATGCATTCTGCTCTGGTCAATCGATAATAATCTTATCGCTTTTTAAAAAAAAACAATATCATTGCCCTAGAAATGTGAATATTTCAAAACATCCAGATAAAATAGATATTATTATGGCGTTATTTTTTTCGTGTTCATCATAATTTAGTATCCAGTAATCCGCGGACTAAGGTAGGGTCTAGGTGAGTATTTTTTATTTATTACTTAGGTGGGTGGACGAGCTCACAGCCCACCTGGTGTTAAGTGGTTACCGGAGCCCATAGACATATACAACGTAAATGCCGCCACTCACCTTGAGATATAAGTTCTAAGGTATGGTTACAACGGCTGCCCCGCACTCCAAACCGAAACGCATTACTGCTTCACGGCAGAAATAGGCAGGGCGGTGGTACCTACCCGCGCGGACTCCCAAGACGTGCTACCAGTAAAAATGTTGTGTATTTTTAGCTGTATTCAACGTGAAATTTGCAGTATTTGACATTATTTTCTAAAATTTTTAAACTCTAAATGGGATCTCCTTTGTAAACACTTTTTAATACCTTTAATTTTTAGTTTAATATCTTGTAGCCTTTAAAAAAATGCTATTTTGGAATATTTTTAAGGTGAATCAGGTCCGATTTGTATTATTAAGTTTTAAAATATATAAACTCATGTATATACATAAAAATAGAGGTGGATGTACATGTCGATGTACATATTGTGTTAATTTTTCTTCTGTAAACTTAAATTTAAAGATTTCTTTTTTTTTTCTCTGTTCACTTACTACATACTTATATGCGATTTTGACTGTGGAAACTTATTTGGTTTTCTGTTTTAGCTATTTTTTATACGATATATGTTTATTTTGTTAGTTTCCCAAATAAAGAAGTAAATAAAGTTACAAAAATGTCGCTGCAATGTTAACTTTTCACCCCTGCATTTAATTTAAATGACAATAAAACGATGTACTTAATATATTAATCTATACTAGATAATATATAAATCTACAGTAGTTTTTACGGATGTTCCGTTATAACTACTGAACCATGCATCCGATCGACTTGAAACTTGGTATCCATGTAGAAAATACATGTACTTAATGGATAGGCTAATATTTATATGAGTGTTGGACTCCCTACACCAGTTGCGGGGGCGTTAATGATGAGAACCTTTGTGGGGGTGAGAAATAATAATGTTAATTTTAAATGCCCAGCGAAGCGTACGGGCACAGATAGTTGATTATATTTTAATGCGCTTTTATTAACTTCATACGTATGATAGTTTGTAACGGAATCTTGGAAAATGATTTTGACCCCCTTCAAAACGTCGAATTAACTCGAAATTTGGCATACTTATTAAGGACCGATGACAATTCAATATTTTAAACAGTTTGATCCGTTATCCTTACTAGGATAATCAGGATTAGCGATTTTTTGTTTTCCTGAGTCTGCGTCAAGACCAAGAAGGGAAACTACCAGGCGCGCCGATCACCTATTTCTCGGATAAGTTACCGACCGATTCAGATGAAATTCAACTAAAAAATGAAAAATAATAGTTTAAAAAACGAAAAAAATACACAGTAAAAAGCGTGGGGTGCTTTTCAGGATTATCAAAATAACCCTTCTACTCATAAAATATTTATAACTTTTGATACCATGCACCCTACGCTTTTTTTTACAATAAAATCATTTTTTCTTACACTATTTTTAATTCAAATTTATTTTGTTTTTTAGTTGGATTTTCTATAAAAGCGTATTTTTTTAAGTTTTTTAAACTATTATTTATTTTTTGTTTTGCCGTTTTTTGTTAGGTATTAGGTATTTCTTTAAAAAACTAATAATCCATCATAGGTTTTTATAGAAAATCATATATTTTCGGTCATATATTCATGGATGGATTGTGTGAAATGACGATATGAGAGAGAGAGAAGAGTGAGCGTTGAGATAACGGCTGATAGAAAAGAATGGAATAGAAGAAATCGCTGTCCCGACCCCACCTAGTGGGATAAGGTGGAGACAAAGAAGATATATTTTCGTGGGAGAAATAACTTATTTGTTCACTCGCATCCAGAGGAAGATAACTTCGGTCAAGATGGAGGAGTCTCCCGGAAGCGGGCGTCGGCGTTTGGACAACGGCAAACAAAAACGAGACACGAGAGACCTCACAGATGAACAATATAAGACCAGGGTCGCAGAACTGAACGAAGCTAAGCTGAAAGGGAGCGTGAAGGAAGTGGCTACTTTGAAACTACGCGACGGGACATTCATGCCGGTCATAGCCTTGGGCACGGCTTTGGTAAGTCCTCTTGTTTTTTATGCATTCCTGGTACAATTGAACAATAAAACACTTATAAAAACAATAAAAAACGGAATAAAATAAACAGATAGATAATAGATAGATGAATGAGCTCACGTCCCATATAGTGTTAAGTGGTTACCGGGGCCCATGGACATCAGCAACGTGAGACTCTTCTCGAGATTTAAGTGCAAGTCTAAATTGTATAGTAAAACGTCAGTCGATTTGGAAAACCGAAACGCCTTATGTATTGCTTCATGGCAGATATGGGAGGGGTATTTCTCTAGAGTGATCTTACCACCAGTAAATTCATCGATCATCGTTCTCGTCGAACCTGTCGCTTGCGACGAAGGGCTCGACGAGTAAATTAACCCACAGATACAGCCCACTAAGTTTCTCGCCGGATCTTCTCAGTGGGTCGCGTTTCCGATCCAGTGGTAGATTCTGCGAAGCACTGCTCTTGCTAGGGCCGGTGTTAGTAACACTCTCTCAGGTTGAGCTCACCTACACGTCAAGAAGCTGAAATAGCCTTTCAAGGCTATCACCATAGCCTTGAAAGGCTATTTCAGCTATCTACCACTATAGAATCTACCACTGGATCGGAAACGCGACCCACTGAGAAGATCCGGCGAGAAACTTAGTGGGCTGTATCTGTGGGTTAATTTACTCGTCGAGCCCTAAGAGAAAAAAAATGGGTTGGATAATCTCGTGTGTAGGTAGGTGCGTTAGTGTATCGTCAGGAGAAAGAGGTTCAATATCACTAGCCTAAGTCACTCACCAGAGAATAGGCAGCAGGGTTCTCGGATAAACCATACTGGTGGTAGGAATTCAATGTTTGAAGGTGGGAAATTCGGCATAATATGTCGGCATAATATTCGGCATACCTCGAGACGGGTGTAAGCTGCGCTGACCTTCACACCGCGTAGACCATCAGATATTGCACCCATCAAGACAATCTATATATTAATACGTGAAGCAAAACCTTGTACCCATTTTTACGAAAATTGCGCGGACGGAGGAGTATGAAATTTCCCACTTATAGAGAATTTTTTTAATAATAATAATAAATATTTACTAACAATCACGCCACGTTAACTGGTCCCGTGATAAGTTCGTAAAGAACTTGTGTTACAAGTACCAGATAATGGATATAAATGTAAGATTTTTATTATACACATACATATATTTAATATACATACGTCCATAACCCTGGAAAAGACATTTATATTTATCATACAAATATCTTCCCTTGGCGGGATTCGAACCCGCGACCCCCTTGTGTAGTGACCATGTCACTTACCACTACACCAGACGGCCGTTAGAATATAGAGAAGGAGTGCAGAATGCTATTTTTTTTTAAATTACACATAAAAAAATACATTAAATCAATAAATAAAAAACTTCACACACATATATTTAATCTTTTGTTCATTGTTAAAGTCTGCGGTCTAATTGAGAATAGATTAATATTGTTTGTCTATTATTATAATATTTATCTGTAGAACCTTTGTCTTCGACAACAGAACCTAATAATGTTCAAAGTATGTAATATAATAACTTCAATTAATTATGTTCGAATTGCGATCACTAGGCGACGACTAAATAAATAAGTCCGTTTTGATTTGCAAAATTTTAGCTTCCTCCACGGTTAGCAACGGAAATAGTCGAGACAGCTATTGATATGGGCTACAGAGCTATAGATACCGCTTATATTTACGGCAACGAAAAGCTCATAGGAAAAGCGATCAAGAACAAGATTGACGACGGCACCGTGAGGCGGTAAGTCATCTTTGAAGTATATTTGAAGTCGTCGGGGCCTAAAGGATAGACGTCCGGTGCATTCGTATCAAATCAAATCAAATCAAATCAAAAAAATTTTATTCAACATAAATGAAAGTACATACTTGTTGAACGTCAAAAGAACTACCACCAATTCACAAGAACTAGCCTCCGTCCTGAGAAGAATTGGCAAGAAACTCAGCGGGCATGTTTTTTTTTTTTTTTTTTAATAAATTGTTATTTATTATTTTTTTAATATTACATTATTTTTTTTAAATATGAGTTTTTTACAATGAGTATTATAACGTAACAATTACTACAATATTGAAATGCCCGGAGCGAGCAACTCATTCCCACTTTGTGCAATCTTCTAGATAATCATTGACTTTATAGTAAGCTTTATTGCACAGATGTTCTTTAACAGTTTTCTTAAACCTATGTATATGTAGGTTCTGAACATCTTGTGGGATTTTGTTGTACAGGCGCACAGACAAACACCCGAATGAATTTCGTATCTTATGTAACCTACTCATCGGCACAACAAGCTTGTGTTTGTTCCTAGTATTTCTATTATGTATGTCCGACTTTTTAGGAAACTCCTCAATATGTTTACGAACATACATCAAATTTTCAAAAATGTACTGGGATGGCATAGTGAGAACTTTAATTTCTTTAAATTTCTCCCTCAGGGATTCCCTTGAGTGCATGTTATAAATAGCGCGTATAGCTCTTTTCTGCAGAATAAATATCGTTTCTACATCGGCCGCATTGCCCCATAGCAAAATGCCATAGGACATGACACTGTGGAAGTAACTAAAGTAAACTAAACGAGCCGTGTCCGCCTTTGTTAACATTCTAATTTTTTTTACTGCGTATGCTGCAGAACTGAGCTTACTCGCCAATTTATGAATATGAGGTCCCCATTGCAGTTTGGAGTCCACTGTTATACCAAGAAATACGGTTGACTCAACAAGCTCCAATGATTCCTCAGAAACAATTACATCACTATCCACTTGTCTCACATTTAAAGATGGTTTAATACATTTTAAAGTAAATTTAATACATTTAGTTTTCTTACTATTCAATAATAGGTTATTGATACGGAACCAATGAACCACACACGAAATCGCATCATTCACTTCGTCATAGACTTGTAATTGTCGTTTAATTTTAAATAATAAAGATGTATCATCTGCGAATAATACGACCTCGTGTCGGGATTCAATAAAACTAGGTAAATCGTTTATATATATTAGAAATAAAAAAGGACCCAAAATGGAACCCTGAGGTACACCCATTTTCAACAAGGTACCTGAAGATCTATTACCTTTCACATCTACTGTTTGTATCCGTCCTGATAAATAGGAAGTAATAAGTTCCAATGCACCATCCCTAATACCATAGTGATGTAGTTTCCTCACCAATGTTTCATGTTCAACACAGTCAAATGCTTTGGATAAGTCACAGAAAATTCCAAGACAATCATGTGATTCCTCCCAAGATTTAAAAATATTTTTGACTAGATAAGCACCTGCATCAGTTGTAGAGCGACCCCTGGTAAACCCGAATTGTTTATTATGAAGCAGGTTATTTGAATTAAAATGTTCTAAAAGTTGTGTCAAAATTATTTTTTCAAAGATTTTACTCAACGTAGGGAGTACTGAAATAGGTCTATAGTTAGAGGGGTCATCAGTACTACCAGATTTAAAAAGAGGAATCACTTTACTATGTTTCATTAAGTCAGGAAATACACCACACCTAATACAATCATTAAAAATACTAGCAAGATGAGGAGCAATAATGTCTATTACAGACTTCAAAACCTTTACTGATATTCCCCACAAGTCAGCTGTATTTTTTACATTAAGGCTATTAAAACTTTTTATTATATTGCTTGAATTAATTTCCTTAAATTTAAAAATTTCATTACATTTGTTGACATGTTTATGCAATAATATTTCAGCTGCTGTGGGGGATGAATTTAGAGAAGTGGTAGTTGAAACTGGAATGTCAGAGAAAAACTTTTCAAAAGCATTAGCCACATCTTTATGACTAGTTACCAATTTATCATCTATTTTTAATGAGAATTCTTGGTGGCTATTTCTGACTTTTCCACTTTCTCTACCAATGATGTTCCAAGTCATCTTTATCTTGTCAGGGGCATTTTTTATTAAATCACTTAAATGTAAAGATTTTGCCGCTAAACAAACTTTTCTAAATACTTTTGAATAGTTCCTGACATATTGATGAAATGTTTCATCATTATTATAGGCTTTTTCAGAGTACAGATCATATAACTTTTTTCTACTTTTGTACACTCCGGTGGTGGCCCACTCGCTGAACACTGTTTTGTTATTTAATGTTACAGTTTTAGGAATAAATACATCAGCAAAGACCAAATTAATTCTCTCAAACATATTCTGGTATGACAAATTTGGGTTATGGTTATAAATAATTTCTGAATGTTCTTGCTTAATATTATTTCTAAACTTCTCAATTCGTTTTTTATTAATAGGAACAATCACAAGAGTATTTTTATCTATAGAATTGATATTAGATTCAAAAGACACAAATTGTCCACTATGATCTGATGTTAACTGATTAATAATTTTTTTGTTAATCGGTGTTACATTTGTAAATATGTTATCTAAACATGTTGCCGATGTGGTCGTTGTCCTAGTAGGCTCTAAAAATAAGTTTGGGAGGTTATATGACTTTAACAGTGTTCTGAATCTAATAGTGGTATTTGTGTTTTCTAAAAGATTAATATTAAAATCACCACATACAAAAATTTGTTTATTAGAAACAGAAAGTTTCAGCAATACATTTTCCAAAATATTTTCAAAAGAATCATATAACGCATCAGGAGGTCTGTAGACGCAGACAACAATGAGGTGCTCAAGCTCAACACAGGAAATTTCAATAATTCTCTCAACAGAGAGGGCCACTACATCCTTTCGTTCCTTACATTTCAAACATTTACTAACGAGAATCAGTGAGCCACCGCGAATAGCGTTCTCTCTGCAGAAGGAACTTGACAACTGGTGATCATTAAAATTAAACAATAATTCATAATTTCTAAACCAGTGCTCAGTAACACAGAATATATTAATATTATGCATATTTAAAAACATTTCAATTTCTAGCTCTTTACCCATCATCCCTTGTAAATTTTGATGCACCAAATTGAATATGTTAATAATTGAAACGTTAACGTCTTTTGATGGGTATAATCTAGTTGTATTAATTGATTTGTAATTGCAAGAGTGTGACTCTTTTGTCTTATTAATTAATTTAAATTGGAAGCAGATTCCAAAGTCTTAAAACATGTCATATTTTTTTCCTGCTCAATAGAAGCAGGTATTTTTTTAGCTAAATTTATAGCTAGGAAATTGTGTATAAAATACTGTAGCGATGTTGCTACTTGTCTAAAATTTTTATTACTTAATTTAAATAAGTAATTTTTTGATGTCCTTAAATTTCTAAAATTTATTATATTATTTATGTCTATTAATTTAAATGCATATTTTTTTGATGTCAAGGTGCAGTTATTATTATCAAAAGCATTATAAATTGCATTATTAATATTAAATCTAATTTTGTTTTCTGTCGGTAAGTCTTGCAAGTAAGGAAAAGTGAACATAATAAGTTTTTTAATATTTAACATATTAACTTGTTCAACATAATGCAAAATTTGTTTTTGGTTAACGTTTTCTCTCTTCCCTAACATAATTATTATAACAGTGTTTAGACAATGTGTGGTATTTAAAATCTTATCAAATATTTGTGCTGGATTAGCACCTGGCATACAGTAATTAATCACATGTTGTCCAAAACAAAGGTCATGTAATGCCACACCCATCTGTTTCCCCAGCTCATCACTAAAAATTTTAATTTTAATTTTGTCTTCTCTAGAAACTTGTGAAGATGCAGTAGTAGGTATACAGATAGGTGCTGCCTTCATAATATCATTGCTTTGAGACTCTAGTACTGAAAGAGTAGACACATTATGTTTTTGAATTTCAGCATGTGGTAGCTCCTGACAACCCGATGCAGAGCATCGGGTTGTCAGGAGGTATGTAGGATCAGGAGGTCAGGAGGTATGTAGCGATGCACCGGTGTTCGAATCCCGCAGGCGGGTACCAATTTTTCTAATGAAATACGTACTTAACAAATGTTCACAATTGACTTTCACGATGAAGGAATAACATCGCGTAAAAAAAATCAAACCCGCAAAATTATAATTTGCGTAATTACTTTTGGTAGGACGTCTTGTGAGTCCGCGCGGGTGGGTACCAACGCCCTGCCTATTTCTGCCGTGAAGCAGTAATGCGTTTCGGTTTGAAGGGTGGAGTAGCCGCTGTAACTATGCTGGGACCTAAGAACTCATATCTCAAGGTGGGTGGCAGCATTTTGTAGATGTCTATGGGATTCGGTAACCACTTAACATCACGTGGGCCGCGAGCTCGTTCACCCACAAAGTCAGTGATGCGAACGAAGCGTTATCTCGCAGTTTTCTAATTAGTTCTCGTGATTCAAGTCTTCTAGATCATTCTTAATAATATGCGTGTAGAGAGACTGACTCAGTGATGTAGTGGTTAGCGACTCTGACTGTTGCGCCAAATTTTCTCAAATTGTCTCAAATTTGACCTCATTGTCTCATAGCACTCAGGACTCCCATAGTGACATTAAAAATAAACTCAACAAATTATCAATTTGATTGATCCATAAATCAAACCTCTTCACATATATGTGCGCCTGGTACTTCACTCATAACAAATACTGGTTTAAATCTCATCTGATGATTAGTGTAACCTAGTGTCATTAGTGCTTTCGAAGCCAGACCACGTTACGGTTCATCTGATCGTAAGTGATCACTTTAACTCGTATGTAGCCACATTACCAGGGATGCAGCCAAGATATATCAGAGTTGTTATTCTCTGTAATGATCTTGAGTAGAGAAACGCTTTGGAAGCTTATCACTGGTGGTAGGACCTCTTGTGAGTCCGCACGGGTAGGTACCACCGCCCTGCCTATTTCTGCCGTGAAGCAGTAATGCGTTTCGGTTTGAAGGGTGGGGTAGCCGCTGTAACTATACTGAGACCTTAGAACTTATATCTCAAGATGGGTGGCGCATTTACGTTATAGATGTCTATGGGCTCCAGTAACCACTTAACACAAGGTGGGCTGTGAGCTCGTCCACCCATCTAAGCAATAAAAAAAAAAAAAAAAGCTCCAAGACAGGGTGACAAGTGGAAGAAAATCTCCAATTGTGTTTTTATCAAATCAAGACCAAGAGTCGTGGGTTCGATTCCCACAAAATTTGTTCTTCAAGATCTACATACATATATACATATTTAAACGTATACAAGTATATTTCATGGTACAGAGGATCCTAGTTTGGAACCATTGGAGAAAAAAAAAACAGAAGCTTAGTCTAAGTCATTCATGTCCACGGACAACTGAGGATTCACCACCTCGGAGTAGGTACCCATTGTAATGTATTATGGCGGTAATTTGTCCAACCAAAATTGTTCTAAATTATACTTAACATACCTCTACGTATCTCATGTTATCCTGGTACTTTTACTCCTAATTAAATTTTTTTTATTGCCCTTGTAGGAAGACTAGCGTACGGCCCACCTGATGGTGAGTGGTTACCGTCACCCATGGACTTCAGCAATGCCAGGGGCAGAGCCAAGTCGCTTTAGTATCATACTAAATTAAGGTAAAAATATCTTGACCAGAGACGAGCTCTTCATTATGGGTAAATTGTGGAGTACATTCCATCGCACTGATCTGGTGGAGACGGCCTGCAGGATTTCACTGGCAGACCTGGGCTTGGAGTTTTTCGACCTCTTCCTCATCCACAATCCAATGTCTTTGAAGGTAAATATGGTGGCGGACTTTTTGGTGGAAACGAAGTCGCGTGAATGGTTATTTTTAAGTCTCTTCAGAGTCATACGTTAATGCTGGCTTATTGACAGTTTTGTATCTGAATAAGCACCAGTGGGGGGAGATGGAACAGAGTTACCAGACCTGGCTTCTCCTCGGAAAACTCCACTGAAGTCTCACTAAATAACCACTATTTTACTGAGACTTGATTTCATCTGAATTAATTACTTGTGAGTCCGCGCGGGTAGGTACCACCACCACCCTGCCTGTTTCTGCCGTGAAGCAGTAATGCGTTTCGGTAAGAAGGGCGGGGCCGTTGTACTGTTAAAAAAGTGAGACCTTAGAACTAATGTCTCAAGGTAAGTGGCGGCATTTACGTTGTAGATGTCTATGGGCTCCAGTAACCACTTAACACTAGGCTGTGAACTCGTTCGATCATCTAAGCAATAAAGAAAAAAAATTACCTACCTAAATTCGTGTACAGGAAGGCAACAGTTCTATACCGAAGATATCATCAGTGATCCAATACTCTGAGTTCGACTACATGGACGCCTGGTTCGGCATGGAAGACCTCGTAGCGAAAGGCTTGGCCAAGAACATCGGGGTCAGCAACTTCAATTCGACCCAGATCCAGAAGATTTTAGACAAAGGCAAAGTCAAGCCCGCCGTTAACCAGGTACGTGTGGGGCTGGGACGGAAGCTACTCCATCTGGGACTAACTAAGCCTCTTATCTCTAATTAATTAATTGCCCAAAGAAATAATTGTTTTTCCCCTCCGCGTGGAAAGTGGCAACTTTCGTCACGCTACGCTAAACAAAGTTCCGCTTTCCGCCTTTGTCGGGCTTTCCTTATTTTTCTTCCCAAGGGGTGTATTAAACTATTAAATTGTTGCATAGTACCTAAGATGCCTTCAAAATAATCTTAACTGTCAGATCAAAATATCTATATATATAAAAATGAATTGCTGTGCGTTAGTCTCGCTAAAACTCGAGAACGACTGGACCGATTTGGCTAATTTTGGTCTTGAATTATTTGTCGAAGTCCAGAGAAGGTTTAAAAGGTAGATAAGGGTCATACACAAAAAAGGTAAAAAAAGTGTTATAGCAATGTATCATCTAAAAGAGCAAATTGGCGAATATTTGAAAGTATTTAAATCGTAAAGGTACTATATTACTACTCATTTTAATCGTATCTTGTAAAATATTACATTTCATAAATACATTTTGATGGCGTTAAACATCAAAAAATCTCTTCCTGTGGACTGTTACAAGACGAAGGTATAATGTTTGAGCCATGTTTAAAAATAGTTAAAGTACCCTATATATTAAAATTATTTACTTGTAACACAAACAATATAATAAAGATGATAATATTGAGAATAAAAAAAAAATATCGTTACTATCTGTATACAATAAATCCAATAAACTTATGGTTACATGAAATGGAGTCTTTTCTGTGGACGCGATAAAACGACATCAAATTTTAATTTATTCGACCGCATTAAGTTTATGTTTTTAACTGTTGGCATCACTAAATAGTGGCCATTCCGGCGTTTGATATTTTGTTGTTTCGATTCCAGTGCGAGTGAAAATATATTTTTTATTCCAAAACACACATAAACGTAAAAGATCAAGTGTTCTTTCCTGTTCCAAATATAGACATGTAAATATTATCTATAAAAATGTATATTTATTGTTTTTATGTGAGCATTTAGTACAAGTAAATGAAAAGCATGTTGTTTGATTTCTAACCTCAAAGTTAATTTCTTTACGC
Organism: Bombyx mori; assembly: GCF_030269925.1. Classification (NCBI taxonomy): domain Eukaryota; kingdom Metazoa; phylum Arthropoda; class Insecta; order Lepidoptera; family Bombycidae; genus Bombyx; species Bombyx mori. The sequence continues at coordinate 17,937,589 of NC_085130.1, forward strand.
AAGAGTTTTTATAATACATCTTTTCTGTGGACATCTTTCCTGTGGTCCCGATGTCCACCGAAAAGACTGTGTCCACAGAAAATGTGTAAGAAACATACCTTAGTAGGTCTAAGTAGAGAAAGTAGTAAGTAGAAAAATAGTTGAACCGAGGGCGTACTCCTTTTTTAAAGTTAGTTAGAAAGATGTTTGATTTTGGCAACATTTGATATTCTAAGTTAGAGCCTCAAACTTTTTAGTACATTTTATATTCGCAATAAAAATAAAAATCTAATCAATGTAAATAGAGGAAACGAAATCATGTTTTTTATTTCTATTGATTTCGTTCAGGGGGTTCAACCCTTGGGTCGTGGGTTGGTCCATATCTTGCTTCGTTTTAGTTCATGCTGATTCAGACGATTCTGATAGTTCTCTGGAAATATTTTGAAATAATCGAAGTCCTTAAATTTCATTACATTGCATATTAAAATTCATTAGCTATCTAAAGAATTATATACGAGTAATATACCGTGGCTGTAAAATTATTATCATTCCAAATTTTGTTTTGTTTCATAAGTCCACCGAAGGGATTTTCCTTTCTGTAGACATTATTATTTTATTTTTTATATTCCAATTAATGTGATTATTTTGACATTTTATTTGCGTTTCGGTATTCGTTTATATCAGTGGCTACATGTGTTTGATAACGTTGTCTTCATATATTTTAGCTTACGCTGCATCACAGCTTTTCATCTCTTGTAGACTAAATCGTCTCTTCTGTGGTCCGCAAAAATATAAAAATTGCGATTATGCCAAAAAAAGACACATTGATCTCGGTTACAGTGATTAAAAGATTGATAATCAATAGTTAAATAATAAATAATTTGTTTCACACTGATTCTGAGATATTTTTTTTGCTGCACTTTTTTGTTCTCTATTTGTGTATGACCCATAAATATGAAAATTGGAATTAATTAAGTTTAGGTCTTTTATTTATCGATTGAGGCACTACGAAGTCTGCCGGGTCAGCTGGTAGGTTTATAAAAATGAATTTTAAATTAAAAACTTGTTATTTTTTATTATTAGTTTTTTGTAGGTAATAAATTAAAAAAAAACTAACCTTTGAATAGAAATTGCATTTGATCGTTTATAAAATTTAATTTCATGTTTATAACATTGAATGTGATTTTTACAAAATATAATTCGATATTTATAAAATTCAATTTGATGCTTACTAAATTGAAAGTGATGTTTAAAAAACAGAATTTGAAGTTAAAAACTTACTTTATTATGTACTATATAATATAAACTTACTTTATACTGAACTGATTATATATACTGAACTTAGGTCGAGTGTCATCCGTACCTGACTCAGCAGCGCCTCCACAAGTTCTGCGAGGAAAAGGAGATTATTCTGAGCTGCTTCAGCGTACTAGGGTCGAAGGGGACTCCGACAGAATACAAGAGCAACAACTTCTCCGTCATCGATGATCCCCTGGTACAAGTGATGGCTTCCGGCCTCGGGATCACGCCCGCCCAGCTGCTCATCAAGTTAGTTTCGATAGAACTCCTTACTGCTCATGCGCTCCTGGTAGACGAAACACAGATTACCAATGTTTGTCCAAAGTTTGGCAGGGTCCATGGGCTCCAATTCTTGCTGGCTACCGAATGAGGACCTTAAAAACCGAAAAAAATAGAACAAATTCAACTTGAGAGTTGAGGTCGACGTCTCAAAGGTGATGAAACAGCTGCCAGACCTCAAAATATTAATTGTTTAAAAAAAATACTTACGTGTATTGATCCGCGACTTTGTCTGTTTTATTTATTTATTTTAAATGTTACTTCAACTATGTGCGAACTAACCCATAGACACAGCCCACTGAGTTTCTCGCCGGATTTTCTTAGTGGGTCCCTTTCCGATCCAGTGGTAGACTCTACGAAGCAGTGCTCTTACTAAGGCCAGGGTTAGCAACTCCTCCCAGGTTGAGCCCGTGAGCACCTACTAATTTTAGCGCGGTTTGAATAAGCTCCTTAGACTAACAATAACTAACAACTATAATAAAATTTACCATTACAGATACCAGATCCAATGCGGTCACAACGCCATCGTGAAAGCCTCCACCGGAGCCCACCTGTGGGACAACCTTCAGGCGCTGAATGTAGACTTAACCACGGAACATATAAACGCATTGAACGCCCTAAACAAAAATAAGCGAACCTTCACATTCGTTGGGTGAGTTAAATATGACTGTACTATACGAACTGTGCTGATTCAAATGATTTGAAAATCGAATGAAACGACGCTCGAAATTGGACCCTAGAAAGAGACAAACGATACGTATGCGACGCGAGTGAACGAGACAGAATATTTCTGACAGTTTCGCTTCTACAGCTATTATTATAATATTATTTTTCATAATTATTTGTCATAGGTACAGCCTATCGTTTATGCGTTCCTGGTACTTAAGCAAATTTGTAGGAGTCCATAGGAAGCTTGAGACATATCAAAGTGTCTCAAGTAGATCGGCATCTACGGCTGTCTGTGAATGCATCAATGTATCGCCTATTTCTAACCCTGATCGAAGGAGTTGGAAATAGGCAAAAAGTTAAATAGACAAATAGGCAAAGGTGTCTATTTTGTTACCCAGCTGCTCGACATAAAATAATGAACAGCTTGCAGCGATTCTTGGCTAATGCTAAAAGCTACTGGAGCTACCTTTAATTCCTTAGATTTGGTTTGACTGTTAACTGACTACACAGATATATAAAAAGTTAGGTTCAAGGACATGTCTATTTTCCCGTTTTTCTGGAGGCTATACAAATATTCAATAATATCTTTGGCCCTTTCGCTAGGCGGGATGGACGAATGCAAAGGTTCATCCCGAAAAATCAAAGGTTTATTATACGCCAAATGCCACAATAGCTGAACATTTTTCTTACTAATCTTCCAACCGCCCCCGTAGACCCAATCCATTCTGAGTTTCTCGCCGGATCTTCTCACTGAGTCGCGATTCCGAACCCGTGATAACTCTGCGAAGCACTGCTTTTGCTGAGAAAGTTGTTAGCAAACTCTCTCAGGCTGAACCTCATGAGCTCTTCTACCGGTCACAGTGAAGCCAGGGTAGCCCCTCGAGGCTACTCAAACGGTAGAATTAAAGAGTACCATCCTGTTTATGAGACAAATTGGAAAGTGTCCGCCTGTGTCAAGGATCACCGAAATAGCAGTAATGTAAGAAGTGGAAACGATATGAATATAGCAGTTTTAAACAGAGCTAAGTGTGCTGGGTTGAAGTGAAGTCTAGTATTTTATGGCGCTGTGTTTAAAATCTCTCCTCTTGCTAATATGGCCACCTTGATAAGCTCCATTTCGGCGGACACTTAAATATACCTTAACTAGCGACCCGCCCTCACTTCGCTTCGGAAACTGTAATTTATTATTGATTTCTCCACTATTTAATGGATGTTATTATACATACAAACCTTCCTCTTCAATCACTCTATCTATTAAAAAAAACCGCATCAAAATGCGTTGCGTAGTTTTAAAGATTTAGATATACATAGGGACAGACAGATATAGGGACAGAGAAAGCGACTTTGTTGTACTATGTAGTGATATACCTTACCTCTACCCTCCATAGATAGAATGAAACATAATACGCAATCTCTACTACTATAACTAACTTTAAGTTTATTGTTACAGAATGGGTGAAACTCACAAAAACTACCCGTTTTTAGCGCCATTTTAAATTTACAAAACATTCATGTTTTTAATTTTTTTCATATTTTTTTGACATAATTTTATAGTTTTAAGTATTATTTTGACATTATAATATTATTATTTTTTGCGTTTCAACGAACGATGTCGTTGTAATAATTACTTGTAAGTCTTCAAATTAGTTCAAACGTCCAGACACATTTTTCAAAATGGCGTATTTTGACTTTTTATTAACACTTGTAAATACGCACTGGTATTATTTTATTAATATATTATTACAATTTTTTTTACTGAATGCCTCGCAAAATATGGCTGGACGGATTAAAAATTAAGTAACTCTAGAATAAGTGAGTAGGGAAAACGTCACAAGTATAGTTTTAAACAAACCATAAGTTTCATTATATCTGTTTTGTATACATGATATTCAAAATTTCCTAATTATTAAATATTATCAAGACTTGGAGCGTATCGGTCTTCGTCGTCACAATAATAATTGTCGGGACATTAATAACAACTTTACCGTACAGAGCATTATCAGAGTATATTTTTGAATTTTTACGATATTTTTTAAGACAGCGTCATCTCCTATTACCAAACATAAGTAATTGAACATATGGTCGTGTAAAGAATATTTTAAAGCATTAAAAAAACTTGGAGCGTATCGGTTTTCGTCGTCACTGACATCAAATAATAATAGTCGGGATAATAATATTTCTAACGTAATTCTCACTCAATACAGAGCATTATCAAACTATATTTTAGTATTAAGATAATTTTAATGCAGCGCCATCTCTTGTTAACGGACGTAATTAATGGCACATGATGACGCGGTAGAATATTTTGAAAGGAAGTTTTTTTTTTGTATTCATTCCATTAAGTGATTATTATAACTGGCGGCCTAATATTGACATGGTAATAAAATAATTAATGATGTAATAATGTCAATTTATGAATACAATTTTTTTTTAAATTATAATGACTTTTATTGAACTTCCATTGCTTTTTTTTAATTGTTCACAGAACACACATTTTCTAAATGTGGTTAAAATCATTATGGCATATGTTCTGGTGGTAGGGGGCTTAGTGAGCTCACAAGAGTCTCAAACACCATTCTGCTATTCCGGCAGCGAAATGTCATGTTCTCCGATTGGTTCAGATAAATTGACCTCGTGTCTCAAGATATGTGGCGGCGTTAACCTGTGTGTCCATGGACTCAACGAATTTCTTCACACTACGTACCACAGGTTAGCAGTAAAAAATTAATTGGATTATTTGTAAAGTCGGGCTACGGACGATAGTTTTACGTGATAACGTCAGTAGTTGAATTTGTGGTTTCTGAAAATTCACAAAATCCTTTATTAAAAATAAAATATAGGATAGGTAGTCTGCTACTGCCATCTACAGGAGCAATGAGAAACTAATCGAAGCGAACCCAATCTAGTGGCCGACGGCCGTAAACATTTTTGTTGAATGTTTCGAGTTGCTTATCTATAACTAATTTTTATGTGTAATATCTATGCATTCCGGCTCGAGCAGCCAAACGGAGCGGAGCTCTCTGTTGTTGTCGCTGTACACTTGACATGACGTAATAAATGGAATTCATTGGAAAAGTGAGTCTTAATTACTGTCATTATAAAAGGCAATGACAACAATGAATAGTCAGCGTCGTGACGTCATCATTTTAAAAACGCCATGGAATCAGCCTCTCCGTCATATATATTATATGTCGGAATAGTTTAGTTTATTCTGTATATTTACTATGTCATTGTCAGTTGGTTGTCAAAATAAGTGTCAGAGGTAAGACGTTCCGCGGTTAAGACGGGAAATAAAACTAATTGTGAAACACTTGAGGAAGCTTTATTCTACTATGCCATCTCACATATATAGCTGACACGGCAGACTTCATAGTGCGTCGATCAATAAATAAAATAAAATAAACTTAAAACAAACAAAAGGAAACCGTCCGACGGGGGACACATCAAAAGAAAAACAAAATTGTTATTTTTTTATTTAATTCCGAGCATTTTCATTTTTATCTACCTTTTAAACCTTCTCTGGACTTCCACAAATAATTCAAGACCAAAATTAATTAAATCGGTCCAGCCGTTCTCCAGCAATTCTTTTTATATATATAGATATGTATTTCATACAGTTGATGTTTGCATTTAAAAGGCTTTGAGTATGATGTGGGAATAGCGGTGCCAATAAGTCTTATACACACATACAATTATTACGAAAGTACGAGATTCCGTTGGTAAAGTAATTAAAAAATAATGAATAATCAAAAAAAACTTTATTTAAAAAAAAAATACAATTTCATCAAACTTTTTTTTTTCATTTCCTTCTATTTAATCTTTGACGTTGGCTTCAATAATCCTGTGGAAAAAATGAATTTAAATATATAAAGCTTTTTTTTCTTAAAAAATTTAACATTATTTTCTTGTTCGTTGAGATCGGTGATTCCCAGCTTGTGTCCAAACTTTTAATTTTTTTCACGACTAATGTTTAAATTTAGATACTTAAATACTATATATACTATATATTAAAAGAGAATTTAAAAGAAATTATTGCATCAAAATATTTTTTAAATGGCTGAGTAAGGTGAGTAATGAATTTTTAAATTTTACTTATTCTTTTTATTGCTGTGACATTCTTAAATAACAAAAAATGAAATGCGACACGAAAAAGGTTGAGAGCCACTGACATATACAAATCATAATTATAAAATCATTGACACTTGTGTCCTTCCTAACAATCTTCTTTTGTAAGTGAAAGGGGATTTTTTGATCATAACCACTAAGATTAAAATAAATTTCCTAATATTTTTTTAAAACTGCACAATGTGAGAAACAATATGTACCTTGTAATTTGTTTTTGGTACTAACTACTACATTGCTTACAAAAAATTTTTTTTAACGCGGACAACCTCATATTGAGTTACTATCGCCCATTGACATCGGCAATACCATGGACAGAGCCGCCGATACGAGGACATATCGCGTCGGACACACAGGATGTGAGTGAAGAGTGGTTCTATGTCGTTCGCCTCCTGCCTGCTAGATGGCGTTACTGTGTTACTTGACACAAGATGGCGCTTACTTTTTTTTTTTTTATTGGCACATTTTTTATTATTCCTTAGATGAATGAACGAGCTCACAGCCCACCCGGTGTTAAGTGGTTACCGGAGCCCATAGACGTATACCATGTAAATGCCGCCACACACCTTGAGACATAAGTTCAAAGGTTTCAGTTTTTACAGTATAAGGGCTGCCTCACCCTTCAAACTCAAAGACATTACTGCTTCGCTTCAGATAGGCAGGGCGGTGGTACCTACCCGTGCAGACTCACAAGAGGTCCTGCCACCAGTAACTACGCAAATTACAATTTGGCGGGTTTGATTTTATTACACGATGTTATTCTTTCATCGTGGAAGTCAATCGTGAACATTTGTTAAGTACGTATTTCATTAGAAACATTGGTACCCGCCTGCGGGATTCGAACACCGGTGCATCGCTACATACGAATTCACCGGACGTCTTATCCTTTAGGCCACGACGACTTAAATTCAATATCTACAAATACAAACTCCACTCACGCGGTATACTCGTTGAGGTCTTAATCAATCTCTGTTTATTACTCGTTTCCGAAGAGCTCTTAATGTTGGCTGGCAGACGTCCTGAAAATGGCGACAACAATAAAATACTTGGTACGTAAGGCTAGTAGATAGAAGCAGCTTGTATGTACTTTTCAGTATTCTGATGTTTAAACGAGCTCACAGCCCACCTGGTGTTAAGTGGTTACTGGAGCCCGTAGACATCTACAACGTAAATGCACCACGCACCTTGAGATATGAGTTCTAAGGTCTCAAGTATTGTTACAACGGCTGCCCCGCCCTTCAGACCGAAACGCATTACTGCTTCACGGCAGAAAGAAGCAGGGTGCTGGTACCTACCCGCGCGGACTCACAAGAGATCCTACCACCAGTAATAACAATTCTGACAGCCGTCGCCTGTCAGAACCACACGAGTGGTCTACATGATTAGCAGTCAGGACTTCGCTTTGTATATGAGACAGGACTATGGGGCCAAATATAACTGACCAAGAAACTTCATCTCAGATCAATGTACAGCTTTTGAAAATAGCAATTTTCTAGTGAAACTTCTTTAGGCGCGTTGAGAGTAAAATTTAACTCGCGACAGATTCGTTACGGCTAGAGAGAGAAGATACAATTTAGGACGAGCGAGAGTGAGAGAACAGATATAGCGTCTCGCGAACCACTCGACCTTGGAGAGAGGGAGAGGACAGAGCGAGCTAGATCGTTTCTTTCATGCACATTCTGTTTGCGGGCGTCGGCCACTAGAGGGCCCGTTGTTAGTTCCTCATTGCTCCTGTAGATGGCAGTAACATGTTAACTTATATTTTATTTTAATGAAGGATTTAAAAAAAAAGGTTTGTTTTTCTAGATATAATTTAAAATAAATGGTGAAGAGGTCGTTTCTCTTATACAAAGCATTCTCTATTACAAGAGAAATTTGATTTAAGGGTAAAAAATGAAGAAAACCACAATACTACACACCGCAAAAGAAATTTCACTTCTATCACGTGCACAAAGTTGCACGTGCACCATTTTTTTTACTTTTAAATAAACATGATTTTTTTTGCATCCTCCAGCTGTAGCTAATGTAGTAATTGACTGATATTGTCGTGATTTACAAAAACAATTTAGGTTAATATTTTGTTTTATATTGTACGACTAATTTTTATTGGTCTACTGTAGCTATAGCAATATGAAATTGGTGAATTTCGCTATCTACATTTAGACATTACGTTTACAACGTGTGAGCACTTATCGTCTATTAGGCTACGAATTCATTCGATATTGTTAATAAAAAAAAATGAAGGTACTAAGAACTTACTCGGACTTATTCTTAGCATGTTCTTCTTGATAATACTATCCACGACCGGGGAAGAAACCTTCTGGGGTATCTTGGATTTCTTAGCCGCGTCTGTGTTGCCAGCACTCAGGACATTATTGTTGCCAGCCTTAATTTTACTGCTTGGATTCTTATGAGACTTTATCAATATCTTTTTCTGTATCTTTTTATTTTGTAAATCGTTTTTCTGTTTATCTCTTGAGTTATCTACATTGATGTTGGCTACGTTTTCCCTTTTATTGGGTGTGATATGTTTATTTCTCTCTGTTACTTTTTCGATTAATTCATTACCATTATTCTTATTATTAGTATTCATAACATTCTTATCGTTTTCATTCAAGTTTAATTTCTCGGTTCTACTTTTAATTGCGGCAACATTTTTTGAGGTAGATTTAATTTCAGCACTGGCAACACTAGACTTTTCCGCTAGCCGAGACTTGTGTGTGGGAATTTTTTTGGATGCTGCGCTGCTCTTTACACTCTTCACGTTAACCTCTGAGTTTGAACTCTGCTTGTTTCCACGACCTCCATTCTCAGCAATAGGCTTTTTTATCATTTGAGCTTTTTCAAGTTCAGTGTTACCAGAACTTTTGTCTTTATTAGTACTTTGACTGGTAACGACATTTTTTGTGGTCGCTTCAAAATTATTTTTCTTACTATCTATATTATCAACTAAATTGTGAATATTTATGTTGTCCGATTGATTTTCCGTGGTATCATCGGGGGCGCTTTTACCTTTTTTAGCACTGACATTGGCGGTGTCAGGCTGAGATCTTTTAAGGCTTTTTGAGGGTTTTTTTGCCAGTTTCCTCGGTATCTCCTTGGGTGGGGCCATGATGTTTGGCGCTGGGTCTCCGTCGAGGGCGTCCTGTCTGGTGTCCAGGCGACTTGGCTCCACCGTCTCCTGTCCATTCACCTCGAGGCATACGGTTATGATTTTTGACAGTAAGAGGGTGCGTTCGTCGGTGGAGAGCGCCGGGTCGGACAGCTGCTTGTGGGCCTCCGATATTTTAGCAACGTAGGACTCGTCTGTGTGAAAGAATTACGAATAATTAAAGTAAACACGACCTTAAGTCATTTAGGGCTGAGCTTCATTGGCATTCTCTTGCCCTTCTCGCAGTCATTTGCGGTAGGCAGCGGCTTGGCTCTGCCCCTGGTATTGCTGATGTCCATGGGCGACGGTAACCACTCACCATTAGGTGGGCCGTATGATCGTTTGCCTACAAAGGCATTAAAAAAAAAGTGTGTGCGTACAAAGTACACATGTCAGAAGTGAAACTTTTTTGGCGAACTAATTTATAAGTCTTACTTATATTTATACAAATCTAAAACTTTAGATTTCCGAGACTTAGAGGAAGGGAAAAAGGAAGATATGTTCCCGCCAAAAGTCTGTCGAATGTCAATCTCAAACCTCAGTGTTGACAGTCACATTATGTTTAGATTTCTAAATTGTAAATGACTAATATTTTGCCAATTGAATTGACTAATTTAATGTCATGCTATTTGATTAATGTTCCAAATTCTTTTCATTTCATTTCAATTCCTATTAACATTTTTCACAAAAAAATTATAAAATATTAGGCTGTGTGGTATGATACATTTGCCTTTCCAGTTGGAAAAATACAACAACTACTACTAGTGACATTTGACAAGTACTTAATTTCAATAGTAGTTTGATGTCACTTCCGTTGCATACCTGCGTGACGTTCTGTAAAAATTTTACCCTCATGCGCCTAAAGAAGTTTCATTTCAAAAAGAAATAGTAGATATTATGAATGTTAGAAATGTGTTGATTTGTTCATACATACTCATATATTCTAGATCGAATTTCATTCTGTGGTAGAAAGGAGCCACCGCTGAGACCTTGTTCTCCAGGCGCCAGTGGACTTCCAGAAGGTTCGCGCATCTCAACAGATAACCACCTTCGGCCTGAAACACGATTTAAGTTATTATAATTAATTAACTGCCATGAGAACTAACAAATCAATTCTAATGGAGCTAAACACTCTATTATAAGGCTCTCTGCCATATTATACCAGGAATGAGTTTTTTTTTATTGCTTACATGGGCGGACGAGCTCACAGCCCTCCTGGTGTTAAGTGGTTACTGGAGCCCATGGGCATCTACAACGTAAATGCGCCACCCACCTTGAGATATAAGTGCGTGGGTGTGGTCCACTCACCGCAGGCTCCATGTACAGAGAGGACTCGTACTTCTCCGCGAGTCTGGCCAGGGACGTCCGACGCGATCTATACGCCACCGAATAACTCTTCAACACCTGGAATAGTCATTCGAGATTATTGAAAGAAAGAAATCATTTCTTCGCTAAGCATATAGGAGAACATTGGTCAGTCGATGGTTGAATGCAAATATTTAATTAATTATTTTCTATTTACTACGTTATTCTGTTTTTTTTTTTCTCTCAAATTGTTGTTATTTTTGTTTTTGTTTTACGTTTTACTTTAATTATTTAATTCCAGGCGATGCGACGCCCCAATCGTTTGTAGTTATTTAAATGCGGAGACATTTAAATGGTGTTTAGTTGTAAGTTTAGACTTTATATAGTTTAAGTTCACTTGTTTGTCTTCCGAATAAAATAAAATAAAATAAATAAATATGAGGGTAAATGAGTTATCACAGAAGTTAAAGGCAGAGTGTATGCTTTGTCATTATTTGACATGCGAATTTTAGTACAGTGCAAGATATTATGATAATACATAATTTACCATTCACTCATACATAATTGAACAAATAATTTAATAAAACCATTTATTTTGAATTGTCGTCCCAAAGAAAATCATTTGTGTGATAATAATTTTCACAATTTTTTTTTTATTGCCTTGTTAGGCAGACGAGCGTACGGCCCACCTGATGGTGAGTGGTTACCGTCGCCCATGGACTTCAGCAATGCCAAGGGCAGAGCCAAGCCGCTGCCTACAAACTAACAAGATTATCTTTTAGTTTTTATGTTTTAGTTAACTATGAATGTGATATTGGAGTTAATAGTATAGAAACTCCTTATCAAAAGAAAACATATACATAGAAAGCAGTGACAAGAGGTGTCATAAGAATAAGTGAAGAAATGTCTGTCACTTCGTGAAGTAAAATATAACAATAAAACTGTGATTTCGATAATAAATTCAAAAAAATCGACGTAACTAATACTAATATATAAAAGTGTGTTAGTATATTATTTCGTAACTGCCTGCACTCTGCTACAGAGAATCTTAAATCATATCATGTGAGAGAAGCAATGGGAGAAGAAGAAGAAGATTACTTCGGTGTGCCGCATAGGTCACCGGTGACCTACAAGAATATCAACCTATAAGAGAACCCAAGTTTAGCTTGAGAACAAAGATAAAATACCTCAACAACATCGCTGGGTCTGGTCAGATGTGGTAGCACAGATTTGGCTAGTTCGGTTTCGTGAGCCGCCTTCACCAGTATCACACAGAGCTTTCGATACGAAGGCGCAGAGAACTTACGATCCTGAAAATTTGATCATTGAAATGACCGTTACCAATAAACTGTTGTATGAGAATTTTATACATTATAATTTATTATACATTTCAAACATCTAATCGTTTTTTTTCTTCTATCTATGCTATTAGTATTGATGGAATATACTAGCCTCATCGTGCGTACACTGGATCGGAATCACAACCCCCTGAGGAGGGCCGGTAAAAAACTCAGGGTGTTTTATCTGTAGGTTAAGTTTTTACTGGTGGTAGGACCTCTTCTGAGTCCGCGCGGGTAGGTACCACCACCCTGCCTAGTTCTGCCGTGAAGCAGTAATGCGTTTCGATGTGAAGGGTGGGGAACCCGTTGTAACAATCCTTGAGACCATAGAGCTTATATCTCAAGGTGGGTGGCGCATTTACGTTGTAGATGTCTATGGACTCCAGTAACCACTTAACACCACCCATCTAAGCAATAAAAAAAACAAAAATTAAAGGTTAAATTTAAAATATGAACTTACTGGTTGATGCATATAGAACTGAACCGAGAACGGAACTAGATCGATTCTACAGTCGGCTGTCACTTCACGCCATGCACCTGATTCAGTAACCGGTGGCTCTCTGTTATATTACAAAAAAAAATGGTTTTAATAAGAATTGAGAAACAGCAGTCTCAATCCGAGTTTGTCAATAACACAATGAGAAATAGCATTGGCTAATAATAATAATAGAATCCATGCTGGTGGTGGGGTATTGGTGCCACCGTCACAAGTCTGCTGTAAAGCGACAATCTTAATATATGTAAATTACTTGTCAGATTGTTTGTCCGCGATAGTCACCTAAACTACTGAACCGATTTCAATTTTTTTTCTTTTCAAATATGTATTTTGTTCCAACTTACGGCATAGGATGGTTTTTCATTTCAATTAATGGTCGCAATATTTATTAATTTACAATAAAACGATTTCTTATGCTGATTATTGTTATTAATTGGAGTTTCATAAGTCTAAAACAGATGGCGCCTTAAATCAGTTTTTACAGACAATTGTAATACAATGTTGTAAGACAATGTTTGACTAGCCAATGCCTACGCGCGCATTGCTGTTAGCGTGGACCATTATGTTACTTATGACGACGCTTGCAGCTGAAAGTAAGTATTGTACTTTTTGACGAAGCATGTTGCTGATAACTTTATTTCTGTAATCTGACGAAGCATGTTGCGGATAATAACATGTACTTTTAGGTTAGGAATATTGTGTTTTTTTTTTTTTATAATAAATAAATTGATTTTAATAATAGAGCCATAAATTAAAATTTATAAAATTGTAATACTGTCTGACATTGATATCTCCTAGATGGCGCTGTGTTAAAAATATAAACGTTTCACATAAGCTACAATTTAATGCATAAACACCACATGTTGCTGAGACTAAAGTATAAATTAAATTTATTTCATAGTAAGCACAATGCAGTGAAATCCAATTGTTCTTATTTTGTTAATTTTTGGTATTAGCATAGCCGGCCATGTGTTGTATAGAAACAAAAATCTTAGTCACAGCAACGTGTGGCCGGATCTGCTAGTGCACTATGATTTCTAAGATGTGACAGACATGATGGCGGCCTGATACAGACTTAGTATCACTGCAATATCATACACCCAACTAGAAACAAAAGTCTCATAGACACATGTATTCGTCAAACTCACCCTTCCAATTCTGGCTCAGTTACCATCACATTAACTTCCGATTGCAGAACTTGAAGATTAGTTAGTTCTTGTGTAGCCTGCAGACAGGTCTGTAGTGATGACTGAAGAAGTTTCAATTGGCTTACAGTTGGACCTGGATCGATTGACAATGTGAAACCATCTTCAGAGCCTGAGCTGTAAATTCACATAATTTTGTATTAAATCGGTGTGTAGACTAAAATATTTTTATTATTATTGCCCCTGTATGCAGACGGTCTATATGATGGTGATTAGTTACTGTTGCTCATGGACGCCAAACATCAGCATTGCCAGGGGCAAAGCCAAGCCCATTGGGTTACTGTTAAATCTATTGTATAATAGCAAATAGAAGTATCAAAAAATGCGTTAAACAAAAATACAACTGATGGCTTGGTAGTGAAGTACTAAGTTGCCATGGTAGCCCTGAGGATCATGGGTTCAATTCCCATTTGTGTGTTGAATCTATTTGCTCTATGTCTGGGTTTTTTATATATATACATATTTATATATTTAAACGTATTTATGAATGTATACAGTATCTGATTCCCATAGCGACTCCTGTATTGGCGCCAGATGGTTCTGTCACATATGTGTCCAAATTTTAAATAAATCATATAAGTTTTATTTATTTACTAGAGATAGAGCGTCTCGTGGGCCCTCGGGGTTGAGTACCACCGTCTTGTCTATTTCGCCCGGTCCGCGCAGCGAGCCGTTGACGGAACAGATTGACTTCTGGAATCTCTTAACCTTAGACACTCGAAATACCCCGTAGCAGTATACTCATATTTCCCTTACTGTACTCCACTAAGTTGATATGGAGTTTAGACCACTAAAACCTTACCTATCGCTATCTTCTATGTAATTTGTGCATTTTTTTGTCAATAACTCGGCAATTCTCGTTTCACAATACACGATATTATCAAGTAAACTCTGTTTCTCTAGTAGTAATGTCTTTTTATCATAATGTATTTTGTTTATGGGCATTTTATTTGTTGTTTTCTAAACAATTCCTTTCAATTAATGTATACACTTTTTGAGATGCTTAGTTTCAAAATAACGCCATTTTTCATGACGTTGTTCGTTACTGTTGCCAGTGATTAAATAAAAAAGGATCTTCTACTTTTTCATAATGGCAATGGGTTTCATGAGAGGCATTGTAGCTCATTAGAATGCAATTGATAAAAAATATATTTAAAATAGATTTTTACCTATGAAATTGCTTTTAACAATGCTGATCATTCCAAACGTAATTTATATAAGATAATAAATTATAAATTCGAATGGGTTTTATTTTAAAAATATGAAGTTATACATATTTTCAAATTCAGTCATTTATTTATTGATTAGTGTTTTGTTCTCACTATATTTGTATCTTTTTCATCAATATGGACACGATAAAAATACGTAATCAGGGAAAACAAGTTCTGTCGTGGTAACAATGCCGCATAAATGAACACGAGTGAACACTCCAAATGAACGAACTACTCGTTATTAGTTTGAACGCTTCCGACGCGGAAATTTTGATTTTAAAAATGAACTCTGTAGTCGCTCGGTAACTAAAGTCAAGCACAACGAATTAAAGAGGATGGTGGAAGCTGACGATACTAAATCTACAGCTGAGTTAGCAGCATCTTGTAACAATATCATTAGCAAAACAATAATGGTCAATTTATTACGTCCTCCGAGGTTTTTTTTCTCATTAAATATTGTGCGGTTCTATTGTATCCGAGCATATTAAGCTAACTGTAGCCAAATCCAATTGGAACGGAACTAACCTGTCAAAAATGTCAAAGTCAAATTCGTGACACGATAGTAAATAAAATTAAAAAATGAAAAATCATTTATAAACAAAAAAACCTTTCATGTTTAGTATGTAACGTAATAAATAAATAAAAAAATGAATATTAAATTAAAATACAGGAACCATCCAAACACGTTTCATGAATAATATAGGTTATGGAAGATTTATTACGACCGTGTGCCTTCTTACACGACCAACAATTTTTAATTGAATTTAATAAAGTAAACAAAAACTAAAAGAGGTCATAGTTCAAATCAATTAGTGCGTTGCATTGTTAACATGTCCGTACCGAGTTATGCAAGTGATATACACAGAAATTCTACTGTTTGAGTGATTCATAAAAGTGCTAAATAGTGATATGGGGCAATCCGGCAGCGCTATACCTGGTGAGTTTATAATTACGTTCTAATTCATCCACTAATTAATGCTAGTCACGTTTTTACTGTACCGGAAGTTGTTCGTTCCGGAAGTTTTACTTGAAAATGTAAACATAGGTTTAATGTGTTGCTAAAGTATTTCAGGTTACAGTTTGTGCTGTTGCTGCGTTTTTAGCTAAATATAAAAATGGCCTAGCCTGAGCAGGCTGAGTATTTTCTTTTTTATCGTTGCCTTAAAATAGACAGATTCGTTCTAATGTGTATTTGTTTCTGAAACAATTTTTTTTTCTACCTATCCTGGTTGTCTTGTGAGGCTATGTCAGCGTAACCGAGCGAGTAGGTGAGTTTACGGGGCTCTAACCTGACGACGTTGCTAACATTGGCCCTAGCAAGAGCAGTGCTTTGCAGAATCTACCACAGGATCGGAAATGCAACCCACTGAGAAGATCCGTTGAGAAACTCAGTAGGCTGTGTCTATGGATTAAGCTATAATCACATTGAATTAGAGAACAGGTGAAATTAGTGTAACGCTTTTTTGTTATTGCTTTGGAATAAACTTACGGTACACCCAGTGCTGATGTCACTCGAGTCTATAGACATCGGAATCGCCTTGGCGGTCTGAGTCTGAAATATTAAAAAGGTACTGATGAAATACATAATAAGAATAGATAAGTAATTCAGATAAAACATTACTTCTTCAGGTAATGTATTAATAAACAAAAATGTATAAATTAATAATTATAAATATATAAAATAATTATGTGTAATATCCTATTTTAAAATGCTATTATTTAGCATCAGAGAATGCTAGCAGGCTGAAATATTCAAATAACCAAATTTCGTGCTTGGAAATTAAAAAATTAAGGAATGAACCATGCATTACTGATAAAAAACAGAGCAGGGTCCCTGGCAATATTGGGTGTTTGTAACTTAAAAACAGATTAGTTGAGTTGATGTGTGCACAAAGAGCTTTTGTTATCAAAGAGGCTATCGATTGTTGGATGGCAAACCCGCTAGACTGACCTGATAAAGGTAGTAACTGAGTCCACCATGGTCCAGCATGCTTGAAACGCTTCAAATAATCCTCGAAAACATTGGGGTCCTAAGGAATATCCTGTATGTACATCTTCAGATCTTTTTTTTTATTTTAACGCCGGTGTAATCCATTTACGGATACCTGGTCGAGAGGGGTAACAGACCGGGTTATGTCAGACTCCGGCGCCTCTAGAGAAGAAGAGGGAGAAGAAGGAGACCAAAGTCCTCCTCTTCTTCCACTTCCTACCGGGAGACTACGCCTTGAGAAAAGAACGCGAGGCGCTGCGCGGCGTCTACCACGCAGGACTCGTCCCGCAAAACCGACTACCGACTAAACCCCATCGCTCCACCACTCCGACTCCACGAAACCTACGGTACCGCACAGTGCGCGCCAAAGGCTCGCCATCGACATCTTCAGCCCTACCGCAACCAGTCTCACAAGATTACCCCACTAGAAAAATAAATGAAAGTTTATAATTCAATGATAGTACAAACAGGGACGTCTTAAATCAGACTGGGGCCCTTGGGCACACAAGAATTTGAGGCCCTTTTGGAAAGTAAAAAAAGCGAATTATAATAACATTTTTTTATTGAGTATGACCATTTATTATAGGTAATCAAATGCAGTATGATATAACATGTCATTAATGATATTAGAATGCTGCTGGTTTTTTGGCTACGATCATGATAACGGAAACCGCTAGATGGTGTACTTAGTAAATTAAGTAGGATGCGTTTGGAAATATTATTAATTAGTACAGTTGAAATAGTCATTGATATAAAGGCGTAGTATATGCCTTGTAAATACATTCTGATAAGATTACTGATTTGTGAAAAAGTAATGTGCCCAACAAAAATGATTTGAGAATAATTGTGTGAGAGAAATTGTCGGTCCTTCGGGGCCCCCTGTGAATGGGGGCCCTGGGCACGGGCCCCGTGTGCCCTTATGGTAAAGACGGTATTGAGTACAAAACTAATATATAGATTCTCTCTCCTACCTATACCTATAACCTATAAGCTATTGGATAAATAACTCATTTTTAAAACTTTTTTTTTTATTTCTCGCTTTTATACATTCAAATTAATTTTAATATTATAAATCTTAAGTAATAAACGTAGGCAGTACATTCTTAGTTCCATTGTCGGCAATGAATGAGTAAAATAAAAACGATCATAAAGTTTGAAAAGGTTCTTTTTTCGAACAGCTGACTTGATCAGCTGGTTTGCATGCTTTTTTCGTGGACCCCGCACGTGCATCTTAGAATTTAAACGGTTTGTAATTTTGAACCTTAACACCGAGGCGCGAGATCGATTTTCAAATAAATAACTTTGAAAATGTGAATTATTTGTTATAGAAAATTGAATTCATGTGCTCAACTCTTAAGGTTATTTTCGTCAATCAAGCGGCTCGCTATTGCAGAAATTGCACAAAAGAATTCCTTCTTTGAAAAATCGGTTATGCAAAAAGTTTTTTTTTTTCTTACTTTCGATCAGCTGGTGTCTCGTGTGCCTTTCTATTCAAATCAGTAGATCTATGAAAAGTGTCATCGAACGATATTTTGAATTCTGCGGCTATAGTCGGATTTTTTATTAGACGAAGTAAACTGACGTTTACTGTGTTGTCAGGTTTTGATGAAATAAAAATAGTGTTGTGACAAAGTGAACGATTGAAAAAACTCCTGAATTAATGAAATTGCCTCGATTGTCTAGTGAATAGTTGGTGTGCTGAATTGCCGATATCGGGTACGGGGTTCGTATTTTAGGCGTGCTTTGTACATACCAACGAGTTTTCGACGAAATATTATGTTTCTATAGTATCTACCTGTACTGAATACCGAGTGTTTTAAACATTAAGAAAAACATTGCGAGGAAGCTTGTAAGACTGTCCTATTTCCAATACATCATATAGTTGAAATTATAGATGTATAAAATATAACAATTATAGGTATGTAATGAAAATAAAAAAACTGATTGTAGTTACATACTACTAGTAACATATATTGGAGCACTTTAATACAATTTTATTGTAAAATATAAATAATATTCTTTTATAGTTTGAAATTAATGATTAATTCTTCACACTCATTGTTCATTCATGTGATTGAACGAGAACTGAACGCATCACTATTACTTTAAATATAGCAACATTATTTCACAAAGTGACATTAGCTACTGTCAGCTAGCTTCGTCTAATTAAAAATCCGACTATACGTAAGAAACATTCGCTCCTTAGATTTATGTTAGCCTGGTACCTGCGGGTATTGTGTGAACGAAATTAATGGTTTCTTTGAGTTGTCTGTTCGCTCGGGATACATGATGTTAAGCCAGAATCACGTTACGAACGAACATTAAATTAAATAACCATTTACCGTTTCTCGATCCACCTGCTCGATCACATTTAGAAACAAAATGAGATGAGTGCGCGCGCACCTGTTTCTTGAATTCTTATGTTATTAAATACTCTAGTATTAGTGTTGTGAGTTTTAACAAAATCGATTTCAGTGTTCGAGTTTATTAAAATCGATTATAAATGGTGATTAGTGGTGGTAGCACGTCTTGTGAGTTTGCACGGGTAGGTACCACCACCCTGCCTATCTCTGCCGTGAAGCAGTAATGCGTTTCGGTTTGAAGGGCAGGGCAGCCGTTGTACTGTAAAAACACTGAGATCTAAGAACGCATATCTCAAGATAGGTGGCGGCGTTTACGTTTTAGATGTCTATGGGCTCCGGTAACCACTTAACACCAGGTGGGCCGTGAACTCGTCCACCCACCTAAGCAATAAAAAATAAAATAAAAACCTTTGTGAATTAGATGTAACTACGTATCTCTCTCACACCATTATGGTATCAGATCATGGTCATCAAACATTTCATACACAAGGTCTTCTCTTCCCATTGGAATTGAAAGGGTTCCTGGAGATTCTCTGCAACAGCCTCCCAGCGTCAAAACTCCACTTTGATGGAAGAATCCTAATATTTATTTATTGTATATGTATTTTTCTGTTTATACATCCCTTTAAATTCATATCCAAACTTTTCTTTAGTAATATTATAAACTAGCTGACCCGGCAGACTTCGTAGTGCCTCAATCGATAGATAAAAGACCTAAACTTCTGTGTTAAATTAACTTAAAACAAACAAAAGGAATCCGTCCGACGGGGGACACATCAAAGGAAAGACAAAATTGTTATTTTTATTTAATTCCGAGCATTTTCATTCATTTTTCTACCTTTTAAGCCTTCCCTGCACTTCCACAAATAATTCAAGACCAAAATTAGCCAAATCGGTCCAGCCGTTCTCGAATTTTAGCGAGACTAACGAACAGCAATTCATTTTTATATACCTAGTCAGGTCATAAGTATTGTCACACAGTAAAAACTTTTCTATTAGAATGCTGGCCACAAAAAAGATTATTAAATTCGAATTTCGAATTGTTCATGAAAATAAAAATGTATACTTTTAGAATTTTACTCATTTTTAAATATGGAGTGGACGCTTAAAGAAGACCGTGTTGCAGTTATTGCGTTGCATCGTTGCGGTTACGCGCCAATTCAAATTTTTAACATACTGAAAAATTTGAATATAACCAAAAGATTCGTTTATCGTACCATCAAACGATACAATGAAGACTCTAGTGTAGATGACAGGTCAAGAAGTGGTCGCCCTCGGTCTGTTAGGACTCCAGCAGTGATAAAAGCTGTGAAGGCGCGAATTCAAAGAAATTCCAAACGTAAGCAGAAACTGTTGGCCCTTCAGATGGGGTTAAGCAGAACCACGGTGAAAAGGGTGTTAAATGAAGACTTAGGGCTTCGGGCATATCGAAGAAAAACAGGACATCGTTTGAATGCTCGTCTAATGGACCTGAGACTGAAGAGATGCCGCGCTTTGTTGAAGCGGTACGCGGGAAAAAAATATCGGGAAATTCTTTTTTCAGATGAAAAAATTTTTACCGTAGAAGAGAGCTACAACAAACAAAATGATAAGGTGTACGCACACAGTAGTGAAGAAGCGAGCAACCGTATTCCGCGTGTCCAACGAGGTCATTTTCCATCCTCGCTCATGGTATGGTTGGGAGTTTCTTATTGGGGCTTAACAGAGGTACATTTTTGTGAGAAAGGTGTAAAAACGAACGCAGTTGTGTATCAAAATACAGTCCTGACGAACCTTGTGGAACCTGTTTCTCATACCATGTTCAATAACAGGCACTGGGTATTCCAACAAGATTCCGCGCCAGCTCATAGAGCGAAGATGATGAAACATTTCATCAATATGTCAGGAACTATTCAAAAGTATTTAGAAAAGTTTGTTTAGCGGCAAAATCTTTACATTTAAGTGATTTAATAAAAAATGCCCCTGACAAGATAAAGATGACTTGGAACATCATTGGTAGAGAAAGTGGAAAAGTCAGAAATAGCCACCAAGAATTCTCATTAAAAATAGATGATAAATTGCTAACTAGTCATGAAGATGTGGCTAATGCTTTTGAAAAGTTTTTCTCTGACATTCCAGTTTCAACTACCACTTCTCTAAATTCATCCCCCACAGCAGCTGAAATATTATTGCATAAACATGTCAACAAATGTAATGAAATTTTTAAATTTAGGAAAATTAATTCAAACAATATTATAAAAAGTTTTAATAGCCTTAATGTAAAAAATACAGCTGACTTGTGGGGAATATCAGTAAAGGTTTTGAAGTCTGTAATAGACATTATTGCTCCTCATCTTGCTAGTATTTTTAATGATTGTATTAGGTGTGGTGTATTTCCTGACTTAATGAAACATAGTAAAGTGATTCCTCTTTTTAAATCTGGTAGTACTGATGACCCCTCTAACTATAGACCTATTTCAGTACTCCCTACGTTGAGTAAAATCTTTGAAAAAATAATTTTGACACAACTTTTAGAACATTTTAATTCAAATAACCTGCTTCATAATAAACAATTCGGGTTTACCAGGGGTCGCTCTACAACTGATGCAGGTGCTTATCTAGTCAAAAATATTTTTAAATCTTGGGAGGAATCACATGATTGTCTTGGAATTTTCTGTGACTTATCCAAAGCATTTGACTGTGTTGAACATGAAACATTGGTGAGGAAACTACATCACTATGGTATTAGGGATGGTGCATTGGAACTTATTACTTCCTATTTATCAGGACGGATACAAACAGTAGATGTGAAAGGTAATAGATCTTCAGGTACCTTGTTGAAAATGGGTGTACCTCAGGGTTCCATTTTGGGTCCTTTTTTATTTCTAATATATATAAACGATTTACCTAGTTTTATTGAGTCCCGACACGAGGTCGTATTATTCGCAGATGATACATCTTTATTATTTAAAATTAAACGACAATTACAAGTCTATGACGAAGTGAATGATGCGATTTCGTGTGTGGTTCATTGGTTCCGTATCAATAACCTATTATTGAATAGTAAGAAAACTAAATGTATTAAATTTACTTTAAAATGTATTAAACCATCTTTAAATGTGAGACAAATGGATAGTGATGTAATTGTTTCTGAGGAATCATTGGAGCTTGTTGAGTCAACCGTATTTCTTGGTATAACAGTGGACTCCAAACTGCAATGGGGACCTCATATTCATAAATTGGCGAGTAAGCTCAGCTCTGCAGCATACGCAGTAAAAAAAATTAGAATGTTAACAAACGCGGACACGGCTCGTTTAGTTTACTTTAGTTACTTCCACAGTGTCATGTCCTATGGCATTTTGCTATGGGGCAATGCGGCCGATGTAGAAACGATATTTATTCTGCAGAAAAGAGCTATACGCGCTATTTATAACATGCACTCAAGGGAATCCCTGAGGGAGAAATTTAAAGAAATTAAAGTTCTCACTATGCCATCCCAGTACATTTTTGAAAATTTGATGTATGTTCGTAAACATATTGAGGAGTTTCCTAAAAAGTCGGACATACATAATAGAAATACTAGGAACAAACACAAGCTTGTTGTGCCGATGAGTAGGTTACATAAGATAAGAAATTCATTCGGGTGTTTGTCTGTGCGCCTGTACAACAAAATCCCACAAGATGTTCAGAACCTACATATACATAGGTTTAAGAAAACTGTTAAAGAACATCTGTGCAATAAAGCTTACTATAAAGTCAATGATTATCTAGAAGATTGCACAAAGTGGGAATGAGTTGCTCGCTCCGGGCATTTCAATATTGTAGTAATTGTTACGTTATAATACTCATTGTAAAAAACTCATATTTAAAAAAAAATGTAATATTAAAAAATTAATAAATAATAATTGCTTATTAAAAAAAAAAAAAAACATGCCCGCTGAGTTTCTTGCCAATTCTTCTCAGGACGGAGGCTAGTTCTTGTGAATTGGCGGTAGTTCTTTTGACGTTCAACAAGTATGTACTTTCATTTATGTTGAATAAAAATTTTTTGATTTGATTTGATTTGATTTGATTTGATTTGATTTGAAGAGCACACAAGACTGGCTGGCAGCGCGTGAAATCGACTTCATCCGGCACGAAGACTGGCCCTCCTCCAGTCCAGATTTGAATCCGTTAGATTACAAGATATGGCAACACTCGGAGGAAAAGGCTTGCTCAAAGCCTCATCCCAATTTGGAGTCAGTCAAGACATCCTTGATTAAGGCAGCCGCCGATATTGACATGGACCTCGTTCGTGCTGCGATAGACGACTGGCCGCGCAGATTGAAGGCCTGTATTCAAAATCACGGAGGTCATTTTGAATAAACTTTAGTGTCATAAGAATCTATGTTTTGTTAAGTTCATTTTGGTATATGAATGGTTACATAATGAATAAACTTGTTTCAATTATTTTACATTAAACATGTGACAGAATTTATGATCTCACTAGGTATATAGATTGATGTGAAAGTCTGTTTGTTTATACCTTACCTGTAATCCCAAAATAACATCACACATTCCCGCAACACATTCACATAACATCACAAAAACAATGACATGTCGACAACGCAGGGGAAACCGCGTGTAACAGCCAGTATTAGTAATAAGTCCAGCTTGGAGCGGAAACAATGTGTGTTATCTATAAGCACCCTCTTTGAGGTCAATCTGCCAAAGTCCACCGTGTATATTTGACTAATAAGCACGCAATAAATAAACTTAAAAATAAATTACACTTAAAAATAATATTCGTCAATTTTCTCGACTCTACCTTCGACAAAGCGGCACGACACGAGAACCCTCTCATCGTGGCCGCCGGTAACTACATTCCCGATCCTGCGGACAGAATGGAAAGCAGTCGACGTCGCCCCAAAAACGTCATTACGGATCCTCCCGATCCACTAACGGTGCTTTTTAGGTACCTCAAGCACCGGTCATCGTTCTCGTCGAACCCGTCGCTTGCGACGAAGGGCTCGACGAGTAAATTAACCCTCAGACACAGCCCACTGAGTTTCTCGCCGGATCTTCTCAGTGGGTCGCGTTTCCGATCCACTGGTAGATTCTTGCTAGGGTTAGTGTTAGCAACGTTACGCTGAAATAGCCCCTCAAGGCTATCAGCTTAGGTAGGGAAAAAAATCGACTCCTTTCTATATTTGTCCTTCTCCCACATCCAGTGTGTCCGGCGCGGCATGTCCTCGTGTCGTGATGCCAAGGGACCACACGCCGACGTCACCCCTCCCCAGGCCATACCTCCATAGGGCAGTTCGTTGCGACGCCGCGACGTGCCGTACATAGGGAATTTTCTATTTCTTTAACTTAATTACCACATTTAACAATAGCTAGTTATCAATATTTGTAATTTCAATTGTGTTTTCAATAGCCAAAGCTATGTACATTGGTACATTCAAGGTCCCGCAGTAGTCGAAATTCGACTATAATTAATTGGAATTGTAAGTTTGTACACTATTATGATTGTATTTTATACTTCTATAATCACAAATTTCGCCAAGACTACACTATAAAAAATATTAACAAAGGCAAACAATATTTAATCTATTCTCAATTTGACAACAGACGTCAAGAACAAAAGTTTGACAATAAATAGTATGCATGCGTGTGTGCGTCAAATACATGGTATGTAGTGTGTGTAATGTTTTCTTTATTGATTTAATGTATCTTTTATGCATTATTTAAAAAAAATATTAGCATTGTGCACTTCTTCTCTATATTCTCTATAAGTGTGGAAAATTTCATACTCCTCCGTCCGCGCAATTTTCGTAAAAAGGGCAAAGTTTTTGCTTCACATATTAATATATAGATTTGCTGAGTGCACAAATACTATTTAGATTGCAATCCAGATTAGATCTAGGTACTACTTGTACGATTTAGCATGTTCTGTAATGATTGTAATTTGTTTTGTGCATCAATAAAATAAAATAAAATCGATTTGCCTTTGCATTATACAATCATAAAAGCAATAAAATTTTGAATTTTCACCTCTCTCAGTAACTAATTAAAGTTCATTGTCGCCAAACAAAGCAGGCTCCGTCTCCGCTCAGGATTGGAAAAGAATCCATATTATAATACATAATACTTAACGCATTCACTGACAGATATGTGACAACGATTTTATGTTGTGAAAACGCATTGAATTATCGCAGTGAGCTTAACTAAGTTAATTCGCTTAAAAAAAACATTTCCTAAGTAATTTAAAAGAAAGTCAAGAATTATTTTAACGTTTTTTTTTATTCAAGAAATCCGCCATATTGTAAATGCCTCGAGAGGCAGCGGGAATGATGACCTTTTCGCAAATGCTATTAAAAAAAAAAAGAAGAAAAAAAACTTCGCAATATGGCGTGTGTGGGTAACAGCTACCAGTGCGCTCGAATTTCAAAATTAAAGCCTTAAATGCACTCAAAGTTAAATAGTGCTGGAGTAAGAGTCGATAATGTTATTAACACTAATATTCACGGTACGGATAAGCGCGACTCGTGATTCCCAAAAGACAATAAGAAATCGCCCACAGGGTATATTAGGAGCAAAGTAACGATTTTTTAAGTCGCACTGTCGACCTTGTCACTCTTAAACTCTATTAGCTATTGTAATTCTAATGACTAGAGGTACTGTATCGGATTCCCGGTGGGAAAGCCTGGGCTGGTCCTCGACGCGACTGCACTCGCGAGTAAATCTAAGCCGTCCTTTTATTGCTTATATGGGTGGACGAGCTCACGGCCCACCTGATGTTAAGTGGTTACGAGAGCCTAAAGACGTCACTATGTGAATGCCACCCTAAGAAATGAGGTTTGAGTCTCATTTGTACAAAATGCAACGCATTATAGATTCGCGGTAGAAATAGGCAGATTGGTGGGAACTACCAGTGCGGGCTCAGTCAATAATAAACGTGGAGTTAAAAAAAAACTCAAATCATTAATATTATCGACACGTCCCCACATCCCTATATCAGCTGTGCGTCTAGCTTCGTGATTGGTCGAGGGACACGCGACGGCGCGTGCCTACACGACAGATGCGAAATTCAAAATTGGAAGCTTATATTCTCTTTTTTTTTTTTTTTCGTTCCGTTCAACCCGCGACCTTCCCCGTGCAGCCTCTCTTTATTTTATGAGAACAGCTGGTGGTCCGATATGATGGTATGTTATTTTTACGATTATTATGTTAATTATTGATTTTATTTAATATTCGGTAATTGTAATACGATTTGACGTACCACGTAGAGTTATCAGTGGGTCAGTGGGCGGTAGTAGCCGGTAATGTCCGCCAATGGTATTCTTTGAGAATTATAACACCTCCTTCTTTGAATGGTTTTCGGTTTTTTTTTTCTCTCTAACTGTTAGCCTTGAGAGGCTATGCTAGCGTAACTGAGTGAGACTTCGTAAAGAGTACTCGATGGCATTGGCTGTTTGTAAGTCTTGGTGGCCGTAATCGAGCGACCCGTTGCCTAAAAGGCCTATAAAAAAAAGCCATCGAATATATCACTAATAGAGCAGCCGTGATCATGACTTCCGGTCTTATGCGCGCGTGCATCTGTCACAAGATGGAAGCATTATTTGAATTAAAACGCCATGACACCTTTCTAGCGTCGTTGTTTGAATAACAAAGCGGATAATTTTGACTTTTTCTGTTTTATCGTGAACTAGCTCACGGCTCGTCGGGCGTTATATATGTAGTTATAAGAGCCGATGGACATCAACGAAGTTAATGCAGTAAAACGGCTGTCTCCTACGTACGTGTACCTACTCGCGCGGACTCACAAGACGTCCTACCTCCAGTAATTACGCAATTTATAATTTTGCGGGTTCGATTTTTATTGCACGACTAGCTGACCCGGCAGACTTCGTAGTGCCTCAATCGATAAATAAAAGACCTAAAGTTTAGTATAAAATAAACTTAAAACAAACAAAAGGAATCCGTCCGACGGGGGACACATCAAAGGAAAAACAAAATTTTTATTTTGATTTCATTCCGAGCATTTTCATATTTATTTACCTTTTAAGCCTTCTCTGGACTTCCACAAATAATTCAAGACCAAAATTAGCCAAATGGTCCAGCCGTTCTCGAGTTTTAGCGAGACTAACGAACAGCAATTCATTTTTATTTAGGTATATAGATAGAGATAGATAGATGTCAAGAGATAAAAGGTTTTGGCGACATTTTTGCAACCATATACACAGGAGAGAGCCATTGAAAGGTATAAAATGTGTAAAAAAATATTCACCTATTCAAATGTAGTAAACTTAATTGAAGTTCAATTAAAAATATCGAACTGTTGATGCTGATCTATACTTCTATATTAATATTATAAAGAGGAAAGATTTTTTTTTGTTTGTTTATATTGAATAGGCTCCGAAACTACTGAACCGATTTGAAAAATTCTTTCACTGTTTGGAAGCCACACTATTACCGAAGGACGTAGGCTATGATCTTTTTTGAAAAAAAAAAAATTAGGGATCCTTACTAAAACTCCAATAATGTAACCCAAGGTGTAAAAAAATTACCTAAAAGATTTGTTTGTTTGTTTGTTTCGAATAGGCTCCGAAACTACTGGACCGATTTGAAAAATTCTTTTTCCATTAGAAGCCGACATTGTCCCTGATGAACATAGGCTACTTTTTTTAAATTTTTTTTTTGTTTCATGTGTGTTTTAATGTTTCCGAAGCGAAGCGAGGGCGGGTCGCTAGTGATAGAATAAAATAATGTACTACGACTTTATAGAACGCATTATTATTTACAAAAAGTGTTGCGACAGCATATGTCTAACTATTATAGTTGTGCCGCAATAATAAGTGTTCTTTTATTTTAAAAAATAAAACAACGTCAAATATCGTTGAAATTTTTGTTAAACCTAGTACCAAATAAAACGGACCTTTAATTACAAAGATAAATGTCGCTTGTAAAGCGAAATGTCGCTTGTTCCGAACAGCCTTTCGCCCCCTCGGTACAGTAATGCAACGCCTTAAATATCTCGAGTTCATTGTCGGTCGGATGTAATTGACCTTTACTGGGTCGCAAGTTAAGTAATTAGTCATTACATTAATTGTTCTAAATTAGCTAAGTTCGAACGTATCTGTGTAGTAGTGTTACGTAATGCTGAATGCATACGGTGAACGAGCTCACGGCCCTATGTGGTGGTAAGCGACCAGAGCCCATGGACAGCAGGAAAGTAAATGCCGGCGTCCAATTCGAGATGTGTAAGTCTTCATTTTAGTAGTAAAATCGCTCCCCTACATTCCAAACTATAATGCATTACTGCTTCTCGGCATATATAGTTCGTATATCTAGGATCTCAAAAGACGACATTGAGATTTGCAAAAAAAAAAAAGTTGTTCATGTCCTATTAACCTCTGTTCGGTTTGAATTCGATTTGGAAGAAATATTAGTATTCGAAAATTTAAAATCCGAATGGATTCACCAAAATGAAGAAGTAAATATTTAAACAAGAGTTAAAAACTTTTTAAATTACGTGAAATTGTTGTCAAACGATTTTTTATTGTATTTTATAAAGACATGCAAAAAAAAATACTAACTAATATTTAATATGTAACGATAATATAATAATTAGTGTAGGAATATGAACACGACTTTAAATTAACTCAGATGTTCTTACAGTATAACAAAACAAAACAATTTTTTTTTCAAAATATCCACCAATAGAAGTGTAATTTTTAAACACCGCATTGAATATTTTCTGTTAGAGTGTACCAACATTTTAACGCTAATATTAAATTTCAAAAACATTTCCGAACCAATGGAAGTCTAGGTATTCTTATTACAAACACACAATTTCATATTTATTTTCTACAGTGTACCAACATTAGAAAAGAAAATGCGAATTTCAAAAATACCCCACATTAATAAATGTGTTGATAATTTTGGACGCGGCATTTTTTTTTTGCTTTACATTGTTTTATGCCGACATTAGAAAGTATTAATTTGTAAAATATCTCCAATAGAACTGGTAGGTACGTACGTATTGCCAACGTAACAGATGTGTGAGCGCACCTTGCGTTAAAGAAATGCGCCTGTGTTCTTTTTTTTTCTTAATTTTCGCCATCTGCCGTCTATCCGAAATCGATAGACCCTCGTTAGGTAGGCAGAATTAAAGGGAGTGCGGATCCGCTGAAACTGGTCATGTTTTTGAGTTCAAAAACCCTTATTTTGAATACGAGTGTTGTGGCCCCTTGACGTATCATACGATAGCATTGTCGCGGTAGTGCATAGTCTGTTGTTAGCAGGCTACTACTTAGTAATTTACTGGTGGTAAGGCTCAGGAATCGCTTGGGTAGTAAATGCGTTCCCGTTCCAAGGGTGGGGCAGCCGTTGTATTGCAGAACTGGTATAGTGATGTTAGGAAGTCTTGTGAGTCCGCACGGGTAGGTACCACCACCCCGTCTATTTCAGCCGTGAAGCAGTAATGCGTTTCGGTTCGAATGGGCAGCCGTTGTAACTATAATAAGAACTTAGAACTCATATCTTAAGGTGGGTGGCGGCATTTACGTTGTAGTTTTCTATGGGATCCAGTAACTACTTAACACCAGGTAGTTTGTGAGCTCGTCCAACCATGAAAGCAATAAAAAAAATAAAAATAAAAAGAACTGGGACCTAAAATTCATGTCTTAAGCGTTCCCATTTTATAAATTAAAATAAATAAGGGTGATTTGTGCTTTCATCCAAACATGTCCTTGGGGCAGACAAAGAGTGTCCCAATCACAAAGCCCCCCTTAAACAAACTAAAATTAGCTCCAGACGAAACGCGACATCCCTTTGTCTCGCGGATGAAAAAAAAAAAACAAGTTGACATATTATTATCTCCTTGCACTATTTTAAGTGGCAAATCTTGTTTAAATGATAGTTTAAAGATGTAGAGATGTTATATTTTACCTCTATGAATAATTTCGCACAAGAAAATCACTTTTTTTTTATTATTACTTAAGTTCTTGAATGTTCCTTAAAAAAAATTCATTCGTTCGATTAATATGGTTTTAAAAAAAAATTAAACAAAATCTATTTTTACAAGTTGGCTCCTCATTTTTTTCTTTTCTTTTTTTCGATAGGTTAATAATTTTTTTTACTATTTGTTTGATCAATTAAATTTTATTATTCGATTGTCTTTATATATTTTTATTTGTTTTTTTCCGGAATTAATTTATAGTTTTTTTTTATTATTATTATTACTATTATTACACAATACATTGAGTCACGTGTTAAATTGTTTAACTCATTAAATTAAAGATGATATTCTATGTTTTTAAAAAACAGATTACTTAAGGTCTAGACATTTTTTGAATTGGACTTAAACTACATAGAGTACGTTTGGGGCGGAACAGTGTTACTTTTTTTTTATTTTTTATTTTTCTAATTTTACCGTATACAAGCGATGAAGCGGCTTATGAATAAAATAGAATGGCACTCATTGTTTTTTTACCTATAAACTACGAGTTATTATCAGCTTAACCTTACAGGACAATTAATGTATACAAAATTCGACATTCTCTTTGGGTTTTTTTTAATGAGCGTAAATGAACATGATTTTTTTTTATTGACCTTGCAGAGTAGTTTTTGCAGACGAGCAAATGGCCCACCTGATGGTGAGTGGTTTCCGTCGCTCACGGACATCAGCTTTTTTTTTTCCTACCCAAGCTGAGAGTCTTGAGAGGCTACTTCAGCGGAACCTTAACTAGTAGGTGAGCTCACGGGGCTTAAACCTGACGGCGTTGCTAACACGAACCCTAGCAAGAGTCGCGCTTCGCAGAATCTACCACCGGATCGGAAACGCGACCCACTGAGAAGATCCGGCGAGAAACTCAGTGGGCTGTGTCTGTGGGTTAATTTACTCGTCGAGCCACGGGTTCGACGAAAACGGTGACCGGCGTTTGAGGTACCTAAAAGCACCGTTAGTGGATCGGGAAGATCCGAAATGACGTGTCTGGGGCGACGTCGACTGCTTTCCATTCTTTCCGCAGGATCGGGAATGGGACATCAGCAATAGCACGAGCAAAGCCAAGCCGCTGTCTACCAAAATATAATTCTTATAGTATATTATTATGTAACGGCAGGGCGTTATTTTTCGTTCGTATTTCGAAAACGCGAAGCGTCCAGTGGATTCGTTTGCTTCAAATTCTGCGAATCAAAAATTTAACTAGTGCTGTTTTGAGGTTTTTTTTATTGTTTGGATGGGTGGACGAGCTCACAGCCTAACTGGTGTTAAGTGGTTACTGGACATAGACATCTACGACATAAATGCCCCACCCACCTTGAGATATAAGTTCTAAGGTCTCAATAGTTAATAGTTTCTTTAGTCTTGTATAAAAAAAAAGCATCTCCTAATGATCTCCGGGCCGTTGTTGTTGTTGAATGAAATAAAATTAATTCAATACATGAAGACACTGTCCAAAAGTAATGGCAGTATATTAAAAAAAAAATTAAAAAAAAATATACAGTAGAGTTCACGGCTCACCTGAAGCGTGAAGTGTGGAGCGACTGTAATAACGCAACTGCTCTCTTGCGTCTCGCTTTAATATAGTGCGTGCGAAAGAGACAAACGCTAAGGGCACGTTTTGTATGCGCGCGCAGCTTTCCCGACGTCCCCGCGGCGTCAGTCGAGCGTTACGCTTCGTAGTAGTCAGTTGGTTGTCGTGTCGCGTCGTGAGCGATCGCAGCCGCCGCGTAAATAAATAATAATAATAAAATAATCAAAAGTTAAAAAGTGATGAATTAAACTGTCCCACGTAAATATCAAGTTAAATCGTTTAAATGATGGGCGTTGGTGGTTGTGTTAGCGTTCGGCAGGCCAGAGGTGTGTGCCACTGCCCGGCCTGCCCCAGGTCTTCAGGACAGATGCCCCCTCAGACCTTGGTCCTACCTCCGATGGCCATGACGGAGCCGGAGACTACCCCGGTGAAAGACAAAAAAGGATCGAAAATGAAAGTTTTGAAGAAAATCAAAAAGAAAATAGGCTTAGGTGAGCGATTGTAATATAACTACCCTTTTTTTTTTGTTTTTTCCTACTTATTCTAGTAACTTCTAGGGGCCATGCTAGAGTGGGTGAGCTCACGGGACTCTAACTTGACGACGTTGCTAACACTAGCCCTAGCAAGAGCAGTCGCTAAATCTACTACCGGATCGGAAACGCGACCCACTGAGAAAATCCGACGAGAAACTCAGTGGGCTGTGTCTGTGGGTTAAGTAATTACCCTCTGTTTAATAGAAATATAAAGTGTGATGAAACTACCGATTGATTAGTGGCCGAAATGCGTGGGATGTCTGTCCCGTGCCGTTGAAGTTATTGTGATTCCATCAACTTGGATCATGTGGGCTTCAGAAGCTAATAATCTCTGCTTTGTTCATACAACAAAAGATCACCTTTAAAGATTTATAATGAAAATTTAACGGCCATTAAATTAACAATGCATTAATTTAATTTTAATCACCCACATTAGGGAAATCATTTGATGCAATTATAATTCTTTATGGAGGTATTTTAACGATATGGTCGGTCAGCTTACTAATTGTTTTAACATTTAATAATTGTTCGATTTGGAAGGGGTAGGAAGGAAATAGCTTTTTTCCCGACCTATTTCCTGATAGTCTAAGAAGCTATTCCAGCTACGCCTTGACGGGTAGGTGAGCTCACAATCAAATCAAATAAAAAAAAAATTATTCAACATACATACTTGATAAACGTCAAAAAGAACTACCGCCAATTCACAAAAACTAGCCTCCGTCCTGAGAAGAACTGGCAAGAAACTCAGCGGGCATATTGTCTTTTTTTTAAATATGTATTAGATTTTTTTTTTATATTTTTTTTTACAATGAGTATTATAACATAACAATTATTGCAATATTGAAATGCCCGGAGCGAGCAACTCATTCCCACTTTGTGCAATCTTCTAGATAATCATTGACTTTATAGTAAGCTTTATTGCACAGACGTTCTTTAATAGTTTTCTTAAACCTATGTATATGTAGGTTCTTCACGGGCCCAATCTAAGAGGATTTGCTAACACTGGCCCAAGCGAGGGCAGAGCTTCTCTTAATCTACCACCGGATCGGAATCGCGACCCACGGAGAAGATCTGGCGGGTAATCTAATAGAAGCCAGGGCGTGGTATCCTCGAATACCATCTCGTCTCTCCCCGGGACGTGGTAAAAGACTGTAGGATTCTTTGTCTATTTATTCGTTAGTAGTCTAAGAGGCTATTCCAGCTACGCCCGGTCGGGCTCAACCTGAGAGAAATTAAAGGATTCACCAGAGAATGGACAACAGCAATCTCTTAGTATTGTAACGTAAAACGAACCAAATTTACTGGTGGTAATTGCACTCTCCCACAATAGCGGTAGCTAGTTAACATATTTTAAAGTGTAGCGCACATCTTGAGATGGGAGTCTGACATTCGTGATGATGTCTGTCCGATTTCTAACATTGGCTGAGGTCCATGGGCGACGGTGATCACTCACCATCAGATGGGCCGTATGCTCGTCTGACTGCAAGGGCAATAAAGAAAACGGTCCGGCAACCACTTAACATCAATCGGGCCGCCGGCTAAAATAGTAATATAGTCACAAGTTACCAGGAAACCATGATCTGCGAGGAGATATTAAACAAGATAGTTTCATCTGTCAGTTTAATAATTTTTTCTGCTACGCACCATCCGACTTTGGAATGAGCTCCCCTCCACGGTGTTTCTCGAGCGCCATGACATGTCCTTCTTCAAACGATGCTTGTCGAGAGTACTTAATGGTAGGCAGCAGTTTAGCTCTGCCCCTGACATTGCTGTAGTCCATGGGCGACGGTGACCACTCACCATCAGGTGGGCCGTAAGCTCGTCTGCCTACAAGGACAATAAAAAAAAGTAATTAGGAGTAAAAGTACCAGGATAACATGAGATACGTGGAGGTATGTTATGTATAATTTAGAACAATTTTGTTTTGACAAATTACCGCCAAAATACATTACAATAGGTACCTATTCTGAGGTTGTGAATCCTCAGCTGTCCGTGGACATCACTGACTTAGACTAAGCTTTTTTTTTCTCTCCAACTTTTAAACTTTAAATTGTTCTTCTGTAAAGTTACAAAAATGTCGCTTAATACACAAATGGCCTTTCTTTCACCCCTCGATATATGTGTGTGTACATATATGGTATTATAAGGGATACGTTCCGTACGTGACAAAATAAAAACATACTTTAGTCGTAGTTGTAGTAAGGTCAATTTTCTTTAACAATAGTAGAAGTTGGACCATTTTTTTAATATTATTAGAAGTTGGAATTCTACCGTGAAGCAGTAATGCGTTTCGGTTTGAAGGCTGGGGCAGCCGTTGTAACTATACTTAGACCTTAGAACTTATATATCAAGGTGGGTGGCGCGTTTACGTTGTAGATGTCTATGGTCTCCAGTAACAATTTAACACCAGGTAGGCTGTGTGCTTAGTGCGAGTTTCTGGACAGAATGGAAAGCAGTCTACGTCGCCCAAAACACGGCATCTCGGATCCTCCCGATCCACTAACGGTGCTTCTAGATACTTCCAGCACCGGTCACCGTTCTCGTCGAACCCGTCGCTTGCGACGAAGGGCTCGACGAGTAAATTAACTCTCGGACACAGCCCACTGAGTTTCTCGCCGGATCTTCTCAGTAGGTCGCGATTCCGATCCGGTGGTAGTTTCTGCGAAGCACGACTTACTAGGGTTCGTGTTAGCATCGTCGTCAGGTTTGAGCCCCGTGAGCTCACCTACTAGTTACGGTTATGCTGGAATAGCCGTTCCAGGCTACCAGCTTAGGTAGAAAAAAAAAAGCGAGTTTTTAACGTTCTCGATAACGTAAAAGTTAACTCATAATTGTATGCAGTTGAAACAGCGTCCCTAGCGGCTAACGTAGGCAAACGTTCCGACTCCATACAAAATTGAGTTAACTTTTACGCTATCGAGAACGTTAAAAAACTCGCAAGCACGCTAAATGAGCTAATTAAGCGCTCCGTTTTGAAAGGTGGGGATTCGGACTCACAGTTATTGCCTAGAAGAGCAGGTGGATTATGAACCTCATACAAATATATCGGCTATTTCTTTAATTACGCTTGCTATGAGAATCGAGGAAGATCTCAAGACATCTGCCGTTGATAAATGCGACATCTAAAATGTTATATTGAACAGCTGTTTTGGAAGCCATTTTGGATTCTTTTATTTGTATTACTTCATGATAATTAATGTATCTATAGAAGTCTACCAATAAAGGCGGTTGGACTAGGTGAATATGTTTGGATATTTCTTTTTTTTTTACCAAAAAATTGCCTGCAGGGAAATGTTTACGTTCAATCTGATAAGGATTGGGTATGTGTCTGTGGACATCACCACACTCATTCGCTTTAAGAGGTGAACTCGTAAGTAAGTACCCAAGTAATTAGTTTAAAAGTTGTGCAATCTATACAATAATTGTGTGCGAGTTAACTTTATTTAATTCATATCCGCGATCTCAGGGTAGGTACAGTTACTGCTTTTTTTTTCTACCTAGCCTTAAGAGGCTATTTCAGATTTTCCTTGACGTGTAGGTGATCTCACGGGGCTCAAACCGGAGGTATTAGAACTTAGAACTTATATCTCAAGGTGGATGGCGCATTTACGTCGTAGAGGTCTATGGGCTCCAGTAACCACTTAACACCAGGTGGGCTGTGAGCTCGTCCACCCATCTAAGCAATAAATTGCTAACACTGGCCCTAGCTAGAGCAGTGTTTCGCAGAATCTACCACCGGATCGGAAACGCGACCCACTGAGAAGATCCGGCGAGAAACTCAGTGGGCTGTCTGTGGGTTAATTTACTCGGAGAACAGTGACCGGGAGGTCTTTTTTTAACCCAAAAATTGCGTGCAGGGAAATGTTTAAGTTTAGTTTGATATGGATTCGATATATGTCCACGGACATCACCGTACTCATTCGCTTGAAGAGGTGAACTCGTAAACACAAGTAATTAGTTAACAATAATTGTTTGCGATTTAATTCACATATTTGATCTCGGGGTACAATTACTGCTGTTTGTGATTACTTCCAATATGTCCGTTTTCGGGACCATTAATTACCAAGGTCTTTCGAGACCCACGCCACATGTCTGGACCGACTCTGGCTCTGTCAATAACAATGACGACTGCACCGACCCGTTTCTATTGTACCAGGAGCTCAGAATGTGCTAGGAGCATAATACTTAACACCCGCTGTGACGTCACGCAAATTCGAAAACGTTCTTTGTTTTTAAAAATATTAGGAAAAACATTCGAAATTCGAAGACACTGATGTTCCACATCTGTTTTAAATGAGCAAATGGCCGAGAACTTGTACCGACTCGCCCTCATTGTGTCGACTTCCGGTCGGTTTCCGCACATCCGGTAGAATTAGTTGAGAACAATAAGTAATTACTTTTTACACGTCATTTTTGGTTTTGGTAATGAAAAATAATAAATTGGCTGTGTGGGGCAGAATATTGACTTTGGGGGTTAAATGTTAATGAGAAGATCTTCCATGAGGTGTCAAAGATGCTTAGTTGACCGACGCTCTCAATGTGATTGTATAAACTTTTATAAAAATTCGTAAATTATCTTGAAAATGTCGTCAGCGAGATTCAGTGTGCTTTAGTGCGAGTTTTTTTTAACGTTCTCGATCGCGTAAAAGTTAACTCAAATTTGAATGCAGTTGGAACAGCGCCCCTAGCGGCAAACGAAGAGAAGCTATTTGAGTATAAAAGTCGCATTATGCACACAGGTATACATTTAGGTAATATCTTGTGTTCTTTGACAGCCATAGTGGTCATTATAGGGTTGCCAGACGTCCCGTATTTTAGGCTTAGTTTAAAATGTCTGGATGGGACTGACTCTGTCCCATATTCGAACCATACGATTACGAGCATAATAATTGTATTGATTTTTATAAATATGTTCAAATCGATAAAAATATGTTAAAACTGACTTGCTCCCCGGAGATATGTCAAACAAAATAAAGAATGTCACTACATAATTTTGTTTTCTCATTTGTCCCGGGTAAAAAACTAAATTCTCATATTTTTACGCCTACTTAAGCATTTGCCCCATAAAGGATGAAAAAAAATCTGGCAACCCTGGAGGTTAATAAAAAAAAACGTGACGAAAAATCGTTTTTAGCGTTCCGTCATTATACATAATTAATTAATTATTGGTTTACTATTATTACTGCTTCACGGACGGTCGTGCCGAATGAGTCTGTCGTGAGTATTGCTTAGATAGGTGGACAAGCTCACAGCCCACCTGGTGTTAAGTGGTTACTGGAGCCCATAGACAACTACAACGTAAATGCGCCACCCACCTTGATATATAAGCTCTAAGGTCTCAGTATAGTTACAACGGCTGCCCTGCCCTTCAAACCGAAACGCACAGCTGCTTCAGGGCAGAAATAAGCAGGGCGGTGGTACCTACCCGTGCGGACTCACAAGAGGTCCTACCACAAGTAAAAATGTTCGGATTAGTCGAACTTATAAGTGAAATTTTAAGTTTAAAATATTTTACGTAAGGCGTACGTGCGAAAAGCCTGGCAGTAACGCAATGGGGAAACAAATGTTCAAGAAGGCTTTGAAGAAAAAGGAAACAATAGGAACAGCTGGGCGCAGCTCGACATTCGGGACGAAAGAAAGAAAAAAAACAGTATAATGTCGAACGCAACAGCTGATTGTGACGAACGCTTAGGGATGGTACTACGAAGTTTTTAATGTGAAATTTAAATGCATATTACGTTTGGGTAGGGTAAGCACATGACACAAACCAGCTTTCGAGCTTATTAGACTTAAGCGGGCGACTGACGTTTACGGCAGGGCCCGTGAAACTGCGATACTATTAAAACAAATATTTTTTTTTTCTTTATGGAAACTAGTGACATCTTGTAGAGGATGCCTCTAAACTTATACGTTGTTAATTATTGTATATAACTAAATACGGAAAATAATAAAATAATCAATCATACAAGTATTTGTGTTATAGGCAAATAGATTAAATTTTATCAATTTGTGGTTTCTGAAAATTTACAAAATCCGTTATCTACATATATAATAATATGTAAATAAACATGAATTGCTGTTCGTTACTCTCGCTAAAACTCGAGAACGGCTGGATCGATTTGCCTAATTTTGGTCCTGAATTATTCGTGAAAGTCCAGAAGGTTTAAAATGTAGATAAATATGAAAATGCTCGGAATTAAATAAAAATAACAATTTTGTTTTCCCTTTGATGTGTTCCCCGTCGGACGGATTCCTTTGGTTTGTTTTAATTTTATTATATACAAAAGTTTAGGTATTTTATTTATCGATTGAGGCACTACGAAGTCTGCCGGGTCAGCTAGAGTACTATTATAAAAACATAGAACTATGTTTTTCGTTCAGTAAATGTTTTATCATAGCTTATTATACTCGTGTTTATAATTGCGGAAATGTTTTTTAACGATTCGTATCAGTTAAGATAGATTTTGTGATCCAATTAGTGTTTTTAAATTTACGCGACTTTACTGGTGGTGGTACGGTGGACGTTCTTGCACGCATTGAATCTGATGGATTTGTACCCCATTTTTCTACCTATGCTGGTTACCTAGGGGCTTATAGCAGTTTAAAAGAGTGAGTAGGTGAGCTCACGGGGCTCTAACCTGACGACGTTGCTAACACTGACCCTAGCAAGAGCCGTGCTTCGCAGAATCTACCACCGGATCGGAAATGCGACCCACTGAGAAAATCCCGCGAGAAAATCAGTGGGCTGTGTCTAGGGGTTAATTCGCTTGTCGAGCCCATACATGACATACCTAAAAGCACCGTTGGTGAATCCCATTTAACGTGTGAGATACACGTGTTTCTATATTAAAGGAGTATTTTTTCACATCAGTGCCTCTGCTCTCTGCAACGATCGAACTACAATGCTGAAAAATAAACTGTATATAAATAATTTCGAAACATTAAATTAAGTTTCTTTGACAACCCTAACATTTCAAAGAACAAGCTCACATGAGATCCCGTTTTCAAACAGCTGTTCTTTACAAACGCACACGCAAGGGACAGCAATAGCTCGGCTAGCGTGTTAGAGCAAGACGCGTATAGGACATGTGTATCCAAGATAAAGTAAAGTACTTTTGATTATGTATTTTTGTGTAAAAATTTTTTTTAACGCAATTTCAAGTTCAACGTACTCTATATTCTACCGTAGAACAATTTTGTTGAAACTTCGACATTATATTGCACATTATATTGCCATTTTAGTTAAGAATGTAGGGGGGGAGCGACTGATATACTAAAATGAAGACTTGGACACATCTCGAATTGGACGCCGCCGCGCCGGCATTTACTTTCCTGCTGTCCATGAGCTCTGATCGCTTACCACCAGATAGGACCGTGAGCTCGTTCTCCGTATGTATTCAGCATTACAAAACACTGGTGGTAGGACTTCTTGTGAGCCCGCGCGGGTAGGTACCACCAGCCCGCCTATTTCTGCCGTGAAGCAGTTATGCGTTTCGGTTTGAAGGGCGGAGCAGCCGTTGTAACTATACTGAGATCTTAGAACTTATATCTCAAGGTGGGTGGCGCAATTACGTTGTAGATGTCCATGGGCCCCAGGTAACCACTTAACATCAGGTGGGCTGTGAGCTCGTCCACCCATCTAAGCAAAAAAAAAAAAAGACCATTAGAATTGAACTGGCGTAATCCAAAATTCTCGTTTTTTGGTAAACCCCAAAAATGTAGGTAATTGAAAAAATTGTAATTTTAATCTTTTAAGCCTTAAAGCGCGCACCTTAAGGCTTAAAATATACGCTTGATTTAAAAAGAGACGGAAAATGTACTTTGTACTTTTCTAAGCTAACATTTAAATTTAATTTTATAAACTGATAGAAACCACTTTTATAAGTCGTTCGAAGTATTAAAACACATTTTTTTTTAATTTTTAGTTAAGCCACTTCAATTCTATAAGTGTGATATCTTTTTCTTTTTTTATTGCTTAGATTGGTGGACGAGCTCACAGCCCACCTAGTGTTAAGTGGTTACTGGTTACATTACATACTCGTCCTGTCTCTTTCTTTCGTTAAGCAGTTAACACTCCGATCTCACGTCTCAACGGGAACATTTACGTTTTGATGATGTCTACAAGAAACAAAATGCGCGTTAAAAAATACATTAGATCTCTGTAAAGTCGGTTTAGGGACGATAGTTTTACGTGATAACCATCAGTAGCGGAACTATTCGAAATGCTAGCTCTGACGTCACGCGAGAAGAGAGATAAATTTGTCACAAGCTAACGCTTGGATCCATCGTGCCTCTCTCTCGCTTGTTCCGCGCTATGGAGGGTAGAGGTAAGGAGAACCGTCTCATATGGGAGAGGCTTGAAAAAGTGTCCCACTTTCAACACTAAATAACAGTTCAAAAATCCTCCAGAATGGCGCTAGCATAGGCACAGGGTATGATAGGAATTGAGCAGTCGTTAACTGATTGAAGTATGCTGAGTTTGGAAATTGAATATATTTACTGACTAGAGTAGTTAATGACAGTGTAATATACAAGACATCACATGTTTACGTAGTCCAAACTAATTTCGTTAATATAACCAAAAATTATTGCTGTGGTAAAACGTGGAGACATCGATTGCATTTTCTTATCAGCTTTAAATAAAATACTTTTTGTGATTTTGTAGTGCTCACAGTTCTTTCGTCTTTTTTTATTTCTCTATATTATTCTCTAATAACTGTTAGCGCCTTTTTTAAATTTACCCGGTTGCTACTGTAGCGCCGCCCTTATTTAGCAGATTTTAACGGACACTTTTTCACACACAGAGACGGTTCTCCTTACCTCTACCCTCCATATTCTGCACTCGTAGGCTCAGGCGGAACGTGACACTTTTTCGTGCGTGGCGTCGGTATTCATTGGATTTATAAAACGTTATCACTTCAAAAATAGCAACTACTTACAAAAAAAAATTAAAATTGCTACAGTTTTATTTCAGCACACACGCGCCAAATTGCAAATTTGCGTAATATTTGGTGTTACCTAACTTTAATCTACAACGGTCCGTTCGCGTAGCATTTTCGAAATTTCGTAATTCGAACACAACATGAACGAACGTCAGTGTTGGTTCCGAGGTTAACCGAATTTAGCCGAAGCTAGCCGAAGAGGTATAATAATGCGGCAGGGCTGTGTCGTGCTCTCACAAATTACATTATAATAATTATTATATTATTAGAGGCGACTTCCTCTTAAGTCAAAGTCGATGGGCGGAGCCATTGACGACGAGCACTCACGTGGACTCGTGACGTCATCTGGAGGGGCAACTCGTCATCTGGAGGGGCAACCGACCGACCAGCGGGGACATCACGCCACCTCGGATCACTTTTGCTGGAAGCGCGCGCAGCGTTCACTTGTCTTAGATTTAATATTCTGTGTCGATCGTTCCAACCCACTTTTGTATTTTTTTATTTATTCAAATTATTAAGCCGTTGCTAAAATCAGAAGTGGGATAGGGCTTGTGCCCTATCCGCTTTTGGGTTATCCTGGCGTAAAGTTTATTTTTAAAATTTGCATTAAATTAACAACGTAATGACCGATATACGTGTAACTGGAAGCAGGGTAGGAGGACGCTCGCATTCGCCGAATGTTCGAGACCAATATTGGAGAATAATATTGGCGCGTTTAATTGCTTAAAACTCAAATGTGAACGTTGCGCGTGAGTCGAGCCCGCTAGGGTCGCAGATAGAAGACGCACGTCCCTCGACCGCGGACGGTGGTGGCGCCGGACCCGTGGTGGCGTTGGGAATCACATCACTGCCGCCGTCAGAGTCCCGCGCGTACGACGCTACAGACAGGATCATCGGAGCATTAAGTGCACTGTCCAAAGTAAGGTCGAACCATTTTTATATTTCTAATTTTGACCCCAGCGTTAATGATATCGATTCTTGGTGCGAAGTAGATTTTTTTTGTCGGATACCCTCTTATGAAATGTAATAAATCACCAAGTAACTAGCTCAACGACTTTATCACAACCGACCTTACGGTCTATTTTTATTGACGCGATAGAACATGTTGGAGATTGAATGCTCAGTTTCGATGGGTGGAAATAACATTCGAAGGGTTCAAAATGTTACTAGTCGGCACACTCCATCAATACGTCAATCAGACAACAGTCCGACTGTCCAGGTCGGTGATCATGCAAACGGGACGCCGTGTTGTTCCATCGCCGTGTCGATTGTACCCGCGTTTGAGAATAGATGTAAAATAGTTCCACCACGCGTTGTGACAATAAAAAGGCAACTACCACATCAGCACGGAAGTTAACCGAATCCATTAGATTCGTAAATTCAGATCGAGCTCATGGTTACTTTATTTCTAAGTTTTACCCTGCCGTGCAATACATAGACACATTGTGTAAGGAAGTAGAATGGACTAGATCCTTAACTGGGAAGGCACTGAGTATTTGTCACGAGTTTTGGGCTGTCTTAAGAGTGATGAGTGTACTTGGTTACACGTGTGATTGTCTAGTGACCGGACGTGGGGTAACTTCGTAAAAGACTTTAAGCCGTTGTGTCCGCGAAAGTTAGAGTATGCCAATATTCTTTATAATGCTATGCAATTAGCATCAGATTGCTTTGCCTCATACGTCGAGTGCGCCAGGAGATCGTTGCTCTGTATTAAGATGGTCAGAGGTCTGACTGACAAACTCGGAACTTTAATAATGATACGGGGCATAATGGGCCCTCTGGTTGACTCGCGAACGCTAGTCTACAGATTCACGAGTTGATTTAATTTTTGGTGGAGGTCAGGTTAGGCCGAGTCCTCGTAGGGTTCAGGCACTAGTTGAGTCACCAGTGAC
This sequence comes from Bombyx mori, assembly GCF_030269925.1. Lineage (NCBI taxonomy): Eukaryota > Metazoa > Arthropoda > Insecta > Lepidoptera > Bombycidae > Bombyx > Bombyx mori. Next base: position 17,980,865 of record NC_085130.1, read on the forward strand.
GCGTAATGTCAAACATTCTTGGGGTTGACTGCATGCTTCCAGAGATTTACGTGGTAACATAGTTCACGTAGATGTTGTAACGTGGTAACATAGTTCACGCAGAGATTTACGTGGTAACATAGTTCACGTAGATGTTGTAACGTGGTAACATAGTTCACGTAGATGTTGTAACGTGGTAACATAGTTCACGCAGAGATTTACGTGGTAACATAGTTCACGTAGATGTTGTAACGTGGTAACATAGTTCACGCAGAGATTTACGTGGTAACATAGTTCACGTAGATGTTGTAACGTGGTAACATAGTTCACGTATATGTTATGACGTGGTAACAAAGTTCACGTAAAGGTGTGACGTGGTAACGCAGTTCACGTTACGAGTGTATTAGCTTGACATGTTAACTTGGCCATGTCAACCAGACTTTACTCTCACAGTATATTATACACCCGATATGGTAACAGTGCCGTGTCGTCAGTACATCTAACGTAACTCAACAAGAGCCTACTATACATGAACACACTGAAATGTGATGTAAAATGCTCACAAGAACTACTAACTTTTACTAATGGTTCATGGTACCAAAATCATGATTGTAATGCAAACAATCTATTTCTATGACGATATCATAGAACACCCCGATAGCAACGCTGTGCACACAGTGAGTCCTGCATCGTCAGAGATTGAAGACGGTCATGACATCGAGGTGAACGTGGACGTCCACCAGTCAGGAGAGGCCGTATTAGAGGCGACTTCCTCTTAAGTCAAAGTCGATGGGCGGAGCCATTGACGACGAGCACTCACGTGGACTCGTGACGTCATCTGGAGGGGCAACTCGTCATCTGGAGGGGCAACCGACCGACCAGCGGGGACATCACGCCACCTCGGATCACTTTTGCTGGAAGCGCGCGCAGCGTTCACTTGTCTTAGATTTAATATTCTGTGTCGATCGTTCCAACCCACTTTTGTATTTTTTTATTTATTCAAATTATTAAGCCGTTGCTAAAAATATTATATTCACATGCCAAATGTGTATTGCTTACACGAAGCTTATGTTCAGATACGCAGTCACACAGTCATACAATCTGAGGAAACTTCACGCATTGCACATTTAAAATTAATAATTAAACAAATAAATAATGGTAGGTATGTATTCATTTAAGAATGCGTATTTACAACGTACTTACTGGCTCTCTGTTGTTTGGTAAATAAAAAAAGGACACGTATTGCTCTTTAACTGACTTCAAAAAAGGAGGAGGTTCTCAATTCGACTGTATGTTTTTTTTTATGTTTGTTACCTCATAACTTTTGACTGGGTGAATCGATTTTGATGATTCTCTTTTTTTATTAGATAGCTGACGCTTCCCGTATGGTCCCATTACAATTAGTCCAGTTCTGATAATGGTATCCAGAAGAAAACCATATAAGTCTTGAATTTGCATTAACTATGCGCGACAAACAGATGAATAACTCAATATCGCGCCAACCGATTTCGATGATTATTGTTTTTAGTGTATATTAATTTGTTTTGGAATATCTTTATTTTATTTGAAGTCAGTTTTTGTTGAAGCATGTCTATTTACAATTATAAATTCACCAATTCCAAAACTTACAAATTATGTATTTATTATGTATTATTTATTATTATGTCGATATATCGAGGAGTGAAAGGCTGTTTGGTTTAAGCGATATTTCGCTAACACGTGACGTTTATCTTTGTAATTAAAGTTGCTTCTTATTTGGTATTAGCATCGACAGTTAGATGTTTTTTAATTGAATTTTAATTATGTTGTTAAGTCAATTAATTGGAATAGTTGAAGAAGTTTTTTTTTGTTATGATATTTCTTAATTTGTAAATGGTTCTCCTGTAAAGTTGCGAAAATCACCTGTCGATATAATTATAGGTCTAACAGCTAACTTCAATGCAATCTGAGTTTTGTTGTGTGTTTTTGTTTCAATGAATGAGTATTTTGTATACTACTAATCTATTTCTAGTTGTACCCTGTACATTTGTAAGGAACGTCTCCGTAATCTTTATATATAAAAATGAATTGTTGTTCGTTAGTCTCGCTAAAACATAAGAACGGCTGGACCGATTTGGCTAATTTCCGTCTTGAATTATTTGTGGAGTTCCAGAGAAGGTTTAAAAGGTAGATACATATGAAAATGCTCGGAATTAAATAAAAATAACAATTTTGTTTTTCTTTCTATGTGTCCCCCGTCGAACGGATTTCTTTTGTTTGTTTGAAGCTTATTTTATACAAAATTTAGGTCTTTTATTTATCGATTGAGGCACTACGAAGTCTGCCGGCTCCGCTAGTATATAATAAGCGAATTGTTATATCAAACATGATGCATTTGTTTTTCGTGTGGGAATATCCCATATTTTTTTCGGCTTAAACGACAGGAAAACACTATCGAAACGTGGATCTCATATCTTAAAACTAACGATGTTCCCGTGATAACTTATCACCAGTCGAGCTGTGATCTCATCAGCCCATCGAGAAAAATAATTAAAATAAATCAAATAGTGAACATAGGAGGCAGCCCTATAAAAATTCAACACTAATGATCGTGAGAAAACGGAGCGAGCGTTATAGAGAGATACGTTTGTATGAATGCGTTCGAAATTCCAAATTCGAAAAATTATGAATTTAGTACTACTAATGTCTGTCGCTAACCGTCGCGTCACGTTGTCTTGACTTGATTTTTTTTAATGTTTTTTTTTTTATTGTGTTGGTAGCTCCTATACATTGCGTTCGATATTGTTTTTAATGCTAACATTTTGGCGGGAATTTATTCTTAACGGAGGAATGATATAGGCTATTATTGCGAGATTTTTGATATTTTATAGGGGAGAAATTTAAAGGTTAAAGTTTTGAAAAAAATATAATAACAAATAAAAGTTCTTTAGCTATTGGAATGGAGTAAACTTAATTGAAGTTCAATTAAAAACATGGAACTGTTCGTACAAATACCGAATAAAACGGACCTTTAATTGCAAAGATAAATGTCGCTTAAACCAAATAGACTTTCACCCGTCGAATTATGGTTGGGTCAGATTACATTATATTAAAAAATTTGCAATCTTTGCTTCAGATTTTGTAGAACATCGCACGCACCGACAGAAAGTACTAAACGTTGTACTAAAATAAAATAAAAAATAATAAAAATTTAATGTAACTTTCCAAAGTGTTTTTAGATGATAAAAATTACATTTAGTTTTTTTTTTTGTCTCAATACTTATATTTTTAAATTCAATTCAAATTTCGGAACCGGAACGAATTCGAACAGAGCAATTCGAATTTCGAAGTCAATAACACTGGAATTAGGTACACCATAAAAAAAAATATATTACCGGCCCATGGGAACTAACTGCCTGTCTAACACAATATTCCGCAAATCTTCCGTCCCTCTCTAATGCTCAGGATCGGAGTCGTCCCGTCTCTTTCCGACGGGCGTGCTTAGAATACTAACATTGTCTCGTTTTTTTTTATTATATTAGATTACGTGAAAAGATTGAGGGAGATTTGCTTTTTAAAGTTTGCTCTTTTTTCTCAGATGACGTATTGACCTGACTCGATGTTGAGTGATTCACAGATTTACTTGAGTAAAATATATTATTAATGCACACGCGAAAGGTATCTCATATATTAATACGTGATTTTTATTTTTTTAAGCAATAATACATGAAGCTTACTGGTGGTAGGACCTCTTGTGAGTCCGCACGGGTAGGTACCACCGCCCCGCCTATTGCAGCCGTGAAGCAGTAATGCGTTTCGGTTTGAAAGGCGGAGCAGTCGTTGTAACTATACATAGACCTTAGAACTTATATCTCAAGGTGGGTGGCGCATTTACGTTGTAGATGTCTATTGGCTCCAGTAACCACTTAACACCAGTGGGCCGTGACCTCGTCTTGGTCTTGGGATAGTAGTGATCATGTGTTTAAAGAGTAAAAAAAAATGGAGAAAAAATTATTATCGATTTTTTTTATACTTAAGACACTTTACTCTTATTGTCATTAAGTTTGAGAATCATTAAACTTATCAACCCTATTTATAGTAAAGGGAGTGTTTTTACTGCCAGTCTTATTTCCCGGTTATTTCTGAACGCTTATACCGTTATAGGTCATGATTTTTTAGCCTGGCAACATTCGTGAATGATAAGAAATAAATAGTAACAATAGTAACAATACAAAAAAAAAGTTTCCTACGTAAGTTTTAATTTAATTTTGTCAAAAATCAGTATTTTGAATTGTTCCGCGGAAAATGAAAAAAAAAATTTGTATCACTAGCGGACGCCATCGTGAGAACGAATTCTAAATTCAAAATACAACAGAGAACGTCATTTCGTTTTACAAACACGAAACTCATTATTCAAACTCGACGGTACCTTATAATGCAACCGAGAACTTACTGTCGTAGTCTTATCGACGTTGCACAGAGCGCATTTTCCTTTAAAGCGATACCAAAATTAAAATTGTATTTTTGAAAGTCAACCAAATTACATTTACGGGAATATAGATTTAATGATATCAAGAATAAAGTACATATTCTAATGGTTTAATTTTCATACTTTGCATACTAAAGGTACGCTGCTTGCTGTGTGAATGTATTCTGGTTCATTTGCAAGATGTTTCGCTTCCGGGATATTGGTTCTATTGAATTTATTATAAGTAATTTCACCTGTTTTTGGCACATTACGAGAACGCTTCCGCCAATAACAATGTATTTTGAACGGGCGTTCGAAATATGATTGAACGTTCCTTGCCTTTATGAGCGCCTGGTACTTGTTACTGTTTTCTTTAGAGTGTTGTGCTCCTGGTCTTGCTGATATCCATGAGCGACGATGACGACTTACCATCAGAAGGGCCGCGTGCTCGTCTGCTTACAAAACATTTATTTAACTAGTCCCTTGTAGTGGAAATTCGACTATAATTAATTGAAATCATAAGTTTGAACATTATTATGGTTCTATTGTCAAAGACAACTTCTATTATCACAGATTTTACAAATATTAATAAAGACAAACAATAATAATCTATTCTCAATTTGACCAAAGACTAAATAATAAACAAAAGAGTATGTATGCGTGTGTGTACATAATGTATTTTCATTGATTTACATAAGTAATGTATTTTTTATGCATAATTAAAAAAAATTGACATTCTACACTCCTTCTCTATATTCTCTATAAGTGTGGGAAATTTCATACCCTCCGCTTGAACAATTTTCTTAAAAATCGTTACAAAGACTTTGCTTCACGTACATATTAGAAGATTAAAAGTAATTTTAATAATTGATGAAAAAAATAATCGATATTCACAAAATCGATACGTGTCACCGGCTGACATAATCGTTACTCTCCTAGTATCGAGATGCGAATGTAATCGATACATCGGAAAGGTGAAGTTCCCACGGACCGTGAGACTCGGCCGTTGCCACATAGAAAGGGTAACGTAACGACGAAAGTCGATTATGATCATTAAAAGCATTAGACATAAGAGCTACTTTCCGAAATTGAACTCGATGATTAACCGTCATGATGTTACGTTTAGTACTAAATTTTTAAGGCAATTATGTACTTTTGAATGATAAATAGTTTAGCATCTCATAATTATTATGTACGTTTTTATTCCATAGATTTTGTAAGGAGGTTCTAAGTTTTGTATAACAATTCCTTCGACATAATAAAATTAAATATACTTAGAACATAATATTTAAAAAAAGAAAACGCCTTCAAAACGTATCACTTAAAATACCGGATCGAAACTGATTACGATCAACAATTACCAACATTAAAAGATAGACAATTAAAGTAAAACAAAAACATCGCCAACGTTACAATAATGAAATATAACAACATCCTGTCACACGGTACTCGTAATATCAGGCGAGAGCAGTGTTCCATTTTTAAAAACACGACTTTAAAGGCAGTTAGTTCTATTCGTGTGTTGTTATTAAACGCGATGCGTAAGCGAGATGTGTATATGTGTGAAAAGGACGTCCGATTTCAAGAGTAGTGTCTAATTATGCAGGTCATAGATTAATAGGTGTGTTCTTATTTTTTTTCTATTATGGCAAAGGGTTTACTTATGCAAGTTTTTTTTTTTTTAAGGGCGTGATGCCAAAGATTACACTGTCGTTCAGACAAGTTTAGACCTATAAGGCCTCTGATCATTCCCGAGCCCTAAAATGAGGTCTTCAGATAGACGTGATTCGAAAATGATTCTAGAAAAGGAAGATGGTCTACTTTAAAAAAAAACTGACATGTTCCAAAAACACGATTACACTTTCCAAAGTATTTCACTTTCAAAATACATTGCGTGCTCTATTAGCTTTAAAAAAGCGTCCGAACTAAAGAAGCTTTGACACACAGACACATAAATCGAGGCGTTAAAGCTTTTATGAACAACTCTTTACAGCTTTACGCATCTTAAGAGTAGTATTCCGTTTTCCCACGATCTACGAGCAGCGCGGACTTGATAACGATATCTGATCAGCGATAACCTAATCTTACGACGTATCTAGTATTATCGCCTAGTATTTTGACACAATTTCACTGTTAACCATTAATACGGTTTACTTGAGAGCTTAGAACTTATATCTCAAGGTGGGTGGCGCATTTACGTCGTAGATGTCTATGGGCTCCAGTAACCACTTAACACCAGGTGGCCTGTGAGATCGCCCACCCATCTAAGCAATAAATAAAAAAGTAAATTCGTTTTTTCATACCTATTCTAGAGACCTAGAGGGGTCACACTTGATTCACTGGGCGAGTACGTGAGCTCACGGACTCAACCTGAGAGAGTGTTGCTAACACTGGCCCTAACAAGAGCAGTGCTTCGTTGTAACTATACTTGAGACATTAGAACTTATGTCTCAAGGTGAGTGACGCATTTACGTCGTAGATGTCTATGGGCTCCAGTAACCACTCAACACCAGGTGGGCTGTATGCTCGTCCACCCATGTAAGCAATAAAAAAAAAGTAAGTTTGTTTTTTCATACCTATTCTAGAGACCTCGAGGGGTCACACTTGATTCACTGGGCGAGTAGATGAGCTCACGGACTCAACCTGAGAGAGTGTTGCTAACACTGGCCCTAACAAGAGCAGTGCTTCGTTGTAACTATATTTGAGACCTTAGAACTTATATCTCAAGGTGGGTGGCGCATTTACGTTGTAATGTCTATGGGCTCCAGTAACCACTTAACACCAGGTGGGCTGTGAGCTCGTCCACCCATCTAACAATAAAAAAAAAAAGGATCTACCACCGGATCGAAATCGCGACCCACAGAGAAGATCCGACGAGAAACTCTAATGGGCTGTATTTATTGGGTTTTATTAGTAAAAGAAAGTCTTTAAAAAGACATTAATATTATATGTCACCCCACACAATTTTGCTATAAATACGGTCTCCGATTTTGGAAGATCGCATTTGTCTCCGAGGAGGGTACGCGAGAGTTAATTCCGTCGGTGTTAAACTGGGGGCAGATGGCGACACCCAGGGGGATCCCTTGTCTACGGGGGGACGCGGTCTATTTTTGTTTTCATTATCCAATACCCCTCCCGCGACGTTATGACAATGTCTTCGAGTTGATTTAAACAATGCACCTTTTTTTTCTTTCCTACCTATGCTGATAGCCTTGAGAGACTATATCAGCGTTACCCTAGCGTGTAGGTGAGCTCACGGGGCTCAAACCGGAGGTGTCCGGAGGTGTCGCCAACCTGGCCCTAGCAAGAGCAGTGCTTCGCAGAGTCTACCACCGGATCGGAAACGCGACCCACTGAGAAGATCTGGCGAGAAACTCAGTGGGCTGTGTCTGAGGGTTAATTTACTTCGTCGCAGGCGACGGGTTCGACGAGAGCGATGACCGGTGCTTGTGGTACCTAAAAGCACCGTTAGTAGATCGGGAGGATCCTGACTGACGTGCTTAGGGCGAGATATAAGTCCCTTCACCTTGAGATATAATTTCTAAGGTCTCAAATTTTTTCAAAAATTCCTTAGATAAATATGTGAAAATAAGCTGAGCACTTAGATTAAAATGGTTAATATAATTCTAACTTCGTGTATTTTTTTTTATATCCAAAAACATTGTTCTCATTAAAAATATTTAATTATTTTAAGGTAATATCGCCCTTAAAACTGAGTGTAGTAAATACGAAAATTCCATAACAGTCTCACGTCACGCTCGAACGAAAAAAAGAAAAACCTCTTTAAACTAGTTTTAAAAAGCGAAGCGGTGAAGAATTACGTGAATGGGAGACATTTCATAGAATCGTCTAGAATTAAAGAGTGAACGATGTAGGCTTTATGTCTTTGGCTGTAAGGTCGTAATTATAAGACTATAATAATGAATTGGAATTGTAAGTTTGTACACTATTATGATTGTATTTTATACTTCTATAATCACAAATTTCGCCAAGACTACACTATAAAAAAATATTAATAAAGACAAACAATATTTAATCTATTCTCAATTTGACAACAGACGTCAAGAACAAAAGTTTGACAATAAATAGTAGGTATGCATGCGTGTGTGCGTCAAATACATGGTTTTTTTTTTATTGCCCTTGTAGGCAGACGAGCATACGGCCCACCTGATGGTGAGTGGTTACTGGAGCCCATAGACATCTACAACGTAAATGCGCCACCCACCTTGAGATATAAGTTCTAAGGTCTCAAGTATAGTTACAACGGCTGCCCCGCCCTTCAAACCGAAACGCATTACTGCTTCACGGCAGAAATAGGCAGGGCGGTGGTGGTACCCACCCGCGCGGACTCTTAAGAGGTCCCACCACCAGTAAAAAAAGGTTAGCATCAGGTGTACCGTGGGTACGTTTTTTTTTTTTTTGATCTCATAAGAATAAAAAATGTTACAATTCCAAGAATGTTTCTTAGAAGGTCGGTCAACAGCCTCCAGATCTCTCGGTCTCCGTGACCGAATCAAGAATGAAGCGAAAAATCGAATTACGCGCTCCGAATAGATAGAGTTATATACTTACATTTTTTTTTCTTTCAAATATAATTGAATTAAAATTACGAATTGGACACGTTTCGATTTAACGGATTAAGTTTCGGTTGCGTTGCCGGCGCGGCGTGTCGGACAGTCGTGATCGTCCGTGAGCGCCCGTGAGCGTCCGTGATCGCTAGTGAGCACAGCTCGATTGGCGGGGGGAGAATAATTAAGCTCTTAGGAATAGCCTCATAAGCTCTTAGAATTTTAAGCTCTTAGGAATATCTTCTTAAGCTCTTAGACTCTTAAGATCTTAGGAATAGCCTCTTAAGCTTTTAGACTCTTAAGATATTAGGAATAGCCTCTTAAGCTCTTAAGAATAGCCTCTTAAGCTCTCAGACTCTTACGAGGAATAGCCGGAATAGCCTCTTAGGCTAATCCAGCTTCTTAACCTCTTCGGAATAACCTCTTAAGCTAAACCAGGTACTGGGTAGGAAAATAACGAAAAAAAAAATTGGTCTCCAAACAAACGACCAAACCCGGACGCGCCATCTGCGCTGCTTATTACGAGTAAATTGAACGGCCGTCTCAAGGGGCATGTTTGGGGTTCAGAACGCCACCCTCAAGCCACCCTTACAGCTCTCAATATAAGTGGATGTTCTGGTAAAAGTATGTGTTTTTTTACCAGATAGCTCGCTGACTGCGTAACGTGAACACAAATACCTGAATGTGCGAAGTTTTTGTCTTGACTGGACGATACTAATCATTGGATCGTAATGTCTTAATAGTACCGGTGATAAGGTCCTATCTATTGCCGGAGCAGACTGGTTTATTGAGTGGTAAACGTGGTATGGGAAATGCCATAGACCATTTGATGCCTTGAGAAAGGCAAGAAACTGGTTTACTGGTGGTAGGACCTCGTGAGAGTCAGCGCGGGTAGGTATCACCACCCCGCCTATTACTGCAGTGAAGCAGTAATGCGTTTCGGTTTGAAGGGCGAGGCAGCCGTTGTAACTATACCTGAGACCTTAGAACTTATGTCTCAAGGTGGGTGGCGCATTTACGTTGTAGATGTCTATGGGTTCCAGTAATAACTTAACACTAGGTGGGCTGTGAGCTCAGCCACCAATCTAAGCAATAAAAAAAGTCTTAATATTAGCGGTCATAAGGTTCTATCTATTGTCGGAGCAGACTGGTTCTTGAATGGTAAAGGCAAACGCGGTATGGGAAATGCCATGGGCCATTTGATGCTTTGAGAAAGGCAAGAAATTGATGAGGAACCCAAAAAACCGGACTCTGTGGCGTGCAATGTGGCCCGACTATCAAAATATTTGCCCACCCCTAATCTATACGGATATTCAAGTCTCTAATTAAATACGTTATAACGTAATGCTATCGGAGCGTGATTGCTTTTTTTTCTATGCTATTTATTCAAAACGAAAATAGCTGATGTTATTTTTTTCATTCAATTAGGCCCCTAGACCTAAGATCGCAATCTCAGTTATATAGTACAAAAACTGCCTCCACCCTCCAAACTGGATCTTCATCATCATAGTCGGGTATTCTTGGCAGAGCAGTTGTGGTCATGTGGAATCTTTGTTTATGATGCCTTGACAGATGTTCTCCATAGTTCGCGAACTGAGGTTTTGGCGCATGCACTTGTGGGGTTTTGGGTAAGGTCTTTCACCTGATCAGTCCAGCGCATGGGGCTTTGTCTTTGGCATAGTTTTACCATTGACCATTACCCTGAACAACAAGTTTCTAGATAGACTCGCTAGTCGTCGTATTAATGCGTTATTTGAATTGATGCCGTTTTAATAAGATTTTATTAGCTTCAGACGTATGTATGTTAGTTAGTATGTAACGGAATCTTTGAACATGATTTTGACCCCCTTCAAACCATCGGATTAACTCGAAATTTGGTATACTTATTAAGGACCGATGACAATTCAATATTTAAAAAAATTTAGAAAAAATTAAAATTCAATTAAAAAATGAAAAATAAATATTAATATTTAAAAAAATTAACAAAATACGCTTTTATAGAAAAGCGTGGGGTGCATGGTATCAGTAGTTATAAATATTTTATGAACAGATATGAGTAGAAGGGTTATTTTGATAATATCCTGAAAAGCACCCCACGCTTTTTTTTACAATAAAATCATTTTTCTTACACCATTTTTAATTTAAATGTATTAAAATTTATTTTCTATTTTTTAGTCGGATTTTCTATAAAAGCGTATTTTGTTAGTTTTTTTTTGAACTATTATTTATTTCATCGCAGTAGTTGAGTAGGCGAACGATCTCACGACAAATCTGGTGCTTTGTGATTAATAGAGTCCTTGGACATCACATGTTTCGGTCCAAATGTCGAACCTTTATAAGTGATTGCCAACGCCATTCTATGATACCTATCTAATGTGTGTGTCGATGTAAAAAATCACCCCTTTGCTTAGAACGCTAACCGCAAATAGTGGTTTTTCTCTCCTTATCGATCCTAATTGTTATTGTATAGCGTGCGAGCAGGACGCGAGCAGTACGTGTACTTACTGTTTCTAGGCAGCGATGTGGAACTCCTCGTCACGGCTATGACCTGTTCCAGGCTAGTAAATAGCTTTTTTAGGGGACGATATAAGCGTTTGGTATGAGAGTAACTCTTACTAGTTTCGGATAGTCATAGCTTCGACCTCAAGCGTCGTATCGCTTGGGTCACCTGAAACCCAAACGCATTCCAACGCGAAGTAAACAAAGCCAGAAGCGCATGTTAACGTCTCAACATATGCTCCTATGAAAACAAATGCAACAGCTAAAAATAAAGTTTGATATAGTGTTGATAATATTAAACATTAATGAAGCACCTACAGACACAGCCCACTGAGTTTCTCAGCGGGTCGCGTTTCCGATCCGGTGGTAGATTCTGCGAAGCACTGCTCTTGCTAGGGCCAGTGTTAGCAACGCACCCGGTTTGAGCCCCGTGAGCTCACCTACACGTCAAGAAGAAGCTGATATAGCCTCTCAAGGCTATCAGCATAGGTAGGAGAAAAAAAAATGCAATGAAAACTTCTTTAGCATCGTTGTGATTCCGATGAAACAAAAAAGCGACAGTAAAAAGAGACACATAGATTCATAAGATTTAGCGTGGGAGAAAATGAGATAGAAAGCATTATACGGTGTTTCTTATATTCGTGGTTCTCTTTGCACTCTGCTTCATCTATACTTCTATACTAGTCTATACTAGTATTATAAAGAGGAAAGATTTGTTTGTTTGTTTGTATTGAATAGGCTCCGAAACTACTGAACCGATTTGAAAAATTCTTTCACTGTTTGGAAGCTACACTATTACCGAGTGACATAGGCTATGATCTTTTTTGAAAATAATTAGGGATCCTTACTAAAACTCCAATAATGTAACCCGAGGTATAAAAAAATGACCTAAAATATTCTTTACATCGCGTGCCCTGCAAAAACTATTGACGATAGAATAAAATAATATAGGTACTACGACTTTGTAGAACACATTATTATTTACAAAAAGTGTCGCGACAGCATATGTCTAACTATTATAGTTATGCCGCAATAAGTGTTCTTTTATTTAAAAAAATAAAACGACGTCAAATATCGTTGAAATTTTTGTTAGAGACCCGAGTGGAGCCGGAGCGGGCTGCTAGTACTTAATATTCGTACTTAATTTACATTCTGAAGTAATTATCAAACTTAGTATCACTATGATAATTACTAAAACCTACCATTGAAGACATGAGTGGATGAGCAGGTAAGTACCATTTTTAAGGTTTTTGAGAGTTTTTATATTGTTATGAAGGTGTTATGTGCCTATAAACCATATTAGATCTAAAAGCTCCGGATTTAAAGGCTATTTCTAGAAATTGCATGTGATGAAGGGAGTTGTGTACGAAGAAAAGGTACAAGTAAGAATAGTTTCTCGTTTGCCCGTTTTCTCAAAATTAATAAATTGTATCATATCCCCTTCATCCACTTGTGTCTTCAATTGTCCTCTTCCGAAATTTTATTTTCGTCTCAATATCTTGAAGCTAAAATTTTTGAAAGTTTCACTTTTATCCCGTGTGAATTGCAAACATGTTACTTTTTGGAGCTTTGGAGCTTTTGGAGCTTTTTGAGTTTTCGGTCGTGTCAGTGTCATTGTTGATGTCCATGAACAACAACAAACAACATTCGGTTAATAAAGTAAGTGTGATATGAAAAGAAAATTTCGTTCGAAATACTAGGGCGACATAATATCAAAGAACTTAATCCTGGCATTCGAACAATGGGTTCTTTATTAGAGAAATCCCCTTGAGATATTCAACGCATTATCACAGAATATGTATAAGGGGCGGATTGTAAATAAATAGTATATTAAAAGCGGGGGTGGTTTTATAGGTATTTGGGGCGTTCGTCTCGCTTCAGTTACCAGGGTCGCATAAGCTTTAGGGGATTCGAGACGCGACGAAACGTTTTGAAGGCCGTCAGGAATTTTATTTTCGGATTCTAGAATAATCGATTATAACAGCGAATCGAATGACGATTTGTTTGATGTTTCGCTTACCGCGTGTCGTTACGTAACTCTAAATCTAGACTAGATCAACATTGACGTCACGGGCACTAAACTTAGCTTAGGGTCAGCACCAGGAAGAGAGTCTGACGTAAAACATGACATTTCACATTCGTCCATTGCATGTACTCGTCGCCGCTAATGATGCGATGTTCTTTTATTTGGCCGGGTTATTTTCTTTGTGGACTTGGACAACTCCTTCGATGTATGACTGCCTGGTACTTTTGTGTTAACGTTTTTCATTGGCTTATCAATAACGGTGCAATATGCCTGTACCCTTATCAGTTTTTGTGTAACTTGTCATCGGATGTGGTTGTTCCTGAAATCCGGCAGGCTTGCAACCCATCTGTTATTAAGCGGGGCTGCTTATCTATAACGCTACTATGAATACTGCCGCGATGATATTTTTTTTAAATCTAGATTGAGAGGTGATAATATAATAATGCTTCGTCTAGCACTGAGGGTCTAGTAGGAGCCCATGGACATCAGAACTTAAACCATAAAATTCATCTTGAGATATGAGATATTTTTAAAGCATAATTTACTGGTGGTAGGACCTCTTTCCTATTTCTGCCGTGAAGCAGTAATGCGTTTCGGTTTGAAGGGTGGGACAGCCGTTGTAACTATACTTGAGAATTTGAACTTATATCTCAAGGTGGATGGCGCATTTATGTTGTAGATGTCTATGGGCTCCAGTAACCACTCAACACCAGGTGGGCTGTGAGCTCGTACACCCATCTAAGCAATAAAAAAAACGGCTACGGCTTATCAACTTTTTAAATATAACTTACCTATTTCAAGATAAGTTTAATTAAGAAAAGAAAAACAACTCAATATGTTCTACTTATTTCGGTAAATTCAGGGGTCGTCGGAGCCAGGTGTCTCCTTAAATCGAGGGTGGCCCCCGTTTCTGTAACGAGAGGGCGCGTCATTTCCGGCGGAAGTGCAGATCGGATTTTACGATTGTTCTCGTTTCAAAATCGGAAGTAAATTGACAAAAAAAGAAAGAAAAGAAAACCGATTTATTTATCTATATTTCAATCGGTAATCGGACACCAATAATGACAGTTCAAAAATTAGTTAATAGGTAGCTAGCTATCTTAATCTATATATTACATAATACCTGAAGCAAAAACTTTGTATCTCTTTTTAACAAAATTGCGCGGATTGATGGGTAACAATTCTTCCACACTTAAGAGGAGTGCAGATGCCAATATTTTTAAAAATATTATGCATTAAAAATACATTATACATTGACATATTATCTATATATTAATACGTGTAGCAAAAACTTTGTATCCCTTTTTACGAAAATTGCGCGGACGGAGGAGTATCAAATTTTCCACACTTATAGAGAATATAGAGAAGAAGTGCACAATGCTAATATTTTTTAAAAGTAATGCATAAAAGTTACATTAAATCAATAAAGAAAACATTACACACACTATATACCGGCTTGTATTTGACGCACACACGCATGCATACTATTTATTGTCAAACATTTGTTCTTGACGTCTGTTGTCAAATTGAGAATAGATTAAATATTGTTTGTCTTTGTTAATATTTTTTATAGTGTAGTCTTGGCGAAATTTGTGATTATAGAAGTATAAAATACAACCATAATAGTGTACAAACTTACAATTCCAATTAATTAAGTCGAATTTCGACTACTACGGGACATCTGGTAGTAGGTAAATCAATAAAAAAAAATTACTTACACTAACATAATATATTTGACACACACGCCGCATATATTCTTTTGTTTATTGCTTAAAGTAGTGGTCAAATCGAGAATAGATTAATATTATTTGACAATAGTATAGTCTTGGAGAAATCTGTGATTATAGAAGTATAATAATAGTCTTCGACAATAGAACCATAATAATGTTCAAACTTATAATTTCAATTAATTATAGTCGAATTTCGATCACCGAGCGACTACTAGTCATTGTAAATGTCGTAACCGGGTTTTTCCGCTATGATAAAAACGCCAGTATCTTCCCTGGTTCGTGACGTACGTACATACAGAGTTATATTACAGATTAGAGAAGGCTAGGACCTACAACATATCCGAGGGAAACGCAACGCGTGTTTCTAAAGTACATTTTTATCTCAGACACAGCCCACTGACTTTCTCGCCGGATCTTCTCAGTGGGTCGCGTTTCCGATCCGGTGGTAGATTCTGCGAAGCACGGCTCTTGCTAGGGCTAGTGTTAGCAACGTCGTCATGTTTGAGCCCCGTGAGCTCACCTACTAGTTAAGGTTTTTTTTTATTTATTTTTATTGCCTTTGTAGGTAGACGAGCATACGGTCCACCTGATGGTGAGTGGTTACCGTCGCCCATGGACTTCAGCAATGCCAGGGGCAGAGCCAAGCCGCTGCCTACCAAAAAATAGCTTCAGGTTCCGCTGAAATAGCCTCTCAAGGCTATCAGCTTAGGTAGGAAAAAAAAAAAAATTAGTATCGAAGCGAATCAAACCGCGCGGCACGTTTAGTTGTTCTAATGTTTTGTTATTTCGTGGTTAAGTACAGAAACGTGTCGTTCGAATGGGGGAGTTCAAATGAGCGCACGTGCTCACGCTTCCGCCCGTGACGGAAGACGGGAAGTCGTTCAACATCCCTAGTAATTCCGTTCAAGCGCCATTCGTAAAATGTACCGTGTTGACTTCCTTAACGTTCTGTCGCCCTGGTACTTTGAACGGGAATTTTGAAAATAATTATAATTTTTTTTTATTGCTTACATGGGTGAACGAGCTCACAGCCCATCAGGTGCTAAGTGGTTACTGGAGCCCGTAGACATGTTACAACGTAAATGCGCCATCCACCTTGAGATATAAGTTCTAAGGTCTATAGTCTATAGTTACAACGGCTGCCTCACCCTTCAAACCGAAACGCATTACTGCTTCAGGGCAGAAATAGGCAGGGTGGTGGTACCTACCCGCGCGGACTCACAAGAGGTCCTACCACCAGTAAACCGTGTTGACTTCCTTAACATTCTGTCGCCCTGGTACTTTGAAGTGGAATTCCGAATATAAATAATTAATATCGAAATTAAAATTTTTTTTGCCTAATTATTAGTTTGGTGGTGGTGGTAGGATTGTGAATCAGCACCACCAGCATCATCTGGTAGTCACCAGCAGTAGCTACCATCACCCTGACTGTTTCCGCCGCGTAGTAGTAATCCATTTCGGTTGGAAGGCCGGGGCAGCCGTTGTACTGTAAAAACTGAGACCATAGAATTCGTGTCTGAGTCTGGCGGTCCGTTGTTGATGTCCACGGGCCCCGGAAACCTCTTATTACGAAGTGGGTTAAGTATAAAGTTAAGGGCAAAGTAGTAATGCAGTTAGTAAATACGATATTTATTTAGTTGCATCAACAAAGTGATTGTCAATACAAAACATCGACTTTATACTGTCGATACATATTAATAAAATTGGAGTGTCTGTTTGTAATATTGAAATTACCGCTTTTTACTACATGCATATGAATATGTACACGGTACATACACAAAATTTTTTTTTTTTACAATTTTAGTTGAATTCCAATTTTTTTTATTTTTTTTAAATATTACATTGTATCATCGGTCCTTAACAAGTATACCAAATTTCGAGTTAATCCGACGTTTTGAAGGGGGTCAAAATCATGTTCAAAGATTCCGTTACATACTAACATACATACGTCTGAAGCTAATAAAGGCGTATCAAAAGAGAATATATAACTAAAACTCGATCACATTTATTTGATTATGTATAAACGAAGATTTATATTTCTAAGCGGCTAGTTCTGATAAGCGCTCGAACGCAAGCTGACGTCAATGCATCTGCTCGCCAGGTGTTGTCTTGTGTGCGAGGGGAGCTATTGTGTGCTCACGTATATACATACATACATGATATTTTTCTCCTACATAATAATATGCTGATAGCCTTGAGAGGCTATATTAGCGTTACCCTAGCGTGTAGATGAGCTCACCGGGCTCAAACCGGAGGTATTGCTAACACTGGTACTACTAGCAAGAGCAGCGCTTCGCAGAATTTACCACCGGATCGGAAACGCGACCCCCTGAGAAGATCCGGCGAAAAACTCAGTGGACTTTTTCTGTGGGTTAGTTCATTCGTCGAGCCCTTCGTCGCAAGCGACGGGTTCGACCAGAACGGTGACCGGTGCTTGAAGTACCTAGAAGCACCGTCAGTGGATCGGGAGGATCCGAGATGACGTGTTTTGGGCGACGTCGACTGCTTTCCATTCTGTCCGCAGGATCGGGAATGTAGTTAACGGCGGCCACGATGAGAGGGTTCTCGTGTCGTGACCCTTTGTCGAAGTGACAAACAACCACATTTCGTATATCTGCTGTGAAGCAGTCCAGGGTTCCGACTTGAAGAGGGAGAGGATAGTTATATAATTCTAGGCTTTGAAGATCACTTAAGATCAAACGGGCCAAGATCTTGTCAATAAACGTAAAATAATCGGTAGAAAAGTACTAGGATACTATGATATGCAAAGAAGTGGAGCTAACTTCATTAGTCAAAGTACTTCAAGTACCGCAACTGAAGTACCAGGGTACTATGACATATGGAGAAGTGTTCGACGGGAACGGTCAATGATATATCCTGAATAATATCCCTAATTACTATTTGAGGAGTCGCGAAATACGAACAAGGATTTTATGCCTTTGAGGTCTAGATGAGACGTCATCGCAGAAGCCAGCCGTCTTCCTACCGGAGTTGTAGTTTCCCCGTAAAAAAGGAGTGTTATTTTTCCAGTAACATTCTAGTTGATTACAGAAAATCAATTGTTCTCATGAAAAATGTTAATCATTAAATTACCGATGTTTTTAATAAGATATCTTTGACGTTTGCTTGTCCTTAAATGATCGTCATCATTGGCTTTATTAAAACAGATAAATTGGCTTAATTTTTTTTTAATATACTCTTGTGTTCGTACACAAAAAACCGTTTTGGTTTTTATTGATAATCTCAAAACACTTCTAATTGTAAATTAAAGCATGAAGATAGTTATGATTTGATCATGCGATGCTTTACATTGTTTTCCGAAAGTGTTTAATAAATACACTATTAAATTATAATACAACACAATAATGTACATAATTTTCCTATTACTCTGTACTATGTCTTCTTTTCTGTGTGTACATAAATAAATAAATAAATAAAATATTTAGTTTATTATATGAACGGGTGACATTGACAGAAGAGTGACAGGAGTATAATGTCATAGGTTTTTTTTTAGGCAAACGTCTCCGTTCAATGCCAGTAACGATTATTTACACCTTACATATCAAAAAAAAAAAAATTATTGCCCTTGTAGGCAGAGGAGCACACGGCCCACCTGATGGCGATTGGTTACCGTCGCCCATGGACTTCAGCAATGCCAGGGGCAGAGGCAAGCCGCTGCCTACCGCATATATTTAAACTAGAAAGTTTATTTTTTTTTTGTCATTTGTCACCAGCGCCCAGGACCTCGTGCACGGGCGGTGCTCCCAACAACCTCCCGCCGCTGACCTTCCACAGCGTCCACGGAGAGAACATCAGGGTGTCTAGGGACGGGCTCACCGCGAGACGGGTGGAGTCCTTCTGCAAGGGAGTCGCCTTCTCCGCGAGGCCTGTTAGAGTTAACGAGAAGGTAAGAGAAGGTCAGAGACGTTAGCAACGTGAGTACCTTCACAGACTTTGACCCGAGGGCTAAACCTCAATCTAATGAGAACGCGTTTGCGACAGAAAGTTTTATTTTGCTTAGATGGGTGGACGAGCTCACGACCCATCTGGTGGTAAGTGGTTACCGGAGTCCATAGATATAATAACGTTAATGCTGCCGTACGAAGCGACTCGACCACGTGTTCGGTATTGCCGATGTCCGTGAGCAATTGTTCAGCTAATAAAAGTTAGTACAGTCCCCTGCGTTAAATGCTGCACATCGACTTTTTTTGTATAGAGACAATCGGCTAATTTCAACTTCGCGTACACTTCGACAACGACTGAGAAACTTCGCATCGGGGTTTACGACCAAATGCCCATTGACCATTGATAACCATTTCTTGAGAGGATTTCGTTTGTTTTGTTTCCAGGTGTGCATTCGCTTCGTAGAGATATCGAACAGCTGGAGCGGGGTGATCCGATTCGGCTTCACCTCGCACGATCCCGCGACCCTGGCCCACGCTCTGCCCAAATACGCGTGTCCCGACCTCACAAACAAACCGGGCAACTGGGCGAAAGCTTTAGGCGAAAGGTTCTGCGAAACGGACAACGTGCTACACTATTACGTGAATTCAACTGGCGATGTGCACTTTGGGGTTAACGGCGAAGACCGGGGGCTGTTCTTTTCCGGAGTGGACACCAGGAGTCCCCTGTGGGCGCTGGTGGACGTTTACGGAAACTGCACAGCCGTCCAGTTCGCCGATCCCAGGGTGCCGAGCCAGAGGCGGTCGAACCACAGCCCCGCAGACGAAGACAGACTGGTGTCCGGCGTCAGAGCGATGACCGTAGAGGACCTGCCTCCGCCCAGATACCAGAATCCACTGGCGCCGCTAAGCTTGCACAGAACGAAGGGCCGGAACGTTCAGGTGGTCAATGATAGGGGTATCGCCGCTAGAACCGAAGCCGAATTCTGTCAGGGATACGTGTTCACGGCGCGACCCATGCGTCCGGGGCAGACCATAGTCGTTCAGATCCTGGCCACGGAGACAGCGTACGCCGGCAGCCTGGCCATAGGACTCACGTCCTGCGATCCTGGGACTCTGAGGCCATGCGATTTGCCCGACGATGCGGAGTTGTTGTTAGATCGACCGGAATACTGGGTCGTGAGGAGGGACGCAGCTAACGGCCTCAGGAGAGGAGACGAGCTGGCCGTCACGCTGACCCTGGACGGAGAGGTGAGGGTCAGCAGGAACGGCTCGAATCCGGTGACGGTGATGCACGTCGACCATACGTTAAGGCTATGGGCTTTCGTGGATGTATACGGCGCGACACAGAAAGTCAGGATGCTGAGTACGCAGACGGTGGCGCAGACCCCTCCCCCGCAGCTGAGGGTGGTGGCGGGGGCGGGTAGCGCGGGGGGCGCGGTGCTCGTCGTCAGCCTGCCCCCGCAAGCCGGGGGACACCAGGTCAACCAACAGGGGCTCACTCTGGCCAGCGCACATTATATCGAGGTAAGCAAACGTCATTTCTATTTACTTAGGGACCTATTGGTAGTCACATGTAACTTGATATTATAGTTCCAATGAAAATTAGTTGGGTATTAAAATATGTACATAAATGTGTGCAATTTACACCTGGTAGAAGAGAAACCTTCAATAATGTTGGCTTCAAGACAACGAGATGAATGTAAAATTTCGGGAAGATGATAATTTTAGGTTTCAGTAATGATCTCATAGTGATACAAAGTTTGATAATTATGTATTTTACATGTTATTCATATATATTACTTAGGTTTTAATCAGAATGTATTAAGTACAAATATTAGGTACGAAGCAGAGCAGAAACAGAACCACGAATAATAAAAAACACTATATAAATAATGCTTCCTATCTTATTTCCTCCCACGTTAAATCTTATGAATCTATGTGTCTGTCTCTTTCTACTACTGAAATTTTGGGTTCTCTCGTTTCCAGCCGATCCAGGCGACGTCTCAGATCTGTCTGACCGGCCTCCAGCCCCTCGCTCAGCCGTCCACCTGCGCCCAGCAGTTCCAGTCCCGTCCCCGGAACGAGGTTCAGTGCTCCTCCACCCAGAATAGCACCAACGAACAGGTCCAGATGCCGAACGGCCACCCGGAGCCTCTGAGGCTGGTGGAACGGCTGCCCTCGACCAGCCGCCAGCACCAGCCCGTGTACTCCGTCATCGGCGAGGGTCCGACGGGCGCCGAATGCTCTATATGCTACGAGAACCCAATAGATAGCGTGCTGTACATGTGCGGGCACATGTGTATGTGTTATCGGTGCGCGGTGCAGCAGTGGAGGGGGAAGGGCGGGGGTCAATGCCCCCTGTGCAGGGCGCAGATCAAAGACGTCATCCGCACGTACAAGTCGTGATCGCGCGTCCGTCGCCCCCGTTCGATAGATGGCGGTGTTGTCGAAACCCCCGGTGCGGTTGTCGCGGCGTTTTGGATTGTCGGTCCGTGGACAGCTCGAGACCACGCCAGAGCCGCCGAAGCCGCGAACCTTCACGAATGCTCATACCAAATAGCGTTACGGTAAAAATTTTTTTTAAGTCCCAATAACGAAAATTAAAAAAATAGCAAAAACAAAATCAACAAAAAAAACAACCCAGATCTGTAAATATTAATTAATATCAATAAGCCTTCTCTTCATTAATATATATTTATTATGTAAGTGTTATTTAAGATGATGATTGAGCGATGTGATATGATGATGTTGTCGGGTTAGTTTGATTTAATGTTTTAGTGTAACGGGAGAATAATGGCGGCGATACGTTCGATTCGAACACTAAATTTGACAGCTGTCAAATTGATAGCCGTCAGTTTGACAGCTGTCACTCGACGGTGACTTTCCAGTTTCGAAAAGGTTTTCGTACTTCCACTATCCTACGACGGACAACAACTAATAATTTTAGGGCGAAACGTAATCAGTCATTATGAATTATCGATTTAAGGACTAATTTTTGCAATCAGACAATTATGTTATATGACATTAGGAGGGATGTGAACAGTGTTGCTCGTTGATATCGTCCCTAGTCTCTTCGTATGTGTTGAGACGCTCGCAACGAGACCGAGGCTTTATCAGCGATACAGTACCTGTCGAGAAATGCCGCACCTCGACTTTTCGTAATCGGCTAATGTCGGCTTCGTAGAGCTCTGTCTCTGTCGCGCAAAACACTAGCAGTCCAATCGTCACGTGAGCAGTGTGCGACAGAGATAACGCTTTACGAAACCGACCCTCTCTTACTAAAGACCGAAGTGCGGTATTTATCGCCGGGTACTGTACAAGAGAAACGAAGGTACGCGCTGAGAACTAACCGGGAAATCTTTGAAACCGGCCGCACAATACTAACGTATGATAGATATTCGTTTCACTATCGCGATTATGAATAAAACATTCCCTAAGTTGACTTTATCGATTTGAAGTTGGACTGAAACGTTTTTGACAACGCGTGACAGCTGTCAGATTGACAAGCAGAGAGCATTAACTTAGAGTGAGTTGATTCAGAGAGTCAGATTGAGTTGAGAATTCCAGTTAGACCCTAGTAAGAAATTAGGAATCGTAACATAAATATGTTTAACGTTTATTAGAAATCGATTGACATTGCCAATAACAACAATAATAATAATAGCGCGGCCCTGAATTAAATTAATATCTTCTAAATTGACATGTGTATAAATAAAAATTATTAAGTAATATATTAATATGCGTAATTTAATTTGAATTTTTAAAATGTTTGACGCAAGATGGCGGATTTTGGTCTTGTCGGCGGGAAAGTTTGACGGATAATGTGTGACCATGTGCAAAGAAAATAAAAATTTAAAACTGACTTATAAAGACTCTTTAAAATAAATGGACGAATACTTTTATTATTATTTCTTAATAATTTAATCGAAAGAGTAACTAATAATAATAAAATTAATACGTACTTACTAAAACGCGAGGCTGTCTGTATATGACTTAGGTGTTGCTAGAGGATTAATTAGGTGTTGCTAGACTGAACAAGATGCCGCGGTTTCGAGGATATTCTATTAAATGCGAACCGAATTTTTCCGAGCGATTTGATTTTAGTGCTTCAAGTGTGACGTCGGGTCAGTCAGTGACGTCACGATCTAAACTCACCCCCTCTTCTTTTTTTATTTACGAATTAACTTTTACTATATTACTGCTTCTTCATTGTTCCCTCACTGCTAAGGATAGTGACCACGTGTGACTTTCCTCCACGGTGTTCGATCATGGGTGGGATGGACCGTATAGTATCGACTACCACCAACCGCGTCCTCAACCAGATCTGACCTCTGCCTGGTGTTCCACCCACGGCGCCTGACCTTTGACGTCCATTAGTGAGTGGCGGCTGGGGCATGTTGACGCCCCTGCCCCCCAACGCCCCTCCCCCCGCTACGCCACTATAGCCCCTTTACCGATTAAGCATAAAAACCAGTTCCTATTAATGTCTCTTGTCGATTTTCACGGTCGATCTCCGGCTTAGCGTTGACACTGCGGTAGACCGCGAGCTACCGGCTCTGTGTTGCCGTTGCTAAATCGGTGAGATATCGATTTTGTTTTGAAAACGTACGTAAAATCGATACGACACATTCTCTCCAATTCACACAACACTAGTTACCTTAGTTGATTCTCAGTGATCCGATTTAATATTAAAAAGTAGCGGATGTCAGATTTTTTAACTCATTTTCTTTCTGTCTTTTGTTTTATTTCTTGTAATTTTCCACATGTCTTCTCTCTAGACTTTCTATTACAAAAAAATAAATATTATATTATTATCCTTTTCATCTTTCACGAGTCCTGTGTTACTCAAGTTGACATTTTCAAGGAGAATCATTTCATATGGGGGAAAAGTTGAAAAAGTTTCCAGCCAGTGTATGCTATAAATAACAGTTCAAAAGGACTTTTTGGCGGGAACGCGATGAGTTAAGTTGTGTGATTTGTTTTATTTTGTTTATTTAGTGTTTCTTTAGGTTTAAATGCGTAATAACGGTGGTTTATTAACTGTTTAGAATCTGTGAAAGTGCACAAATGTGGGAAAATGAAACAAAGCCACTGGACGTAACTTCTCGGGATCCTACAAAAAGTCCACTGAAAAAGTCTCAGTAAATGACCACCAATTTTTTGAGATTATATTATCACATCTCATTTCATTTAATTTCACTACATCATGGTTTTCATAAAAAAATAAATAAGACTTGACCTAAAGGTCTTAGTTACTAGGTCCTAAAATCCCTTAAAAAAATGATGCGTGGACCTGGAACTAGGGAGGGGGGGGGGTGAGGGAGAGATGGGGGAGCCTTGAGCGGGGTTCGTCGGATTAGTGAGATCCTACCATCATAATACCATCGAATTATATTCTAAATATTATAGGTACATATCAATTTTGAATGTAGATTAAAACAGATGTCACAACTAATTGAGTTAATTCGTTTTGAACTTATTTCTTCATCGCTTCGATTTGACGCGTACTTCAAAGATAATCGTTTGAATTTATAAAAAATTATGATTTTTAATAACAATAATTGTATATAGACATGCTTTAACAAAAACCGACTTCAAATAGAAAAAAAAAGATATTCCAAAATAAATTAATATACACTAAAAACAATAATCATCGGAATCGGTTGGCGTGATATTGAGTTATTTAGTTATTCATCTGTTTGTCGCGCACGTACCTAATGCAAATCTAAGACATATATGGTTTTCTCATGGTTACCATTATCTAACTCCATTTCTAATGTTTTAAATAAAATTTTATGAATGTTTTGAATTAACACGAAGCTTGGGCGGGAAATTGTTATGTTTTATTTCGAAAATTATCATCAACAATCAAATTCTTCGCGAACCGTATTGCTTTATGTACGTGCAGAAGTAAAAACGAATTAAAAACAATTTTATTACATATTGATTTAGTTTCTTGTTAAAATGTAAATCTATAAAATCAAAATGTTAATAATTTATTTTTTCACAAGATGGCGTCGTTTCAAAATATGTCAAACCTCCCGTGTCATTGAACTGAGCGAAACGATTCGATAAATACACATCTCTAAAGTAACGGTCAAGTGAAATACGATATTAAGTTAAAGGTTTTAAGGTTGATTGTTGATCGAAATTAAATGTAACATACGACTTTTCGGTTCGGGTTTCGTGTTGATCGTACATTTTTTTTTAAATAAAGAACGTCATTATCTAGTCTTTAGTAATTTATTTAAATTAATCTTTTTTTTTGTTTGTTTTCTAATTATCACGAGAGTCGAGACGGTATTTTGTAAGCGATGTCGGAGAAATAGGTTAAGTGTAAAAATAAACAAAAATAAAAATGGTTATGAAAAATGTATAAATTTATTTTATTTTGCAAACCTTTTCTTATTTTTTTTTTTTTGATTGCTTAGCTGAGTGGACGAGCTCACAGCTCACCTGGTGTTGAGTGGTTACTGGAGCCCATAGACATCTACAACGTAAATGCGCCACCCACCTTGATGTATGAGTTCTAAGGTCAGTATAGTTACAACGGCTGCCCCGCCCTTCAAACCGAAACTCATTACTGCTTCACGGCAGAAATAGGGTGGTGGTGGTGACTCACAAGAGGTCCTACCACCAGTAAAAGTTAAATGTGTGTGAATGGTTAAGTCTCTTCAGGATCATACCGTTAATGTTGGCTTATTGACAGTTTTGTATCTATGAACTTGCACCAGTGGGGGGAAATGGAACAGACTTACCGGACTTAACGTTTCTCGTTTTTACCATCACACCGCCCGCCACCGGAGTAGAGTTCATCCATACTACCTGGAGCCACTGCGTTCATCCACAGTGAGTTTCCAGAGATCTTTCTTGACACGTACCATCCGGCTTTGGAATGCGCTCCCCTCCACGGTGTTTCCCGAGCGCTATGACTTGTCCTTCTTCAAACGAGGCTTGTGGAGAGTACTTAACGGTAGGCAGAAGGCTTCCAGGTGAAATCTCTTTGAATTCATAATGTCCTAGTACTTTATCTAGACTAGTAGACAGCTTTGGAGGCTTGTGGAGAGTATTCAACGGTAGGCCGAAGGCTTCCAAGTGAGACCTCTTTGAATTTATAATGTCCTAGTACTTTATCTAGACTAGTAGACAGCTTGGCTCTACTCTTGGCATTGCTTAAGTCCATGGGCGACGGTAACCACTCACCATCAGGTGGGCCGTATGCATGTCTGCCTAGACGAGCAATAAAAGAAAATAAAAAAAACGTTGCTTCTCGGGTGCTTCCGAAAGCTCCACTGAAGTCCCACTAAATAACCACCATTTTACTGAGACGTTGTTTCATCTCAATTTATTACAGTCTCCAAGTAAATCAACTTCGTCTCATTCCGTTGCATATCGTCGTCGTGGACTAAAGGATAAGACGTCCGGTGCATTCGTATGTAGCGATGCACCGGTGTTCGAATCCCGCAGGCGGGTATCAACTTTTCTAATGAAATACGTACTCAGCAAATGTTCACGATTGACTTCCACGGTGAAGGAATAAACAACGTGTAATAAAAATCAAACCCGCAAAATTATAATTTGCGTAATTACTGGTGGTAGGACCTATTGTGAGTCCGCACGGGTAGGTACTACCGCCCTGCCTATTTCTGCCGTGAAGCAGTAATACGTTTCGATTTGAAGGGTGGGGCAGCCGTTGTAACTATACTTGAGACCTTAGAACCTATATCTCAAGGTGGGTGGCGCATTTACGTCGTAAATGTCTATGGGCTCCGGTAACCAGGTGGGGCTGTGAGCTCGTCCACCCATCTAAGCATTAAAAAAAAGTCATTTTTCATAAAACTGAATATGAGATAATCATCAGAAATATCAGAATAATTAAAGATTGGTATAAACTGGACTCTGGTAACAATGGCGTACCAAGAAGCAATTCCTATACTCAAAAATCAAAAAAATAGAATAAGAAGAAATTAAAGAAAACAACAACAATGACAGCTGTCGGAACTGACGTGCGTCAACGATGTTATAAATTTGTAGTGTTTTTGTCGAGAAAAACGTTCTTCATGAGTGTTTTGATAGAAAAATCAAGTGAGATGTGTGGCGGTTTAGCGGCGGAGCGCAAGGTGTGTACTCTTGGCTCGGGTTTGTGTCGAGACCGCCAAAGTCCATTCAAAATGTTTTTGGGTCTTATCGAATCTGTATCACCACACCAGAAACCCCATTCCACAAGGGCTCTTCACGCGACCAATGATCAGAAACGCTGGAAAGACAAATAATAATCCTTTCAGGAATAAAATCCTGTTTAAACATGATTGTCACGACCCTCAGCCGTGAAGAAGCAACGCGATGAGGACAGGGTCTTATATTATATCTTTCTTTATATGTAAGATAAGGCTGAATGGCTTATTCGACCGTGACGGAGCAATGCAACGCCGCAACGAAACGTCTTGTCGGATCCCCCGGATTCACTCTCGGTGCTTTTAGGACCCTCAAGCACCGGTCACCGTCCTCGTCGAATTATTCGCCATAATCCTCAAGTGCGAACTAGCCCACAGACACAGTCCACTGAGTTTCTCGCCGGATCTTCTCAGTGGGTCGCGTTTCCGATCCGGTGGTAGCCGTAGCCGGAATAGCCTCTTAGACTATCAGCGTATAGGGGAAAAAAGCAGAGTGCCTAAAGCATTCAATACCAGTCGACCAAGGGTGGTGTAGAGAGAGCTGTGGTAGGCGCATTTGTTGAGACAAATACGTCATGCACATAATTAATATATGAATCACACTTCTTTCTTCTTCTCGCTTCGGTTTCCTTAATAATGAGGGACGTGACCGCCTCCTCGCAATAAGAGTTTATTCCGGATCATTCCACGCCATTTGCCTCTATCTGCCGTCGAGTGTGCAGCATCGTGAACTGTGGTGTCGAGGGTAGTGCGAATCTGGTCATACACACGTACATATTATGATATCGTAAAATAATATTATATATTATTACGATTAGATTTAAATACTTTAAAAATGAAAATGGTGGAAACAAAAACGGATGGAGTTAAAGAAACAGCAGGTGCCTCTGTATGGCACGTCGCCATGGACGTAGTACTGAAGAAGTTTACGGTATTCAGTGGCTTGGCTCCACCCCTGGCATTGCTGAAGTCCATGGGCGACGGTAACCACTCACTATCAGGTGGGCCGTATGCTAAATGTCGCCTAAACCAAACAGTTTTTCACCTCTCGATATAATGAATATTATAGGCCATTTTACTGGTGGTTGGACCTCTTGTGAGTCCACACGGGTAGGTACCACCGCCCTGCCTATTTCTGCCGTGAAGCAGTAATGCGTTTCGGTTTGAAGGGTGGGGCTGCCGTTGTAACTATACTGAGATCTTAGAACTTGTATCTCAAGGTGGTTTGCGCATTTACGTCGTAGATGTCTATGGGTTTCAATAACCACATAACACCAGGTGGGCTGTGAGCTCGTCCACCGATCTAAGCAATAAAAAATTTAGAATTTATCAATCTAATTCAGTCAAATGTTTTAGTTATCCACAACGCGGACAGCGGCGGGGTGCTTCGAGAATTGTCCAATGAGAATGTCAAAGTTTGACAGGAGTCGTGTCAGTGGGCTTGGAACGTGCTCCATGACTAAACGCAAAAGAAAACATCGGAACCTTTCTCTATTGTCGCTCTCCGAGAACACCGCTAAAGACTGCTGCCGCTGCTGTGAAATATTAGTACATTATCTCCGGGAGGTTTACAAATTCATTGTCTGCTGCGAATCTAACACGAGAATCGTAGAATTGTTTTATAAGCTCTGCGATATATCCGTATGCGTTTGTAAGGATTGTTATGAAATTTTTAAGGTTATTTGTCGGGTTCTGTTCGTTTATAAGAAATGAATGAATTGTGGTACATAATTAGAGCGTTTACTTTGTTATATTAGCACTAAACATACCATAACGGATCAAATGACCTATTTTGAACTATTGCATTGAAAATGCACGTATGAGGCCTATAAAATCAAAGGCAACTAAACGCCTTAATGTCGTAAAATGGATTAACAATGGCGTTATCTTGTTTAGTTAGTTGGACACGATTTAGTGTTTTCATGTTATAACAAATGCAGCTAAATCTCAAAAAAATTCAGTTCAAAATTTTTATTTTTACTCTGTACTAGTTTTATCATTTCAAATTCAGATTATTAGTAACATTCTAATTTTTTATAAATCTGCTTTATAATAAAGAATATCGTAGCTATCCAAACAAAGATATTTCAGCTTTGCAAACCGGGAGTGTTTATAAAAGAGCAGTACTTCGATGGATCGGGAGGATGCGTAATGACGTGTTTAGGGCCGATTTTTGTAGTTTACCTGAATATTTGACAGACTTGTATTTAGCTGCCTTTGATTTTATAGGCCTGGTATCATCTTGTAGCTTTTGCGCATTCGACTTAATGACTTTTTCTTACCAATTAATCTACTGGTATTATATTATTTCTTTTTGTTTTGTTTTGAGTATCATATACCGTTAACTACCCGCTATGGTAGAAAAAGGGAAACAGTAAGTGTTGGTATGATTAGTGTTAATCGAACTGGTCATGAAATGAAGGTTAGTCGTCGCGTTTTAAACAATATTGTTTTATTTTTCCTATCTATGCTGATAGCCTTGAGAGGCTATTTCAGTTTCTCCTTGACGTGTAGGTGAGCTCAGGGGGCTCAAACCGGGAGTGAGAGCAGTGCTTCGCAGTATCTACCATTAAGTCAGAATCACGACCCCCTGAGAATATCCGGCGAGAAACTCTATGGGTTAATTTACTCGTTGAGCCCTTCGTCGCAAGCGACGGGTTCGACGAGGACGGTGACCGGTGCTTGTGTTAGCCAGCGACCCATTTTGTGTCCGAGGGGGCCGAAAAGATTGGTGCCTGAAACAGAATAGCTATGTCGAAAATTGATTTCGAAACGCTCTTTGCATTAATGCGCTCCTGGTACAATTCTTACGAATGACAAACAAATTTCTAGATGGGTGAACGAGCTCACAGCCCACCTGGTGTTAAGTGGTTACTGGAGCCATAGACATCTACAACGTAAATGGGCCACCCACCTTGAGATATAAGTTCTAAGGTCTCAGTATAGTTACAATGGTTACCCCACCTTTCAAAACATAAAGGCATTACTGCTTCACGGCAGAAATAGGCAGGGCGGAGGTACCTACCCGCGCGGACTCACAAGACGTCCTACCACCAGTAATTACACAAATTATAATTTTGCGGGTTTGATTTTTATCACACGATTGTTATTACTTCACCGTGGAAGTCAATCTTCCACGTCCGTGGAAGTGAACATTTGTTAAATATGTATTTCATTAGAAAATTTGGTACCCGCCTGCGGGATTCGAACACCGGTGCATCGCTACATACGAATGCAGCGGACGTCTTATCCTTTAGACCACGACGACTTCAAAAACTTAGCTGCTTAGCTGAATCTACCAGCGAATCAGAATCGCGACCCAATGAGAAGATCTGGCGAGAAACTCAATGGGCAATTCGGTCTATTTTAGTTGATAAAATTGCCAATCCGTTATAGATAAGGGTCATTGAAGAAAAGACACTCCGATTCAAGATCACGTTTTTATTTCAACTTTAGGTTTTTTTTTTTTAATACAAAATTAACAACAACCTTATTTTACAAACTGTAACTTAAAAATAGAAAAAATTGTGAGAATCCTTCGACAGCTGCGGTCAGTGGACAGCATTTGAAAAGGGCGTTTTGTATCGAGGGGCGTTTTATATATTTGTTTAAGCGACATTTCCCTTACCACGCGACATTTATCTTTGTAATTAAAGGTCCGGTTTATTTGGTATCAGCATCAACAGTTCGATGTTTTTGATTGAACTTCAATTGTGTTTACTCCATTGAAATAGCTGAAGAGGTTTTTTTGGTTTTAAATATTTTTTCCAAAGTTTAAAACTTTAAATGGCTTTCCAGTAAAGTTGTGCAAAAATGTCGCTCAAACCTTAAAATACCTTATCGCCCCTCGATATAAGATTTTTAATGGCGAATTTAAAGTCAAAACACCAGAAACAATTTCAAAAACACTCATGTATTTATTTAGAAGATGTCTTCTCTTTAGATGTTTTTAGTCTTTTTACCGACATAACTCTTGCGAGTTATGCGTCCCTGGTACTCTTAAAAAACCAATACTCTATTGTGATCATCGATGAACCTCTTTAAGTGTATGAGTTTTTGTCTCTTCGTATCAATGAGACGAGCTTATCACCCATCTGGTATTAAGTGGTCACCAGCCTCAAGCCTTGTATAGAGCTTGTATAAAGAGTTAAACAAACACCTCTTGCGACTCATAGTGCCCTGGTACTTTTGTTTTTCTTCTCGTACACGAATTAGCAGCTTTGAGACATGAGGTTCTGGTCTCGATGCCATAGTGGCTGCCCCACCATTCGGAGTGGAACGCGAGACTGCTTCACGGCAGAAATAGGCATGATGGTGAGGACACCAATAATCCCACCATGCTTCATGGCACCATTATATTTGTCATATCAAGACTATGAAACTGGTGGTAAGACATTTTAAGTCCGCACGGGTAGGTACCACCGCCCTGCCTATTTCTGCCGTGAAGCAGTAATGCGTTTGCAGCCACCCACCTGCTGCGTGGGGGTGGCTGCATTTACGGTGTAGATTTCCATGGGCTCGGACAACCACTTAACACCAGGTGAGCCGTGAGCTCGTCCACCCAACTAAAAAATAAAAAAAAAAAATCGCTCAAATGAAAAAAATCTTCAAGTAAGTACATAATTCAACATGTGAGAAAACGAAAATATATGTAGGTAGTTATTGAAACTGTTTAATTTTTTATTCTTTCACATAACACGCAATGTATTGCAATTTAAAATCAGCTGCGGACGTGGGGTCAATGTTCTCGTGTGACCCTTCGAACCGTACAAACATTTAAAGTTATTAAAGGCATTTATTACCTTCACAAGTCAGGCGATTTGGACACTTTAAAAACTTGTCAATGTATTTTCACAATAACAGACTACCCGCAAAAATACCGTAAACAAAAAACAATAAGGAAATACGTACAAAAAACCACCCGCTACCAGAGCTCTTACCCGTTTTAGAACATTTAATTTAAACAAATATGAATGTATTAAAAGAATGGTGCACGTGTTAGAAGTGAAACTTCTTTTGCGGTGCGTACAGTATTGTGGTTTTCTTCATTTTTTTCATCCTTAAATCAAAATTCTCTTGTAATAGCGAAGGCTGTGTATAAGAGAAACGACCTCTTCACCATTTATTTTAAATTATATATAGAAAAATAAACCTTTTTTTTAAGCCGTCATTAAAAACAAAATATAAGATAGTTAACATGTTACTGCCAACGAGCCATCTAGTGGCCGACGCCTGTAAACAGAATGTGTATGAGACAGACGACTTAGCTACCTCTCTCTCTCTCACCACGGTCGAGTGGTTCGCGAGACGCTCTGTCTATTCTCTCACTCTCGCTCCTCCTAAATTGTATCTTCTCTCTCTAGCCGTAACGAAGTCGCGAGTTAAATCTTACTAAACGCGCCCTTAAAAGAAGTTTCACTTCGATAATCAAAAATCAACAACCACGTCATGCCACCTCTAATTGGCGAGGGGCAGACCGCCCGGGCGACTCCAAGAGTTGATTTTGTCGATCTTGAAATTGTAGTCTTGCGTGCCGTGAATGGTCCTCACGTGTATCCTCAGATAGCTGGGCCTCGTGAAGAACTTATAGCAGATGTGGCACTGGTACTTCTTGAGGCCGCTGTGGGTCTCCAAGTGCCGCTTCAGCTTGCCCTTCGTGATGAACCCCTTGCCGCACTGCTGGCAGATGTACGGCTTCTCCTTCGAGTGGGTATACCCGTGCAGCTTTAGGTAATAGTGCAGCTTAAAGCTCTTCTGGCACACGGTGCACGTGTAGCGCTTCTCCTCGGGCCGGTCCAGGTCCTCGATGGCGATTCTCGAGCCGTGGCTCTTGAGGTGCTCCTCCAGATAGTAAAAGTGCTGGAACACCTCGCCGCATATGTTGCACACGCGGCTGCGCTCGTCGTCCGCGGCGGCGCTGGGGACGGCGCCGGGGTCCTGCGGGAGGCGCCGCGCGTTCTGCAGCAGCATCGCCACGATCTCCGGCCGGTTCTCCTCTTGGATCCTGGAGGGGAGCGAGGAATGGGGGGGGAGTCGTTTTTAAATCTTATATATCTTTAAACGAGCAATTCTTTTTTTTTTTTTATTGCCTCTGTAGGCAGACGAGCATACGGCCCACCAGATGGTGAGTGGCTACCGTCGCCCATGGACTTCAGCAATGCCAGGGGCAAGCCAAGCCGCTGCCTAAATATATAAATATATTATTATTATATATATAATCTAAATGTCGGAAACGACTCCAAAGATTTTTATAAAATTTAGTGTACAGGGGATTTCGGGGGCGATAAATCGATCTAGCTACGATTTATTTTCAGAAAAGATTGTTTTATTCGTGTTTTCAATAATCAACTTTATCGATAATCAACTTAAACATAAACTTTTTTTTTTATTGAAATAAAATAACAAATAATATAATATAATATCAATATGTAATTCGTATTTAAATATAATTTCTAAAAAACACAATTTATCAACAAACAAAAAAATTCTAGTTCATCCTTTAGTTATATCATTATGTCAAGAGTTGTGTGAATTATTTTATTTTATTAAGTTTAATGAAACACTAAATAAAAAATAAAACAAATCACACAACTTCACTCCTCGCTTTCCCGCCAAAAGGTACACACAGATAAACACATAGAATAGGGTTGCCAATAACAAAAAAAAATTTTTACTCACAATCCTTCCTTGAGGTGGCTTTTGAGGTGCATGAGGGCGTGGTACCGCGTGTGGAACATGTGCGCGCACACCGGACACTCGTAGCGCAGGGAGGAGCGGGCGGCGCCGTGCCGGGCGGCGTGCCGCTGTAACTTGCGCTCCGAGTGGAACCGCTTGGGGCACGCCGGGCAGCTCAGCGCTGGCTGGTCGGCGCGGTGGTGCTGCCGGTGGTGGACCTGTGCCCACCGAGCCGCCTCAACAAGCGTCCCTCTCGAGAGGACCGCTCGTCCACCGACAATGGCTTCCTTAATGTACCACCGCTCTATTTCTGCCGTGAAGCAGTAATGCGTTTCGGTTTGAAGGGCGGAGCAGCCGTTGTAACTTGAGACCTTAGAACATATATCTCAAGGTGGGTGGAGCATTTACGTTTTAGATGTCTATGGGCTCCGGTAACCACTTAACACCAGGTGGACTCTGAGCTCGTCCACCCATCTAAGCAATAAAAAAACATTAGTAGCATTTTTGTTATTGGTTACACTATTAATCGCTGCTTGAGTTCTTGCACGTGTCCGATTTGAGTGGTTCAAAAAAATTTACCATTGTCGTTTTCCTCTTGTAGTTTTTCCCGCACAGGGTGCACGTGTAGGGCTTTGCCCCGCCGTGCGTGGCCTCGTGCAGCCGGAGCGCCTCCTCGTCGGGCTGGTCCTCGAGGCAGTACTCGCATTTGTACGTTAAAGTCTCTCCCTCGTGGCATTTCTTGTGAACTTGCAGTGTTGCCAGATGCAAAAACCTTGGGGAGTTCATGGTAGATTTTAATCGAGCATGGTAGAATATTAATTAAAGCCCATATGTATGTACTTAATTAAAGGAACAGAGTGAAAAGGAATAAGTGGGAATTTATTTTTCAATTCCTCAAGTCATAGTGTCCTGGTACTTTGATTTCCACTCTTTTGTGTTAAAAGCAAATTAGCTTACAACTCGTCTAGCATTAAGTGGGCAAAGAAGCTCTAATCTATCTTACCTACCTTTATATTTGCTGGTGGTAGGTAATATTTCCACCTATTATTGTCTCAAAGTGGGTGTCTTTGAACCACTTAATATGAGTGATTTAAATTGCATACACCTCCTAACATATCATAGTAGCCTGGTACTTTTGTTTGTATTATTTTCCGTAAATTAACGATGCGTTACGTCCCATTTGATGTTAAGCGGGCACCGGAGTTGAAGGACACGAGTCCAATCGAGTGGACCTTTAGTTTGAGGCATGAGGTCGGAACCTCAAAGCCACTCACCTTTTATTGCAGAACTCACACGAGTGCGGCCTCTTCTTGTGTTTCTCTTTGATCTTCGGTAGGTCTGTCTTCTCTTTCTTTTTGATTCTGCCTCTCTTTTTCTTTGGCTTCTCTCTGTTTGAAGAAAGTACAATTCGAGGTATGGAAATTTGCTTTGTTATTTAGCGACGCTTCGCATTACCTAGTCAGGTCATAAGTATTGTCACACAGTAAAAACTTTTCTTTTAGAATGCTGGCCACAAAAAAGTTTATTGAATTCGAATTTAGAATTGTTCATGAAAATAAAAATGTATACTTTTAGAATTTTACTCATTTTTAAATATGGAGTGGACGCTTAAAGAAGACCGTGTTGCAGTTATTGCGTTGCATCGTTGCGGTTACGCGCCAATTCAAATTTTTAACATACTGAAACATTTGAATATAACCAAAAGATTCGTTTATCGTACCATCAAACGATACAATGAAGACTCTAGTGTAGATGACAGGTCAAGAAGTGGTCGCCCTCGGTCTGTTAGGACTCCAGCAGTGATAAAAGCTGTGAAGGCGCGAATTC
This sequence comes from Bombyx mori, assembly GCF_030269925.1. Lineage (NCBI taxonomy): Eukaryota > Metazoa > Arthropoda > Insecta > Lepidoptera > Bombycidae > Bombyx > Bombyx mori. The sequence continues at coordinate 18,016,695 of NC_085130.1, forward strand.
AAAGAAATCCCAAACGTAAGCAGAAACTGTTGGCCCTTCAGATGGGGTTAAGCAGAACCACGGTGAAAAGGGTGTTAAATGAAGACTTAGGGCTTCGGGCATATCGAAGAAAAACAGGACATCGTTTGAATGCTCGTCTAATGGACCTGAGACTGAAGAGATGCCGCGCTTTGTTGAAGCGGTACGCGGGAAAAAAATATCGGGAAATTCTTTTTTCGGATGAAAAATTTTTTACCGTAGAAGAGAGCTACAACAAACAAAATGATAAGGTGTACGCACACAGTAGTGAAGAAGCGAGCAACCGTATTCCGCGTGTCCAACGAGGTCATTTTCCATCCTCGCTCATGGTATGGTTGGGAGTTTCTTATTGGGGCTTAACAGAGGTACATTTTTGTGAGAAAGGTGTAAAAACGAATGCAATTGTGTATCAAAATACCTGTGTGGAACCTGTTGCTCATACCATGTTCAATAACAGGCACTGGGTATTCCAACAAGATTCGGCGCCAGCTCATAGAGCGAAGAGCACACAAGACTGGCTGGCGGCGCGTGAAATCGACTTTATCCGGCACGAAGACTGGCCCTCCTCCAGTCCAGATTTGAATCCGTTAGATTACAAGATATGGCAACACTTGGAGGAAAAGGCGTGCTCAAAGCCTCATCCCAATTTGGAGTCACTCAAGACATCCTTGATTAAGGCAGCCGCCGATATTGAGATGGACCTCATTCGTGCTGCGATAGACGACTGGCCGCGCAGATTGAAGGCCTGTATTCAAAATCACGGAGGTCATTTTGAATAAACTTTAGTGTCATAAGGATCTATGTTTTGTTAAGTTCATTTTGGTATATGAATGGTTACATAATGAATAAACTTGTTTCAATTATTTTACATTAAACATGTGACAGAATTTATGACCTGACTAGGTATAACATTTAAACATTATGCTGTTTACCGTCAAATTTTCAATAAATCACACTTCGACTTTAAAGTCTCAATTCGCACGGAACTAACCAACAGCGTATTGAGGTCTTGAGGTTTTGAGACCGAAGAGAAATATTCTATAAGCACCATTTTATTTTACATACCAGATCCAATAGTAGCCTAAATTTGAAAATGAACATAACATATTTACAAAAAAAATAAGCGAATTTCTGACGTTACTAAAAAATAAGTTAATATCAAACTTCGATAGCATCGGATCCGGTGAGCACTTAACAGCGGATGGGCCGTCGGCTCGTCCGCTCATCTAATTCGATAAATAAATAAATAAAACGTATACTCACTCTTTAAGTCCGGTCGCGTCAGCGCCGTCTCCCAAACTATGTATTTCATTTTCTACAACAACAACAAAAACATATTGTTCAATTTATTTTCTTCATCACCAGACAGACGAGCCCGCCCGATGTTAAGTGGACCCCGGAGCTTATACAGATCCATCCATCTCAATTAGAACGATATAAGTTCGACAGTTCCTATTGATACTGAATCGCTTCGTCTTAATACCTCTTCACACTTCATAGTGCCCTGGTACTTTGGGTCGTATGACTTTAATTAAAACAACGAAACGACGACTTCCTTTGAGACATGAGGTCGACGACTCAAACGTACCGCTGGTCCCCGACCTCTAAGGACGCATCGGTGCTCACGACGGCTCAAATATTGAGCACTCACCTTCGTTATGGGTGAGGACATGTCTGTGCATTTTGCTTGAGGTTATGAATCCCCGGTCGCAGATGTAGCACTTGAAGGGCCTCTCCCCGGAGTGGGTCCTCAGGTGGACCTTCATGTACGTCACGGAGCTGATGGTCTTGTTGCAGATCTGACAGGTCAGCTTGCCACTCGCGCGCCGGTTCGAGGCCGGCTGCGGACTTCGGGCCGGAGACACGGTCGCCCAAGTGTTTGAAGGGAAATAGTCTTCGTCGGAGTTGCTGAAACGAAACGGCGCCAGCTTTGAGGCTTGAGACATCGAGTCTCAATTGTTACGTGTTATTTGGTGGTAATTGGTGGTAGGACGTCTTGTGAGTCCGCACGGGTAGGTACCACCACCCCGCCTATTCCACGCGTTTCGGTTTGAAGGGCGGGGCAGCCGTTGTAACCACTTAACACCAGGTGGGCTGTGAGCTCGTCCACACATATAAGCAATAAAAAAAAATTATGCAATACAATAATTGCGAAAAGTTATAAAATGGCGAGCTTAACTCAACAATTAAGTTATCTACCAGCTAACCGTTCTTAAAGAGGGAGACAGCTTTATATAAGTGGGTAGAATCTAATCAATTTACTTTTACACACATAAATAACATAAACATATACATACACGTACATATGTATATTATGAAGTACATAAAATAAATACATATAAGTAATACTGAATTGATATATAGTGCCTTCCTTTAATGCCTTTCCGAATATTTTTTTACAATAAACAACTATTTTCTTTCTATTTCTTTCTTTTTTATCTGTTGACCCTACCTTCTGTCAGTGCAGGTACATAGACGCCATTTTCGATTCGTTTCCTTATTGGCGCGGCTTAAACAAACATTCCTAAAATCGTACTAAGAATTCCTTGGCTTAGTTTACTACAGTCTCTCCTCGGAACTAACCTATCATCTTTCAAGTCATCGGCGGTGACGTCATCGGCCGTGACGTCATCATTGTTGTCATCTTCATTCTCCAGTTTCACCGCGCTGTACAGCACGTCGGCGACTACCGTCCGCGGTGGTGAGACCACTCCAGCCAGGGGTGTCTTGACGTCTGCTTGCTGCACCTGCAGGGAAAGTATGTTAGTGCTATCTCGCTCCCAACGAGAACGCAACGTGTGACGTCATTTGAGGCTAAAACGCGCAAGTTACAATTAAGACGATGAGATGATTTTTGCGCAAAAAATTCTTACTGGTAGTAAGGCGTAGTGGTCTAAACGATAAGACGTCCGGTGCATTCGTATGTAGCGATGCACCGGTGTTCGAATCCCGCAGGCGGGTACCGATTTTTCTAATGAAAGACGTACTCAACAAATGTTCACGATTGACTTTCACGGTGAAGGAATAACATCGTGTAAAAATCAAACCCGCAAAATTATAATTTGCGTAATCACTGTGGTAGGACGTCTTAAGAGTCCGCGCGGGTAGGTACCACTACCCTGCCTATTTCTGCCGTGAAGCAGTAATGCGGTTTGAAGGGTGGGGCAGCCGTTGTACTGTAAAAACTAAGACCTTACAACTCGTCTTGAGGTGGGTGGGCGGCATTTACGTTGTAGAAGTCTATGGGCTCCGGTAACCACTTAACAGCAAGTGGGTCGTGAGCTTATCCAACTATCTAAGCATTTTTTTAAATCCTACAAACGAGACAGTTTAGGATCATTTTTCCTCCAGTTTTTTTTGGAGCTTGTGAAGTTTGTGGACCCTCTAGGTTTAGGGAAGAACTCCAAATCTCTCTGCTCCATGCGGTCTGAGATTCCGTTATATCATTTTAACCTCTCCTCCCGACTACGTACCGTCTTGCTCTGACGTGAACTTTTTTATTTATTGCCCTTGTAAGCAGACGAGCGTGCGGCCCGCCTGATGGTGAGTGGTTACCGTCGCCCATGGACTCCAGCAATGTCAGGGGCAGAGCCAAGCTGTGTACTAGTCTAGATAAAGTACTAGGACATTATGAATTCAAAGAGATCTCACTTGGAGGTCTTCTACCTACCGTTAAGTACTCTCCACATGGCTCGTTTGAAGAAGGATAAGTCATAGCGCTTTGGAAACACCGTGGAGGGGAGCTCATTCTAGAACGCTGCGACATGTAGACAATAGGCCCATTGGCACTACTGACCCATTTACCATCGGGTTCCCCCACAAAGGCAATCAAATAAAAATAAAAATTTTTGAACACTGTAGTCTCTTGAAGATAGTTGATTTCGTAAATTAACGCGTTGAACGCCAAATGAAAAATCGAGTATCTTCATTGAAGCCAGGGTGAGCTTGTGCCTTACTGACCCGTTCGGGTCATGAGGGTCACCCGTGAGCCTTTTAAAATATCTAAACTAGACGGTTAAAGGTCGCTAATTTTTATCTTCCATGCAAATGATCAATGCGATCGAGCATTTTATAACTTTTGTAAACTATACTGAGACCTTACAACTTATATCTCGAGGTGGGTGGCGGCATTTACGTTGTAGATGTCTATGGGCTCCAGTAACCACTTAACATCGGGTGGGCTGGGAGCTCGTCCATCCATCTAAAAAAAAAACGAGTTGATAAAAATTACTGGTTCCCTGATTTCTCTTTGTCCTAATGGATAGCTACCTTAGGCCCACCGGTGGGTCGCAACTCGCAAAGCATTCAACGCGTTAAATATTATCATCATACGAAATTAAAAGTATAAATTATTCTTATGTATCCAAAAGAATTCTCTTTTCTTCTTGTTGGTGAGTATTATCTACAGTTTTGCTCTAGTAACATACGAAATAAAATTCAACTTAAACGCGCTATTAGACATGTGTAAGTAATGCGAGTGATATTACTCCGGTAATATTACTCTACGATGTAATGCAACATCACACATTACGCGAAGGAAACAAACATCACACTATCACCCAACATGTTTCTTTCTTTGTCGTGTAATGTTGCTTAATACACGAACGGAACCGAGCGAGCGAGACAGACCGATCGACGCAAAATAAATGAGCAAGCGACACGGAATTATTCCTAGTGATTTTGAACCGTATGCCCTGGCCGCTAGGTACATTTTTATACCTATGGTACGTCTGAATTTTAATATAGGTATTTGTGTTTATATTTTTCATGCGGCCAGCCGGTAGTTCCGCAAGTAGTTACTTAATTTTTTATTCGCAACTTTTGTAAAATCGCTAGTCGCTCGTAATTGTTTAGTAATATTTCATATTAATTTTTGTGTTAGAATTACTTAAGCACTTGTTTGAAGATAGTTTTATTATTTGTTTTAATGCGTGTTTAATAAGTGAAAGAAATAACGGCGTCTAAATGAAAGTACAGTCCTCCTTGGATGCACTTTGAGGATATCGCGCCGAAACAATGCATCTACTGCTCTCGTATATTAACATTATTGTCGAGCTCAATTTGCAGTCTAAGTCGCCATATGAAATCCGTTCATCCCACAATAAATTATATTAAGTAAAAAATAAAATTATTATATTATTAAGTAAGTCAATCTCTGTCAAGTAATATAACAGTGTATTACAATACAAAGTTCATACTTTGTATTGTAATACACTACTGTAATGACAGTAAGTGATGTGTATTAGACATGTGTAAGTAATGCGAGTGATATTACTCCGGTAATATTACTCTACGATGTAATGCAACATCACACATTACGCGAAGGAAACAAACATCACACTATCACCCACAGAACACTATTACTTCTAGCGAAGCTATCACCCAACATGTTTCTTTCTTTGTCGTGTAATGTTGCTTGATACACGAACGGAACCGAGCGAGCGAGACAGACCGATCTACGGAAAATAAATGAGCAAGCGACACGGAATTATTCCTAGTGATTTTGAACCGTATGCCCTGGCCGCTAGGTACATTTTTATACCTATGGTACGTCTGAATTTTAATATAGGTCTTTGTGTTTATATTTTTAATGGGCCAGCCGGTAGCTCCCCGCAAGTAGTTACTTAATTTTTTATTCGCAACTTTTGTAAAATCGCTAGTCGCTCGTAATTGTTTAGTAATATTTCATATTAATTTTTGTGTTTGAATTACTTAAGCACTTGTTTGAAGATAGTTTTATTATTTGTTTTAATGCGTGTTTAATAAGTGAAAGAAAGAATGGCGTCTAAATGAAAGTACAGTCCTCTTTGGATGCATTTTGAGGAGACCGCGCCGAAACAATGCGTCTACTGCTCTCGTATATTAACATTATTGTCGAGCACAATTTGCAGTCTAAGTCGCCATATGAAATCCGTTCATCCCACAATAAATTATATTAAGTAAAAAATAAAATTATTATATTATTAAGTAAGTCAATCTCTGTCAAGTAATATAACAGTGTATTACAATGCAAAGTTCATACTTTGTATTGTAATACACTAGACATGTGTAAGTAATGCGAGTGATATTACTCCGGTAATATTACTCTACGATGTAATGCAACATCACACATTACGCGAAGGAAACAAACATCACACTATCACCCGACATGTTTCTTTCTTTGTCGTGTAATGTTGCTTAATACATGAACGGAACCGAGCGAGTGAGACAGACCGATCGACCAAAATAAATGAGCAAGCGACACGGAATTATTCCTAGTGATTTTGAACCGTATGCCCTGGCCGCTAGGTACATTTTTATACCTATGGTACGTCTGAATTTTAATATAGGTCTTTGTGTTTATATTTTTCATGCGGCCAGCCGGTAGCTCCCCGCAAGTAGTTAGGTACTTAATTTTTTATTCGCAACTTTTGTAAAATCGCTAGTCGCTCGTAATTGTTTAGTAATATTTCATATTAATTTTTGTGTTTGAATTACTTAAGCACTTGTTTGAAGATAGTTTTATTATTTGTTTTAATGCGTGTTTAATAAGTGAAAGAAAGAATGGCGTCTAAATGAAAGTACAGTCCTCTTTGGATGCATTTTGAGGAGACCGCGCCGAAACAATGCGTCTACTGCTCTCGTATATTAACATTATTGTCGAGCACAATTTGCAGTCTAAGTCGCCATATGAAATCCGTTCATCCCACAATAAATTATATTAAGTAAAAAATAAAATTATTATATTATTAAGTAAGTCAATCTCTATCAAGTAATATAACAGTGTATTACAATACAAAGTTCATACTTTGTATTGTAATACACTACACTTTTACAGACAGGTGATATTACTCGAAAACATTACACATCACTCTTAACTTTACTCGGTGCGTTCAATAAATACTGTGACGACGAATACATTGTATCTATACACCCGAATCATTACCTAAGTGATGTGTATGAACACTATCTATTGAACGCACCGAGTAATGTTAAGAGTGATGTGTAATGTTTTCGAGTAATATCACCTGTCTGTAAAAGTGATGTCATATCACATTACATTGGGAAGTGATGTTTTGCGCAAGTCTATGAGAAGTGATGTTTTGCGCATGTCTAATACGAAACTATAACGGCGGATAAGTCAATCACACGAATCACAATTTTCACCTCTATACACATTACACAGCTTAGCAAAGTTCACGCGATGCCGAACAAGCAAGCAGTCCAAAAAAGGGTCATAAGCTCGTCTAGCCTACGTTCGTAAACTAGTACTTGTATATTTACAATCTATACATTATATAGATTTATTTGTGCATAGTCGTTGGCGCGATTCACGAGTACAACTAGTGCCATCTGTTGACGACGAACGGAAATTATATCGACGCTTGAAAGGCAAACGTGACTAAGCGACAATGCGTGAACTTTACAGTAGACTAATTTAAAGTTGAATTACCTGAAAAAAAATCTATTTTAACGAATCTAGCTGTAGCAGAATCTAGCTAGTAGCTGTGGGATTGAAATGATTTTAATAGACCTAGAAATATATATATTTTTTGCGCATCGAATATTATGGTTATTGCCTATCATTTATGTAGGTGTGGGTCTAAATGAAAAGACTATTTCTTGGGTTTAACTATACTTTTTATTAAATTTCTTGTTCTTGTAAACTTGTTTATAAGACTACGCGATAAGCCGCTTGAGCCGTTTTCAGATTTCTTATTACAATATTTAGGGTAAATCTGTTTTGGAACATATATTTTTTTTCTTTTTTTTTTATTGCTTAGATGTGTGGACGAGCTCACAGCCCACCTGGTGTTAAGTGGTTACTGGAGCCCATGGACATCTACAACGTAAATGCGCCACCCACCTTGAGATATAAGTTCTAAGATCTCAGTATAGTTACATTATCTATATATTAATACGTGAAGCAAAAACTTTGTACCCCTTTTTATGAAAATTGGGCGGACGGAGGAGTATGAAATTTCCAACACTTATAGAGAATATAGAGAAGAAGTGCGGATGCTAATTTTTTTTTTTTAATTATGCATTAATAATACATTAAATCAATAAAGAAAACATTACACACACACGCACATACAAATCATTTGTTTATTGTTATATTTCTATAATCTAATTGAGAATAGATTAATATTGTTTGTCTTTAATATTGTATACGTCTATCTCTGTAGTCTAGCCTTGGTGAAAGCTGACCTCTGGACCTCTTGTGAGTCCGCGCGGGTAGGTACCACCGCCCCGCCTATTTCTGCCGTGAAGCAGTAATGCGTTTCGGTTTGAAGGGTGGGGCAGCCTTTGTGACTATACTGAGACCTTAGAACTATATCTCAAGGTGTGTGGCGCATTTACGTTGTAGATGTCTATGGGCTCCAGTAACCACTTAACACCAGGTGGGCTCGGAGCTCGTCCACTCATCAATGCAATAAAAAAAATAAAAAATGGAGAGAGCATTGAAGTAGCAGTGGCGTGTAGACTTCCCTTCATACATATTTTTGCATCGCTAACGTCATAGTAACCACTCAACATTGAGTGGACCGTATGCTTGTCAGCCTACGTGGGCAAACAAAAAAAAAAACAATCATGATTCAGACGTAAATGATTGAAAACTATATTATTATTATTATTATCTCCTAAAATGATAAAACACGTATATATATTTATAAATAAGCAACAGGTTCTGTATGTATGTATCTATATACTAATACGTGAAGCAAAAACCTTGTATCCCTTTTTACGAAAATTGCGCGGACGGAGGAGTATGAAATTTTCCACACTTATAGAGAATATAGAGAAGAACTGCACAATGCTAATATTTTTTTTAAATAATGAATAAAAGATACATTAAATCAATAAAGAAAACATTACACACACTACATACCATGTATCTGACGCACACACGCATGCATACTATTTATTGTCAAACTTTTGTTCTTGACGTCTGTTGTCAGATTGAGAATAGATTAAATATTGTATGTCTTTGTTAATATTTTTTATAGTGTAGTCTTGGTGAAATTTGTGATTATAGAAGTATAAAATACAATCATACTAGTGTACAAACTTACAATTCCAATTAATTATAGTCGAATTTCGACTACTGCGGGACCACTAGTGTATGTAAAAAGCTGACAATACCACATAACATTATTTTAACACGTTTTTTTTTTTCTTTTGTCAATTTTCAAAGCTTCCAAAAGTTCGCGTGTCAACGAAGAGGAGAGCTTACAAAAACATCGTTAAATCAACTTTCTAAGTAATGCACATGACAAATATTTTAACTTATTTAAGGTTTTTATACGCTGAAACTTTATAGCGTGTTTTAGGAGTACAATTAACGCCATCTATTGACACGGGGCTCAACCTGAGTTTTTTTTTAATTGCCTTTGTAGGCAGACGAGCGTACGGCCCACCTGATGGTGAGTGGCTACCGTCGCCCATGGACTTCAGCAATGCCAGGGGCAGAGCTAAGCCGCTGCCTACATGAGACAGAGTTTGCTAACACTGGCCCTAGCAGAAGCACTGCTTCGTTGAGTCTACCATCAGATCAGAATCGCGACCCACTGAGAAGATCCGGCGAGAAACTCACTGTGTCTAATGGGTTAGTTAAGACCAGAGCTTGGAATGCATCAAAGGGTTGATAGTGGATCTGGAGGATCTGAATTCACACTAAGAGTAATACAGAATTGTTTTTTTTGCACTAAAAAATGATACAAGACACATATTTAAATAATAATAATAATAACTTGTGGTCCTCCGGTACATAGTCGAAATTCGACTATAATTAATTTAAATTATAAGTTTGAACATTATTATGGTTCTATTGTTAAAGACTAATGTACTTCTATAATCACAGATTTCGCCAAGACTACAGTTATAAATATTAATCTATTCTCAATATGACCTCAGAAATCCAACAGTAAACTAAAGAGTATAATATATGCGTGTGTGTAATGTTTTATTTATTGATTTTAATGTATTATTTATGCATAATTTTTAAAAAATATTAACAATCTGCACTCCTTTTCGATATTCTCTATAAGTGTGAGAAATTTCATACTCCTCCATCCGCTCAATTTTCGTAAAATGGTGCACAAAGTTTTTGCTTCACGTATTAATATATTACAAGGTAGTGTGTGTAATGTTTTTTTTAATTGATTTAATACGTTTTTTATGAATAATTAAAAAAAATATTAACATTGTGCACTCCTTCTCTATATTCTCTATAAGTGTGAGAAATTTCATAATCCTTCGTCGGCGCAATTTTCGTAAAAAGGGGTACAAAGTTTTTGCTTCACGTATTAATATACAGATAGATTAAAAAAGAACCATATAAGAATACCTTCAACAAACCAAGTAACTTACATTCACATTCAGCATATCAGTTTCAACAGTGTCAGTGTCAGGTTTCTTGTCGCCTGCCTGCCACTGATCGGGCCAAGTCTCCTCGGTCTTGAGCTGCTTCTCTTTCTCTGACTTCTCCTTCAACTCTTCCTCTAACTCTTTCAAATACGGCAAGATGGCGTTGTAATCTGTGAGCGAGAGACGTGCATGAAAACATTCTTGGAAATTATAATTATGAGATCTCTTTTGGGATTGAGTTGCAAAACTTTCCATCTTCAAAATGACCTCATGTCTCAAGGTGGGTGGTGGCATCCAGGTTGTTATATAGTAGGAGTCCATGGACTCCGGTGACTAATTAACATAAAAAAAGCCATGATCTTGAGTCGATTTACGTAGATAAATAGGAAGAAAAGTACTAGGATACTATGACATACGAAGAGGTGGACTTATAACTAATTTTTTTTTTTTTTTTATCCTACCTAAGCTGAGAGCCTTGAGAGGCTATATCAGCGTAACCCTAACTTTCGTAGGTGAGCTCACGGGGCTCAAACCTGATGACGTTGCTAACACGAACCCTAGCAAGAGTCGTGCTTCGCAGAATCTACCACCGGATCGGAAACGCGACCCACTGAGAAGATCCGGCGAGAAACTCAGTGGGCTGTGTCTGAGAGTTAATTTACTCGTCGAGCCTTCGTCGCAAGCGACGGGTTTGACGAGAACGGTCACCGGTGCTTGAAGTACCTAGAAGCACCGTCAGTGGATCGGGAGGATCCGAGATGACGTGTTTTGGGCGACGTCGACTGCTTTCCATTCTGTCCGCAGGATCGGGGATGAGTACGATAACTGAGGATAACTGCTGTGAACCAGTTCAGCGTTCCAATTTTGGGCGGCATAGTTTTACAATTTGGGGCTTCGATCTCATGTGTCCACGCTAGGTGACAACGGCATGTTATTGTTTATAGATTCTGGAGATCAAGATCAGTGATCACTTAAGATCAAACGGGCCAAGATCTTGGCAATAAACGTAAAATAATCGATAGAAAAGTACTAGGATATTATGATATGCAAAGAAGTGGAGCTAGCTTCATTAGTCAAAGTACTTCAAGTATCGCAACTAAAGTACCAGGGTACTATGACATACGAAGAGGTGTTTCCGTAACTAGAATAACTCTATTTCGTGGTATAAACAAACACATTTCGTATATCTGCTGTGAAGCAGTCCAGGGTTCCCATTTGAAGAGAGGGGAGGATAGTTATATAATACTAGGCTTTGAACTCATGTCTCCATGGTAGATGACGACGGCACGCTATTGTTTAGGGGCTCTGGAGATCACTTAAGATCAAACGGGCCGAGATCTTGTCAATAAAGGTAAAATAATCGATAGAAAAGTACTAGGATACTATGACATGCAAAGAAGTGGAGCTAACTTCATTTGTCAAAGTACTTCAAGTATCGCAACTGAAGTACCAGGGTACTATGACATATGAAGAGGTGTTTGTAACTGAGGTTGACTTCGACCTCTAGTGTCAAGGTTGATCGACTGGATTCTATGCTGTCTATGGACCTCATGTTATCAATAAACCAACATCTTCTCACCATATGGTTCTCCTTCGAGTTTGTCGTCAGCATGTTTCTTATCGAAATGCCTTTTCAATAGGTCAAATCTGAAAATATATTAAATTGATATTATTATTATATTTTTTGGAGTTTACTCCTTTAGAATCGATTTACATATATAGGCCCGGGGTATGAAAATTATGGGGACCAAAATCGTACTAGCATGTCACACGAAATGCGTTATGCGCCTGATTGCGCATGTCACACGAAATGCGCGCCGGGCTGCTGCGCCGGCAGTCCGCCACAAAGCCTCGTACTGATCGCGCGTTTCTCTCATTATTGTATTTTCATATATTTGTTAGTCGTTTGTTTTGTGTCTCGTTAATTTGTTAATAATCTGTAGTGTATCGTGTTGTCGTAATATAGAACTATTTCTCGTATTGTTTCGTTTAATTTTTTATATCCAGTAAACTCCAGTCGTGCGTCGGAGCGGACACACACACTTTTTTTTTTTTGCTTAGATGAGTGGACGAGCTCACAGCCCACCTGGTATTAGTGGTTACTGGAGCCCTTAGACATCTACAACATAAATGCACCACGCACCTTGAGATATGAGTTCTAAGGTCTCAGTATAGTTACAACAGCTGCCCCACCCTTCAAACCGTAACGCATTACTGCTTCACGGCAGAAATAGGCGGTGTGGTGGTACCTACCCGCGCGGACTCACAAGAGGCCCTACCACCAGTAATGGTAACCAGTATTAATAGTTACTACATAAGTAAAAACTCACTTAATAGTTAGAATATTAGAAAAGTGATATTTTTATGCTTTGCCCTTTGAAAATCTAAATTTTATATGGAAAGACCTTAGACTTAAAGAAAAACAAAAAATATTTTTGGATTTTTCACACCAATTTTCTGTAATCTTTCATTTATCTAGTAATTTGAATTCTCTTTTCATCTCATCAGGCTTCTTCAGTTTAATGTTTACATTACGAATTCAATTGCTGTATTGATTTTCCAGTGTATTTTTTGCTTGCACGTTATGGTGCATACAATTTTATAAATAAAATAATTTCATTAAGTAACAGCCACTAACTAAGCAAAACAAATAACTTCTATCTTGTATAACTAAGTACTCTTTAAGTGTGGCAGTAATTAATTTTCCCCAATCTATCATTTTAAGTCAACTAGAGGTCCCGCTGTAGTCGAAATTCGACTATAATTAATTGGAATTGTAAGTTTGTACACTATTATGATTGTATTTTATACTTCTATAATCACAAATTTCGCCAAGACTACACTATAAACAAATATTAACAAAGACAAACAATGTTTAATCTATTATCAATTTGACAAGAGACGTCAAGAACAAAAGTTTGACAATAGATAGTATGCATGCGTGTGTGCGTCAAATACACTACATGTAGTGTGTGTAACGTTTTCTTTATTGATTTAATGTATCTTTTATGCATTATTTTAAAAAAATATTAGCATTGTGCACTTCTTCTCTATATTCTCTATAAGAAAAAACGACAGGTAAGAGACACAAATACAAAAATGTGTAGGATGAAGCCAGCAAAGAATGAGACAGAAATATACATACTATTTAATACAGCGCCATCTGTGAGATTTTTTAATACTAACGTGTGTATGAAAGCTCTTGTAGTGAATTTTAATTTAGGATTATACGTGAAATTAAAATATCAATTCACAGAGGGCGCTACCTTACAATTATTTACTAATGACAAAATTTTACATATACTTGAGACGTTTAGGATAATTGTATTTTAATTTTGGAAGGTTTCACTTCTACCACGTGTGAATTGCACACATTTTAGATATAGAATAAAAGATAGAAATAATAGATAGAATAGGCATAATAATAGACATAATAAATTAACTGTAAGGATAAACCATAAAAAAGCAAACAACACTAGGCGGATAGGTACTGTTCCTTCACCATTCTTTTTTAAAGCAGTTTGAAGTTAAAACACTTACTGTGAAAAGAACTTGTAACATATCCTGCACTGGTATCTGATGGCTAAGTGTATCCGTTTATTGTGTCTGCCGAGTTTGCTGGCCGTTATGAACGATTGCCCACACTCGGCACACGTGTAGGGTTTTTCATCTGAAATTTTATAAATTTAAAGGTAGCTTGACATTTTAATGGCATCGGTCCAGAGCCCGTGGACATCACGAGGTGAATGCCGCCCACCGACCTTGAAACATGATGGAATAATATTAATCGATTTGAACCAGAATACAAGATTGGTTCGTAGCAGTAACTACACAGGATGGTGTTACCAAGTGTAGTTTTTATTACACAAAGTTATTCTGCCATGGTAGAGGTCTTTCATTATCACAAGTACAAATCTTCTTACAACAATCTATACCTGCTGAGTAGACTAGACACACTGGGCCATAACTTGATAAGCTTACACCAGCCAACTTATTCTTAAGTTTTTTTTATTGCTTAGATGGATGGACGAGCTCACAGCCCACCTGGTGTTAAGGGTTTACTGGAGCCCATAGACATCTACAATGTAAATGCGCCACCCACCTTAAGATATAAGTTCTAAGGACTCAGTATAGTTACAACGGTTACCCCACCTTTCAAACATAATCGCATTACTGCTTCACGGCAGAAATAGGCAGGGTGGTGGTACCTACTCGTACGGATTCACAAGAAGTCCTACCACCAGCAATTACGCAAATTATAATTTTGCAGGTTTCATTTTTATTACACGACGTTATTCCTTCACCGTGGAAGTCAATCGTGAACATTTGTTAAGTACGTATTACATTAGATAAAATTGGTACCCGCCTGCGGGATTCGTACACCGGTTCATCGCTACATACGAATGCACAGGACGTCTTAACCTTTACGCCACGACGACTTAACGTCACAACGACTTCTAAGTAGTCTGCTTTTCTTAATTTCTTTATGAGATTTGAAACAATTTCATTCAATTTAATATACCTCTTTACGTATCATAGTATCCTGGTAGTTTTTGTTAATTGATGACCACACAATCCTCCTCAAGTTCAGTGGTTACCAGAATGAATACACTGCCATGTCTCAACATGAGATTAAAACCTTATAAATTTTGTATAGACAAAAAAAAGTAAAAATTAATTAAAATAAACATTAACCTGTATGTGAACGCACATGTAGCCTCAAATAGTAACTCAAAGTGAATTGTTTTCCACAAGCGAAGCATTTATATATTTTCTGTAAATCATCTGTACATTGCTTCTTCAATAACTCCACTTTCTTGCCTACTCTCTTCTTTGTTGTGTTAGCATTGTTATCTTTACGCTCATCATTATCTTGTTTATCATTATCCGACATAACCTTGTCGTTGTTATAATTTGAAGCCTTCTCCTCACCAATAAAACCCTCTTCTGGCTTAATCTCTATCCCGTCTTCCGTTTTCTCAATTTTGATCCTCTTCTTAATCTTCTTTTCTTTTTTAATTTTCTTCCGTTTAATTTGATTTTTCACTCTCAAATCGTAGCTGGTCAGCCTGTCCTTGTGCGTCGTCATATGCTGATCGAGCATTTGGAGTTCGCAGTAACTAATGTTGCACAGGGCGCATCCGTAGAAGGAAAAATTCTTCTCCTTGATTTTAATCGACCAGTAATTGCTTTTCTTGACTTTAGGCTTCTGCTCGTCTTCTAAGACTGGTTTTAAATCTTGTTTGACATCTGATTTCGCTGTATCTTCAGCATTATTTTCAACGGCAATCTTCTCTGCAGGAACTTCGGGTGGTTTGTCTTCAACAACATTACTTTGCTGAGTGTGTTGATAATTTTGCCCGTACTGGTAGTGGCATTCGTTTTTGACATCCTGCACGTATGGATAGGGCTCCGGTATGTTTTCATAATCGTAAGGGTACTCGTAGCTGCTCAGTGGGTCTATGTCTAATGTTACAACGTTCATTTCTGTTTACTCTGAAAAACACATTTGAAAAATCAACAATACCTCCCTGCAAGGTTTTGCGAGTGGAAAAGTAACTTTAACCTCGGGATGATGTTTTTGAACTACAGTAACAGCTTAACACCAGAAGGGCGATACACATGACTACCCGTGCAGTCTATAAATATACCTAGTCAGGTCATAAGTATTGTCACACAGTAAAAACTTTTCTTTTAGAATGCTGGCCACAAAAAAGTTTATTGAATTCGAATTTCGAATTGTTCATGAAAATAAAAATCTATACTTTTAGAATTTTACTCATTTTTAAACATGGAGTGGACGCTTAAAGAAGACCGTGTTGCAGTTATTGCGTTGCATCGTTGCGGTTACGCGCCAATTCAAATTTTTAACATACTGAAAAATTTTAATATAACCAAAAGATTCGTTTATCGTACCATCAAACGATACAATGAAGACTCTAGTGTAGATGACAGGTCAAGAAGTGGTCGCCCTCGGTCTGTTAGGACTCTAGCAGTGATAAAAGTTGTGAAGGCGCGAATTCAAAGAAATCCCAAACGTAAGCAGAAACTGTTGGCCCTTCAGATGGGGTTAAGCAGAACCACCGTGAAAAGGGTGTTAAATGAAGACTTAGGGCTTCGGGCATATCGAAGAAAAATAAGACATCGTTTGAATGCTCGTCTAATGGACCTGAGACTGAAAAGATGCCGCGCTTTGTTGAAGCGGTACGCGGGAAAAAAATATCGGGAAATTCTTTTTTCGGATGAAAAAAATTTTACCGTAGAAGAGAGCTACAACAAACAAAATGATAAGGTGTACGCACACAGTAGTGAAGAAGCGAGCAACCGTATTCCGCGTGTCCAACGAGGTCATTTTCCATCCTCGCTCATGGTATGGTTGGGAGTTTCTTATTGGGGCTTAACAGAGGTACATTTTTGTGAGTAAGGTGTAAAAACGAATGCAGTTGTGTATCAAAATACAGCCCTGACGAACCTTGTGGAACCTGTTTCTCATATCATGTTCAATAACAGGCACTGGGTATTCCAACAAGATTCGGCGCCAGCTCATAGAGCGAAGAGCACACAAGACTGGCTGGCGACGCGTGAAATCGACTTCATCCGGCACGAAGACTGGCCCTCCTCCAGTCCAGATTTGAATCCGGTAGATTACAAGATATGGCAACACTTGGAGGAAAAGGCGTGCTCAAAGCCTCATCCCAATTTGGAGTCACTCAAGACATCCTTGATTAAGGCAGCTGCCGATATTGACATGGACCTCGTTCGTGCTGCGATAGACGACTGGCCGCGCAGATTGAAGGCCTGTATTCAAAATCACGGAGGTCATTTTGAATAAACTTTAGTGTCATAAGAATCTATGTTTTGTTAAGTTCATTTTGGTATATGAATGGTTACATAATGAATAAACTTGTTTCAATTATTTTACATTAAACATGTGACAGAATTTATGACCTGACTAGGTATAAATAGCGCATAACCGAAAGCTTGTTTTTTAACATTTTGTTTAGTGGCTGCAAGTTGTAGATAATTAAAACTGATTTTAGACTTTCTTGTAAAGTTATAAAAATAAAAAAGCAAATGTACAACCGTGAAGGACTCAAAATTAATATAAAGATAATAAAATATGTATATTTAAAGTGTGAAAATAGTTTTTTTTTATTGCTCAGATGGGTGGACGAGCTCATAGCCCACCTGTGGTGGATAAGTGGTTACTGGAGTCCATAGACATATACAACATAAATGCACCACCACCCACCTTGAGATATAAGTTCTAAGGTCTCAGTATAGTCACAACTGCTGCCCCACCCTTCAAACCGAAACGCATTACTGCTTCACGGCAGAAATAGGCGGGGCGGTGGTACCTACCCGTGCGGACTTACAAGAGGTCCTAGCACCAGTAATTGCACAAATTAAAATTTTGGGGGTTTGATTTTTATTACACAATGTTATTCATCATTCATTATTAAGTCCATCGTGAACATTTCGATGCCTCCAATGAACACTACTCTAACTCAAAATTTTGAAGTTTTCGTTTTTCACGCAAATCGCTTAACTATGTTAAAAGTATTACAATTAATCATTATTGATGGGGTTTGAAACAAGAGTAAATCAGCTAGTTACACAAAAAAACCATAAATATATCTGCAATAATAAAGATATTATCAACTTTTTTCATTTAAACGCACCTCCTGTAAATTTACGAATTTGGGGTTAGCATAGTGTTCATTGGAGGCATCGATTTGTTAAGTACGTATTTCATTAGAAAAATTTTAAGCACAAGCATTTCAAGTAAGATTTTCAAGCACACAAGCTTTATTGATTGTTTGTTTTCATTATTATTTCATTAATATAAACAAAGTGTAATCTCCGGCTGGACATAGACCTCTGACCTGTCCTTTTTGAAAACATTGTTTTTTTTTTTTTTTTTACTGTAATAAGTCTTTGAGCTAAATTATACAAACCATGTTTTTGGGTGAGAAAAACAAACTATCAGCCTGCATTCTGGCAATACTTATGAAGCACAACTACCAAGTCGTCATTCTTTTTTTTTTTTTTTTTTTTTTTCCTACCTAAGCTGATAGCCCTAGCGGCTATTTCAGCGTAGCCTTAACTTTAGTAGGTGAGCTCACGGGGCTCAAACCTGACGATGTTGCTAACACGAACCCTAGCAAGAGTCGTGCTTCGCAGAATCTACCACCGGATCGGAAACGCGACCCACTGAGAAGATCCGGCGAGAAACTCAGTGGGCTGTGTCTGAGAGTTAATTTACTCGTCGAGCCCTTCGTCGCAAGCGACGGGTTCGACGAGAACGGTGACCGGTGCTTGAAGTACCTAAAAGCACCGTTAGTGGATCAGGAGGGTCCGAGATGACGTGTTTTGGGCGTCGTCATTCATGATATCAACAAAGACACTACAAACACATTATAATTTTTTTTACTCGCAATTTAACGGCAACTTATCATAAATTTAAGTAAACACATTAAAATCAGTAACGACCTTGAATTTTCTGGATAATTAACAAATGGCATAATATAATTTGACTGGCGAAACTTTACGAATTCTGAATGTAAACAAAATGTTTTAATCTCGTTTTTTAGGTGTTTTACGACGATCGACGAACGAATTGTAGCGTCAAAGCCAGCGCAGACGAATAATCGATAACAAACGTTACAAAAAAACCCACCTGAGACGAGCGCTTGTCACGAAAAACTGCCTTTTTTCTCTATTAAAAATTCAAGTGATTCTTTTAACATGTAATTTTATGTTTTTTTTTCCATCGAACGCAATTTTAACACGCATAACAACTTTATAGTCTCGTTGACTGTTCGTAAAACGGATTTAACTCATTTTTAAGCTCATTTTTCTTACTTTTTAAACGATTTAATTAAAATACATGTTCACATTTTTTTACACTCTATGATGAATGAGCTGTCATGGCCGTCAGATTGGTAATGTTGCGAGCTTTAATGTACAGCTTCCAATAATAAAATGATTTTTTTTGTATTTATTCAGACCAATGGTTTGAGAATAATTTCGGTACAGAAAGACTGTATCTTTATTATATTTCATTATAGCAGTATATGACCACCTCCTCCTCCTCCTCCTCGCTTCGGTTTCCGTAATACTGAAGGTCGTGACCACCTCCTCGCATATTAATCTAAGAAAAAAAATTGTTTTAACTAAACATTTGAGATAGTCCTGATAAAAAAATTATGATCACGCCTCACAACATGAAGTACATCCCTACCACCAAGAACTAGTCTGTTCATAGTACGATTTTAAGCATCACTTACAATATGTATCACCAACCGATTGAACTCCACAAAGATTTCTGATCAATTACATGTTAAATACTCTTTAATGGTATGCAGGGGCTTAGCAATGCCCTTTCGATTTCTTAAGCACGTGGGTAGTCCATAAACTCAACTCCCTACCTGCGACTAAAAAAGAAAAAAAGAACTTGTTCTCTGCTACTGTTTTCCACATTCACAAACAAATAATAGATATAGATATGGATGTCAGAAGATCTCTAGTGGTCATCGCTGATTACGGGTAGGAGTGGGCGATATAAATCGTATCTAGATTCAATATCTATATATCGCAGCAATATCGTTGAATCCGATATCGCCCCGCACGAAATCTATATATCGATATCGGCCGATACACGATATTGCTCGATGTGATGCGCATCGGCATATCGTACCGATTCGTGAATCGAAATCTATATAACGATATCAGCCGATACACGATATTACTCGATGTGATGCGCATCGGCATATCGTACCGATTCGTGAATATCAGCAATATTCGTTTGGTTCGTATCGAATCGGCCAGAGTGAGTGAGCGCACGATAGGGATATCATGTGATGAATGAAACAGAAACAGGCATTATCCATACAATTGTAAACCTTATATTTAAGTCCATATGTCTGTAGATTATTCTTAGCGTATCAGCAGGATACAATTTAGGAAAGAAGTTTCAATTTTCGACCCTAACTTGAATGCAGTATAGCCTATTTGCATCGTTGAATTTAATTTCACGCGCTTTGACCTTGAACTACAATTTTTGGACAAGTGTTTATAAATACTTAAAAGTTTTTTGTGTTTGATTTTTAAAGTACACATTTTTCTATTTTTAGTAGAATCCAAATAATTGAGTTTATTTCTTGTGTTTGTATTAAACTTTTGAAATCTACACTCTTTTGGTATATGTTGTAATTTTAAATTAAGATACAAAATACTAAAACTGAAAATAATGTAGCCAGTCCTAAGCCTGATAAAAGCATGAAGGAAAGTTTTTTTGATATTTTTATTTTCATGTTCTTTTTATTACTTCAAAATCATATTATAAATTGATATCAGAAAACCAACCGTATAACGTTGACTTAAATCTATATCTACTACGATATTATATCAGCGTATCGTTTCAAATCTCAAATATCATGAATCGAGAAAATCTACTAGCATCCATCAATATATAGATTCAGAAAATATATAGATTCAATATCCGATATTGATCCTCGATATATAGATACGATTCGATATGCGGCAAAACCGATATTACCCACTCCTAATTACGGGCAATGCTAATCAAAATTTGTTATCAAATTTAGCATTAATAATTGTTTTCATACAATCACTAATAACAATGTAAATTTCCATTTTAATCAGTAATAATAGTTAAATTAGAAATTTAGTAATATAGTGATCATCCAATTTTGAATTTTTATTGCACTCGTCAGAATTTAGCTTAAAATGTGAAACGAACGCTTTGCTTGCAACATTACTCAATAAATGTCAGAATTAATGTCAAACTTTGTTGCGTTTTATTTGTTCCTTTACAAAATTGAACGAGCCATAAAAACAATTGATTAAAATATTTGAATGAATTATTACCTCTCAAGTTTACGTTTTTTATGAAAGTATTTTAATAAAATGAAGATATTTGAATATTGGAGCGTTAATAAAGTGGCCTAACACTCTTTCATAAAATAAATTTAATAGCACAAATTTTAGTACACAGGCAACGTCACTTTACAAAATCAAGTATTTACATATTATGTAGGTACATATACATTGCTTAATGTAAGTACCTCGTTAATATACACAGTACGTCTTATAGTTGACGATGACTCTGTAATAAAACTAACAATTTGTTGCGTAAATAAAAATGTCATCTTGCAATTTCGTTAAATGTAACTGGAGATTTCTGGGATTTGCCCTGTCAATGGCAATGAATTGTGATTGCACACCGTTTTCTTAACTAACGTACTAGTATCGCCTTTTTTATATTACCTTCGACGCTCATTCTCATATCGGCAATCAAGCAACATCTATAATCTATTTCGTTCTGAAGGGATTCTTTTTGAAGGACTAAGCCAGAGCAGCGTACGCGATGAAAATATCTTTAGAAACTATCAACTCTGTGTGCTACCTTTGCTTAGGTTTGCCGCTAGGGGCGCTGTTCTAACTCCATACAAAATTGAGTTAACTTTCACGCGATCGAAAACGTTAAAAGACTCGCACTAAGCACACTGAAGTTTGTAGCGGACGATGCAATGTCATGAGCGAGATAATTTCGAAAACAAAATCTGATTGAACACTGTTAGACATTTTAATTCATTCGTCATTATTAAACTACAATGATGATTATAAGATAATTTATGGAGCAATTATTTAATAACATTGACTATTGCATGTGGTTCAGATTTCTGAGTTTCAAACTTAGGCCCGATACAAACGTAACATGTCTATAATGACACCTATGTATTTAATTTTGTTTGTTCCTCTACCTATTTTCTTGTAGCCTAAGGGGCTATTTCAGCTACGCCCAGACGGGTAGGTGAGTTCACGGGCTCAACCTGAGAGAAATTTGCTAACACTGGTCCTAGCAAGAGCAGTGCTGCGTCGAGTCTATCACCACATCGGAATCGCGACTAACTGAGAAGATCCGGCGAGAAACTCAGTGGGCTGTGTCTCTGGGTTAAGTTAGGTTAGGATTGGAGGCCAGCGGGGTATCCCAGAACAACAGCGGTTTGCATTCCCACCCACAAAGAGTTTTGCCTGTTGATTTCCACTGCAAACGAATAACGACAGAGATGAATCAGCTGAGCGAATTGAACGGACTATGAGAAACTGGAAATTAACAGTCAATTTCCACAGAGAGCGAGTTTAGTTGGAGGTTTGAACAGGTTACTTACGTGCGGTAGTGTTATGTTGTGTGAACACAGAATCAAGTGAGGACATTGATTATGTATACCGAAAGAAAAGTATATATTATTATATCTTAAGCACAGAAGAAAAAGTGCAAAACGGGTGAGTCCGCCAAGTTAATGTCGCAGAAAGACCCAGCTCTTGGGCACGACGCGGAATGGACTATCTGGGGTTTTATCGCAGACTGTACCTAACGGCAACAATATTCTCTGACGATCTTGCGTTTTTTTGACGTACTGCTTCATCGCCCAAACGCGTCATTTCGGATCCTCCCGATCCACTAACGGTGCTTCTAGGTACCTCAAGCACTGGTTATCGTTCTCGCCGAACTCGTCGCTTGCGACGAAGGCTCGACGAGTATATTAACCCATAGACACAGCCCACTGAGTTTCTCGCCGGATCTTCTCAGTGGGTCGCGTTTCCGATCCGGTAGTAGATTCTGCGAAGCACGGCTCTTGCTAGGGTTCGTGTTAGCAACGTCATCAGGTATGAGCCCCGTGAGCTCACCTACAAGCTCGGCGAATCTAGAATAACCCCGCGAGGTTACTAGAATAGGTGGGAGAAAAAAAAACAACGACCCGGTTGTCTCAATTTCTTTTTGTTAAACGACGGATTGTGGACTCTGCAGGACAACCATGGACAGCAATAAATTGGATGCAATGCACGGGACGCTTGGCGAATAGGGCACTGATTTTGACAATGGACTTTTAACTACTACTACGCGGTGTTGAAGCCTGTAGCGTTCCATGGTTAAATATTAAGTGTATTATTATTTATGGTGAAAAATCACGACTAAATATGTGTTTATGCCAAATTTGACACCTATTGCTTTACCAAGATTGCCACTATGAGCGGTCAAAGATCACACGCCTCTTTTGAAAAAACCCTTTATATTTATAACTAGTGGCCCGCCCCGGCTTCGCTTGGGTAGTATGGCACGCGATGTAAAGAATTTTTGGGTAATTTTTTTACACATTGGGTTACATTATTGGAGTTTCAGTAAGGATCCCTATTTTTTTTGAAAATACAATAAATATAGCCTATGTCACCCGGGGATAGTGTAGCTTGCCAGTTCAGTGAAAGATTTTTTAAATCGGTTCAGTAGTTTAGTAGTTTCGGAACCAATTCAATACAAACAACCAATCCCTACAATCCCGCTTTTGCAGGTTAGCTGTCGGGGCTCCGTGGTTCGTGAGGAACGTTGACCTACACGATGACCTGGGCCTCGAATCAATTCGGAAATACATGAAGTCAGCGTCGGAACGATACTTGGATAAGGCTATGCGTCATGATAATCGCCTTATCGTAGCCGCCGCTGACTACTCCCCGAATCCTGATCATGCAGGAGCCAGTCACCGTCGACGCCCTAGACACGTCCTTACGGATCCATCAGATCCAATAACCTTTGCACTAGACGTCTTCAGCTCTAGGAGCAGGCTTAGGGACCTCGGTAACCGTACTCGTCGAACTCGACAAAGAGTTCGCCGTGCAACCTAACCCATGAATCAGCTCGCTGAGTTTCTCGCCGGATCTTCTCAGCGGGTCGCGATTCCGATCCGGTAGTAGATTCATTCGCGAAGCAGCTACTCTTGAGTTGTTAGGTCTCCTTCGGAGGCGCTCGGGCAGCTGTTAGCAAATCCCACCCCTCCTGGCTGAGCCTTTGCTCGCCCACCTGTCCTGGTGAAACTGGAAAGGCCTCCGGGCCACCAGTAATCCTTCAATCATAAAAAAAAAAAAAAAATACAAACAAACACTTAAATCATTCCTCATTATAATATTATGTAGTATAGATAAATATAAGTATATTTTTCAAACTAATATTCCAGAAACTTAACGACGTGTATACAATCAGCCTTATACCCCTCAATATGTACATATGTATATACTTATTTTAAACTCACATATAATAGTCCGTAAGTGCCTGATGTATTTAGAATCCAATTTAAATGTTTTAACGGAGTCATTAACACACTTCAATAACACACAAATCCTGTTCGGATAAACTTTAGTTGGAGAATACACATAAAGCTATATTATATACGATTACAGAAAAAAAAAAGGTTGTCTGTAAATTCGGTTTACGGACGATAGTTTTACTGTTCGAACTGCTAGTCGCGTCGCGACGTCACGCGAGAAGATAGATAAACGTGTCACAAGCCAACGCTTGGGACGATCGTGCCTCTCTATCGCTTGTTCCGCGCTCTCCCTCGCACGCTCAGGCGGAACGTAACACTTCATCATCGATTTACAAGATGTTATCGCCTTAATAAAAACGAGAATTTCATTTATCTATTCGTGCATACTAATACACATCCGAGAGCTTTATGCCTAAGCCATTATCTACCAGTCAAGGAAGTGAAGGAAGCAAAAAAGTATAATAAACGCTACATTTATAAGCTATATAAATTAATCGAATAAATACATTAAAATAACAATTAAGTATGTTTATTAAATCAGCGTCAACTTTCGCCTACGTTTGCCGCTAGGGGCGCTGTTCCAACTCCATACAAATCTGAGTTAACTTTTACGCTATCGAGAACGTTAAAAAACTCGCACTAAGCACACCTCATACAAATGAGTAGTATATTTTATTTTATTAAATAAATTAACATACATTAGTATCTACTCCTTACGTTATGCAGCCTGTTATATGTATTTATATTTTTTGCCTTGCCATCTCTGGACCTCGACTGGCTACTCCTGGCCCATAGCGCCTCAGCGGTTCGCGATCCCGATTGAGTAGTGGGCGCATCCACGTTGTTGCTCCCGCGTTGTTAGTCAGGCAATTACTCGTCCAGGGATTAGGCTTCATATTCCCGGTGAAGCACGAATTAACTCCAGTCAATAAAAACTGCATATAAAAAAAAACGGTTGTCTGTAAAGTCGGTTTACTGACGATAGTTGAACGTGACAACGTCATAAGAAAACACTGATGGAATGGTATCATTTTTCAAAAGAAAATTTTAATTTTATTTGTTTGATAGATATTTTGTATGGACAATTGACACCACATTCACTTTTCACTGAACTTCATACTTGACGAAAACATGTAAATGTTTTATTGTATAGCAGCTGTCCACGCGGCTGCATCGCTCACTCAAGTAAGAGAGAGACAGATGTCGAACGCTGCCGAACGCGGAGGCCGATTGTGCCTCTTTGTCGCTCGTTGCGCGCTCTCGCTTGCACTTCAAGCCTTAAATGGAACGCCTCAGAACGAGGTAACGCCGCATGAGTCATGTTTTTTCGTGCGTGCAGCGAGCTCCATCAAATCAAATAAAAAAAAAATTCAACATAAATGAAAGTACATTCTTGTTGAACGTCAAAAGAACTACCGCCAATTCACAAGAACTAGCCTCCGTCCTGAGAAGAATTGGCAAGAAACTCAGCGGGCATGTCCTTTTTTTTTTAATATTAATTTTTTTTTTTTGGAACCAAGTTACTTACGGCATGCTTGGAGGGGATAGGGATTTTGCTGCGCGACCGAACTGAAAAAAATGTGATAGTAAATGTTCGCGACGGACATAGATAGTTTTAAAAATAGATAGAAAACATAGTAAATATACGTTAAAATGGCTGTAAAATAATAGAAATGTCCGTAACAGATAAATGAATAGTATGTTAAAATAAGTTAAAGAATAAATAGTTATAATAAGGAAATGTCCGTAAATAGATAATATGTTAAAAATAGGTTAACATAAATAGAGAACGATGTAAATAGAAATAAGTAATTTGTAAATATTTGTTTGAAAATAAAGATTGGTCCTCGTGGTCTTTAATTTGGCGTGGGAACGCAGGAGCGAGTCACAATACGGGCAACTAATAGAGCGACTAGGCAAACAATAGGCGAGCGAGACGGCCGAGAGAACAATAGACGCCCACCGTGCTCGGACTCATAATAGCGCTGGCCGAGTGCGTGTGGGCGACCATAAATAGGGGGCCTACCTCGCTGCAAATTCGAAGATTCCCCGGGGTACCAGTGCGAGTGACGGACGTGTGAACTAAGGCTGTGCTGACTTGGATACTCTCCTCATCGCGAGTGTACAAAACTCTTGAAGTTCTGTGTAGGCGCGCTGTCAACGCTCCGAACAGAACAAATTCGGGACCCGGGACCAGGTAAGTCGAACGACACTTTATTTCTTAACATTTGTTAATTGCGGGTAGGTGTCGTTCATACCTGTTAAGCTGCGTACTCACTTTATTCTGAGAATAAAATTGAGTTACGTTAGCGCCGCTGAGTCTGGCCACCTGTGTCCGATCCCAGTCCTCCCCTACCCTTCGGGGCTAGGAAGGGCTGAATTCTAAACCCGAACTGGCAGTCGGATCAGTATAGGCTAGAGTTCATGGGTGTAGGTGCCTTAGTTAGTTTAGTTTAGATTAGTGTAAATAATAGTTTTTAGTTAGTATAGTTACCACCATAGTTTCCACCCCCTTAGTCTCAGTTAAACCTAGTTTTGATAAATTAATAAATAAATAAAAAAAAAAAAAAAACAATTAAATTAATTCATTTTAAATTAATAGTCTGCTCTCAGCTTTACAACAATCCCTTATCGCATCACTTGTTTTGTCACATCTATAGCCAATAGGAATCGTTGTTTTATTTTAAATTTAAATAACACACATTCCTTCTTCCAAATTACAGAATTCCTCCATTTCTACCCTCTTTCACTTTAATATTTTTAGATTTCAATACATTTAAATTTTTTACCTTAATTTAGCTACGTAATCCGACTGACGACTGCCCATAGATTGTAAGCTTACCTTTACGTTTTATGTTAGTAGTATTAAATTAAATTTTTAGTGACCGATTTAACCTGCCTGTTCGTCTTGTTTGTTCGTGAAAAAGCTGATGTTAATTTAACTAACACCAGTAATTTCCAAATTATTCTTTGTTTGTTTGTTTGTTTCTGGGTCGCATTGACTCGGTGAGTAAGTCGGTAGGGAGCAGCGGTATTGATCGCGCGACCGTGGGCTCGGGCTTGACATCGATCTCACTGATCTGGTGTTAGGTTCGTGGCTCCCGGTCGAAGTCGTGGTCAGCGGCTGCCTGCAGACAACCCGCTGACTCAATGCATGACTACGTATGTTCGTTGTCTGTTATCGTATTATTGTATGGTATTGTGTAGTTAGTTCTTTTACTTCTTTTATTATTCACTTTATTCTAATTCTTTCCAAATTAGCAAGTTTATATAGTCCAATAGTTATATAAGTAGCATCAATAGACCGGAACCATATTTATATATAATATTATTTATAAGTATTTATTCAGTCGGTCTGAACCCCCGTAAGGGATTGTATCTTTATATATTTCTAATTCATTTGTAATTTAATAAGGCACTGATGCCTGGTGACCCTGCTGCTGCCCACTAGATAGCCAATATCATGTCGGGGGGGACATCTCCCCCCATTATCAGCACGCCCGGTCCGTCCCGCAAGGGACGCCAAGCGATGGCGGGAATTTTCGCCCATCGCTCCCAACCCACCGGCCCGGAAATGGACTCCGGAAAGGACGACCGGCCCAGGCCTTCGGTCGCGGCCCAGGGGACTCCGAGGATTCGTCCAGAGGAAACTTCGTCTCCCCCGTTGACGGATCGCTCTGGACCCCCTCGGCCGCGAAAGAAGGTCAGATCCGAGTCCGACCGAAGCATTTCCGAAGCCCAGGACAAACGACCCCGAATTGGACCCTCGTCCAAATCAATAAATGAAGCCGAAGAGGATGAGGACAGCGAGGAGACTTCCTACGAGACAACGGACTCAGAATATGAGTCCGATGTAACTCATTCTTCTCGCTCCTCTTCTTCCTCGAGTAAGGAGTCCCCCCCCACTCGCAAGCCCATTCCCAGACCGAGGATGTGTGTCGAGACGGCCGTGGCTGCAGCAGCTAAGCAGCTGCGTACGCCTCCTCGGTCTCCCTCTCCTCCAATCTCACCCATTCCAACAATCCCGCGCAGAGGTGCCCCCACTACAAGCTGCACAGTGGGCAACCTTGAATCAACAAGGTACATGGACCTCGAACATTCCAAACCTACGACCGGTGCACCCGAGTCTCCGACCCCTTCAACTTCATACGCTGCTATGGCAGCCAAGCAATACGCTCCCACCAAAAAACAATGTAAACCCCCTGCTCCAGATAAGTCTGGTACCAGTGAGGTCCCCCGCCGTCACCCCCCTATTATGGTCGAGGCGCTTCCCAATTGGCCCCGCCATATGGCGGCCTTAAGGGAGCGCTTGGGGAGGGCCCCATCTGTGCGTCCTTACGGAACAGGGTTCCGATTTCTGCCCGCGTCGGGAGAGGAATATAGGGTTGTCCAGGCCTATCTCGCCGAGGTCTCTTCCACTGACAATGCCATTAAATGGTATTGTTACGCGTTGGAGGAGGAGATCCCGGCGAGGGTGGCTGTTCGTGGACTGCCTGCCGATACCGACGCGGCGGAAATCACAAACTCCCTGAAGGAGCTAGGGTTTCCGGCTCGCTACGCGCGGTGCATACGGGCCAAGAGAGGGCGGCCAGGTTGCGTCTTTTATGTAACCTTGGACCACCTCTCGAAGGATGACCTCGCCCGCTTGTACGCGGTTGAAGAACTGATGTACCTGCCGGGGGTGTCAGTTGAGGGATGGCGTCCGAACCGAGGACCGGCGCAGTGCCATCGCTGCCAGGCCTTCGGACACGCCTCCACCAACTGCCACCGAGCAGTCCGCTGTGTGCGATGTGCGGGCGAGCACATCGTGGCGGACTGCCCGAGGCCAAGGGAGGGACCCCTCACCTGCGCCAACTGCGGGAAGGGCCACGCCGCTACTGACAAGCGGTGTGTGGTCTACCGCAGGAGGGCGCGGATGATGGGGGTCGCTATTCCTCCCCCCGTACCGCAAGCAGCGACGCGTGCCAGTCAAGCCCCTACCCCCGCTCCACGTCTCGGTCCACGCCCATCTCTGAAGGGTAAGGGCAAGGGGAAGACCTCTCAACCCCCCACTCTCCCTCCGGTTATAGAGCAACCTGCCACTGTGGAGGCCAACCCAACAGCGGCCACCCTGATGGCAGAAGCAAACCCGCAGCGACAGGCTATAAAGCCGCGACCTGCCCCTCGTTCCAGAGCAGCACTCAATCTACAAGCTGCCCCAACCAGTACAAAAACAATAACAAAAACTCAAAAAAAAAATAAGAAAAAAAAATTAAAAGCCAAAGAAAAGAAAAAAAAAACAATGGAAGAAGCAGCTGCCCTGAGAGAAGGCCAAGTTGAGCCAGCTACCGAACCTCCATGCCCAATGGAGACGACAGCTAGCGACCCGCCCCAGAACGTCAACATCACTCTGGGCGACTCACAGCCCCCATTACCACCCCGCCCGCAGAGAGAGCGGCGCAGTGGCCGACAGGACACGCAGCCTGCCGGCTTCGCTGCCTGGCTCCTCTCCCTGTGGGAGAAACTGTCCGAGGTGATCTCCGGAGTAATCCGAGAGATCGCCTCGGGAGCCAGTCCCTTCGGGGCCTTGCTCGCGGGGTTCTACCGGATGATTGCGCAGCTCAATGGCTAGCCAGGAGCTGCGCATCATCTATTGGAACCCCGACGGGATAGGGTCCCGAAGGTCGGAGTTAATCCGACTCGCCCAGGAGTATGACCCGCAGGTTATCCTCCTGGGCGAGACCAAGCTCAAACCTCGACAAGATTTTAGGATGCCCAACTACTTCGTGTACCGACGGGACGAACTGACCTCCAGCGGGCGCCCGTTCAGGGGCACTGCGGCGCTCGTCAGGAGGGACGTGGTGCACGAGGAGCTTGAGCTACTGACCTTCGCCTCTACCAGAACGGTCGGGGTGAGGGTCCACGTACCGGGGGCCGAATTGCGGATTTATGCCGCGTATCGACCCCCGGGTCCTGATTTTGTCGAGGACGATATTAGACGGGCCTTGAACCATGATCGCCATCCGGCCTTGGTGGTCGGGGACCTCAATGCGAAACATGTCGCTTGGGGCTCCCGAATCATCACGCCGCCCGGAAGGCGATTGTACGAGGATGCCGAAAGGGGGGACTACTGCGTGGTCGGCCCCAACGAACCCACCCACGTTCCAACGTTGGCCCGGTACCAACCGGACGTATTGGACGTGTGTGTTCACAAGGGGCTACGGTGCCCTCTAGCGATAGAGGCACTGTACGACCTGAGCACCCCTCACCTACCGATCTTGGTCACGGTGGGTTTGGGGCTCACTCGGGTCGCGACATCCCCTCTCAGGCCTAGGGTCGACTGGCAGTCCTTTACGGGACTGCTGGCCGACCAATCCTTGTTTCAAGACCCGTCTACCCCTGATGAGGTCGACACGGCGGCTTCCCGTCTCGTCGACACCATCAGGGGAGCCCTGGACCAAGTGACGACTCTGGTACCCAGCGGGGGGCCCAGAGCGGAACTCCCGGTGCACCTCAAGACGTTAATTCGTCGGAAGAGGGCACTGAGGAGGCTCTGGGCGACATCTAGGTGTCCCAGGATTAAGCGCGAGCTCAACCGACTTGAGGGGGAGCTGGCGACTAAGATGCGGACTTACCGGGGTGATTCCTGGGAGGGGGGACTGTTGGACGCGTCCGACGACCGTACGATGGCCCCCCTTCACCGCATCTGTCGCCGGCTCACCAACAAGCCTTCCCCCACTTGCCCCTTGGAGGACGAGGGGGGAAGACGGTGTTTTACACCGTTGGCTCGTGCCGAAGTTCTGGCCAACTCGCTGGAGCGGCAGTTCACTCCGAATGTCTCTGCACCCTCGATGGCTGCATTCCATCGCGAGGTGTCAGAGGGTGTAATCCACTTCCTCAAACCGGAATCGCCGGGAGTCGAGCTGGGAGATGACGACTTAGTCACTCCCGGCGAGGTGCGCCTCCTCATCAAGTTGATGAAGAGGCGCAAAGCCCCCGGCGAGGACGGTATTCCTCCCCTCGCCCTGCAAAACCTCCCTCCCTCAATCGTGTCAGCAATGACACGATTGTTTAATTCCATTCTCCGGGTAGGACACTTCCCTGGAACTTGGAAACTGGGCAAGATCATCGTCTTGCCCAAACCCGGCAAGGACAGGAGAAAGCCCTCCAGTTACCGACCGATTACCTTGCTCTCGCACGTGGGCAAGTTGTTCGAGCGGCTGCTCCTGAGGAGAATATCGCCGTATATTCTCCTCAGGCCGGAGCAATTCGGCTTTAGAAGCGGCCACTCGACGACTCTGCAACTGACCCGTGTCCTGCATCACTTGGCGAACCGGCGAAACTCGGGCCAATACACGGTCGCGGTCCTCCTCGATATCGAGAAGGCCTTCGACCGTGTGTGGCACGAGGGGCTGGTCCACAAGCTGCGGGACGCGGGCCTACCGCACGCTCACGTGCGACTGCTCGGGTCGTATCTGGAGGGCAGAACCTTCTTTGTCGCGGTCGAGGGCGCACGGTCTTCCGTGCGTCCCATTACGGCCGGGGTTCCCCAGGGTAGTGTCCTATCACCTATCCTATACGCCCTCTACACCAATGACATCCCCACCCTGGAGGGTCACCTTCGGGCGTGGGAGGAGGACGTGAAGTTGGCCTTGTTCGCTGACGACTCGGCCTACTTCTCGTCCTCTCCGTTCCCCTCTGCAGCCATTATGAGGATGCAGAGGCTTTTGGATTTACTGCCCCAGTGGCTGGACCGTTGGAGAGTCGCGGTCAATGTGGGAAAGACCGCGGCCTTACTCTACGGTCCGGTCCGTATCAGAGTCGTCCCAAAGAAACTCAGCCTCCGAGGTGTGAATGTCGAGTTCAGGACCACGGTCCGGTATCTCGGATGCGACATCGACCGCTCCTTGAGCATGGTCGCGCACGTCAACCGAGTCATCGGTCAGACTCGCGCGGCCAGGTTCTTGTTGCGGCCGGTGTTTGCGTCCGGGCTTCCGACCAGGACCAAACTCGCCATTTACAAGACATACGTCCGTTCCCGCCTCACATACGCTGCTGCGGCCTGGTATCACCTGTTGTCGCCGTCCCAGCGATCTAGGTTGCAGGCCCAGCAGAGTCTTTCCCTCCGCATTATCGTCGGGGCCGGGCAGTACGTCAGAAATGACGTTATTGCCCGGGACCTAGGTGTGGAGTCGCTCGTGGAGTTTGTGACTAGGCTCGCCCGTAATATGTACGAGCGAGCCGAAAACGGGCCCCATGAGCATCTCCACAACATAGCCCCGCTGCACGCCAGACCACCGGATGGTACGGCGTTGCCGCGGGAGCTATTGGTACCCCCGACGATCGTTCGGAGATAAAGCTCCTCGCCGGCTGTGAGGCCGGGGAGGACCTATGAGCGCCCCTCTCGGAGCTGAGTTTCATCAGCCTCTAGCCCCACGCCTCTTGCCCGTTTGGCGGGTCCCCCGTATGGGGACCGCGGCTGCACCCCGTAGGTGCAGCCTCATTTCCATGAGGGGCTTTGACCCCACCCCCCACCCCCTTTTGGGATGGGGTGTTCTTACCCGCTACAATCCTCCCCCCCATCAATATTGTATAACGATGGGGAGAGGGGGAGAGGACTGTAGCGTGGAGTGCGGATTCGCTCTCTCCCCCATATTAGGTTAGCTAGGTTATGTTAGGTTAAGTTAGATTAGGATTAGTTTAGGTGTGACGGCGCGCGCTGTCCCGGCACTCCACGGAGTGCAGGAACGGCGCGCTGCCGTCACTTAGATGTAAGTTAGATTAAGTTAGGTTTACTCTCGGTTAAGTTAGGTTAAGATGAAATTGTAAAACCAAAAAAAAAAAAAAAAAACAAAAGTAAAAAAAAAAAAAAAATAAAAAAAAAAAAAAAAAAAAAAAAAAAAAAAAAAAAAAAAAAAAAAAAAAAAAAAAAAAAAATTATATGGAGGAGAGCAGCAGCCGCCCCCGGAAGAAGGGAAGAATGAAGAGGAAGAAAGAAGAGAAGAGAAGAGTGAAGAAGGAGACGAAGAAAGAAGTCGACCCCACACACATCTTCAAGCCTGCCTGATACTCCATCCAGCAGCGCATCACCCCTGCCTTATTAGGCAGGGAGCTACATGTCCGGGCAGAGGGGTTTCCCCGAGGCCCGCTCCGCGCCCCCGCAAGGGGACGCGACGACCCCACGACTGCAAATTCAGTTCGAGACAGCGAGCCGACGAGTCAAGACCTCTCCAGAAGAAGAGGAGAGCGCCAACCGAACAAGAAAAGACTCGCTCCTACGCCCTGCGCCGGTCAAGCCACGAGGACCGTGTGAACGCCATACTTGAAGCCTTCGTTATTTTCCTCGAACCAATCCCAGCACCCGTTCCGCGACAGCCACTGCGGCAATACTCGAGCCACCACGTTTCAACGAGAGTAAGAAGTCTAAAAATCACACGTGGTGGCCGAAACCTGAGCGGTGGCCGTCCGGAATATTGGTCCTTCGAGAGCCGGATTCATTTGAGGAAGATCGAAGAAAATTGAAGATTGAAGATTGAAGAAATGGTGCTCACACGGTCCGAGAAGATGAGGTCGTCACGCCTTGACCGGCCCGGCAATGAAGCTGTCTCGGGCTCAACTTCGCAAGACGCACAGCAACGAGCTGTGTCGGCCGCGCCGCGTTCGGGAGTGACGCAGGGACCGCCACCGATGGCGGCAACCTCCTCCCAGTCAACCGCGCCGCGTTCGGGAGTGACGCAGGGACCGCCACCGATGGCGGCACCCTCCTCCCAAGTGGAAAAGTGTCCGGGAGTGCCGCGGGGCTCACAAGCGATGCCCCCCTCCCGCCAAATATTGCCTACGCAATACTCGCCGGCGTCGCCAACGGGACCGAACAGCGGGGTCTGTCGTCGAGTGGTCAGACCTCCCAGCACCGCGACACCGGCAACAACTTCAGGCGACGCAGCAACGGAGAGCGTCGTATCCGCGAGCCAGAACAAGAAGGAGTCAGCGCTCGCGGCCAATCAAATAGTACACGGGTCCCACATCACGGACGCCGCTGCCAAAATCTCGACGACAGAAGAAGGCTCCACACTCCGCGACGGGATGGCGCCACCAGTACGAGGATCTTCAAGAAAGTCGAGTCAACAGTCACAACGGCTGTTGCTTATGGCGCGCCTCAAGGAAGAGCATCTTCGCGCCAAAGAAGAACAAGCCCGACTCCAAGCAGAGCTCGCCGCCGCCCGCATCTCAACATTAGAAGCCGAAGCGCTCGTTGAAGAGAAGGAAGATGCGCGCACAACACTCACGGAGGACGAGAACGAGCAATCACAGCGCATCGATACATGGCTCAGTCAGCAACGATCGATCGCGCTACAGGGAGTCGAAGAAAGAGTAATGCAGCCAACACACGGATCACCAGCCACCATCGAGCAACCGCAACTGGAACTTCCCGCACCAATAGAACAGCTGAAGCTACCGGCCCCTGCCGCGGCACCGATTGCCGCACCTGTCGCACCGAAGAGCGACATCGCCGAACTAGCAGCTGCCATCGCGACGGCCGCCCGCCAAGCCAGGCCCGGACCATCGCATCGGTACTACGGGGAGCTTCCAGTGTACAGTGGATCGCACCAAGAATGGCTCTCCTTCAAGGTCGCCTACGCCGAATCAGCGGACAGCTTCAGCGCCGCAGAGAATACTGCGAGACTTCGGCGTACGTTGAGAGGAAGAGCAAGAGAAGCGGTCGAAAACTTGTTGCTGCATTACACCGAGCCCGCCGAGATCATGCGGACTCTAGAATCGCGCTTCGGACGTCCAGAAGCAATCGCCGCAACGGAGCTGGAACGACTGCGCGCGCTGCCACGCTGCACGGACACACCGAGGGACATCTGCGTATTCGCGAATAAGGTGAACAACGTCGTCGCCGCTCTGAGGGCCCTCGACCGCGTACATTATATGTACAACCCGGAGCTCACCAACATCACATCGGAGAAGCTGCCGTCCACACTACGCCACCGCTGGTTCGAATTCTCAGCGACTCAACCGGCGGGAGAACTGGACCTCGTCAAGCTGTCGCGCTTCCTGCAACGCGAGGCGGACCTGTGCAGCCCATACGCACAGCCGGAGCCAGAGACGAGAGTGGAGAACACCAGCGGTCGGCGGAAGATGTTAAACACGCCTCAGAGGACGCACACCACGCAAGCGAAGGAAGAGAGGAAATGCGCAGCATGTCAGAAGCCGGGGCACATCCCACAAGATTGTCCCGAATTCAAGAGAGCAGCCGTCAGCGAGCGCTGGGATACGGCGAAGCGTGAAAATTTGTGTTTCCGGTGCCTACGGTTCCGGTCCCGGGGACACGTATGCAAAAAGAAGAAGTGCGGCGTCGACAGCTGTGAACGCACGCACCACGAGCTGTTGCATAAGAAGCCAGCATGGCAGAAGCCGAAGGAAAAAGAAGAGGCGGTCACCTCGACGTGGGCCGCAAGAAGTGCGACAGCCTACCTGAAGATGGCGCCAATTACTGTTATCGGACCGGCGGGAGAAGCAGATACATGGGCCCTGCTGGACGACGGGTCAACGATCTCGCTGATCGACGAAGACTTCGCGAGACGAGTGGGCGCCAAAGGACCGATTGAACCCCTCTTCATCACTGCCATCGGAGACAATAAGATAGACGCAACACGCTCACGACGCGTCCCGCTGAAGCTATGCGGACGCGCGGGGGAACCGCAAGAACTGAACCTACGGACAGTCAACGGCTTAAAATTAACACCACAGCGACTGAACATCGAAGTCCTCGCGTCGTGCCATCACCTCACCGACCTCCGGCATCACTTCAAAACGAGCTACGCCTCGCCGAAGATCCTGATCGGCCAAGACAACTGGCACCTGCTGGTGACGGAGGAGATGCGGACGGGACGACGCGATCAACCAGTGGCGTCTCGTACTCCGCTCGGGTGGGTTGTGCACGGAGCACGCCCGGGAGGCAAGAGACAGCGCGTCAACTTCGTGGGACACGCGACGACGGTCGACACGAACGTGGACAAAGCCCCCAAGCACTGCTTCGCGATTGAGGGACTCACCGTCGCCACCAAGACGCCGAAGAATGACCCAGACGAGCGCGCGCTGAAGATCCTGCGAGAGACCACTCAACAGCGACCCGACGGCCGCTACGAGACCGCACTGCTGTGGCGTGAGGAGGGCCTGAAGATGCCCGACAATTTTGAAGCCGCGCTGAATCGCCTGACGTCCGTAAAAAAGAAACTGGAGAAGGATCCAAACTTGAAAGAGCGCTACAAGCAACAAGTGAACGCACTGGTAGCGAAAGGATACGCCGAAGTAACTCCGTCGACGGGTACGAAGAAGCGAACCCGGTACTTGCCACACTTCGACGTAACACACCCGATGAAGCAGGAGAAGCTTCGCATCGTGCACGACGCCGATGCGAAAAATAGAAGGAAGAAGCCCAAAAGACTTCCTGCTCACCGACCCGGACCTGCTGCAGTCGCTGCCCGGAGCGAAGATGCGCTTCAGGCAGCACGCCGTCGCCGTGGACATCGCGGAGATATTCATACAGATAGGCGTCCGAAGCGAGGACCGCGACGCGCTCCGGTACTTGTGGAGGGAGGACCCTTCACGAGACCCCATAGAATACCGGATGAGGTCCATCGTCTTCGGCGCGACAAGCTCACCTGCAACCGCCATCTGCGTGAAGAACCGACTGCAGTACCCGGACGCCGCCGACCTGAAGCTCCACACGTAAGTGGACACCAACAAGTACGCCCACGACGCCGCGTTGTACTGGCGCGTGGAGACGCCCGACGGGGAGATGAGGACCTCCCTCGCCAAAGCCCGAGTCGCAACCGTGAAGCTAACATCGATACTGCGTCTCGAGCTACAAGCCGCCGTGATGAGCAGCCGCATGGCCGCGGCCGTCATGGAAAAACACTATAGAAAGCCAGACACGAGAGTGTTCTGGACCGACAGCGCCACCATAGAAGAGAACAGCACTGTGGAGGAATGGCGCTGGGTCCCCACGAAGGAAAATGTCGCCGACGACGCCACTAGAGAGCTACCCGTCGGCTTTGAAAGAAACCACCGCTGGTTCATAGGCCCGGAATACCTAAGACGGCATCCGGATGATTGGCCCGTACAACGGACTGCAAGAAGGGCAGAAGAGACGGGTGAAGAGAAGTGCGCAACGCTCGCCGTGAGCAGAGAGAGCCTCGGCGAAGCGATCCCGGACCCAAGACGCTTTTCAAAATGGGAAAAGTACCTGCGTGCAACGGGGCGAATACTGCAGTTCGTCGACCTATGCCGCAGAAGTCGCGAGCGCACTTATCACAAGAGGACCAGGCGGAACCCGCGTTCGGACCCGACGTGGGAGAAGAATAGAAAGAAGACGACTTCGAAGACCCCGCTGAACACACCGCGGACGCCAGAGCAAGCAGTCATTCAATGGAAGACTATAGACGCCGACACGCTTCGACGCGCCGAGATGCTCATTTGGCGACAGAGCCAGCGGGCAGCCTTCGAGGAAGAGATTTTGACGCTCCAGCGAGGGAAACAAGTATCCCCAGCGAGCCGACTGCGAAACTTGTCCGTAACTTACACGGACGGGATATTGAGAATAAACGGACGCATCGGCAACATAGAGGGAGCTGACGTCATCACCTCGCCTCTCGTGCTAGACGGATCCCGACGCGAAACGAGACTGATGATAGACTTCATCCATAGAAAGATGCACCACGCCGGAACCGAAGCTACGATCGCCGAGTGCCGACAGTCGTACTGGGTTTTACGCCTACGCCCAGTGACACGGAGCGTAATCCACAATTGTCTTCCGTGTCGTATCCGCAAGGACACACCACCGCGTCCAGCCACGGGCGACCACCCACCAAGCAGACTGGCACACCATCGGCGACCATTCACATACGTGGGCCTCGATTACTTCGGGCCCTACCAAGTTACCACCGGCAGAAGCACCCAGAAGCACTACGTGGCCATCTTCACATGTCTCACTACGCGTGCGATACATTTAGAACCGGCAGCAAGCCTCAGCACGGACTCAGCAGTGATGGCACTCCGGCGCATGATCGCGCGCCGGGGAGCCCCGACGGAGATATGGAGCGACAACGGCACCAATTTACGGGGTGCCGACAAGGAGCTGCGCCAAGCTATGGACAAGGCGACTGAGCATGAAGCGAGCTTAAGAATTATCCAATGGCGCTTCATCCCACCGGGCGCGCCTTTCATGGGCGGCGCCTGGGAGAGAATGGTGCGGGCGGTAAAGGCCGCGCTCTCGGCCACGGAGCAGCCGAGGCACCCGACGCCCGAAATATTTCACACTCTGCTAGCGGAGGCAGAGTTCACAGTGAACAGCCGACCTCTCACCCATGTATCGGTGAGCGCCGACGATCCCGACCCTCTGACACCGAACCACTTCCTGCTAGGAGGCCCGGCGCGAGTCCCCGTGCCGGGCAAGTTTGACGACGCCGACCTCATAGGGCGCGCACACTGGCGCGCAGCACAACGTCTGGCAGATGTGTTCTGGAGTCGCTGGCTCCGGGAGTACCTGCCCGACCTGCAGAACCGGCGGGAGCCCCACAGCCGCGGGCCTGCCCTGAAGATAGGCGACGTCGTGATAATAGCAGACGGAACGCTCCCACGGAACACCTGGCCACGAGGGATCATCCAGGAGGTTTACCCGGGGGCCGACGGCATCACTCGAGTGGTCGACGTGCGCACCGCCGGCGGTATCCTGCGACGCCCGGCAAAGAAGATCATCGTGCTGCCCACGATGTCCGCCGCTCACCAAGGAGGATGCAGCGACGTGAACGACGCTGCACGGCGGGAGGATGTTCGCGACGGACATAGATAGTTTTAAAAATAGATAGAAAACATAGTAAATATACGTTAAAATGGCTGTAAAATAATAGAAATGTCCGTAACAGATAAATGAATAGTATGTTAAAATAAGTTAAAGAATAAATAGTTATAATAAGGAAATGTCCGTAAATAGATAATATGTTAAAAATAGGTTAACATAAATAGAGAACGATGTAAATAGAAATAAGTAATTTGTAAATATTTGTTTGAAAATAAAGATTGGTCCTCGTGGTCTTTAATTTGGCGTGGGAACGCAGGAGCGAGTCACAATACGGGCAACTAATAGAGCGACTAGGCAAACAATAGGCGAGCGAGACGGCCGAGAGAACAATAGACGCCCACCGTGCTCGGACTCATAATAGCGCTGGCCGAGTGCGTGTGGGCGACCATAAATAGGGGGCCTACCTCGCTGCAAATTCAGTTCGAGACAGCGAGCCGACGAGTCAAGACCTCTCCAGAAGAAGAGGAGAGAGCCGTCGAACAAGAAGAGACTCGCTCCTACGCCCTGCGCCGGTCAAGCCACGAGGACCGTGTGAACGCCATACTTGAAGACTTCGTTATTTTCCTCGAACCAATCCCAGCACCCGTTCCGCGACAGCCACTGCGGCAATACTCGAGCCACCACGTTTCAACGAGAGTAAAAAGTCTAAAAATCACACGTGGTGGCCGAAACCTGAGCGGTGGCCGTCCGGAATAGTAAAACCGTAAGAAAAAATCCGTGGAAAAAAGTGCGTGGAATAAAACCGTTAAATGAGACGTGCGCAGGCGCGACAGTCGCATACACAAGCGAGTAGTGTATAATACCTTTCTCTTTCTCCCTCTTTCTTTTCGTTCTCTCATCCATTCTCTTTCTATTTTAAGTAATTTATTATTTCCTAAAATACTGAATTTCCTAAATACTTTCTTGTACTTAAATAAAAACTAATCAGCAAAATTTAAGAGAAAAATCAAGAAAACCTACATAAAATTGAGCACGATTTTTTTTGCAATTTGTGTCGATTCTACATTAGCCGAAGGAACTTCGTTCCTACCTGGTGTCCTACGACACCACATATTTATTTTTTATATTAGTTTTTTTTTGTAAATATGAATTTTTTACAATGTGTATTATAACGTAACAATTACTGCAATATTGAAATGCCCGGAGCGAGCAACTCATTCCCACTTTGTGCAATCGTCTAGATAATCATTGACTTTATTGCACAGATGTTCTTTAACAATCAATCAATCATCTTCAAATTAAAAGACGTTGTCACGTCAATAATACGGTTATTAGCGTACAAATTCTTTAATCGTTTACCGGATTCGACGCGCTTCGGTCACAGACAGTATACAGAGAGTCTAATATAATAATATCGTGAACAATGATTCAATTCGAAACGACAAAATTAATTTACGCCTCTCGAACAATATCGCACAACATCAACAAAGCGAAGATAAATTTTGTCGACCGCATCCGTAAGTTTGTCGAGCTCGTATCAATTACGTAGTTTAGCAAGCAATTAAAATAATTCATGCGAATTTCGACTCTATCTGCTACATTTTAAAGTTCTAGCAACAGAATTATAACATGGTTGTGACGTATCTTTAAACAAAGTAACGTTTGCCATCTATATAATCTATTTTCAACTCTATTTTTTATGCGATGAGGCGTTGTCAATTGTTTTAATAAGCTTGCACCAAACTTGTTAGTAAAAAAAATAGTAGTCGCGCGGAAAACCGCGCCAGAGTTGCTTGGTTTTTATTCGCGCTTGATTTAAATTATTTTAAAATAAAAAAATTGTGCAAAAAAATTATCTAAATTTGAATTATCAATTTAAAAGTTATTTTGTGAGTTAAATTGATCAAACCAACATTGAATTAGATAATGTGTTCAGATTATACCAACAAGGTCAGACTGTTGTTAATGTGATATCGGGTTTTGCTTCAACGCTATGTCAAGGTATCAGTTTTTAAGTATTTATTTAGACAAACTCGAATTTAACAAACCTAATTTAGTTTCTAATGTTAGTGTTTTCATGATTGTTTTCGCCTTAATTTTGGCGTTTCCTGGTTGAATGACTAACATGGATTTTCATGTTATACATTCAGTTACATCTTGAATATTTAAGATTCATACATCGCGTCATGTGTGGCATTAAAGAAATTCAAACAAAAAACAGTTTATGAATGTCAAACTTTTGTTTTTAAATTAGAATCGTCGCGGCGTCGTGACGAAGATTCTGAACTAAGTAGTGTAAAAAGAAATTGAAAAAAAAAACAATGACAATTTGTTAGTGTTACAAATAAATGTACTTAAATGTTGAGTGACTTATACAGATTGATGTTAGACGATTTTAAGACGCAAGTGACAGTAATTAATTGTTATTTTTAATTGAGAATGATTAATTAAAAACTAACTTTGGTCCATCGACACAATAAATATAATTTCTAAACTTTTTAGGCGGGAACTTTGAAGTCGTCGTGGCCTAAAGGATAAGACGTCCGGTGCATTCGTATGTAGCGATGCACCGATGTTCCAATCCCGCAGGCGGGTATAAATTTTTCTAATGAAATACGTACTTAACAAATGTTCCCGATTGATTTCCACGGTGAATGAATAACATCGTGTAATAAAAATCAAAACCCGCAAAATTATAATTTGCGTAATTACTGGTGGTAGGACCTCTTGTGAGTCCGCGCGGGTAGGTACCACCGCCCTGCCTATTTCAGCCGTGAAGCAGTAATGCGTTTCGGTTTGAAGGG
This sequence comes from Bombyx mori, assembly GCF_030269925.1. Classification (NCBI taxonomy): domain Eukaryota; kingdom Metazoa; phylum Arthropoda; class Insecta; order Lepidoptera; family Bombycidae; genus Bombyx; species Bombyx mori. Next base: position 18,058,778 of record NC_085130.1, read on the forward strand.
CGGGGCAGCCGTTGTAACTGTACTTGTGACCTTAGAACTTTATATCTCAAGGTGGGTGGCGCATTTACGTTGTAGATGTCTATGGGCTCCAGTAACCACTTAACACCAGGTGGACTGTGAACTCGTCCACACATCTAATCAATAAATACCAAAAAAAAAAAACTTTGACGCGTTTAAGGCGACGTCGACTGTTTACCATTCGGTCTACAGGATCGGGTATACAAGAGCCGTGACTCGCTGAATCTACCACCGGATCGGAATCGCGACTCACTGAAGAAATCCGGCGAAAAACTCAGTAGACTGTGTCTACAGAGAAGAGTCTACTTATAATTACGTCGTCTATACACAAAATGAAGTCTAAATACGATCATTAAGAATCGCCCTAAATAAAACTCATTTGAAAACAATGGCACATCAGACAAACATTTTAACCTATTTTAAATATACGAGCATGTATATTACTTCGTAGGCACTAGGATAGTACCTACAAAGATTCGTTGAAATATCCTCTAATTCTTTGAAGTTCTCGTGTCGGGAGAATATATCCTCCTTCGAACTAGGTGTGGCGGGTAGCCATCATACAAATCAATATAATTGACAGATGCCTGAATCTCGCTTACGACATTTTCAAGATAAGGTTACATATATATGACGGCGTTAACGATATTTATGTTATATAGCACGTGCAATAGGAGTGACTCACACAAGCCAGGCGCGCCGGCCGTGTCGTTCCACTCGTAAACAACAGCTGCAACAGAAGTGACTCAAAGGCGGAACGTGCCTTGAAATGAACATTCGTTGGACTGCGCTTGCCTGGTGCACTTACTATATCCTTGTTACGTTGTGTGATTCAGTAACTGTTGTACGTACTGGTTAAAGTTGGACAAGTGTTAAAGTGAATTGTTAAGATAACATATTGTTGATTAAATCAGGAATCAAAAAGTGACATCGTTTTACTTGGTGTTCAACAAGATAATGTCTACCCTCAAGCTTACATCAGAAGTGAGATCAGGACTCTACTCTCACTGGCGTGACGTGTTTGGACATGTTCGAAGTACAGCAAAAAAAACATGATGCAGATCAGAATACTAGTAGTGGTACGCCACAAGAGCGTGAATGCAGCATACGTAAGTCGTGTAATAACGTCTCTGTTACCTCGATGGAAGATCTGAGCCACGAAGAAATCGTCACATCTTACGTCCTGGCTCATGTTGCCCAGTTTGACTGTCTACTTCATCACATGGCATTTACTAACGGAAATACAACACGTAACAAGCTATTGCAAGAAATTAAGGCAAGTGCAAATCTCAAGTGAAACTTCGATCGCAATAATGGATCTGTCATGACGAGTGGGTAGTTCCGATACGAATCGTTTTTAAGCCAATGATTACTGCTAGAGTTACATGGCACTAGTACAGTAAACCAGGACATGAGACTGTGAATTGTCGCTGAAATTTTAGAATCTACTAGATTCAATACCAATAACACTACACGTTCGATGACTTCGGGCTCCAGCAAGCAAGCAAACAAGAAAGAAAGCAAGCAAGTTTCCGTGGGGAAGAAAAATTGACACATCTGAAGTCGTCGTGACCTGTAAGATAAGACGTCCGGTGCCTTCGTGTCTGGCGATGCGGCGGTGTTCGGGTTCCGCTGGCGGATGCAGGTTTTTCCGGTGAAGTGCGTGCTTGTGCGTGCTTGACAAGTGTTCGCGGTTGGCTTCCTCAGTGTGGGAGTAACATCGTGTAGGAGAGGTGGAACCCGTAAAATTGTAGTTTGCGTGGTGGCTGGTAAGATTTGTTGCGGTAAGAAGTTTGCATGGTGGTAAAATGTCTTGTGAGTCTGCACAGGTAGCCGGAGGTGATACTTCCGCGGTCGCGGCCCACCCAGTCCGCGAGAACCGGGCAGATCGCCTCGACGGTACGGAGGCCGGCCGACGGGTCCGCCAAACGACGAGACCACGCCTCCAGCACGGACTGCCGATATTGGAGCCCCCGCGCTCCGGCTGCACTTGCGCTAGGGCGCGCCGCCTCGTAGGAGACTGTGAGCAAAACCTGAACAACCTCCTCATCCGTGGGCGCCCGGCTCTCGCCTGCAAGTCAGCTGTTACGTGTGCGGTGATGCGAGTCATGTAGCTTCTGGGTGTTCCATGCGCTACAAGAAGAAAAACGACACAGCTCCAGGTGCTGTGGCAGGTGCAACCAGAGACGTCAACGTGTGTTCCAGAGCTTCAGTGTGTTACAGATAAGTGGTTTTGGCTTCCCCTTTATGTTCCATTCAGGGTCAGAATGTAGTCTTATAAAACAAAGTCATAGTAATTTATTCAATGGTAAGCGGTTTCATGAACAAGTCACTCTTTGATCTGAAAGTAACTTAGACCAATCATGATGGCAAGAGCACTTAGAGGATATTCAACTCGCCCTTAATAGTGCACGTTGTCGAGTAACAGGGTTTACTCCAATAGAATAGACGTTTGCCGTTCAGGGTAGTTCACTTGAAATATCTTAAAGTTTCAACAGAGTGATAATCCCTCTAGATTAGATCTTGATTTAGCACGGTCGAAGACCGGCGAAAACATAAAAAAAGGGCACAAACAGAAGCTTGGTTTAGTCGAGGCAAAGCTAAAGTCAAACTCTTTTCCGCTGGGGATTTTGTTTTCGTAAGTTGACCGAAAATGTAAAGTTCCCTTCAACATTACTGCAGTTTTGGAAAACGATAGGTATAAATTGAGACATGTAAATAGTTCTAATAGAGTGTACAAATTTCCCCATGAAAACTTACGTGAAATACCTCGAGGCCCGTCAGGCCTACTAGAAATTTCTGAAAATTATAGTGACGTGACGGCGTACACAGATGGGTTAATTAATCTTGTTCATGAAACTGATCTTAATGATGACGACTCTATCACTGACAATAGAAGCGACATTTTTGTCCGCAAATAGCGATACAGCAAACATAGTCTGTGGGTAGTGATACAATGTCTGTAAGCTCAGGCACCTCAGGTGCAGGTGTTGGAAATGTAGAAAACGATGGTCGGTCTCGCACTATTTCTGAAGAAATTCCGTATAAATGTTCTGGTTTAAGAAATGTTTTAACAAACGCTACCGTACACGCAGATTAAAAAGAGAATTGTATGTGGCTAGAGAGATGTTAATCCGGACTAGCAAAAAAAAAAAAAAGAGGAAAAAAAAAAAAGAAAGTGTGAAGTCATTGAAGGGGTCTGTCCGGTCCAATGGCTTGGCTATAGGGATTTTCATCCAGATTAGCCACAACAATTAGCTACAGGGATTGCGATTCGGTCTAGCATTATCCGGTCCAGTTCGAAAAACTGAAGGGATAACAATTCCGGTCTAAGTTAAAAGGGACATACTTACATACCTGAAGAGTTTTAAATGAACTGGCCCAGGTATGTAAGCAGTCTGAAGGTTATTTATAGCCAGTATAGGATTTTCTGAAGAATTATGCGAACCGAACCGTACTAGATTGTTAATATCATAGACCACGTTTTAAGTTGCATCCGTTAATGTCAGGATGAACGAACACGTTTGTTGTTCACAGACATACCATAAGAATGCGCGCACGAGGACGAGCGCACGTCAGTATGGCCGTGACGGTGTTAACGATATTTATGTTATATAGCACGTGCAATAGGAGTGACTCACACAAGCCAGGCGCGCCGGCCGTGTCGTTCCACTCGTAAACAACAGCTGCAACAGAAGTGACTCAAAGGCGGAACGTGCCTTGAAATGAACATTCGTTGGACTGCGCTTGCCTGGTGCACTTACTATATCCTTGTTACGTTGTGTGATTCAGTAACTGTTGTACGTACTGGTTAAAGTTGGACAAGTGTTAAAGTGAATTGTTAAGATAACATATTGTTGATTAAATCAGGAATCAAAAAGTGACATCGTTTTACTTGGTGTTCAACAAGATAATGTCTACCCTCAAGCTTACATATACAAGTTCCGAACAACAACATTCGGCCACTTCGATAAAGCGGCACGACACGAGAACCCTCTCATCGTGGCCGCCGGTAACTACATTCCCGATCCTGCGCACAGAATGGAAAGCAGTCGACGTCGCCCAAAACACGTCATCTCGGATCCTCCCGATCCACTAACGGTGCTTCTAGGTACTTCAAGCACCGGTCACCGTTCTCGTCGAACCCGTCGCTTGCGACGAAGGGCTCGACGAGTAAATTAACTCTCAGACACAGCCCACTGAGTTTCTCGCCGGATCTTCTCAGTGGGTCGCGTTTCCGATCCGGTGGTAGATTCTGCGAAGCACGACTCTTGCTAGGGTTCGTGTTAGCAACGTCGTCAGGTTTGAGCCCCGTGAGCTCACCTACTAGTTAAGGCTCCGCTGGAATAGCCTCTCTAGGCTACCAGCTTAGGTAGGAAAAAAAAAAACAACGTTCGGACCGTCAGTCTACCGAGCAAACATCACTGGCTCGGTGGAAGATCTTCCCTTTGTCGTATATCTTTCCCAAATAGGTTTGTGAAGAGCTTTTTTTAAGATTGAAGGATTACTGGTGGCCCTGAAGCCTTTCCAGTTTCACCAGGACAGGTGGGCGAGCAAAGGTTCAGCCATTAGGGGCGGGATTTGCTAACAGCTGCCCGAGTGCCTCCGAAGGAGGTCTAACAACTCAAGAGCAGCTGCTACGCGAATGAATCTACTACCGGATCGGAATCGCGACCCGCTGATAAGATCCGGTGAGAAACTCATCGGGCTGATGCATGGGTTAGGTCTCTTTGTCGAGTTCGACGAGTACGGTTACCGGGGTCCCTAAGCCCGCTCCTAGTGTTAGAGCTGAAGGCGTCTAATGCAAAGGTACGAAGAGCTCTCAGTATAGCTCACGTGCATGAGAGACAATTACGACTCCCGATCAAGTGACAAGAGTTGACAGTATGACAAGAGTTTTTTTAGTATGTCATCAAGAATATTTAATAAACTACCTATAAAAATTTTGAAGACAGTAGTAGATTCACAAGATTTTAAGCAAAAATTGCAAATATTTTTATTAGATAAGGCTTACTATAGTATGTCAGAATATTTAGACGATAACCTTAGATGATAAAGTAGAATAATTTAAGTTTTATTTTTTATTTTTATGTAGATTATACTTACACCTAATATTTGTACGCTTTACTAGCAGGTCATAGTGATACATTTATTAATATTAGCTTATTAATCTTTGTTAAACTATGACCACAAATAATAATAAAATAAATAAATCTATACTAATATTATAAAGAGGAAAGATTTGTTTGTTTGTTTGTTTCGAATAGGCTCCGAAACTACTGGAACGATTTGAAAAATTCTTTTTCCATTAGAAGCCGACATTGTCCCTGATGAACATAGGCTACTTTTTTTTTTTTAATTTGTTTTTTGGTTTCATGTGTGTTTTAATGTTTCCGAAGCGAAGCGAGGGCGGGTCGCTAGTAAATAAATAAAAGTGAACCGTATGCTAGTCAGCCTATTGTTATATCGAGGGATGAAGGGCCATTTGGTTTAATTGACATTTCGCTTAGCACGCGACATTTATCTTTGTAACTAGCTTTTGCCTGCGACTCCGTCCGCGTGGAATATTTATTTAGGCATAATGCTAAATTTTACCTCCCACTTCACTTACGTAGAAAGTGAAAATATTTTTGAATTATAGAATGATAAGGAGCTATTTAAAAACCACTATTTTGAAACATTCTTTATTGGTGCTCCACTTGTATTGGTCTTACCGTAATGATATATGTATAGCCTATAGTTATATAACCAAAATCACGCTTTTAACCGACTTAAAAAAAAAAAGCCGATTTTGAAACATTCTTTATTGGTGCTCCGCTTGTATTGGTGATGTTATAGCCTTCCTCAATAAATGGGCTATCTAAAACTGAAATAATTTTTCAAATCGGCCCAGTAGTTCCTGAGATTAGCGCGTTCAAACAAACAAACTCTTCAGCTTTATAATATTAGTATAGATTAAAGGTTCGTTTTATTTGGTATCAGCATCGACGGTTCGATGTTTTTAATTGAATTAAAATTAAGTTTACCCCCTTTCTAATAGCTGAAGAAAGTTCTAAGGAAGGAGATATTTTAACATAAACTACCACACTTCGCTCTGTGTGCTTAGTGCTAGTTTTGTAACGTTTTCGATAATTTAATAGTTAACTCAATTTTGTATGGAGTTGGAACAGCGCCCCTAGCGGCAAACGTAGCGAAACATTCCAACTCCATACCAATTTAAGTTAACTTTTACGCTATCGAGAACGTTAAAAAAAACGCACTAAGGACACTGTTTACCTAGTTACCTAACTACTGAGCTCATATAATGGTTTTTAAGTAGGTGAAAAGATGGGGGCGTTAAAAAGTAATTTATTCCCAAAGAGTAGCAATAGAATAAATTAGTTTTGGAGCCCCTGGACAACATGTAACTCGAACTATTTCGACTCTTCTTTCGCAGATAACCAACGCTTGGCTTAAACAAGATGGCGGCGTCACGTGAAATACTTCCACAAAATGGCGGACACGGAAACGTCAGACTGCACCCGTATTTCATTGCGGTGTTGTGAGTATTGTTTTGAAGTACTTGTACGACTTTTAGGTATGTGCTCACTATAGAATACATCGCTTTTTTCTCCGGTTTTTTTAAAGACCACCGTTTTTTTGAAGTTATACTCTTATATTCTTTAGGCGCGTTATGAAAAATTGATGAGAGTGAAATTTTACGATGCGCGCGCACCGTGACACAAAATGAACACAGAAATGAAGTTGCCCACTAAATCGCTCATTACAATACGACCGACGTAGCTTGGCGAGTCTGAATATAGCCGCAGGTGAACTTTCCGAACCGTACCGAGAATTACCGAATTTATACGATGTCAAAAAAGGGATGTCCAATATGCGTGTTTGAGGATGTTGTTTAATCGATTTTTTTTTAAATTGATTAAAATCTAAATAAAAAATAGTAATAAGTTATAACTATAACTTCTTACGCGCGTACATAAGCACACGCACCCTTTTTTTTTAATAAACCTCGTCCCCACTACTGCCATCGCCTCCACCAACAGTGTTGCCATATGGCAGTCTTTTTTTTATTGCTTAGATGGGTGGACCAACTCAAGTTTGAAGCGTGGGGCAGCCGTTGTACTGTAAAAACGGAGACCTAAGAACTCATTTTTTTATTTTATTTATTGCCCTTGTAGGCAGACGAGCATACGGTCCATCTGATGGTGAGTGGTTACCGTCGGCCATGGACTTCAGCAATGCCAGGGGCAGAGCCAAGCCGCTGCCTACCAAGGTATCTGCCATCTCAAGGTAGGTGGCGGCATTTATGTTGTGGATGTCCATAGGCTCCGGTAACCACTTAGCATCAGGTGGGCCGTGAGCTCGTCCACCCATCTAAGCAATAAAAAAGATGGCCCGTAATCCTACTTTGGAGCAATACAAAATACATAACGTCCCGTCCAGCGAAGAAATGATTCGTCAAATTAAAATTTTCGTTTCTTGTATTGGCTTTTTGCCATGACCTTAACATTGTCAGAGGTCAACGAACTAGCGGACGTGTTATGTCATAATTGTCAGATTTAGCACGTGCCAAATTTATACGCGTCGATTTATGTAAATGTATGTATGTATTTATGTTTGAAGAATTCTTTTTTTTTATTTTTATTGCTTAGATGAGTGGACGAGCTCACAGCCCACCTGGTGTTAAGTGGTTACTGGAGCCCATAGACATCTACAACGTAAATGCGCCACCCACCTTGAGATATAAGTTCTAAGGTCTCAATTATAGTTACAACGGCTGCCCCACCCTTCAAACCGAAACGCATTACTGCTTCACGGCAGAAATAGGCAGGGTGGTGGTACCTACCCGTGTGGACTCACAAGAGGTCCTACCATCAGTAAATACCATTACCATACCATTACCATACCACCATTACCATACCACCATAAAATTCATGTGTATACTAGTGACCCCCCTTCGCTTCGCTTCAGAAACTAGTTTATTTTCACTACATAATATAAAACAAAGTCGCTTTCTCTGTCCCTATATCTGGCTGTCCCTATGTATGCTTAAATCTTTAAAACTACGCAACGGATTTTGATGCGGTTTTTTTTAATAGATAGAGTGATTGAAGAGGAAGGTTTTATTTATTTATTTTTATTTATTTTATTATTATTTGTGGTCATAGTTTAACAAAGATTAATAAGCTAATATTAATAAATGTATCAATCACTATGTCCTGCTAGTAAAGCGTACAAATATTAGGTGTAAGTGTAATCTACATAAAAATAAAAAATAAAACTTAAATTATTCTACTTTATCATCTAAAGTTATCGTCTAAATATTCTGACATACTATAGTAAACCTTATCTATTAAAAATATTTGCAATTTTTGCTTAAAATCTTGTGAATCTACTGTCTTCAAAATTTTTATAGGTAGTTTAGTAAAAAAAATAATAATATTAAAAAATAAATAAATAATAATTTTATATGTAAAAAAAAAGACATGCCCGCTGAGTTTCTTGCCAATTCTTCTCAGGACGGAGGCTAGTTCTTGTGAATTGGCGGTAGTTCTTTTGACGTTCAACAAGTATGTACTTTCATTTATGTTGAATAAAAATTTTTTGATTTGATTTGATTTGATTTGATTTGATTTGATTTGATTTATTAAATATTCTTGTTGACATACTAAAAAAACTCTTGTCATAAAGGGCAGTTCTATGAGGTAGCGCAGAAATTTTTAAAGTATACCTAACAGATTGCGGTTTTGCAAACAGATGTTTGTTCGTTTTGACAAAAATCGCTACTTCATAAATATATAAAGATGTAAAAGTCATGATTTTTAACTTTTGAAAGAAAGGCTTACATGAGTCTGGTACATGAATGTTTGCTATAGTACGCACACATTTCTTTTGTGCTTTTGTGTTTATATGTATAGTAACATCCATTAAATAGTGGAGAAATCAATAATAAATTACAGTTTCCGAAGCGAAGCCAGGGCGGGTCGCTAGTTGATTAAGAAAATGAAATGGCATATTTTTTCTCTTCTTATCATACATAGCGACCCGCCCTCGCTTCGCTTCGGAAACATTAAAACACAAATGAAACAAAAAAAAAAAATAAAAAAAAAAAAAAGTAGCCTATGTTCATCAGGGACAATGTCGGCTTCTAATGGAAAAAGAATTTTTCAAATCGGTCTAGTAGTTTCGGAGCCTATTCGAAACAAACAAACAAATCTTTCCTCTTTATAATATTAGTCATACATAATACTTATCGTTGTATTTTGGGTAATTCACACTGTATCTTTATAAACTATAGCCTACGTGTTATTCCGATGTGTAAGCTATACTATTGTAAAGTTTCATAAAAATCCATTCAGTAGTTTTTGCGTGAAAGCATAGTAAGTAGCAAACAAACATCCATACATTCTTACATATTTTGTCGTTTTATTTTTAGTTTTTTCGTTCTTAGATAGGTGGACGAGCTCACAGCCCACCTGGTGTTAAGTGGTTACCGGAACTGAAGTGGTTACCTTGAGATATAACGTCGCTGCGCATGCTAAACCGCGTAAGAGCAGTTTGTAAATACCGCGTAACAGCAAAACGCGCAAAATTCCAATATCTTGCTGGTCGCTTCTAAACTCTCATAGGCATATATTAGACCTCACCTGATTTGAATTATCCAAGGAAAAACACCAGTTTTACTATCAAAACAATACTGCAGAACAGTAGGAGGCATGAAGTTGGAAGCAATTGCGCGTATTTACTACGGTCGTGAGGAAAATGTAACGCAATTTGTGTGTGCTGCCGAAAATAATTATTTTGCCGTGAATAACCACCATGTAAGTTTGTTTTAAATGTCTATTATTTTCCGTTTGTAATGTGCTTATCTTAGAATATTTAAATTACATATAATTATTAAATATACAACGACAAGAACGTGCGAAAAAGGTCGTGGTCAAAGGCCGGTCAGGCTTCACAGACTGTGGCGAAACCCAGGTTAACTCGCAACAAGGTGATGCTGTGTGTGGGGTGAGATTGGAAGGGATTCATTATGAGCCGTTACCACCAGGCAGGACCATCACTTCTGAAATCTACTGCGAACAACTGATGAGATTAAAACAAGAATTTGAGAGACAGCGGCCAGAATTAATCAACAGAAGGAGTGTGGTTTTTCATCACACATCTTTAGCCAATCAGCAAAAATTAAGAGAGCTTGGCTGGAAGGTGTTAATGCATCCGCCGTATTGTCCTGACCTTGCACTTTCAGATTTCTACCTGTGTCGGTCTCTTCAGAATTCTTTAGGCAGTGTCAGGTTCAGATCACGAGAGGACTGCCAAAACCAATTGTCGCGGTATTTGATCAGAAGCCCCAAAATTTCTATAGCAATGGGATTATGTCCCTACCTAAAAGATGGCAAAAAATTATCGAGCAAAATGGTACCTACATACTGTAGTTAAATGTAAATAAACTATATTAGAAAATGTTGTGAATTTTCTTACAAAATGCGAAGAAATTTTTTCCCCAAACTTATTTAAAAGCGTTTTGCTTGAGGAAAATATTGGATTGTTTCAACCAAAAAAGGATGCTTGTGACCAGTGCTGTGCTCACAAAATTGGTAATTTATCAAAGGAACAGTATGCTAAACATATTGAACGAAAGGACTTGGCTAAAGCGGAAAAGAATTTTGACAAAGAATTAGCCCAAAAAGGAATCATACATGCATTAACAGCAGACCTTCAGGCAATTAAACTATGTTCTTTCCTCAATGCCAGTGCACTTTATTTTGAAACTAATCGCGCCGTACATAACTTTTCTTGTTACAATCTTAGCAATAATTGAGTCACGTGTTACCGGTTCGATGGGACAGCATCCGCCTTAAAAGCCACTACTTTCGCGTCTTTTTTCGTAGACTACGTAACTAAATTACTGGATAATGATTGAAAGGATGTTATATTTAGAGATGGTTGTACAGCACAAAACAGAAATAATGTTGTATCAAATGCGCTGTTGCACTTGGCTATGGCTAGGAACGTAATAATAACTCAGAAGTACTTGGAGAAAGGTCACTCGCAAATGGAAGTAGATTCAGTCCACTCGGGGATTGAGAGGAAGTTGAAAAATCGGGAAATATTTTACCCTCAAAACACGCCACAATAACAAAGGATCCCAGAAAAGTACCAAGTTCGAAGTAATTACAAAGGGGGCCAGAAAAGTACCAAGTCTGAAGTAATTACACCTGAATATATGTTTTTTAAAGACTTTGGTCTTAAAGATTACCTTATTTAGTGAATCTATAAGACCTGGAATGGAAGTCTGAACTCTTATAATAAGATCTCTATTAATGATTAAATATCAATGATTAAATATTAATGATCTAATAATTATGAATAGGTAATAAATATCCTTTTGTAAACTGCTTTCGATAATAAATACGTAATATTTTTGTTAGATTGTACTGTTTCCGATTTGGTTTTTCTAATAATAAATACAACCCTTTAATCAATTGTTTCATTTAAAAACCGCGTACCTTTAATAAAAGTGTAATTATTTTGTAATTAGTTAAAACAAAACCGCGTAAGTGACTTTACACAAAATCTAGGCTAACTACGATTAAATTTACGTTATTTTCCATTAAAGAAAGGTGTAAAGAACTAGCTGTTAAGTTCAGTTGGTAATAACAATTGAAATGGCTGAGATATTAAGTTTTTTCTTCCTCCTGTAAAATCATCAAAAAGCAAATACGCGGTCTTTACAAGTTGCTCTTACGCGGATTCGCACGCGCATTAAGTTTATTAATTAATTTATTAAGTTCTAAGGTCTCCGTATAGTTACAATTGCTGCCCCGCCCTTCAAACCGAAACGCATTACTGCTTTACGGCAGAAATAGGCGAGGCAGTGGTACCTACCCGCGCGGACTCACAACAGGTCCTAGCACCATTAAAAATCTGTAACTGCTGGACATAGGCTCACTCGCCCAAGGCTCGCCATAATGACCGGTTCTGGGCAGACCACACCCGCCGAATTGTGGATGACCAGTCTGATCAATGAGCCCTATATTTTGGCCCGCGTATTCAACGCGTGGGCGTGCCCCCTACGCGATGAACCAAATCTGTTGAAGGTGACGGGAATCCAACGGACGCGGAAATGATTCGCGATAACAGTCAATTATTCCGCCTCAAGCGCACGCCGGCTGACACGTAGATTCACTAACTGGATTCAAATGTCAAGGTTTTGAAGCCCCACGCGGTGGAACGCAGCTCTTTTGCCGCGACGCATCTCGATCGCGACTTAAGGCTGTTCATACACTGTAGCGATTTATATGAGGGTAGATTAACGTTGCCACGGAAACTGCGAAGACGTCTGTAACCAAGTACAATGACATTTTTTTTTCCTACCTATGCAGATACCCTTGAGAGGCTATTTCAGCTTCTCCTTGACGTGTAGGTGAACTCACGGGGCTCAAACCGGAGCGCTGCTAACACTGGCCCTAGCAAGAGCCGTGCTTCGCAGAATCACTCACAAGAGGTCCTACAACCAGTAAAAAAATTCTACACTCCTTGTCGTCGTAAAGTAGATATTTTGGCAAAGGGTGCGATCCATCTTCCTCCCGCTTGACTCCCCCACTGCATACGATTTCGCCCCACTCCATCCGCAGTCCATTCAGCCTAGATATTGTTGCAGACGGTGGTGCGCTTCGAGCTTATGGAGGACGGTCACCGTTTTCTTGCATCGATTAGTCGCCGTCAGACTGCCGCAAATCAAAGGTATTTCCTTTTCATTTATAGCTTATATCTATCTATATATTAATACGTGAAGCAAAAACTTTGTACCCCTTTTTAAGAAAATTGCGCGGACGGAGGAGTATGAATATAAAGAGGAAATGTTTGTTTGTTTGTATAGAATAGGCTCAGAAACTACTGAACCGATTTGAAAAATTCTTTCACTGTTTGGAAGCTACACTATTCCCGACCGACATAGGCTGTAATGTTTTTTTTACAAAAAATTAGGGATCCTATTACAAAACTTCAGTAATGTAACCCGAAGTGTAAAAAAATTACCTAAAATATTCTTTACATCGCGTGTCCTGCGAAAACTATTGATAATAGAATAAAATAACGTACAATGACTTTGTAGAACACATTATTATTTACAAAAAGTGTCGCGACAGCATATGTCTAACTATTATAGTTATGCCGCAATAAGTGTTCTTTTATTTTAAAAAAACAACGTCAAATATCGTTGAATTTTTTGTTAAAGACCCGAGCGGAGCCGGAGCGGGCCGCTAGTGGAGAATATAGAGAAGGAATGCACAATGCAAATATTTAAAAAAAATATATGCATAAATGATACTTTAAATCCATAAAGAAAACATTACACACACTACCATGTATTTGACACGACACATACATAAAAATATCTATCTAATATTCTTTGTTTACCTACTGTCAATTGGGAAACTTTTGTTATTGTTTAAAGTCTGTGGTCGAATTGACAAAAAAGATTAATATTGTTTGTCTTTAATATTATTGATCTACAGTGCAGTTTTGGCGAATACTGTGATTATATTATCGAAATATAATAGTTTTTGACAATAGAACCATAATAATGTTTAAACTTATTTTTTTAATTTTTTTTTTTTTCCTACCTAAGCTGATAGCCTTAGAGGCTATTTCAGCGCAACCTTAACTAGTAGGTGGGCTCACGGGGCTCAAACCTGACGACGATGCTAACACGAACCCTAGCAAGAGCCGTGCTTCGCAGAATCTACCACCGGATCGGAAACGCGACCCACTGAGAAGATCCGGCGAGAAACTCAGTGGGCTGTGTCTGAGAGTTAATTTACTCGTCGAGCCCTTCGTCGCAAGCGACGGGTTCGACGAGAACGGTGACCGGTGCTTGAAGTACCTAGAAGCACCGTTAGTGGATCGGGAGGATCCGAGATGACGTGTTTTGGGCGACGTCGACTGCTTTCCATTCTGTCCGCAGGATCGGTAATGCAATTAATTATAGTCGAATCTCGACTACTGCGGGGCCACTAGTATATATAAAAATGAATTGCTGTTCGTTAGTCTCGCTAAAACTCCAAAAACGCTAGAACTTCCCTACAGACCCTGATATGAATTTTGATGACATTTTCAGTTTTTATGTATTATATAGCTTAATTGGGTTGACGAGCTCACGGCCCACCTGGTGTTAAGTGGTCACCGGTGCCCACAGACATCTACAACGTAAATGCCACCACCTACCTTGAGATATAAGTTCTAAGGTCTCAGTATAGTTACAACGGCTGCCCCACCCTTCAAACCGAAACGCATCACTGCGTCACGGCAGAAATAGGCAGGGCGGTGGTACATACCCGTGCGGACTCACAAGAAACGCTACCACCAGTCCTTCTACCAGAAACCTTTGAGATGACCTAGTGTGCGATCTTCTGTTTGATCGGGTTCAAATCAAAAAGCCACCATTGAACTAGGGTTTGGCCTGTAATCAATTTAGTAATCCTTTGATAATTTTCACCATTTCATAGTGTTTCGCAATTACGATAACGCAGAATTAGGTCAAGTGGTTTGTTTATCTTATCCCGCGCCCATCGCGACAAGGCGGCGCGGGGGCCCGACTTAACCCAATTCAATGCGGTCTGCAAGATTCCAAATAGCGTGTCACAAAACCGCCACAACGTGTTTCGCACTAAGCGGTAGGCAGCTGCTTGGCTCTGCCCCTGGCATTGCTGAAGTCCATGGGCGACGGTAACCACTCACCAGCAGGTGGGCCGTATGCTAGTCTGCCTACTAGGGCAATAAAATAAATAAAAGACATACCTATTTATTTATTACACTTCATGTAAAATTTACATTGGCGGACTTAATGCCTAAGGCATTCTTTACCAGTCAACCAAAGGTAGTGCAGAGTAAATAATGGTAGGTACAATGAAATTATATTATATATTAAGTTACAAATACATATACACATACATACATACAATAGTTTGTACAGTATTAAAAGGAATATAATATTAATAGATTTCCTTAACAAATAACTTAATCTTAATAAGTTCATGACGATTCCGCTAACTTTTCCAACAGCATTCGCCGAACCCTTAACTTGAACGCCTTAACTTATACCTTTGACATGTAGGTCACCGGTGCCCTACGCGACGTCCTAAACTAATCATGTCGATTTCTCTCTTCGATCTTCTTAAGGCGCCGGAATATCTAGTAGACTCAGGGAAAGACGAAAATCTGTTGTTATCTGCTGTTAGCCCATAGACATCTACAACGTAAATGCGCCACCCAACTCGAGACATAAGTTCTACGGTCTCAGTATAGTTACAACGGCTGCCCCACCCTTCAAACCGAAACGCATTACTGCAGAAATAGGCGGGGTGGTGGTACCTACCCGTTTTATAAGGACATATCTTAATTTACAGCGAAACCAGTCAAAACGAAGCTTAGGGTGCCGGGGACCGACCACCTGGACCCCGTGCCTCGCGTTGAGTGCGTGGTCCTGCACGAGCCGCCTTCTCCTACCCTCGACGTCATCTTCGTCCACGGGCTGTACGGTAAGTCCTGACACAGAGTCGGTTAAGTCCTCGCGGTCTAAAGGATAAGACGGCCGGTCCATTCGTATCGAGCGATGCGACTATGCTGGGGTTCGAATCCCGCAGACAGACTTGACTCATATCCCCGAACAACTTCCACAATGAAGCAGTAACATCGTGTAATAAAAACGAAACCCGCTAAATTATAATCTGCATAATTAGTGGTGGTATGACGTCTTGTTAGTCCGCACGGGTAGGTACCGCCGCCCTGCTTGTTTCTGCCATGAAGCAGTAATGCGTTTTAGTTTGAAAGGTGGGGCAGCCGTTGTAGTGTCAAAAGTAAGACCTTTACAACTCAGAACTCAAGGTGGGGGGCGGCATTTACTTTGTAGATGTCTATCTCACTTAAGCAATAAATAAACAGTTTTTCGGTACACTGTGTAATAGGCAAGATTATCTCGAAAATGATATAAAATGCTATTCAATTCCACTATCCTTTTTCATTTTTCGTTACCGTTACAGGATCCTTAAGCAACACTTGGCGTCAAGGCGATTGGAAACCAACATACAAAAGCGAACCGGAATTAAAGACTCTGATAAACCATACTTCGAAAACCCTCGATAATGCAGACAATGTTAAAATGAATAACGCTAACGCCGATAACGTAACAGCTGAGAACGTTAACGGGAGCTTTAGAAGGATTCTGCCTAACGAGGAAGCTCTGATAACGGAACGGTTTTACGACGAATCAGATCCGGCCGAGGGGGTCGAGGATTACGACGCCCAAGCGAGATTCGTTCAGGACCTGTTCAAGGGTCACTGCGGGGAGTGCGTGACGCGTTTTAACCGTAGCGATTGCGAATGCGTTAAACCGCCTAATCAGGGTAACGCATGCGAATGCTACGGGGACAGTAGACCGTGCGACGCGGGCTGTGGGTGTCTCTGCGACGCTTGCTACTCCGATTGTTGGCCCCGGGACTGGATCAAGATCGACTTCCCGGGGGCCAGAGTCATATCGGTTAACTACACGAGCGATCCGTATCTGTGGCGGCCGTTATGGATCCGAGAAATAAAGAGGTGAATTCCAATAGGGCTGTAAGCATATAATTTGTTACTGGTGGTAGAACCACTTGTGAGTCCGCGTGGGTAGGTACCATGGCCCTGCCTATTTCTGTCATGAAGCAGTTTCGGTTTGAATGGTGGGGCAGCCGTTGTAACTGTACTTGAGACCTTACAACTTATATCTCAAGGTGGGTGGCGGCATTTACGTTATAAATCATCAAGAAACCGTGATTTTAAAGATCATTCATATTATTTTGTTTCGTCCCTCATTGCTTTAAGATTGCGACCGTACGTATATGTTTCGATAAAAATCCGTCCCCTTCGAAGTGGACCGCCTTTTGGATGCTGCCCCCCAAATGTCCCCTTTTTTGGGGTCCGACCATCTTATTGGTCCCTTCCCTGCTTTTGATTCGTTTCCCCTACATTTGACCAAGAATGATAAAAAGAAGAATGAGAGTCTCAATATCCGACCAGTTTAGCCATTGAGTTATCTACATATTAAATGCGTGAAGCAAAACGTTTGTTTTTTACGAAAATTGCGCGGACGGAGGAGTGTGAAATTTCTCACACTTATAGAGTATATGGAGAAGGAGTGTAGAATGTTAATATTTTTTAATTGCATAAAAAATAAATTAAATCAATAAAAAAATACACACGCATATAAATTCTTTTGTTTATTGTTAAAGTCTGATCAAATTGAGAATAGATCAATATTGTTTGTCTTTAATATTATTTGTCTATAGTGTAGTCTTGGCGAAATCTGTGAATATAGAAGTAGTCTAAATAGTCTGTGACAATAGAACCGAACTTATGGTTTCAATTAATTATTGTCGAATTTCGACTACTATGGGACCACTAGTCCATAATAAAGATATATTCATATTTAGGTACACATTCTGCCTCCACCCAAAATCCTGCCATGAGTCCATGAGTCCCGGTCGTGGCATTTCCTCTTCCTTGTAGAGTCTGCAACGGCTTTAATGTCGTCTACCCACCTTTGGAACGGTCGTCCTTTTAATCTTTTCCCATCTCGAGAGTACCATTCAGTTACTAATTTAGCCCATTTTTCTGTTTTGCTTCTTATTAAATGACCTATCCATTTCCACTTATAATAATGCGTATTCAATTATAATTGACTTCGGTAACGTTTTTGTGTATGTCATTACAGACTGCGCCTACACGAGCGCGCCGAACAAATGACCACCCAACTTTTGGAGCTGGGGGTCGGGCGGAGACCCATCGTGTGGGTCGGACATTCCAAGGGGGGACTGTTTATAAAACAGATATACTGTGATGGTAAGGTGATCAGAATTAACGCGACATTGTGTTAATTGTCTTTCCCCTTGCTTTAGTAATAAAGTAAATGTTTTTGAAGTGAAATTTCTTTAGGCGCGTTAAGAGTAAAATTTACCATACCCGATCCTGTAGACCGAATGGTAAACAGCCGACGTCGCCCAAAACACGTCATTACGGATCCTCCCGATCCATTAACGGTGCTTTTAGGCACCACAAGCACCGGTCACCGTCCTCGTTGAACCCGTCGCTTGCGACGAAGGGCTCGACGAACAAATTAACCCATAGACACAGCCCATTGAGTTTCTCGCCGGATCTTTTCAGTGGGTCGCGTTTCAGATCCGGTGGTAGATTCTGCGAAGCACTGCCCTTGCCAGTATTAGCAACACTCTGGTTTGAGCCCCGTTAGCTCACCTGCTACTTAAGGTTACGCTGAAATAGCCTCTCAAGGCATAGGTAGGAAAAAAAAAATTAACTAGCAAAAATTAATTAACAACAAAAGATACAATTTAGGACAAGCGAAAGTGAGAGAACAGATATAGCGTCTGGCGCACCACTCGACCGTGGTGAGGGAGAGGACAAAGCGAGCTAGGTCGTTATTAACTACTACATAGCTACTTAACATTTTTTTTTTATTAATTAGCCAAACAGGTGTGTCTGACGGCCAGCGGTAACCGTCGCTAATGGACTTCATCAATATTTATTTAAACAGTTACCATTTAAAAAAAAAAATACTTTATACGGGAAAAAAATGGCTAAAGTTAAACCCGTGTTGTCTTTTCAGCTTATGAAGCACACTTAAAGTTAATTAATGCCAAAAATAAACATAGTGCTAGTAATAATAATATCGAATTTAAGACATACAATCATTGTGATGATCATAATGGGCGGGAAGAGGGCGAAGGATTTGTTGGGAAGCTAGATTCAATAGAGATCCTATGCGAGAAGGATAATGATAAGCATATGGGAGAGGGCAGCGAGATGTGTAGCGAGAAATCGTATACCAAACGGGATTTTCTCGAAGACGGCGCGGGATATAGTGACTGCGAGCATACGAAGACCGGTGGTGCGAATGAAGATAATCGCTATAACGATGATGCTGTAATTTTGGATGGTAAGTTTTTTGATTGTAATGGAAACTTAGAAACCTAATTTAATTTGTTACCACATTTTTTTAGGGGGCGAGTTATCAAGTTTCAATGGTAACTAAAAAACCGAATAGAAAGAGAGGGTAGACAGATATGTCTATAGCTACTCATGATCACAAAAGTTATTCTAATTTATTATTTTATTGCTATATGGTTCCTCTTCGAAAGGATAGTCGTTTTATCCTTCGACTTCATGTGGCTCAAGTTGGGTGGTATTCAGGTTGCGATGTCTATAGCCTCCAGTGACCACTTAACATCAAATGGACTCTGATTTTGTCATGTAAAACTATAGGAAGGAAAGTACTAGGATACTATGATGTGCAAAGAGGTGAGAGCTGTTGTTAGCTTCGTCAGTCAATCTATGTAAATGTAGCGACAAAAGTACCAGGGCACTATGACATACAAAGAGGTGTATGTGTAACATAGGATAATTCTGTTCAGAGGTACAACCATCCTTCATATTATATCTGCTGGGAACCAGTCGTAGGTTCGAATTGAAGTCAGGGTCACTTATATGACTGATAATTCAACCTCATGTCTCAAGGTGGGGCATAGAATGCATGTTGTAATTTCACTGACCTCAGGTAAATACTTCACATCAAGTAAACTATTATAATAATATATTGTCAATTTCGTTAAATAAAGGGAAGAAAAGTACCAGGATACTAGTCATAGTACATAATAATATATAATGTATGTAATAAATATATATATAAAAAATAAAAAATAAATTTAAAAATAACCTTTGCATGTCAATGCAAATATGTTTAGGTGTAAATTTAATATTAATTTCGAAGTACAGCCATCTTTAAAGTTCGTTGGTTAGTTAGTCTCATAAGTTCGTTGTGAAGTATGGGGTCCGATTTGAGAAATCGACCTCATGTCTCAAGGTGGGTTCATTTTGTATTTTTAATAAGCTCAGGGAACCCACTTAACATCGCGTGGACCATGATAATATTATTAATCATGTAAAATATTAGGAAGAAAAGTACCAGGGTACTATGACATACAAGGAGGTGTGTAATTTAGTATATAATTTTTCAGAATTGTCAGCACGTGCTGGCCTGTGGACCAGCAGCTCCGGGTTCATGTTTTATTCGGTGCCACACCGAGGGTCGCCGCTGGCGGACATCAAGACCCCAATAACAGCCAGGAGCATCGAACTCCTGGAGATCAGCCAAAGTAATGTTGCTCTGAAAATGTCTTGCAGGGTTTTGTGTGCAAGGACTTTCTGGCACGCGTGCTCCCTACTAGAGCCCACAAGACTGCTTCGCGGCAGAAGAGACAATCGACCTCATATCTCAAGGTGGACGATGGTATTAAATGTCGACAACCCCAAGTAACCACTTAACATCACGTGGACTGTGATTTTATTGGTAATCACGTAAAATAATATCCAGAAAAGTACCAGGGTACAATGAATACAAAGAGATGTATGTGTAACTCTGTTCCGAGGTACAACCATCTTTCATATGTCTGCTGTGAGACAGTCATGGTTTTCAAATTGAAGAGGGCAGTTATACATTTGAGACATCGACCTCATATCTCAAGGTGGACGATGGTATTAATGTCGATAACCTCAAGTAACCAGTTAACATCACGTGGTTTGTGATATGATTATTAAACACGTAAAATAATATCCAGAAAAGTACCAGGGTACTATGAGTTTAAAGAGGTGTATGTGTAACTTAGGTTAACTCTGTTCCGAGGCACGACCGTCTTTCGTTTGTCTGCTGTGAGACAGTCATGGTTTCCGAATTGAAGAGACAGTTATACATTTGAGACATCGACCTCATATCTCAAAGTGGACGATGGTATGCATAAATGTCGACAACCTCAAGTAATCACATAACATCGCGTGGACCCGTATTATTATTATTCTTAATCATGTAAAATAACATCCAGAAAAGTACCAGAGTACTATGAATACGAAGAGATGTATGTGTAACTCTGTTCCGCGGTACAACCAGCCATCTTCCATATGTCTGCTGCTACGAATAAATAATATTTATTCGCAGGTCTGCTGTGAGACAGTTTTTCGATTTGAAGGGGGCAGTTATTCATTTGAGACTTCGACCTTATGTCTCAAGCTGTCGTCACTTACGTTGTTGTCTATGGGCTCCGGTGACCAACGTGGGCAATTTACCTAAAATAGCACTAGAAAGTACTAGGATACTATGATACGTAAAGAGGTGGGCTGTGATTTTATCAGTCAACGTTGGGATGTCTGAGCAGATAGCCGGTCTACTTTGTCGCTGCAGTCCCGCTGGATGTCAGCGGTGCGCAGCGGCAGCGCCACTGTTTGCAGCCTGGTGGAAACCCGGCGGACCCTCATGTCCGTGCTTTGGCTCCGGATCGTCAGCTTACAATCGGCCGGTCAGTCTTCACGAGCCATTTCTATTATACCGTTTTAGTGTTTAAACTTCAATTGCATAATCCTGGTGGTATATAGTTACTGTTGTGGCGCAAACAAGTCGCTGTCTGAAATCTCGTCAGATCCCATATATCTCCCAGATCCTCGTCATTAACTGGTGGTAGGACCTCTTGTGAGTCCGCACGGGCAGGTACCACCGCCCTGCCTATTTCTATCGTGAAGCAGTAATGGTTTGAAGGGTGGAGCAGCCGTTGTAACTGAGACCTTAGAACTTATATCTCAAGGTGGGTGGCGCATTTACGTTATAAATGTTTATGGACTCCAGTAACCACTTAACACCTGGTGGACTGTGAGTTCATCCACCCATAGAAGCAACAAAAAAACAGAAGAGAGCTCATCCCAGAGCCGGGTGGTACGTGGCAAGACATGAAAGTGGTGAGAGTTTAAAAGCTTGAAGATGAGGGTATTTCGAAAAACTCTTCAGAACACTGTAGTTCATATTGGCTCTTATGTATAATATGTAAGTGGACTTGCATAACTATACCACTTCAAACATTTTCAGACCTTACCCTGATTGCAATAGGTGCCATTTTTATAGTTGACTAAACCAATTCACGACCCGTCTGGTGTCAAAGCCGCCACCATCCTTTAGATAGGAAATCGAAGTTTCGTTGCAATTATTCTAAATAACACCTCTATGTGTGTCATAGTACCCTGGTACTATTGCTACTGTTTTACCTAAAGGTTAAGGATAATTTTGAGTAATTGTTTGCCACTCCCCCCTTGAGACATGAGGTCGCAGTCTCAAAAGCACAATCTATCCTCTTCACGGCAATAACTCTTGTAACTGATGATCTTGGACCGGAATTCTATATTCCATTCTATACCACTGCCATCAATCAGTCTGTTGCTTGTGGTAGAGTGTCTTGCGAGCAGGCACTAGTTTTATTTATAGCTTAGACGAGTGGACGAGTTCACAGCCCACCTGGTAATAAGTGGTTACCGGAGCCCATAGACATCTACGCCGTAAATGCCGCCACCTACCTCGAGACCAAGTTCTACGTCTCCGTTTTTACTGTACAACTGCTGCCCCACCCTTCAAACCGAAACGCATTACGCAAATCAGCAGGGTGGTGGTACCTATTCGTGCGGACTCACAAGGCGTTCTATCACCAGTAATGGTACTGGTACCACCACACCTACCGCGACAGTCTTAGAGCTCGTCTCAAGATTGGTGGCAGAAACAGTAGGACATTGAGCTCGCCCATCCGAGTACTTAATTCTAGCAATCCGTGTTCAGACGCAGGAGTGGGGTCTGTGGAGGGTGCCGGCGTGGATCATCGCCAGGTCTGCAAGCCATCCAGCCGCCGGTGTCCGCTCTACACCAGACTCACCGCCCTCATACACACAGCGACTCGCAATAAAACATACCAACAATACTATGTTGTATTACTTTACCCCACTAATCAAACCCTCGCATTATTTTCTTGTCTCATTAATCGATAAACCAGAATATTTAATGATGAGTGTATGTTGGTATTCATGTAAAGATTTTCCTATCTCATGAAGTCGTCCTGGCCTCAAGGATAAGACGTCCGATGCATTCGTATGTAGCGATGCACCGGTGTTCGAATCCCGCAGGCGGGTACCAATTTTTCTAATGAAAGACGTACTCAACTAATGTTCACGATTGACTTCCACCTGTGCTGTGAACCTTTAACCCTTTAACCAGGTGGGCTGTGAGCTCTTCCACCCATCTAAGTAATAAAAAAATAATTAAAAATGTCATATTGGAAATGTCGCGGCGCGTCCTATAATGAAGATTCCGTATTTAAATGAGTCGATTCCAATATGATGGGAGATTCAGCGAAGCACTGCTCTTGCTAGGGCCTGTGTTAGCAAACTCTCTCTGGTTGAGTCCGTGAGCTCACCTACCCGTCCGGTAGGAAAAAAATATGTTATTATCTCTGATTATTTCTGTCATGTAGGTTATTTAGTGTTGAATAAACTCCCCATCTCTTCTCATCTCTGTCATAAGCGACTAAGGGATTCTCCAGAGAATGGGCAGCAGCCTTTCAAGATACCATTACCAACATCCCATTTCTGCACTCCTAATGGTTATTTTCTACGTAAACTATAGCCTTAGAGGGTTTTGCTAGCGTCACCGAGCAAGTAGTTGAGCTCACGGGGCTCTAACCTGAAGAAGTTACTAGCACTAGCCCTAGCAAGAGCAGTGCTTCGCAGAATCTACTACCGGCTCGGAAACGCGACCCACTGAGAAGATCCGCCGAGAAACTCAGTGGGCTTAAAGCAGTAATGCACTCTGGTTTGCAATACAAATGAGACTTGGGTCCTCAGGCTTTGAGGTGGGCGACGGCAATCAGATTGCAATATCTAAGGACCCAGATGACTTTACATTAAGACGTGAGCTTTAGTAAAGCTATAAGACCGTCCCAATGTTGTTTAATAGGTACATCGGGGTGTGAAAGGTTATTTGGTTTGAGCGACATTTTTGCAACTTTACATACAGGAGACCTATTTAAAGTTGAAAATTTTGGGGAAAAATTATCATAAAAAAAACTTCTTCACCTATTGGGTATGGCGTAAACTTAATTGAAGTTCAATTGAATATGCAATTTCGAAAAGGGCACATGTCGCATATTTTGTCAAATACGTTTTTTCATATACATGTAGTTTTTAGGCTTACCTACACCCATTTTATAATAATTACAGTAATTTTCAATTGCTAATTAACACTAAAATATATCTCAAAAGTTAATATTTTAAATTTTACACTGCTTTAGAAAATAATCAGTTTTTTTTTTCAATTCCTGAACATTTTACATTTTCAGAGATGTGCCCTTTCCGAAATTGCATATTCAATTATGAGATAGGTTTCCTTAGACATTAAGGAATACTAGAGGTCCCGCAGTAGTCGAAATCCGACTATAATTAATTGGAATTGTAAGTTTGTACACTATTATGATTGTATTATAGACTTCTACAATCACAAATTTCGCCAAGGCTACACTATAAAAAATATTAACAAAGACAAACAATATTTAATGTATTCTCAATTTGACAACAGACGTCAAGAACAAAAGTTTGACAATAAATAAATAGTATGCATGCGTGTGTGCGTCAAATACATGGCATGTAGTGTGTGTAACGTTTTCTTTATTGATTTAATGTATCTTTTATGCATTATTTAAAAAAATAATTAGCATTGTGCACTTCTTCTCTATATTCTCTATAAGTGTGGAAAATTTCATACTCCTCCGTCCGCGCAATTTTCGTAAAAAGGGATACAAAGTTTTTGCTTCACGTATTAATATATAGATACACGAAAAACAAACAAAATGTACTTTAAAACGAAATCCTTTAATTATCAAATTAATACAATAATTAAAATCACCATTATTTATTAAAAAACATGCATTTAACAAACACGGAATGCCTCATAAAAATAAATAAAAATATAAATCTTCATTGTTTTTCAAAGACATTGTCGACTTACACTTAATCTAGCAACACTTCATTTTTAACTTTAAGGTCTAGTGGCCGATGGCCGTAAATTAACAATAAAAACAACCAAAAAAAAAAGTTAAGCAATCTCAATTTTAATCCAGACATCTACAAAATGTCACATATTTAAAATAATAACGTTTTTAAATTTATTATTACTTTCAAAATCCGTCGGGAATCACCAAGCAATGCATCATCGTATATGATGCGATTAACACAACTTAAGCCTTCGTCAAACAGAACGCGTACTTAGCGCCGCGTACTTAACGTCGCGCTCTTCAAATTGACTAGAACGCATTCGCAAAATCATAGTGCCTTTCGATAGCAGTGTGAACATTTAAAAGTATTAAGAAATCGAGTGATTCAGATGTGACATTGTTGTATAAGCATGGGTATTTTCTAACTATGTATATCATTTTTTCGGGCATTATCTAGTATTTTAATACACATTCACTCGGACGCTAAAATAAAATTTGTAAAAAATTACAACGCCTGACGTCAAAGCGTCCTAACGCCGCGAATAACGCTGCGTACTTATAGCGCTGGGGCTCTGTTTGACGGTATGTTACCATAGTAGTACAACACATCTAGGCGTCATAGCGCAGCGTCAGTTTAGCGCTCTGACGCGCGCTAACTACGCGTTCTGTTTGACGAAGGCTTTAAGGATTCCCGAAAGAATTTTCGGATCTACTTTCGATACCCCAGATACTACAGATAATGACTAAACAAATTATGATATTACATATATAAAACCAACATTTAAAATAATACTTGTCGCTAATTATAATACACAACGAAAATCTTTGCGTAAACGGAAAAATATTTCAACTATACGAAGCCATCATAGGCGTAGGTTTGTTTTAGGAAGATCCTTAACGCGCCCTTAGTAGTTGACTGATGGAAAGCCGTCACGTAACAAAAAAACGTTATGTACCGGCCATATAACATTCTCTCTGTCTTTTTATATTAGATATTAGTACTTACAGGCAAAAATAGGCACAACTTTTACTCCCCCTAAGCTCGCACACAAAACAATGTCCCTACAATTGAATAGTCAAAAAATACAGCGCGCAATGAGATAATGAGATGAGTGAGCGAGTGAGGGACTCCTGTTATCTCCCTCACACTTTAATAATGATGACGTCATAAAAATCATAACCTATCTCCGTTATCCGAGAACTAAGTATTCCCACAACTATATTGATGGTGGAATGAAATGAGATGATATGAT
This sequence comes from Bombyx mori, assembly GCF_030269925.1. Classification (NCBI taxonomy): domain Eukaryota; kingdom Metazoa; phylum Arthropoda; class Insecta; order Lepidoptera; family Bombycidae; genus Bombyx; species Bombyx mori. The sequence goes on from NC_085130.1 coordinate 18,084,951, forward strand.
ATGGGATGAAATATAATCTCAGTAAAATGGTGGTCATTCACTGAGACTTTTTCAGTGGACTTTTTGGAGGATCCCGAGAAGTTACGTCAGGCGGCTTTGTTTTATTTTCCCATATTTGTGTACTTTCACAGCTGATTAATAAACCACCGTTATTACACATTGAAAAATGAAGAAACACAAAATAGACAAAATAAAACAAATCACACAACTTCACTCCTCGCGTTCCCGCAAAAAAGTCCTCAACATTGGCACAGAGCTATATATGTACAATCAAGGGTGTGTTGTAACCAGTGTTTTTTTTTTAGAAAAAAAATTAGACAATTAGAGATGAAACGGATAGTGGTTTGGCCGGATACCGGATACCAAATATTCGGCAAGATTAATCGGCTACCGGATATTCGGCTCTTTCGGAAAAAATCATGCGCGTTCGAGTGTCGCCCGTGAGCGGAGATCGCGACGAATCGGTACTACGACGCTTTGGTATTCGTTCACCAAAATTTGCCACTTGTTAATTTTGAGTATTAACCAAACTAATTAATAAAACAATCACTTTTGACGTGCGATTATAAAAATAAAAGTTGTCCATAACCTATTGTGGTATTGTTTGCCTTTTGTATAACCATGAGATTTTCTTAAATGTTAATATCCGAAATCCGGACGGATACTGGTTTACTATCCGGTATCCGATAGTGAAAACATGGCCGGATAGTTATCGGATATCAGTTTTATCTCTAGTGAAAATCCTACCCACTCGGCCTAAATTGAATATGCAATTTCGAAAAGGGCACATGTCACATATTTCGTCAAATACGTTTTTTCATTTACATGTAGTTTTGAGGCTTACCTACACCCATTTTATAATAATTACAGTAATTTTCAATTGCTAATTAACACTAAAATATATCTCAAAAGTTAATATTTTAAATTTTACACTTTGCTTTAGAAAATAATCAGTATTTTTTTTTTCATTTCCTGAACATTTTACATTTTCAGAGATGTGCCCTTTCCGAAATTGCATATCGACGCTTGAAAGGCTTGTGACTAAGCGACAATGCGTGAACTTTACAGTAGACTAATTTAAAGTTGAAATACCTGAAAAAAATTCTATTTTAACGAATCTGAAGCTGTAGGATTGAAATGATTTTAATAGACCTAGAAATATATATATTTTTTTGCACATCGAATATGGTTATTGCCTATCATTTATGTACAGAGCAGTTATTGTCGCTTAGTCACGTTTGCCTTTCAAGCGTCGATATTCATATGTAAGGTCAGGCTTCAAGTTGACATATTTTTCACCTTACGACCGCTAACATTCCCTTGGAAACGGAACAGCAGTAATGAAAACATCCTTCGCTTGTCATAAGTTCGTAAAAATCCGTTCTGCGCCTAAGACTGATCAAGATCTCTTCACTTCCATAGCGCGACGCGGTTTAAAAAAGTAATCCCCTTTCATTTCTTCGTAAATATTTTTTTATTAAGTGGCTTCACCCAGTGCCTATTGCTACAGACGAAGGTAAGGAAATGGAATAATAGCAAAGGAAAAGAATTTTGCATCAGACAAAATTTAAATCAGATAAAGGATAGGATCAGCAGGTTATAAAATGTAATGGCCATATGAATCCAATATCAACATATCCTAATTATTATTATTTCTTTTTTTATTGCTTAGATGGGAGGACGAGCTCACAGCCCACCTGGTGTTAAGTGGTTACTGGAGCCCATAGACATCTACAACGTAAATGCGCCACCCATGAAATATAAGTTCTAAGGTCTCAATATAGTTACATCGGCTACCCCGCCCTTCAAGCCGAAGCGCATTACTGCTTCACGGCAGAAATAGGCAGGGTGGTGGTACCTACCCGCGCGGACTCACAAGAGGTCCAGTACCACCAGTAATTACATACTACTATAGCTAGGGAATTTTAGAATAACAGCCACGTTAAAAGGGAATCACTTTTTTAAAGGTTAATTTTAGACTAACATTCACGCAACGACTTATAAAAACCCTGAGAATCGGATAGGCTAACGTGCTTGATCTACTTCAATGCGAAGTCATGATTATTCGGAGTTCTCAATGCGTCCAAAGGTGCTTAAATTTTATAGCATTTAAAAGCGTCGTTGTACTAATGACTTTACGAGATAAGATATTTGCAAAAAAAAAAAAAAACGTTAATTTTTATTCAAATTTTTGTATATGGAAAGTTTCATTTGCAGAAAGCTGTTTTTTAGGACGCTTTGGTTTTCCGAGCGATTATTAACGTTGATAAAGTTATCATTATTGTGCTTTTTGTTATCTGGAGTACTGGAGTTCTCATTGGTATTATTTTGAACTATGCATGGTATCGTTTCAATTTTAATTATATTATTTACGGTAGAAACATTTGGTTGATCATTATTTAATTTATTAACATTATTTTTGTCATTACAGGGCTTATTTTTATTTTTCATTACTATTTTAGAAACATTCGCATGATCATTATTTGCTTTAATATCATTATTTTTGTTATTACAGACTTTATATTTGTTTTTCTTTTTTATTTTAGAAACTTTCGGTTGATCATTATTTACTTTAATATCATTATTTTTGTTAATAAAGACTTTATATTTGTTTTTCTTTTTTATTTTAGAAACATTCGGATGATCATTATTTACTTTAATGTCATTATTTTTGTCATTACAGACTTTATTTTCTATTTTAGGAACATTCGGATAATCATTATTTACTTCAACATCATTACTTTTGTTATTACAGACTTTATATTTGTTTTTATTTTTTATTTTAGAAACATTCGGATGATCATTATTTACTTTAATGTCATTATTTTTGTCATTACAGACTTTATTTTGTATTTTAGGAACATTCGGATAATCATTATTTACTTCAACATCATTACTTTTGTCATTACAGGGCTTATTTTGGTTATTCTTTTCAACTTTAGAAACATTCGGATCATCATTATTTACTTTAATGTCATTACTTTTGTCATTACAGACTTTATTTTTCTTTTTCTTTTTTACTTTAGAAATTTTCATTTGATCACTATTTACTTTTATTTCATTATTTTTATCATTACACTGCTTATTTTTTATAATGGAATCATTAATTTCAGTGGTGTTTTTGTTCTTAACATCATTATTGGTTTTATTATCATCGTTCGGCTTATTTTTCGGATTGCTTTCAAATATTTCAATGTCCCCATCTGGACGTTTGACTCCATCATCAAATATTTTGTTTAACACGTCGCATTTATTTTCGTGTGAATCATTGGATATTTTGTCGATTACAATTTCTGTGTTAACTTTTATTAATAATTTGTTTACTTTTTTATTTGTTAATCCTTCATTTTTAACGTATCCATTCGGATGACTAGTAATGGAATTATTTTCAGAATCACTGAACTTTTGTATCAATTTATTTTCACATTTCGGTTCAGAAGTGAAATTGTCTTTTTCGATAGAACAATTTTGAAGGTTCGCTTTGGTATTCAATGATTTATTTATAGAATTTTTATTTTCATTTTTTAACGCAGCATCGGATTTTGTGTTTTTGTATGTATTCTCTTTATTACTTATTTTAGCCTTTTTAAGCACTTTTTTATTACTCTTTATTAACAATCCTTTCCATCTATCACATTTGGATTTCCCGAGGTTTACTTTCAATTTTAAATTGGCACTACAATTTTTATTATTATTATCCTGTCGATAGTTATTTGTGACGTTAATGTTATTCGTAGATTCATTGTCTATTTTAAATTTAGAATGACGATTTTTACTAATTTTCTTAAACACGCTACCTCTTTGGTTTTTAATGGACTTTTTAAACTTTTGACAATTTTTTTTCATTGGTAATCCTTTACTTCGTTTGCCTCCATCGATTTTATCATTAATTTTTATATCATTATCATTGCAATGTTTATCATTGAAAATACGAAATTTACTTTTATCTTTCGCTTTTAATATCATGCTCATTAATTTAAGCTGACGAGCTTTCTCGGCGAGTATTAGCTTTTCGTACATCAACGGACCGTCTAACAAGTCACCGGTTACGCCCACACCAGATTCCACCTCGATTCTCTCGCGTTTATCGTCGCCTACAGTTTTAGCACTGTCATTAGCCTGTCCATCATCACCTCGGGCTGTATCGTCGTACCGTGTCGCGCTATGACCTTGAACTAGATCTGTCTAAGTGAACAGAGCGGCTGGGTCCGCGCTCAGGAGTTCGCATACGAACTGGTCCTGTTCTAATGGCTTCTTAATCCAACGACCTAGTTTCGCTTTTTCGAAGGCTTGGAAGAGCCGATCCTTCGCAACCTACGGACGGATAAATTTGGATTCTAAGCTCAGTTGCATATTTTTTTTATTGCTCAGATGGGTGGACGAGCTTACAGCCCACCTGGTTTTAAGCGGTTACTGGAGCCCATAGGCATCTACAACGTAAGCACAGACACTCAATTTAAGATATGGGTTCTAAGGTCTCAGTATAGTTACAAAAAAGGATTAAAGGATTAAGGAAAAGTAAGAAGATAGATAAAAAGATAAAAATAATTCCAATATGTACTTATTCAACCGAATATCCTTTGTGAACGCGTCGTCAAATAGACATTAGGTGCCACCACCCCGCTTATTTCTGCCGTGAAGCAGTAATGCGTTTCGGTTCGAAGGGTGGGGCAGCCGTTGTAACTATACTGAGACCTTAGAACTTATATCTCAAGGTGAGTGACCCATTTACGTTGTAGAGTAGATGTCTATGGGCTCCGGTATCCACTTAATACCAGATGGGCTGTGAGCTCGTCCACCCAGCTAAGCAAAAAAATACATATATATCACGATATATATCGAGGAGTCAATGGCTATTTTATATAAGCGACATTTATCTTTGTAATGAAAGGTCCCTTTCATTTGGTATCAGCATCGACAGTTCGATGTTTCTAATTGACCTTCAATTAAGTTTTCCATTCAAATAGTTGAAGTTTTTTTTAATGATATTTTTTCCAAATTGTAAACCTTAAATGGCTCTCCTGTAAAGTAGCAAAAATGTCGCTCAAACTTCAAACCTTCACTCCTCGAGATATATCTATCTATATATATATAAAATTGAATTGCTGTTCGCTAAAACTCGAGAACGGCTGGACCGATTTGGCGAATTTTGGTCTTGAATTATTCGTGGAAATCCAGAGAAGGTTTAAAAGGTAGATAAATATGAAAATGCCTTAGAATTAAATAAAAATAACGAACGGATTCCTTTTGTTTGTTTTATGTTTATTTTATACAAAGGCTTAGGATATTTTATTTATCGATTGAGGCACTACGAAGTCTGCCGGGTCAGCTTAGTATATATATATTTACCTGATACGTTGGGGAGAGTAGTTTCGCTTCGTTATACAGTAAAGTATCCAAGTGATTCGGCAATGAGACGCTGGTTCCGTCCGGGTGTGACTGAAAAGAAAACCATTTTTCGAAGAGAAACTTCTTTAGGCGTATTGTGGGTAAAATTTAACTCGCCACATATTCGTTACGGCTAGAGAGAGAAGATACAATTTAGGAGGAGCGAGAGTGAGAGAACAGACGGAGCGTCTCGCGAACCACTCGACCGTGGAGAGAGGGAGAGAGCGAGCTAGGTCGTCTCTCTCTTACACATTGTTTGCGGGCGTCGACCACTAGATGGCTCGTTATTAGTTTGCCATTGCTCCTGTAGATGGCAGTAACATGTTAACCGTCTTATATTTTATTTGTAATGACGGATTTAATAAAAGGTTTATTTTTCTATATACAATTTAAAATAAATGGTGAAGAAGTAATTTCTCTTGTACACAACATTCCCTGTTACAAGAGAAATTTGATTTACGGATGAAAAATTAAGAAAACCACTACTAATACTACATACCACAAAAGAAGTTTCACTTCTTTCACGTGCACCAAATTACACGTGCATCAATAATTTTTGGACCTAATTCTTATCAATTTTACGGTTCAATTTCGCTTATTATCTCCGACGTTTCCAGTGGTCCATGGTCTTCGTTGTCGCCGTGAACGAATGCCGTGTTGAGGAGTCAGAATCGGATGAGGGATTTCGTAGTTTAACCAAGCTTAACCAATTAAAACGAAGGAACATATCAAATTTTGTACATAATACAATATAGGTAGTTTAGGAGTCATATTGGCTGTGTGATGTCATAGAACAAGCTCCTATCTCCTCCCGGGGCGTCATAAGCGACTAGGAGATTCACAAGATTATGGACAGAAGCATTCTCCTAACTAATATAACGTACTGCGATCGACAACTGGCGTTTATTGATGGTGAGGCATCTTGTAAGGCCGTAAGGGTAGGTAAGTACTTCTGTCGCGAAGCAGTATTGAAACTCTAGGGGATGCAAGGTAGGGGTTGGGGGAGGACAAACGTTATACAATACAATTGAGACTAGCTCCTCTCATATCTCAACTTCTTTCATATTGTGGGAAGAGTCCGGTAAGAGCTTTAACACGAGGTGGTCCCGTGAGGCCGTTTGCACTTCTACGCTGAACAAAAACGGATAAACTCTGATGGATGGCCACTGATGATGAGTGGTTACCGTCGCCCATGGACCTCAGCAATGCCAGGGGCAGAGCCAAGCCGCTGCCCACAAGCCTCGTTTGAAGAAAGACATGTCAAAGTGCTCGGGGAACACCGTGGAGGGGAGCTCATTCCAAAGCCGGATGGTACGCGGCAACAAAGATGTCTGTAAGCGCACTGTGGATGAACGCAGTGGCACCAGGTACTATAGATGAACTCTACTCCGGTGGCGGGCGGTGCTATGGTACCTAAAGAGTTTTTTTATACCTATTCTAGTAACCTCGAGGGGTTATTCTAGATTCACTGAACTAGTAGGTGAGCTCGTGGGGCTCAAACCGGGAGACCATGCTAACACTAATGCTAGCAAGAGCAGTGCTTCGCAGAATCTACCACCGGATCGGAAACGCGACCCACTGAGAAGATCCGGCGCGAAACTCAGTGGGCTGTGTCTATGGGTTAATTCGCTCGTCGAGCCCTTCGTCGCAAGCTACGGGTTTGACGAGGACGATGACCGGTACTTGAGGTACCTAAAAGCAACGTTAGTGGATCGGAATGATCCGTAATGACATGTTTGGGCCAAAAAGAGAACTAAGTCCTAGACTTAATCATAAGGGCGTGAGGGCGGTCGTCTCACCTGCTGTAAGGGGGGTAGTTTCTTGATCAAATACTGCCATCTAGCGAACATGCTCTGTTTGCACAGTAGTGAGGGCTGGCCATTCTCTAGCTTCCCGGTTGTGGCATTCAATACTTCGGGGGCCTATAGTTTTGGAAGACGTTCACAAAATTAATTGGTATTGGTATCGGTGTTGGGCTGGTGGTAACACGTCTTGTGAGTCCGCACGTGTAGGTACCTTCGCCCTGCCTATTTCTGCCGTGAAGCAGTAATGCGTTTCGGTTTGAAGGGCGGTACAGCCGTTGTAACTATATTTGAGACCTTAGAACTTACATCTCAAGGTGGGTGGCGCATTTACGTTGTAGATGTCTATGGGCTCCGGTCACCACTTAACACCAGGTGGGCTGTGAGCTCGTCCACCCATCTAAGCAATAAAAAAAAAGTCCTATCAAATGCCTCAATCTCAAACTTCATTACACATCCTAAAACTGGCCTAAAATTTGAGCTACAATAGCGAAAATTACAATTTATTGTCGTTCTCTGTAAACGGCCCGCCTGATGGTAAGCGATCACAGTTATTCAAGACCGTCGGCAATGCCAGTGCCTAAGTCAAGCCGCAGCATAAAATATGGCATTTCACACACACCAGGTGGGCTGGCAGCTCGTCCAATCATCTAAGCCAGCGGTCGGGGAACTTTTCTAATTATTACCCCAATTTTTGTGTAAGTTTATATTACCCCATGGCGAAGAACAAAAAAACACGAAATCGCTTTTTTAGCCTTTCATATTATACCCCCCCCCCCCTGATAATTTTGAAAAGAAAACAATAACAAAAATTTTTATTTATACATAATTCATTCAATTTATCGATGTAATACCTAGTAATATAATAATACATAACGGTAATAATAGTAATATATGTAATATACAGTTGAGGAAAAAAATGTCCCCCACAAAAAAAAAATAAGTAAATGATAATTTCTTGTTATTTTATAATTCATATGATATTTTTCTTGTATTATTAGACGAAAAAATTAGTTTATATTTTATATATAGCCCCATAAAAAAGCTTTTTTAATTTAAATTATTATTTTCGGGAAAAAAAACGCTTTTCTGAATCACGTGAACTTTGTGTTTCCAAATAATGTGTTCTATCTCATTCTCTCGCCGGCTGAATCCTATACATTTATGTGGTTGTGTCTCTGTGGACTTATTTTTTCGTTTCGTTTCATTTCGTTTCATCGAGTTTGAAATCACAGCGATTCTAAAGAAGTTTCACTTCAATATATACTTTTTACGAGAATGGATAGAATACGGAATGAATATGTTAGAGGAAGTCTGAAAGTGGCACCAGTGACAGAGAAGCTGAGAAGTGCGCGTTTGGGATGGTATGGACATGTGATGAGACGAAATGAAAATGAGGTTGGTAAGAAAATGTTAACTATGAATGTGGAAGGATATAGAGGAAGAGGTAGACCTAAGAAGAAATGGATGGATTACGTGAAAGACGATATGGGTAAGAGGGGAGTGAGCGAAGAAATGGTATATGATAGAAGAGTATGAAAGGAGAAAACATGTTGCGGCGACCCCAGGTAACTGGGAGAAGGGCAGGATAATGATGATGATATACTTTTTACTCATAAAAGTTTCATTTTTACTCCCCAAAATTTCATTTTACCCCATTCGGGGTAATTTACCCCGGTTCCCCAACCGCTGATCTAAGCAAAAAAAAAATAAAAAATAAAGTTTGATTACCGTGTTAGTGCACGCCCAGCAGACGCTGAACGACGGTGCTCTGGTTGGCGTCCTGGCTTCGGTGCTTGCTGCTCTCGCCAGCAGGGGCCGCCGGAGATGGTAAGGGGGCGGCAGCGACGATATGTACGCTTCGATGCGCCCGCATATCGCTCTGGTAAAGAGAACCGATACGTATTCGCGTGGGTGCCGGTGTTAGAACGTCTTGTGAGTCCGCGAGGGTAGGTACCGCCGCCCTGCCTATTTCTGCCGTGAAGCAACAACGCGGTTTGAAGGGTGGGGCAGCTGTTGTACTGGACTGAGACCTTACAACTCGAGTCTCGAGGTGGGTGGCGGCATTTACTTTGTAGACTTTGTCGTCGTGGTCTAAAGGATAAGACGTCCGGTGCATTCGTATGAAGCGATGCACCGGTTTCGAATCCCGCAGGCGGGTACCAATTTTTCTAATGAAATACGTACTCAACAAATGTTCACGATTGACTTCCACAGTGAAAGAATAACATCGTGTAATAAAAACCAAACCCCCAAAATTATAATTTGCGTAATCAATGGTGCTAGGACCTCTTGTGAGTCCGCGCGGGTGGGTACCACCACCCTGCCTATTTCTGCCGTGAAGCAGTAATGCGTTTCGGTTCGAAGGGTGGGGTAGCCGTTGTAACTATACTGAGACCTTAGAACTTATATCTCGAGGTGGGTGGCGGCATTTACTTAGTAGACTTGATGACCGCTTAATATTTCTGCCGTGAAGCAGTAACGCAGTTCGAAAGGTGGGGCAGTTGTTGTACTGTAAAAACTGAGAAGGCATGTCTAAAAGTGGGTGGCAGCATTTACGTTATTTATATCGATGGGGTTCGGTAACCACTTAACACCAGGTGGGTCGTGTACAATAAATAAAGTAAGCAATAAAAAAAATTTATAGGAAGAATGTTCTTATGAGCGTCATTGGTTTATGTAAATATCTTGCTATATAAGATACCTTGTACATATATATGATTTCTTTATCGCTAAAAGATAGCACATCTCTTTTTATTTCTGTATTTGATACTGAAGAAGACATGGATGGAGTGTGTGAATGATGATATGAGAGAGAGAGAGAGAGAGAGAGAGAGGAGTGAGTGTTGAGATGACGGCTGATAGAGGAGAATGGAATAGAAAAATTGTCTGTGCCGACCCCACCTAGCGGGATAAGGTACAAAGGGAGGTATAGGTATAAGGTATAAGGGACAAAGAAGAGGAAGTATATTTTTCCTAGACTAAATCTCTCATCTGTCTATCATTCAAGTAAAGAGAGTAGTTCAGAGCTGCATTGTATAATAATATTGTTTATAATATTAATTTAATAAGAGATTAAGGGATTTAAAAGTTGTTTTCTTATTAAATAACAGAAAACACGCATAAGTGTTTTATTGTTAATTCATTCTGGAGTATTCTATATCATTCTAAGGGTCCGTTCACACAGACCGGATTGCATACGTTTGGAATTGACCGGAGTGGAGCCGTAAACTAATTCACATAGGCCGGCAGGAAGAGATCTGAAAGCGCGCAATCGGAGCCGATCGGCTACGCGAGTGAGATAGAGCGCGCAATGTCTGTGTGAACGTCTAAATCGTCTGCGGGATTCGAACCTCGGCACTGTCGCATCGCTCGATACTAATACACCGGCCGTCTTATCCTTCAAACAAAGTCTTAGTTAGCCAGTTAATGTATTGATGCCGTTACATAACACGTCCATAGATTGTGACTATGTAGTTGCAGTTTTATAATCCAATAACTATTCGTGTCGCAACGGACCGGTCGGGACGGTAAAAGCCGTTTTAGGTAACCTGCAAGGGCTCTGACACACTACAAGCTAATGCTACGCGAACATTAAAGCTATAAATTTCGTGACTGAAAAAATTTCGTCTATAGAAGTGGCCTATTTATCATTCATACATACTCGTATAGGTAGACGCAGTGACCTATTTAAATTATAACACCTAATTATCTCTCAACACTTTTGAAGTGAAAACTTCTTTAGAATCGTTGTGATTTCAAACCGGATGCAACGGAAAAAACGACAGGTAAGAGACACAAATACAAAAATGTGTAGGATGAAGCCAGCAAAGAATGAGACAGAAATATACATACTATTTAATACAGCGCCATCTGTGAGATTTTTTAAAACTAACGTGTGTATGAAAGCTTGTAGTGAATTTTAATTTAGGATTATACGTGAAATTAAAATATCAATTCACAGAGGGCGCTACCTTACAATTATTTACTAATGACAAAATTTTACATATACTTAAGACGTTTAGGATAATTGTATTTTAATTTTGGAAGGTTTCACTTCTACTACGTGTGAATTGCACACATTTTGTTTATTTTATTGCTTAGATCAGCCTTTCTCAAAGTGGACGATAACGCCCCCTTGTGGGCGCTGCAGGCCTAAAGGTGGGCGGTTTCTAATTGCATCTAAGAATACTCTTAGACACCGACTAAACTCTCACTTTAGTGGTTTTTAGGTATGTGAAAAAATGGTCAAAAATAATTTATTCCCAAAGTGGGCAGTAGACAAAATAAGTTTGGGAGCCCCTGGCTTAAATGGATGGACGAGCTCACGGCTCACCTGGTGTTAAGTAATTACCGGAGCCCATAGACATCTACAGCGTAAATGCCGCCACGCACCTTGACACATGAATTCTATGTCTCACTTTTAACAGTACAACGGCTACCCCGCCCTTCAAACCGAAACACATTACTGCTTCACGGCAGAAATAGGCAGGACGGTCATAGCTACCCATGCGGACTCACAAGACGTTCTACCACCAATGATTACGCAAATTTCAATTTTGCGGGTTTGATTTTTATTACACATTGTTATTCCTTCACCGTGGAAATCAATCGTGAACATTTGTGAAGTATTTCATTAGAAAAATTGGTACCCGCCTGCGGGATTCGAACACCGGTGCATGGCTAGATAGGAATGCACCGGACGTCTTATCCTTTAGGCCGCGACGACTTAAGCACTGACCCACGACATGTACCTCTTTTTTCCCTACTTATTTGCTTGTAGTTGGTAGTCTAAGAGGCTATTCCAGATAAGCCCGGACGTGTAAGTGAGCTACGGGTGTTTCACTTTTGAAGTTATACTTATTTAGGCGCGTTATGAAAAATTGATGAGAGTGAAATTTTACGATGCGCGCGCACCGTGATACAAAATTAACAGAATGAAGTTGCCCACTAAATCGCTCATTACAATATGACCGACGTAACTTGGCGAGTCTGAATATAGCCGCAGATGAACTTTCCGAACCGTACCGAGAATCATCGAATTTATACGATGTCAAGAAAAGGGATGTCCAATATGCGTGTTTTAGGATGTTGTTTAATCGATTTTTTTTCAAATTGATTAAAATTTAAATAAAAAAAAAGAAATAAATTTAATAAAAATAAAGTATAACTTCTTACGCGCATACATAAGTACACGCACCCTTTTTGTTTTTTCCTACCTATTATAGTAACCTCGAGGGGTTATTCTAGATACACCGAGCTAATAGGTGAGCTCACGGGGCTCTAACCTGACGACGTTGCTAACACTGGCCCTAGCAAGAAGCATGCTTCGCAGAATCTACCACCGGATCGGAAACGCGACCCACTGAGAAGATCCGGCGAGAAACTCAGTGGGCTGTGTCTGTGGGTTAATTTACTCGTCGAGCCCTTCGTCGAGTTTAAGGGTTCGACGAGGACGCTGACCGGTGCTTGAGGTACGTAAAAGCACCGTTCGGGAGGATCCGTGATGACGTGGGCTGTTATACCCGATAACTATAGCATAGCTCTCACCGGAGGGCCGATCTAATAATTTTCATAGCGAAGAAAATCTTGTAACAAATTGCACTGTCGCTTCGTTTACTATACACGACACTCGTTTTCGGAAGACACGATTGAATCAGAGAATTTTAATTAAAATATAATAATTAGTAATAGTTTTTTTTTGTGTTTCTGTTTTTCAATACGTTCAGTTTTTCGCGGTAAAACAAAAAAAAATCATGCAGACAGCAATTCCTTTGGCGTGTCTTTTATCCGTCATAAGTGAGTAGTTATTTTTCATAAATTATATTTTATTTTATTTTAATTTTCTTTTTGATTTGTAACTTTAAAAAGTATTATTATTTACTTCGGTTTTCACGAGTCAAAGACCACATTTTAATTACTTTTAACGGGGATTTCAATCTCATGTTGATTTTATTTATACTTACTGACGTTGTCCGGGTGACATCAATTTATCTTGACAAAAAGTATTGACTAACAAACATACAAACCGTCAGTATTGGTTTAGATTATTTTTGGTTATTTTTTAGAACCTTTTTTATTTTACATCTGTTTAGAAATAAATCTACCAGGATAGCTTATTATACGAAGAGACATGAAAACGTTATGTCTGTAATAATAAAATATGAACAGGATTGAAATTATAGAATATAAATGCAAACAATACTGAGGATGATTGCCATTTCATTAACAAAATATAAATCTACCATCGCTGTACCGTCTACAGAATCACAGCCCTCAGTAAAACAGCTTTATACAATGTTTTCTTAATCTTAAATTAACTTTTTACTTAATTGAATATATTAATTAGTAAATATCAGATAAGTAAAATATGTAATGCTAAACAAAATGGCAAAAAACATGAACCACAAAAGAAATCAAACAAAAATAATAAAACAAACGTGTGGCACTCGGGAACTGCCGCGGTAAAGCTATTGCATAGCATTTTTTATCAACTTTTGCAATCATAATTAGACAATGATAATTTAATATTAAAACAATAATAAAACAAGACCACGCTGTATTAAGCATTAATAAAAGCAAAACATTAACTGTCCCCTTCACACTCATAAGGTATACCGCGCGAGAGAGAGAGATGGGCAGACTTTTCATGATGCGCGTGCAGTGTGACGTCACGCCGCGCGCTTATTCACAAACACTACGCAAGCGCAACGTGTGCATGTGTTGAACGCGAGCTACATGGCAGGCGGAGTGAGGGGTGTTAGGTTTTATTTTCGTTCCGGAATTTTATTCTACCATTAATCTTAATCAATTTCCAACGCGTAAAAAAAGTACCAGGAAAGCATAAATACAAGGAGATATTGTTACATTCCTAGATCAAAGGAAATGGAAATTTGAATCGCTCCAGTATACGAATACGAGGAATCTCTATGAAGACTACAAAACATAGATACATGTATACAAAACATACATATATATATTGCCAAAATAAATCTAACAAGAACTACCTGCCACTATCAGAATAATAAGTTTTAAATAAACAATAAATAATAGTTTAAAAAACTAAAAAACGCGCTTTATATAAAATTTAAAAAAGCGTGGGGTGGTTTTTAAGATATTATTGAAATAATAATTCTTCTATTCTCATATCTGTAAGAAAAATATTTATAACTAATAACACCATGCACCCCACGTTTTTATTTACAATTAAATTTATATTTTTGAAGTGAAACTTCCTTATCGGCGTTGGAAAAAAATTTACCGTCACATTTTTCGGTTACGCGTCACTTTTTTCCGTTACGCGCCATCTGTTTTGTATTCATGTCTATGATAATAAAATCCTTTTGTTTAAACTTTATCTAATTTAACTTTTTTGTATTCATGTCTATGATAATAAAATCCTTTTGTTTAAACTTTATCTAATTTAACTTTATTTAACCAATTTCTAGAAAGTTGCATGTAGATCATTTTTCGAAAAATAAGGCCATAAACAAGTTTCACTTCTTACGTGTGTACACTAGTACACGCACACATTTTTTTTTACACTATTTTCAATTTAAATTTATTAAAATATATTTTCTATTTTTTAGTTGAATTGTATATAAAGCGTGTTTTTTAGTTTTTTTAAACTAAATTTTTTTTTTCATTTTTTAGTTCAATTTTCAATTTTTTTTATATTTTTTTATAATTTTTTTTTTCATTTTTTTTTTATATTGAATTGTCATCTGTCCTCGATAAATCTACAAAGTTTGAATGAAATCTGGCCGTTTAAAGTGGGTCAAAATCGCGTCTAAAGGAGTCGGCTACAAACATACAATCATCTCATACACACAAGTGAAGCTAATATAAAGCGTGTAAAAAAGTACCAGGGGAGCATAGATACAAAGAGATATTGTGACATTCCTACATGAAATTTCGAAATGAAAGAATGAATCGCTCCAGTACACAGGTCTTTATGTAGACAACAAAACATATATTGCAAAATAATGGCCCTATTAGCGCTTCTTTCGTCGATGATGACGAGAGGTGTAAAAAATGCGTACAAACAAGCATGACCAACAGATAAACTCATGTTTTGAACTTTTTTGAAAAAGGTACATACTACTACTATAAACTACCAACGCGATATTAGGGACGCATAAATACAAAGAGATATTGTTACATTCCTACATAAATTCTGAAGATTAAAAATTGGTCACAATTGGTCAATAGTACAAGTCTCTCTCCCAAGACTGACTAATTAAACATATGTATTTATAATTTTAACATTTAAACATAAATTTTAAATCTATACTAATATTATAAAGCTGAAGAATTTGTTTGTTGTACACCAGAGTATATACATACATAATTTATTAAACAAATCGAAGAACTTACCTACGCGATAAGTTTTATTTTTTTAAAAAGTACCAGGGGAGTATAAATTCAAGGAGATATTGTTACATTCCTAGATCAATCTGGAAATGAAAGAATGAATCGCTCCAGTACACCGGTATCTTTGAAGACTATAACAGACCAGATTTACATAAAAATACCGATGCAAATATTGCGCAGCTGTTACGCTTCGAATCACGAGTAATTAGTGCATTTTTTTTTTAATCAATTCTGCACTCTTTACGTAATAACATAAGGAGCATGCTTGAGTGGCATAGTTGTGTTTTATTAACGTTTCGTCTTTATAAAAAGACAGCTTAGATTTCAGAGTCGTATCTCAAAGTTTAAGGGCGTCGTGGCCTGGAGGATAAGACGGCCCAGTTTGTATCGGGTTACGCGACGGTGCCAGTGTTCGAATCCTGCGGAGTTTTTTTTTTTAATAAGCTTTTATTAGCTTCAGACGTATGTATGTTAGTATGTAACGGAATCTTTGAACATGATTTTGACCCCTTCAAAACCACGGATTAACTCGAAATTTGGTATACTTATTAAGGACCGATGACAAATCAATATTAAAAAAAATATTGAAATTCAACTAAAAAATAAATAATAGTTTAAAAAACTAACAAAACTAAGAAATATTTATAACTACTGATACCATGCACCCCACGCTTTTTTTACAATAAAATAATTTTTTCTTACACTATTTTTATTTCATTTTTTTTTTTGGATTTTCTAAAAAAGCGTGTTTATTTAGTTAGTTTTTTTAAACGATTTTTTTTTAAATTCATTGTGTTATTATCGTAAGTACAAAAATAGCTCCAAAGCGAAGGAACAAGGGCGTGCCGTAAAAATCGATTATTTTTTTCCCCTAATTATTCTCTGGTAGCTGGCTTATTTCAACTACGCCCGGACGGGTTGGTGAGCTCACGGACTCAACCTGAGTTTGCTAACACTGGCCCTAGCAATGGCAGTGCTTCGCTAAATCTACCACCGGAACTGAATCGCAATCCACTGAGAAGATCCCGCGAGGAAATCACTGGGCCCGATTTCTTTCTTCTTCACAATTTTACATAATTTTTTTACACATCTCAAAATCGTATGCAGACCTTATCTTTCTTTAACAACGATACTGTCTTCTACCGGTATCGAACTGGATTCCGCGGCGCGGTAGCTACTTATTAACAACCCAACTACTTATATAAGATATAGATAGCCAGAGTTACGCAATGGCTTCTTAATGGACAAAAATGACACCGGTTCTAAAACTTAAGTTTCTATTAAGCTTAAGTATCGAGGAAATTGCATAAACAAATTAATTCGTACATAAATTTAAATATACAGAGGGTTGAAAGACTATTTGGATTAAGCAACATTTTAGCAACTTTACAGGAATACGTTTTAAAATTTGGAGAAAATATCATAAGATAAAATAAAAAATCTTCAACTGTTTGAATGGAGTAAACTTAATTGAAGTTCATTTAAAAATAAATAATAGTATAAAAAAGAACAAAACAGGACCCTTTTATAGAAAAACCAACTAAAAAATTGAAAATAAATTTGAATAAATTTGAATTCAAAATAAGAGTAAGAAAAAACGATTTTATTGTAAAAAAAGCGTGGGGTGCTTGCTTTTCAGGATATTATCAAAATAACCTTTCTACTTATATATGTTCATAAAATATTTAAAACTATTGATACCATGCACCCCACGCTTTTTTATACACACAAGTCAAAGCAATTGGATTCCTTAAGGATTCGAAGGATCTTTCTTTTATAACAGCCAAGGGTCCTTGTTAAGCAATGCCCGTTTGATGTCCAGGACCACCAGGAGTGCAGTTCGAGAACTCTTTGCTGCAAATAGCGCCCATCGACAAGTCAAAGTGCCCCTTCGTGAAGAACACCAATGATGTTGGTTTCCAGCTATACACTAGGTGAGGATATGATTGTAGAGGCCTATTTTTTTGGGCCGTACCTCCTACGAGGTTTCGCGCTTAGGGGACGCTCGCGGTATGTAGGACTCGATGATTGAGATTGTTAAAGGCCCACCCACCAAACGACCCCCTGTCCTCGCGCGATCCCCACCCGAGATAGAATCTGGGCAAAGGTATGAGGGTACTCCACGGTCAACAGTACAGCCAGACGCACAGATCTGCCCGTAAATGTTTACTGGTAGTAAGACCTCTTGTGATTACTGATGGTAGGACCTCTTCTGAGCCCGCACGGGTAGATACCACCACCACCTTGCCTATTTCTGCCGTGAAGCAGTAATGCGTTTCGGTTTGAAGGGTGGGGCAGCCGTTGTAACCTTACTGAGACCTTAGAACTTATATCTCAAAGTGGGTGGCATTACCTTGTATATGTCTATGGGCTCCAGTAACCACTTAACACTACCACAAAGCAATAAATAAAAACAGTACTATCTAAGTGCATTTTCAGGCATAACCCGACAGTCTACCAGGAGCTGGTCTACGGTGATGACGAGAAGCTCTTTGCTTCGAATATAGACTTCAACGATAAGACGGTTCTCTACTTCCACGCGTTCATGGAGCAGCCCGACGACGGTAGCGGCATCATGATCAGGGAAGGTGATTTGTGAGAGATTAATTATTTGAATCGTTATTGTGATTACACGTACACACTACGCTCAATGAAGCGAAGGCAATCAAAGGTCCCGAAGACTGCGTTTTCAATAAATTGAGAGTGGCGCGAAAACTAGGGGTTGGGACCCTTGTGGGAGACCCCAGAAAGTTGTTGGGGGTCATCATTTTTTAATATTTCGGTCGATTTAGCAGCTCACTCCCTCCCTATTGAGATGTCGCCAAAATTATTCTCTCAACTAAATGGGGTTGTAGTCAAAAAAGTTTGCGCATCTTTGGTCTAAACGATGCCCGGCGTAGTGTTGCATCTAACCCGGAATTCAAATCCCGGAGAAATCGTTCTGAATACCTCCTTCAGAAAACTGGGTGGTAGCCGTGACCAAAGTGTGAATGAGCCAATTTGAATGATCATTGGTGGTAGGTATTGAAGATCAGGGCAGGTTGTCCACATTAGGACCGTCGATTACACAAGCACGATCATCCTGTAAGGTTCAGGGAAACGAAACTCGTTTTTAGAAAGTCCACAAAGTCTTTTGTGTTTTAAGGAATGCGCAATAAAACTCCTCGTCTGTGGTCAGCGCATTTACACAAATCGCTTTTACGTCTCCCTTATCATATCGTCTTTTGACCACATATTTTAACAATTACCTACAGACTTTTCAGACAAACTAGTCAGACAGCTTTTTATTAATTTTTTTTTATAGTCAGATGCAACTTCAAACGCCATTTCATGTTTTTATACGTGACGCAAAAATTTCCACATTTCACTTTACTTCCGCAGCATACGTCCAGCGAGGTGACACGAACGTCATCATGATAGACGCTCATCATCTCGAAGCGGGACCGTGGTACGTCACGGCGGCCCAGAACACGTGGTACATAGGACGCTTCGCGGCGCAGTTCATCGACTTCCTCGTGACCAGGTAAACTTAAAATGGGAGATGCGAAGGCCCATATACAACATCATAGATTGGGGAGGGAGCGAAACTTTTCTAGACTTACAGCAACTGACATGGCTTAAGCCTAACTTCCTCGTGACCAGGTAAACACATTCCAGTCTTGTTGTTAGAATGGGGGCTGCGAAGGTACATATACGTGCTGATATTGGAGGGGGAGGGGGGTTTGAAACTTTTCTAGACCTACTGTAACTGACACCGTCTTAAACCACAAAAGCTGCTCAGTTCTCGGAGTCAGTTCCATGCTCCGAAGAGGAAAAGGATGGTCCTGTGAGAAGCAGTTCGGTTTACCGTTTACCGGTTTACCGGTTTACAGTTTCGGAGTCATTTGGAAGGCAAAGCCAAGTTGGCGTCCAAAATGCTGGGAGTCCTCAACAGAGCGAAGCGGTACTTCACGCCTGGACAAAGACTTTTGCTTTATAAAGCACAAGTCCGGCCTCGCATGGAGTACTGCTCCCATCTCTGGGCCGGGGCTCCCAAATACCAGCTTCTTCCATTTGACTCCATACA
The DNA here is from genome assembly GCF_030269925.1 of Bombyx mori. Lineage (NCBI taxonomy): Eukaryota > Metazoa > Arthropoda > Insecta > Lepidoptera > Bombycidae > Bombyx > Bombyx mori. The sequence continues at coordinate 18,104,580 of NC_085130.1, forward strand.
GAGGAGGGCCGTTCGGATTGTCGATAATCCCATTCTCTCGGATCGTTTGGAGCCTCTGGGTCTACGGAGGGACTTCGGTTCCCTCTGTATTTTGTACCGTATGTTCCATGGGGAGTGCTCTGAGGAATTGTTCGAGATGATACCAGCATCTCGTTTTTACCATCGCACCGCCCGCCACCGGAGTAGAGTTCATCCATACTACCTGGAGCCACTGCGGTCATCCACAGTGCGTTTCCAGAGATCTTTTTTGCCACGTACCATCCGGCTATGGAATGAGCTCCCCTCCACGGTGTTTCCCGAGCGCTATGACATGTCCTTCTTCAAACGAGGCTTATGGAGAGTATTAAGCGGTAGGCAGCGGCTTGGCTCTGCCCCTGGCATTGTTGAAGTCCATGGGCGACGGTAACCACTCACCATCAGGTGGGCCGTATGCCCGTCTGCCTACAAAGGCAATAAAAAAAAAAAAAAAAAAAAAAAAAAAAAACCCTGAATTTGGGATTGGACAAAGATATCTAACACGCGAGGGAGGTCGCTAAGTCCCTTAAACTCATTTAAACAACACTCAAGGAAGCCATACTTTTGGGTTTATCATAGATTCTTCCTTAGCAATGGATTGACTAGCTCGCCTAGCGTTTAACTTACAGTTACTGCTGAAGTTTTTATTTATTGGCCTTATAAGCAGACAAGCATACGGCCAGCCTGATGGTGAGTAGTTACCGTTGCCCATGGACTTCAGAAATGCCAGGAGCAGAGCCAAGCCGCTGCCTGCTGTTAACACATCGCAGCTAGAGAGATTCATATACATACCTACTAATTTGTATAATAATATTCCAGGGGGCTGAATCTAAACAGCACCCATCTGATAGGGCACAGCCTCGGGGCTCAGAGCGCCGGTGTCGCCGGTAGCTCATTGAAATCAGGTAACAAAACTACCCTCTGAACTCTTTTATTTAATCCCCAAGCTTAGACATTTATTTGTATACGTGTGTAGCATAACTATAGCGCGATTTAGGGAACCACTAACGCCATTTATCCTGCACTATATAGAAATATGCACTGGACGAAATTATTAGCTTAGCTTTTTTTGCTTAGATGGGTGGAAGAGCTCACAGCCCACCTGGTGTTAAGTGGTTACTGGAGCCCATAGACATCTACAATGTAAATGCCGCCACCCACCTTGAGATATGGGTTCTAAGGGCTCAGTATAGTTACAACGGCTGCCCCACCCTTCAAAACACGGTAGTGTCCTGTGCCGCATACTAAGACGTGTACCGTGGACCTTCCTCCCTTACGATAGACGCTTCTGAGACTCTTTCGCCAACTGTTGTATCAATATGGGATCCACCACCAAACTCTAAAGACCAGGGTCTTTGAAATAAAACAGAGGCCCGAGTCTGGACATGACGTTTTATGATTCCAGGTCGCGTGGCCAGAATAACGGGCCTAGATCCGGCGCTGCCGTTATTCGAAGGCCTACCGATAGACCAGCGTCTGGACGCATCGGACGCCGAATTCGTTGACGTTATTCACACCGACGCCGGTATTTTTGGTGAGTGAAACCAGAGCTTCCTTTCAAGACTATTGCCTCTATAGATAAGATGCGCAAATGCGATCCGGATACTTTTTTGTGCTTGGACAAGTGAAGGAGATTACCGGTCACGTTAAGACACGAGTTTCAAGTATCACTTTTCTAGTACACGAGCTGCCTTACCCTAAAAACTGAAACGTGCTTCTTTCAGTGTTAGATAGCCCAGTTATTGAGGAATATATAACATCACGCTAACACCAATACCAGCGGAGTACCAATAAAGAATGTTTCAAAATCGGCTTTTTTTTTAAGTCGCTTTAAAAACGTGATTTTGTTACCTTAAATAGCTCCTCAACGTTCTATTGTTCGAAAATATTTTCACTTTCTACGTTAATGAAATGGCGGGTAAAATTTAGCGTTATGCCAAAGTAACTAGGTATCCTACGCGGACCAAGTCGCGGGCAATAGCTAGTCGACCTATAAAGCTCCTTTCTGTACAGGATACAAGGCGCCGATCGGTCACGTGGACTTTTACCCGAACGGCGGCATCAGTCCCCAGCCAGGATGCGAGCTGGAAGCCGTCATACCACAGCAGCTACTTCTGAACAAGTGTACGTATAGCTTCCTAAAGCTTAACAGCAAATTAAGCGTCACATTTTCCATCTACCCTAGATGCTCACGATTGACTTCCACGAATTATTAAAAAAATATAATTTGCGTAATTACTGGTGGTAGGACCTCTTGTGAGTCCGCGCGGGTAAGTACCGCCCTGCCTATTTCTGCCGTGAAGCAGTAATGCGTTTCGGTCTGAAGGGCGGCGCAGCCGTTGTAACTATACTGAGGCCTTAAAACTTATATCTCAAGGTGGGTGGTGCATTTAGGTTGTAGATGTCTATAGGCTCCAGTAACCACTTAACACCAGGTGGGCTGTGAGCTCGTCCAACCAACTAAGATACAAAAAATATATATTTAAAGACAAGATACCGCCCAACCAGACACCTTCCAGCTAACGTTTCGCCATTGGCAATATCCATTCAGTCTTCTGCAGCCACTGGCGTTCATATCAGTTCTACACGGAATCTGTAATCCGGCCGCGTTCATTCCTCGCCACCGAATGCACCTCGTGGAGGCGGTACTCCAGTGGTGGTTGCGAATTCGAGAAAACCACACACATGGGATTCGGGGTCGATACGAAGTAAGAGATAAGTCCGTATCATCTAAAGCTTTGGCGCTTTGTGGTCTTTCTAAATCACATCTTATTCACACGTGGCAATCTTGGGCACTATTGGCACCTGTGGGACACATCTAAAGCACGTCTTAGTCACACTTGGCAGCCTTGGGAAATATTGGCAGCATTGGGATCCTTCTAAAGTACATCTTAGTCACACGTGCACGGCAATCTTGGGCACTATTGGCACTCTTCTAAAGCACATCTTATTCACACGTGGAAACCTTGGGTACTATTGGCACCATTGGAACCCTTCTCAAGCACATCTTAGTCACACTTGACAGCCTTGGGAACTATTGGCATCATAGGGTTTTTTTTTATTGCTTAAAAAAATCATAGGGTCCCTTCTAAAGTATATCTTAATCAGACGTGGCAATCTTGGGCACTATTGGCACCATTAGGACCCTTCTTAAGTACATCTTAGTCACACATGGCAGCCTTGGGAACTATTGGCAGCATTGGGATCCTTCTAAAGTACATCACACGTGGCAATTGTGGGCACTATTGGCACTATTGGCACTCTTGTAAAGCAAATCTTATTCACACGTGGAAGTCTTGGGCACTATTGGCACTTTTGAGACGCTTCTAAAGCATATCTTAGTCATACGTGGTTCTCTTTCTCTCCATTGGGACCCTTTTAAAACACATCTTAGTGCAAGAAAACGTCTATTGGTGTTTTCAAAGAGATCTGAACGCACTCCAATCTGGAACCACTCAGTTTAGAATTATGAGAGGCACTTAAAAAAATGCTTGCACAAGTGTTGGAACGGATTTGGAATTTGTTAATATGTAGCAGAATTTTGGTCAACATTGGATCATATTTGAGATTGATTCATGACAGTACTTTCTTTATCCGCGAGTATAGCTTTCTGTTGCTAGATGTGGACATCACCGATTGTTTGTCACAGAGCACTATCACTGTCAGATGTAATAACTAAGATTCCTATATATGTCTATCATAATTAGGAACGTTTTCAATTTTGCGGCCAAAAAAGTGACGATTTCATGAATTTAAAATTTTTCTCTAATTTTCCATTTTTTTCTATTTAGGCAGGTTCAGAATAAAAAATGCTTCATCACAATTGAGTCATTTATATTTTTTCCTTTTACGCATTTGATAAAGCCAATTATAATGATTGAAAAAAAAATTGCCGAATTTCGACACGCATTACTGGAAAAATAGCAAACAAGTTAGAATTAGAATTTCGAACCAGTGATACGAATGAGATTTGGGGTAGTTTTTAATGTATAACTCCTAATTTAACAGGGTTTACGAATGTATAGTTATATATGACCACATGTCTATTGTCATGACAACAAATTTACTATACTTATAATTACGGTAACATTAAATTTATGAGAATTAAATCAAATAACTTGCTTTTTGCCTCAAATTTGAAAACGACCCACTAGCTCTTTTAGTGCTGAGCTTATTTTCACATTATTTGCAGAATTTGCTGAAGGATTCTTTTAAAATGTACTTTATTTTCATCATAAATAAAATCTAACTTAAAAATATAGAAACATCAATTCTAAATTCAAAGCAAAATAATTTTAAATTGTGATTTATAAATGTTATTAGCTTAATAAAAACGTTATACGTTCGCGCGCTAAGACGCGTCCGCACAGGTCGATTCCTAATACCTGTTATCGAACTACGCAAATAGTCGATATTCCGACGCTCCGAAATTTATAGACAGTCCATATATTGTTCATACGTTTCGCGCTCAAAGGTTTAAAACTACTGCGGCTTCACCAGTTTCCGTGGTCGCGGTTAACTCAAGTATTATGCTTCTATATATAAAAATGTATTCTTGATGAAGTTTATTTGCATGCAAAAGGCAACAAAGCAAGAAATCATAAATTTATCAAGATTCTGTGCACGATTTCGACTGTTCCAGACGCATCCATTACAAAGCACTTTCGAAATACGATAACCGATAAACGCACAATTAGCAGAGTCTCTAATACTTTTCACACACAATAAACTTTTATTACAAAAAAACCCAAATTCATTGGGTCAAGTTCAGAGCTTTAGCATGACGTTTCACTGTGCACTTGGCTTGCCTCACACCCGCCCCTTATTCGCTTACAGGTGATGGTCCCCAAACCGACACGCGACCAAACACAGCACTCCTGACCTACGATTTACTCACTGAAGATCGCAGAGCACAATCAATCGAAGATTACGCTCACAGTAAAACGAACATGAACGCAGTACACGAATCTAAAGACGTCAATCCAAATAACATGAAGTTTGGAAAAGGAACTATTCTGAAAATATCCAAGAGAGAAGCAGATAAACATTTAGCGAAAGATACAGAAATCGATGAAGAATCGACAGATAATATCGTTACAACACCAAACAAAATCGATATTGAGGATTCGAGAAACAAACATACCCATAAACAAGCAGCATTACCATTAAGGAAGCTCAATCCTATTGCTATTATTCGAGGTGTATACAAAATGAATCGATACGTAAATGATAATATAATCCATAGAGAAAAACGATTCCTACCCTCGTTCAAGAGACACGAGAATATTAACGCTTTTAGTCTTTTGGCTTTATTGAGGAACCACCGAAACGTGTTGCCTGTCGTCTCGTTGGCTAGAGAGATAAGCACCATGATCCGGAATGGCCACACTGAACTGAGCCATTTCAGTCGGGAGACGAATAGTTATATAGGCGCGAAACCAGCGTTGTTTGGCACGCCTTTCTCATATAATATAGAGGCGAGCAAAGGTTCAGCGTTGAATGGATTCTTCAAGAAATTTTTCGGTCTGGGTGGGGATAGGTTATCCGTAAGCAGCAGCGGATGAGAACGCGTTTAATTGGAACTAGTTTTACGGATAGTCCGCTGTTTTCGTGGTCGTATTTTGTTAGCTACCGTCAAATTTTCTATATGAACGAATTTTATTTACATTCATCTTTTTCCTTTCACACAGATACCTACTAGGTAATAGTTGTTGCAAAATACGAGCGCGCGTGAGCTTATTTATTTCTACGTTGCTATTGTTCACGAAGTACGGTCAGCATATCAAATCTTAAAAGTTAAAGAAAACGCAATGTAAATTAGTAGTTACTTTAACGATCTTGTTTATTTTTTACTAGCTGACCCGGCAGACTTCGTAGTGCCTCAATCGATAAATAAAAGATCAAAACTTTTGTATAAAATAAACTTAAAGCAAACAAAAGGAATCCGTCCGACGGGGGACACATCAAAAGAAAAACAAAATTGGAATTTTTATTTAATTCCGAGTATTTTCATATTTATCTACCTTTTAAACCTTCTCTGGACTTCCACAAATAATTCAAGACCAAACTTAGCCAAATCGGTCCAGCCGTTCTCCAGTTTTAGCGAGACTAACGAACAGCAATTCATTTTTATATATATAGATTCTGACAACTCCTAATAAGTAAATTAAAAAATACTTAAAATATAAAAATCCATAGCAAGAATTAACGATTTTTTGTTTGCTGACCTTACGTGCTCTCGCCTACATTGACGCGTATACAGATTGGTCACTCACACAACTAAGGGCGGCGCGTAGTCGTACATTGCAAGAACTATAACTAAATATATTATAATATATATTATGTTAAGGTATGGCCATTTGTTTGACTTGAGTTTTGATGTCGAGTATTAGATAAATTGTTAAAATAATTTCTATTGTGTATATGGCCCGCGAAAACCAAAGACAACACTGTTGAATTCAATTTTTTATGTACAAAAAAAGTTATTGCTTAACTTAATTAAATATAAACTTAAAAATATTCCAATTGTACGACCGAAATCTTTCCTCTTCTGGAAAATTGGGAGGGGTATTTTCTTTAAATATGCTACGCAATTTGGGTCCAAAATAAACGCGGGTTTGGAGAAATGCCGACAACGTCTGCTGCCGGTTACCGTCCTCGTCGAACTCGTCGCTTGCGACGAAGGGCTCGACGAGTAAATTAACCCACAGACACAGCCCACTGAGTTTCTCGCCGGATCTTCTCAGTGGGTCGCGTTTCCGATCCGGTGGTAGAATCTGCGAAACACGGCTCTTGCTAGGGCCAGCGTTAGCAACGTCGTAAGGTTTAAAAAATAAGCCTAAGTTACTCCTTATTCCATCAGCTACCTATCAGTGAAAGTCTCGTCAAAATCGGTCCAGCCGTTCCAGAGATTAGCCGGAACAAACAGACAGACACAAAAATTGTAAAAAATGTTACTTTGGTGTATGTACCGTATATAATATATTCATATGCATGTAGTAAAACGCGGTTATTTTAATATTACAAACAGACACTCCAATTTTTTTGTATATGTATAGATATTTTTTAAATTTAAATCCTCAAGTCGCTCATCCTGTAAAGTTGCAAAAATATCGCTTAAGCCAAATAGCCCTTGTGACCCGTCAATATGGTTGATATTCCACCATAGTAATTTTAGTCTTTATTATTAAATTTATTCGTATTTCTGTGTGTTCAAGTGCCCGCGGCGTCTATTATGTGGCCACGCAACGGAAGTCGCCATACTCTATACAGTAATATATATATTATTATATACTACATATATATAAATAAATTTATAAATTTCAAAAGGAAATCGTGTTTCAGTTCTTCACGCAATACTTAGACGTAAGCATATTAATTAAGCAATAAATAATATATGAACATAGCAACAGAAGAACGAGACGGTGTAGCCACGCGTCACAAGATAGATATGTCCATGGACTCCCGTAATTATTTTACTGGTGGTAGCACCATGCCGTGAAGCAGTAATGCGTTTCGATTTGAAGGGTGGGGCAGCCGTTGTAACTATACTGGGACCTTAGAACTTGTATCTCAAGGTGGGTGGCGCATTTACGCTGTAGATGTCTATGGGCTCCAGTGACCACTTAACACCAGGTGGGCTGTGAGTTCGTCCACCCAACTAAGCAATAACAAAATAAAATACAACTATTTAAGATAAACATTACATAGGTGTGACACTTATCGTTACATTTTGAGTAATTCACGCTATATCTTTATAAATTATAGCCTATGTGTTATTCTGATTAGTAAGCTATATTATTGTAAAGTTTCATCAAAATCCATTAAGTAATTTTTGCGTGAACGATTAACAAACATACATACATACATTCTTAAAAAGAGATGTATGGAGAGATGTATAAAAGGAGATGTATGGAAATGGTAGTGCAAGGTAGAGGGGGAAGAGGTCGACCGAAGAAGACATGGATGGAGTGTGTGAATGACGATATGAGAGAGAGAGGAGTGAGTGTTGAGATGACGGCTGATAGAAGAGAATGGAAGAGAAAAATTAGCTGTGCCGACCCCACCTAGTGGGATAAGGCGGAGAAAAAGAGCAAGAAGATACATTCTTAAAAACTTTCGCGTTTATAATATTAGCAGTAGGAAGTAGGATTAAGCACTCGGTAAAAGAGCAAATAAACTTGTTCATAACTTGTTTTTACTGGTGACCACCCACCTTGAGATATAAGTTCTAATATCTCAGGTATAGTTACAACGGCTGCCACGCCCTTCAAACCGAAACGCATTACTGCTTCACGGTAGAAATAGACAGGGCGGTGGTACCCACTCGTGCGGACTCACAACAGGTCCTAAAGTTTGAAATCACAACGATCCTAAAGTTTCACTTCAAAAAAAAGGGTCGACCGCCACTAGAGCGCGCGGCGCCGGACTGACCTGTACAAGTGGTGCGGGTGCAGCAGCGAGCCCAGCACTATCGAGGTCGGGTACACGGGCGCCAGCAGCGTGGACATCAGCGAGCCCTGCAGGCCGAGGACGCACCAGCGGGCCACTTTATCAGAACACGACATCGTCAGGAGGCGCTCGCCCTGACAAACAAACAGACCTGTGCTTAATAAAAAAAACAACAAGAACTTAAAATGAGTACAATATTTTTATTTTTCATAGATATGTTTAGTTAGGGTTAGCGTAATCAACTTAGATAACTTTTTTTTTCGGGCCGGGGCCGAACCTCCAACGAGGTCCCCACGCATAAGGGGCGCGCGGGGTATATGAGACTCTACGATCTGCAGGTGCTGAGAGCAGACCGCGGGCCCAAGGATTTTAGGGCCCACCCACTAAACGACTCCCCTGCACTCTTATACCCGACGTCCGATCCCCTCCGAGGCCAGAACCCGGTTGAGGTAGGGGGGTTATCGCGGTCAACACTACAAACAGACGAATCATCTTAGATACCTAGATAGAAATACCTTAGATAGGGCGTTAGCGTAATCATCTTAGATACCTACCTATCCGCTTATAGCGTAAAGCCTTCGTCAAACAGAACGCGTACTTAGCGCGCGTCAGAGCGCTAAACTAACGCCGCGCTATGACGCCGAGATGTCTTGTACTACTATGGTAACATACTGTCAAACAGAGCGCTTATAGCGCTGGCGCTCTGTGAGACGGTATGTTACCACAGTAGTACATCACATTTCGGCGTCATAGCGTAGCGCTCTGACGCGCGCTAATTACGCGTTCTGTTTGACGAAGCCTTAAGAGGATATTCTAACTACGCTTGGACGGTGGTGAGCTCACGGGCTCAACCTGAGAGAGTTTCTAACACTGGCCCTAGCAAGAGCCGTGCTTCGCAAAATCTACCACCGGATCGGAAACGCGACCCACTGAGAAGATCCGGCGAGAAACTCAGCGGGCTGTGTCTATGGATTCTTTCGTTCCGGAGGACGGTGACCGGTGCTTGAGGGTCCTAAAAGCACCGAGAGTGAATCCAGGGGATCCGACAAGACATGTTTCGGGCGTTGTGTTGCTCCGTCGCGATCTGTTAAGACGATCAGTGTGCCACGCCACACCAATCGGTACCGGGTCGAGCTATGATTATACCACGAGGATACCTGAAGGCGGGGTTACCAGAAACTCCAATAACACATCAGAAGCCACAAGTGCATTATATGTTAATATTTAAAATAAATAAATAACAGAAAGAATAAACCAGCGCGGTTCAGGCTGGCAGATGTGATTTTTTTTTATTGCTTAGGTAAATGGACGAGCTTACGGCTCACCTGGTTTTAAGTAGTTACCGAAGCCCATAGACATCTACAACGCAAATGTCGCCACCTACCTTGAGATATAATTTCTAAAGTCTCAGTATAGTTACAACGGCTGCCCCGCCCTTCAGACCGAAACGCATTACTGCTTCACGGCAGAAACAGGCAGGGTGGTGGTACCTACCCACGCGGACTCACAAGAGGTCCTACCACCAGTAATTACGCAAATTATAATTTAATTATAATTAAATTATACCTTGCGAACAATTCTTGTATATTAATATAAATATAATCTGAATCTCGGAAACGGCTCCAACGATTTTCATAAAATTTAGTATACAGGGGATTTCGGGGGCGATAAATCGATCTAGCTACGATTTATTTTCAGAAAATATTGTTTTACTCGTGTTTTAAATAATCAACTTTATCGATAATCAACTTTATGACTCTTCCCGGCATCTATTGGCGAATAATAATACTATTTTCCTTAATCGAGGGCAACTAACCGCTTTAAAGACACAACAAGATGGCGTTATCAAAAAAAAACATCTAGTTAAATGTTCACATTTAAAAAAAAATTCTTGACACGCACCTGCATAACACCGTCCCAGGTCTGCAGCAAGCTGTTGCAGTTCTTCACCGGGATCGTACCCTCGCCCGACTCTATCTTCGTGCGGAGCTGTCCCCGGGCCAACCTGCCCGCGCCGCAATAAGTACGAGCTTAAAGCCTTTAGTGCTTACGTGAGCTTAGCGACATTATACCGTCCGAACTTCGTAAAAATCTGCTGTTTTCCGAATATTTCAAATTGTTAAGTTTTACTCATTTTGGTAGTAGTACGGTAAGCAGTGGCTTTGCTTTGCCCCTGACATTGATGATGTCCATGGGCGACGGTAATCACTCACCATCAGGTTGTCCGTATGATCGTCTGCCTCCTCTCCCTGAGTCGCATTCCTCATACCGTCTTCTCCCTTTATCCCTCTCTCTTGGCAAAGTGTATGGAAAAATAATAATGTCAATTAATTATAGTCGAATTTGGACTACTGGGGGACCACTAGTTAAAGACAAATCTACCCACTGATTCGTACAATAACAATTTCTGCAAACAGATTCAACAGTCGCCGCCCCCCCCCCCCCATTGTGTTTGCGTACTCGGAGTTGCTGATCTCTGGACCCCGTATTTGGACCTCTTGAAGTGTGTATACTTATAAATTATAGCATAGCATAGTATTAGAGATAGAAAGAGAGAGAGAGAGAGAGAGAGTATTCTGTATCATACGCCAAAAAACAAATAAACAGTGCGATACATAAAACACAAAAAAGTACAATTGGCGGTCTTATCGCTAAGAGCGATCTCTTCCAGACAACCATCAGGTGGACAAGGATCATTTGGAAACGAACTACGAGCGGTGTACCAATCCAGTGAAATACATATACATGTATGTACACATACATATAGTATTAGCATAGCATTTAGGTAGTATATAACATAATTAATAGGTGTAATCTCGTATGTCACCCTAATAAGGCGGACCACCCGGAAACATGGGCTTCTTCATAATTGTAAACTAGGATAAAGATGTTCGTTAAGCATGGAATACACACAAGAAGACGTTTTCCTTTAACACCTCCCAAAGTAAAACATTACAGTCTGCCCCCTCTCCCCCCTACCCCCTTACCTGTTGGGATGTCGGTCCGGCTCGTGCTGTAGCTGCTCGTGCGGGCTGAATATCCGCCCGTCCCCGCAGGGCGCGGTGCTCACGTACATGTGTAGCTGCCGGTCGGGGCGGAGTCGGTAGCCGCCCCCCTCCGCGGGCTCAATGTCCGCCTCGGGGATCGGCTTGCGGGGGTCTGGCGGATCAACGCGGTTTTTACTAGTGGTAGGACCACGCTTTTTTGCACGCTTTATATTAGCTTCACTTGTATGAATGTTTTTTTTTTATTGCCCTTGTAGAAGGCAGACGAGAGCATACGGCCCACCTGATGGTGAGTGGTTACCGTCGCCCATGGACCTCAGCAATGCCAGGGGCAGAGCCAGGCCGCTGTCTACCGCAAATATCTCAAAAAGCACCCCACGCTTTTTTTAAAATAAAATATATTTTACACTATTTTCAATTCAAAGGAGAAACCCCATTTTGGGCCTAAGCGTTACACGAATGGGATATGTACCAAAAAATTCGTCTATTTTGCTTGATTAACCTATTAAAATCTTAGCTTCATTGACAATGGCCAAGTGTAGAAAATAAGTTGAATTCAATTTTTTGTTTTAAACAATCTTTGTAAACATCTGCAACACTTATTTCAATATACGTAACTAGCTCCACAAACGTGCGGATTAGAATTAGAACATCCATAAAATAGGATCGATTTAGTGGAAATCAAGTGTAAAAAATAATTAATACTCTTTTGCTTAAGGATAAATGACTGTTTTTATAGGTATTTTAATCAATGTAAATAGAGTATGGCCATCGAATCGTGACACAACTACTTACAATGGCGGCAATTCAAAATATCTACAACCGACAACATTAAATATAGCATGAAAGGGTAGTTTTGCATTTTTATATTAATGTGACTATGCCATAGAAAAACACAAATGTATCAAATCGTGTTATGTTATCTTTAATGTTGCCAACTGAAGATTTTTGGATTTTGCCGTAAAGCAGTAATGCGTTTCAGTTTGAAGGGCGGGGCAGCCGTTGTAACTATACTGAGACCTTAGAACTTATATCTCAAGGTGGGTGGCGCATTTACGTCGTACATGTCTATGAGCTCCAGTAACCACTTAACATCAGGTGGGCTGTGAGCTCGTCGATGGGTATCTAAGCAATAAAAAATAAAAATAAAAAAGGCATGAAATAAAATGAAATGAAATGTGATGAGATAATATTATGGGAGCACGTAATGATTTATATTTTATATAAAAAAGTTATCAGTTAAATATAGTTTTTCATATAAAAAAGTTTTCATTAAAATTAAAATAAGACTGACCTAAAGGTCTTAGTTACCAGGTCATAAAATCCCTTAAAAAAATCATTTCGTGCGCAGCGCGTTTCGCATTACGTTGTTTTTAATTTTTGGCTTTCGTTCGTTTTCGTAAACAACCTAACGCGCGATTTCTCGTAACAGGTTCCATTTTTATTTTAAAGCAACCTGTTGCTGCAACAGGTTTCGTAAAAAATTACTCATCTTTAGTAGGAAACAGCCTCAAAAATATCGTTTTTATTAAAATATCTCGAACAATAAACATAACCTAAAATGTAAACATTGTCTGATTTTACCAATTTGGCCATTGCTGGGAGACCTGAAAATTGGGCTCATGAAACCTTCTTAGGTATTGTAACTTATGCCCAAATTCTAGCAATGTAACGCCAGGCCCAAGTTTGTATGGATTTCGGGTTTGTCCTTTATTAAAATTTAGTTTCTTGTTTTTTAGTTGGATTTTTTCTATAAAAACGTATTTTTTTAGTTTTCTTAAACTATTATTTACTAGCGACCCGCCCTCGCTTCGCTTCGGAAACATTAAAACGCACATGAAACCAAAAAATAAAAATAAAAAATAAATAAAAAAAAGTAGCCTATGTTCATCAGGGACAATGTCGGCTGCTAATGGAAAAAGAATTTTTCAAATCGGTCCAGTAGTCTCGGAGCCTATTCGAAACAAACAAACAAACAAATCTTTCCTCTTTATAATATTAGTATAGATTTTTAATTTTTTAGTTGAATTTCAATTTTTTCAAATTTTTTTTTAAGTATTGAATTGTCATCGGTCCTTAATAAGTATGCCAAATTTCGAGTTAATTCGACGTTTTGAAGGGGGTCAAAATCATGTTCAAAGATTCCGGTACATACTAACATACATGTATGTTGTGTATGTTCCGTGGGGAGTGCTCTGAGGAATTGTTCGAGATGATACCGGCATCTCGTTTTTACCATCGCACCGTCTGCCGCCGGAGTAAAGTTCATCCATACCACCTGGAGCCACTGCGTTCATCCACAGTGCGTTTCCAGAAGTCTTTTTTGCCACGCACCATCCGGCTTTGGAATGAGCTCCCCTCCAGGATGTTTCCCTAACGCTATGACATGTCCTTCTTCAAACGAGACTTGTGGAGAGTATTAAGCGGTAGGCAGCGACTTGGCTCTGCCCCTGGCATTGCTGAAGTCCATGGGCGACGGTAACCACTCACCGTCAGGTGGGCCGTATGCTTGTCTGCATACAAGGGCAATAAAAAAAAAAAGAATACACGACTAAAGCTAATAAAAGCGTATTAAAAAAAATAGATACTAAAAATAGATAATAATTTTACATCTGGTATTTTTTTCCAACATCTTGATCTTTTTTGCAATCTCTCTGGTCTGCATGACGTCATTGAGCCAACTTCACAGATATTTCTGACGGGTTATATGTCGGGTCTTCGGTCCTCTTAATATAGGGGATCCTAATTTGGAATCAGGTGACCAGGTGAGATTTTTTCCTAATTATTTATTTATATATGTACCCTTATAGTTGAGACTGGAGTCTTGTACTGTGGTCTCATAACTACCCATCCTTAAGTAAAACTTACTGGTGGTAGGACCTCTTGCGAGTTCGCACGGATAGGTACCACCACTGTAATGCGTTTCGGTTTGAAGATGGATGGACGAGCTCACAGTCCACCTGGTGTTAAGTGGTTACTGGAGACCATAGACATCTGCAACGTACTGCGCTACCCACCTTGAGATATAAGTTCTAAGGTCTCAGTATAGTTACAACGGCTGCTCCGCCCTTCAAGCCGAAACGCATTACTGCTTCACGGCAGAAATAGGCGGGGTGGTGGTTTTACTGTATTTATGAGTTATAGATATAGTGAGAAAAGATTTTTGCTCGTAATTTTTCAGAAAAGTTCATATTTATCGTGTGCTCTCTCAAATAGTGTCAGTACCAATGACATTATTCATGTTGACATTTGACACTAAACAATAAAGTTCCATATTAATGTATATGAAAATGTCACTAATTGACAGTTCAGGTGTCATCGTATTTCGATAAAGATCCGAGTTTTCCTGAAGGTCATTAATTTCTCACTACATCTGTACAGGAAACATGTTTGAGTTGGAAAGTATTTGTCGACAGATGGCGCCAGCGTACCGACCTTTTTGTGAGGCGTAAAGCAGCAGCTGGGTGTACAGGTGGCGTTGGAGGCAGCGCCGGGCCGCCACCTATACATGCGATGGTAAGTGCGTAGTAAGTAAATCGATGCGAATTCCGTGACCCACCTTGAGGACATGAGGTCGATTTCTCAAATCCGACTCCAGAATATAATTAATAAAGAAGGCTGTAACGTCGGAGAAGAGTTATAATAATACATCTCTTTGATATCATAATACCCTGGTACTTTTATTCCTATAAATCAATAATAATAGCACGGTCCACGTGGTGTTAAGTGGGGTTCCTGAGGTTCGTGAAGTTTGACCCACCTTGAGACATGAGGTCGATTTCTCAAATCCGAAACCATGCTTCAGAACATACCGCCATTAATTATTAATAAATCTCTTTGCTATCATAATACCCTGGTACTTTTCTTGCTATTATTTAAGAATAGCACGGTCCATGTGATGTTAAGTGGGATCCCTGAGATTATTGAAATTACAAAATGACTTCCGTAATCCACCTTGAGACATGAGGTCAATTTCTCAAATCTGAAACCATACTTCAGAACATACAGCCGTTAATTAATAAAGAAAGCTGTACGTCAGAGCAGATTTATAATAATATATCTCTTTGATATCATAATACCCTGGTACTTTTCTTCCTATAAATGAACAATAATAGCACGATCCACGTGGTGTTAAGTGGGGTCCCTGAGATTATTGAAATTAAAAAATGAATTCCGTAATCCACCTTGAGACATGAGGTCGATTTCTCAAATCCGCTTCCACACTTCAGAACAAACAACCATTAATTAATAATCAAAGCTGTACGTCAAAGCAGAGTTATAATAATATATCTCTTTGATATCATAATACCCTGGTACTTTTCTTCCTATTATTTTACGTAATAACAATAAGGATGGTCCACGACATGAGGTCGATTTCTCAAATCCGAAACCATGCTTCACAACATACAGCCATTAATGAACAAAGATCGGTCATAGTCCTAATGAACCCACAGACACAGCCCACTGAGTTTCTCGTCGGATCTTCTCAGTGGGTCGCGATTCTGATCTGATGGTAGATTCAGCGAAGCACTGTTCTTGCTAGGGCTAGTGTTAGGAAACTCTTTCAGGTTGAGTCCGTGAGCTCAACTACCCATCCGACAAGCTGGGATAGCCTCATAGGCTACCAGCGAATAGGCAGAAAAAAATAGGCCACTTTTGCACTGACGGCCTCATAATGTTTTTACCGTAGTTGCCTTAGTATGTAAATTCGAATGTACTCAAGTACCTATGTCGCTCAGTAAGTCCATATTCAAGACGCGAGGTCGTTCCATTGCGCGCTAAGTACGCGACACTGTTATAAATTGACAGCTATAAGTTTCTCGCCGGAACTTCTCAATGGATCGCGATTCCGATCCGATAGTAGATTCATTTGCAGCTGCTTTTTAGTTGTTAGATCTCCTTCGGAGGCGCTTGGGTAGCTATTAGCAAATCACACCCCTTCTGTCTGATGAAACTGGAAAGGTCTCCAGACCAACTTTTTTTCCTACTTATTCTAGTAATCTTAGAGGGGTTATGCTAGATTCGCAGAACGATTAGTTGAGCTCACGGGGCTCTAACCTGACGACGTTGCCAACACTAGCCCTAGCAAGAGCAGTGCTTCGCTGAAGCCAGGCCTACCAGCAATCCTTCAATCATATGAAAGAGAAAGAGATACCCACCTCCGCGTGGCAGTCGTTGACGGCCCGGCCGCGCACCGACATGTGCTCGCCGGAGACGCACTTGGTGCCCGTCGCCACCGCTATCACCTGCAGCACTCGAGGGTCAGTGACGACAGCCCGCCCCCCATGGGGGACCACGCGGGGGGACCAGCAAACAAACACAATGAAATTAAAAAAGACTTTTTGGCGAAAACGCGAGGAGTGAAGCTGTGTGATTTCTTTTATTTTGTCTATTTAGTGTTTCTTCAGGTTTAAATGTGTAATAACGGTGGTTTATTAAAACTGTTTAGTATATCTGTGAAAGTGCACAAATGTGGGGAAAAAAAATTACACCAATTAACTGAGATTATATTTCATTTCATCTCATCTCATTCCCAATTAGGTTCCTTCGTTTATTATTATTCATTAACTGTAAATAATTAAAAAAACTAATTATAAAAATCTTATTACTTGACATTGGCTAATGCACAGACCGTACCGGAGGCAAAAACTAAAGAAGAAGAAATTAAAAAAAAAAAAACAAAAGCTCGTGTACTACATCACCTTGGCACCGTCCACCTTGCTGTCGGTCGTCATCACGATCCCGGCCAGGACCTTCCTCTTCGAATGTATGACGTCATTCTTCATCATCTCACTGAATTTGCTGTTCACGAGACTGTAATAGTTCAAACAGTCGTATAAGATTTCTGAGGATGGATAAAAAGAGGAGCCCTGGCGTACATAGTCGCGTTATGAGACCAAGAGACCAATTTACACTGGTTAATGTTTTTATTTATATATTGCTTAGATGTGTGGACGAGCTCACAGCCCACCTGGTGTTAAGTGGTTACTGGAGCCTATAGACATCTACAACGTAAATGCGCCACCGACCTTGAGATATAAATTCTAAGGTCTCAGTATAGTTACAACGGCTGCCCCACCCTACAAACCGAAACGCATTACTGCTTCACGGCAGAAATAGACGGGGCGGTGGTACCTACCCGTGCGGAGTCACAAGAGGTCCTACCATCAGTAAAAATAAATAAAAGTAATGGTAATAG
Organism: Bombyx mori; assembly: GCF_030269925.1. Taxonomy (NCBI): domain Eukaryota; kingdom Metazoa; phylum Arthropoda; class Insecta; order Lepidoptera; family Bombycidae; genus Bombyx; species Bombyx mori. Next base: position 18,122,250 of record NC_085130.1, read on the forward strand.
CTGTATTAGAGTGGCACTGAACTTGGCTATGTGGTCGGCGAGGGTCTGCGAGAGGTAGCCGGAGGGCAGCAGGCTGTCCGCGATGTCGGCGCGGCCCTCCTCCAGCACGGCCAGCGCGCTGCGGGCCGCCGCCAACTTCGCCAGCTTCTTGCTCGAACCTGGACATGTTAGTAGCTCCACTGACACGCTCTATATCAGGGGTGGGCAACCGGTAAATCGCGATCGACCGGTCGATCGTGGCAAGACAAAAAATATAAATACATAGAACAGACTTCGCAACGTAATCACCTTTTTTTTCCTACCTAAGCTGATAGCCTTGAGAGGCTATATCAGCGTAACCTTAACTAGTAGGTGGGCTCACGGGCCTCAAACCTAATGACGTTGCTAACACGAACCCTAGCAAGAGCAGTGCTTCGCAGAATCTACCACCGGATCGGAAACGCGACCCACTGACAAGATCCGGCGAGAAACTCAGTGGGCTGTGTCTGTGGGTTAATTTACTCGTCGAGCCCTTCGTCGCAAGCGACGGGTTCGACGAGAACGGTGACCGGTGCTTGAAGTACCTAAAAGCACCGTTAGTGGATCGGGAGGATCCGAGATGACGTGTTTTGGGCGACGTCGACTGCTTTCCATTCTGTCCGCAGGATCGGGAATGTAGTTACCGGCGGCCACGATGAGAGGGTTCTCGTGTCGTGCCGCTTTGTCGAAGACGTCAGTGAAAATATTTTTTTTTTTTTTTTTGGGTATGTTTATTATACAGCGCTACTACGGTTCTTAAATATTCGACTTAACGGGTAGTTTTGTAACACCCTGTACATTAATACGTGACGCAAAAACTTTGTACACCTTTTCACGAAAATTGCGCGGACGGAGGAGTATGAAATTTCCCACACTTATAGAGAATATAGAGAAGAAGTGCACAATGCTAATAATTTTTCTTTCTTATGAACAAAAATACCTCACGCCGCGACGAGTTCGGTGATGACGTCACCGTTTAGCCTCCCTAACGAAGACCCATACTCACCATAACCCTCGAACTTCTGTTCCTTGATCTGGCAGACAACCTTGAACCTCATGCTGTGGGCCAGCTGTAGCGGAACTGTCGAGGAAACACCATAAGAGGATATACATTTGGGGTTACGTGAACATTTTCAGCCATCGCATGGAACGTGACATGATATGACCTTCTTCAAACGAGGCTTGTGGAGTGTACCTAACGGTAGACAGCGGCTTGGGTCTGTCCATGTCTTTGCTGATGTCCATGGGCCACAGTAACCATCATCAGGTGGGCCGTATGTTTATGTGCCTACACGAGTAGCTTGGCTCTACCCCTGGCTTTGCTGATGTCCATGGGCCACAGTAACCATCATCAGGTCGGCCGTATGCTGCTTACACGGTAAATAAAAACAAATTACCGTCTAAATAGCCGACGGTGGTCATGGTGCTGGCTACACGATCACTCGACTTACCCTGAGCAGAATCCAAGGGTGTTCCGTCCCCATAGGTACAGATGAACAGCAGCCCCGGGTGGTTCTCGTAGAGGACATTGATGGGGCTCTTGGAGGCCGGGGTGGGGGCGGTGGCGCCGAACAGCGACGACGTGGGCAGATTCCTCTCAATCTGACTCTGGGCTGGGGTTCACCAGAGAATTTCAATATTAAGATCGTAACTGAGACCTTAGAACTTATGTCTTAAAGTTGGTGGCGCATTTACGTTGTAGATGTCTGTGGGCTCCAGTAACAACTTAGGCCCGGGTGGGCTGTGAGGTCGTCCACCAATCTAAGCAATAAAAAAAACAAAAAAAAATAATGTCGAGAACAAGACGGCCTATAGGCTCCGATGAAAGATAGGACCAGGAGGATATTTTCTTCAATATAATTTTCGTAATTACTGGTAGTAGGACCTCTTATGAGTCCGCACGGGTAGGTGCCATCACCGCGCCTATTTCTGCTGTGAAGCAGTAAAGCGTTTCGGTTTGAAGGGTGGGGCAGCCGTTGTAACTATAGTGAGACCTTAGAACTGATATTTCAAGGTGGGTGGCACGTCTACGTTGTAGATGTCTATAGGCTCCAGTAACCACTTAACACCAGGTGGGCTGTGAGCTCGTCTGCCCATCCAAGCAATACAAAAAAAAGTAAGAAAGAGAACCGGGACATTAGGGTAAGATACCCTTTAATTGGCAAGTGGACTTAGATTCTCGTGACCAAGCAGCGACCCTCACCTGTTTCCGTGACAGCGTTTTGCTTCGTCTGCTCTTCAATCTTCGATTTGCTCTCGAGACATTGGAATTCGGAGACTGAAATGAGATTCGTTAGTTACGTCACTGTTGTGACGGTAGGAGTGACGTCATCTGGCGTCACGCTTTGGTATGCAGCGGCTTGGCTCTACCCCTGGCATTGCTGAAGTCCATGGGCGACGGTAACCGCTCACCATCACGTCGGCTGTATGCTCGTCTGCCTACAACGGCATTAATAAAAAAAAACACAGAACCATCACAAATTACCTACACAATCTATCTACATATTTAAAAATGAATTATCTTAAAAAGCACCCCACGTTTTTTTTTAAATAAAATATATTTTACACTATTTTCAATTTAAATTTATTAAAATTTATTTTCTATTTTTTTAGATTTTTAAACTCTTATTTATTTTTCATTTTTTAGTTAAATAATCTATAAAAGCGTATTTTTAAAACTATTAAGTACTTTAACATCTATTCCTGCCTTATCGACTATAGATAAAAATTATATAAACTGTCAAAAATCTTATTTTGCAAATTGAATAATGTAATATACTTATCAAATTAGTGTATTGTCATTGGTCCTCGATAAATCTACAAGGTTTGAATGAAATCTGGCCGTTTAAAGTGGGTTAAAGTCGCATCTAAAGGAGTCAGTTACAAACATACATACAAGTGAATATAAAGCGTGTAAAAACTCCTCAGGAAGGTTGACTTGAAATTCTCAATGCGGATCAAATTGAGCCGTGAACATGTTCAACAAAATCTATCCATTGTAACTATACTGAGACCTTAGAACTTATCTCAAGATGGGTGGCGCTCCGGTAACCACTTAACATCCCACATCAGGTGGGCTGTGTGCTCGTCCATCCACCTAAGCAATAATAAAATAAAAAGAAAAAAAATATGTAAGCTTCCATTACCGGGATAAGGTGTTGTGTCGTCAACAGTGAAGTCCTTGGCGCGGGTCTGGTCTGGCAGCACGTGGCCAGCTCGGGCGAGCAGAGCCGCGAGACAAACCCTGGCTGCGGACGCGCGTGCCTCACGCTTACTGTGACCCCAACCTTCAAAGGTCATATCGGCGACCTGAGAAAAAAAAATTTTTTTTTAATCGAGTTCTATTGCTTGAAGTGTTTTTATTTAGATGATTAAACATTTTTTTTTTGTTATAAAGTTGTTTAAAATAAAGTCGATAATAAATCATATAAGAAATATTTAAGCCAGTGATCATTAAGGCAACCGATTGAAGTATCGTTTTGCATTTCTGAAAAACTTACAGTCATAGCAACTCCAAAGACCGTCTTATTGGGAGTACTGAAGGTTCCTATTTCCTTGCATCGAAATCCGTGTGGCGTTTCATTCAATATCATCACTGGATTCTTTTTATTTAAATCCTTACAGATCTTACTTATTGTTCTCTTATTTTTCTTCTTGGTAAGCTTTTTCATTTTATTTGGCATTTTGTCTGTTGTCGATTAAATCAAATTCGTTAAATGCATTAAAAACTTTTTCAGTATGATTGCTATGAGCTCTCCTTAGCACTTTATCAATCACTATTAATCAGTTTTTAATTGAGAGTGCTAAATTTTTTAAGACTTAGTCCACCCATGGGCGAGCTTACAGCCAACCTTGCGGTAAGTTGTTACTCAGGATGTGTTGTAAGTATCATACAGTACAAGGTAATGAACCTATTAATTGCCTTACAACTATCAACATTAGCTATCAACGGTTTCTTTTGTATTAGTAACCCTATACTAATCTCTTCATACTCTTATGATATATAAGAGACCGTGACTAGGCCAGTCCGTGCTGAGTGGAAGTCTCAACTTTACCACAATAGTGTTAATTCATCTTAGACCATAGATTGGTCACTCTGCTGTTTTTAATTTAGAGGGAAATCGTAGATGTAAACATTAAAAACTCGCAATTTAAAACTATAATCACAGAATTCAAATAATTTTACAAATGCGAATTATACAACCCGAATAAGTCACACAAGGATTATTGCGAAAAAAGCGCAACGAATTTTCGGCAATTTTCGTACTTCTAAAATGTTTTTTTTATTTTTATTCATCGATATTAAACTTGAATTTCATGAAAGGTTCATTACACTGTTCACCACACACACAAGTAAGTTTTCAAATACGTAAGAAATAAACAATAATAATAAAAAAAAACAGCAAAATATTATGTCCGAAAAGGATAACTCTGAAAAAGTTTCAAACTAAAAGAACTTTTAAAAGTGACGTTTTATATGTGAAATTGAACTTTAAATTAATGAAACTTTTAAAGTTTTCAATTGTTTTCACCGCAACTTCTCACTCCGAATACGTTCTCGGTTAGAAATAACCATTTCTGTGAACTGTGCAAAATAATAATCGCAATTCGCAAAAATATTCGTACAGGCAACTGTCAGAAAGTATATAGTGTTGTCAATGAAAAAAAATTGCGGGATTTTGGATTTAATTATTTTTTCTAAATGGAATTTTTTAATTTTCAATTTTGATTTTTCCTACGACAGACTCATCGGTCACGCAATCGTAAGTCTTTATAGACTTTTTGAATATATTTTTTTGTTGTGTACACATGTTACTGATTGTGAAACTCGCGTAAACACGACCGTTTTAAAAATTCTATGAATTTTCAATTTTCTGTGAGAATTTTATAAACAAAAATAATAAATTAAAAAAAGTATTCACTCGTATTATACACACACGGCTTTATTAACATATGTGATGTCAAACCAAGGTTACACAGGGTAATGTCTTTGACATTAACTATTTGATTCAACTTCAAACCTATCATCGTCATCATCATCATCATCATCATAAAATTTTAACCGAATAAAAATCTTTTTTAGATTTTTTCTTTCAATGTTTTTATTCGTGACATGGTCCCATCTTAATTCCTCTAAGTTCTAGCTCGTAGTTATTATTTAACCTTAATAATTCAATCTAATTGACTTGTACAATTCGCTGAGATACACTTTTTACTATTATACTTACATTGACTGCCACGGTGAAGCTGGGACAATGCGCTGGGCCGCCCTGGCTCAGCACGGTGTAGGTGACGCGAACGCCCAGCTCGTTGAGGGCGGAGACAGGTGATTTTCCGCCAGACTGCACCGCGTCGGCCGCATGCGCCAACGCCTGTTGATCAGACAGAATTTAACAAAGTGAAATTATGGAGTGGACTTGAGCCGCGCCTTTAATTAAATTTATATACTACTTCCTTCGTAGCCTTCTGCAACAATTGATGGACGGATTTTGAAAATCTACAATTATCGATGATGTCACACAGTTATTTTGGACACGTGACAGAGACCGCGCAACGGAAAACGTAGCGTGGGACGCCCCCTGGATAGGTGGTGCGATGAGATCCGAACGGTGGTCGTCAAGAGTTGGATAAGGCGAGTCGAAGATCGCGCGAAGGGGTGTGGATTGGGAGTGGACGACTGTGGGCTGATGATGATAATAATGATGACCGTTGTTTATTTCTAGATGGAACTAGACTAACACTATGAACTATACCTGTAGGTTCCATTTGAATCCGGAGCCGACACGTATCGATGGCGCGGGCCTCTTGATTGCAGGTTGCACATCTGTAACATGAAGACTTTTGTTACTACGACAGTGGCTCGAAAACGATCACCGGTGGTAGATTCTACGGAGCACTGCTCCTGCTAGAGCCAGTGTTAGCAACACCTCCGGTTTGAGCCCCGAGAACTACACGCTAGGGTAAAGCTGAAATAGCCTCTCAAGAATATCAGTACAGGAAAAAAAAAACGATCACATGCTTACTATACAACTCCCAGACTGTTAAAATTAAACGTGTTATTTAAGCGTGCGTTTATTGAAGTTTACTTTTAAGTTTGCTCAAAAAGCACACAGAAGCATGTTATTATATAGTAATTATTCTTTGCATAAAATGGGACACAGGGCAATACAAAGTTATAGCCTTAGGAGCCTATAGGAGCGTTAGGACATCACTCAAGTACTATGGTAGGCAGCAGCTTGGCTCTGCCCCTGGCATCGCTGACGTCCATGAGCGACGGTGACCACTTACCGTCAGGTGGGCCGTATGCTTGTCTGCCTACAAATGCAATAAAAAAAATTCTTACTTTGCCGTGACTATTATTTAACATAGCTCGATAATAAGCTACTTGCAAGACCTTTCACGAACCAAGTACATACTTGCAAATATCAATTAAAACGCGTGCTGTCAACACGATAAGAGAACAATAATGATTAAACCAAACCGCTATTGCGTTTTATCCGATTTCATTTTGGAAATAATGAAATATATTTATAGCGTCGTAGAGTCGACTGAGTATTAACGCGGTTCGGTCGCGTACTGACTTAATGTAGGGCCGAATATCATCCCTCTGTCGAAGATGACGCCTAGGTACTTAGCCTTCGAAGCCCACGGTATGGACTGACCAAAGATTTTAATGGCGGAAATGGAGTTACCGCGCCTAATTGGTGACGAGATACTAGCAGTAGCGTCGGGAGGAACCCATTTGAAGAGCACGGCTGTGCTTTTCGTGGGGTTGATGTCAATGCGCCACTTCCGAAACAATTATCGTAAATTGGTGGCCGCGATCTGGAGTTTACTTGAACGACATCTTCCTAATCGAGTAGTAGGTTGAAAAGGGCTAACTGGTATATCGAGATTTAGCGTTAATAAACAGGCTAAATAGTAGCGGGGAGAGAGCGCAGTCTTGCGGGACTTCGGCCGACATAGGTCGCGGGATACCGAAATGAACGGTTCGACAGGAAATCTCGTACGATGAGCACTAGGATGTCTGGCACAATCATCGATATTGTTTTTATATGATAAATGTATTTTGTATGTTAAATAATTATATTATTACATACCTTCGCAATGTAATGTAATGTCCCCGGGCTCGCACATTTGTAAAAACTTTCCGAAAACGAATTCAAAATATTAAACGGATATTTGCACTTTTCAATAATATTAATTTAACTAATCAACTATTATTTTGAATTATTTTCATTAAAATTAACAAATTTTATGCAAGGGGAACAAACACATGAATTAAAAAATCTTTTTTACTATGTACTACTTCTTTTTTTTTGTTTTTTCGACGTTTTATTTTTTTCTTGACTACCCGCCTTTCATTTTGCAAGTCTTCGAATGTGTTAGGCAGAGGGAAATATAACGCAAAACCTTTCATGCTATGTCCTATTATTACAAATACATACAATGATAAGTTGCTATGACTATCTGAAGTCCTATTAATGCGGTCACATTGACGAGAAATCCTGCCACGAAGCAGTTATACATTCCGGTCTAAGAAATGAGATAGACCTATTGGATATAATACAATTAAGACTTGGAACTCATGTCTCAAAGTGGAAAGAACCAACATACCACGATAACCGTATTCGTAGCTTCTACTGTCCAGACGCAAAACGTCACACATAACGTCCCGGACCATAGTGTTTATTTTTATCCTAAGCAGCGACTTTTTATTAACTGACGCAATGGTGCAGTAGTTAGCGGCCTTGACTGTGGCGCTGAGGTTGCTCTTTGTCTAAATGTTTACTATCTATGAGTGTTTATATTTAAACGTATAGAAGTGTGTATGTCAGTCTTTGGTACCCGTAACACAGGGAATCCTAATTGGAGACTGGGTGACCGTGCGTGATTTTGTGCGTTTCCAGTTATTTATTTTTTTATCACTTGGATAGGTGGGTGAGTTCACGGCCCTCCTGATGTTAAATGATTACCGGAGTCCATAGGCAACAACGTAACTACCGCCACTCACCTCGAGATATGATTAAGTCTCAGTTATACAGTACAATGGCTGCCCCATCCTTCAAACCGCATAACTGGCACGGCAGAAATTGGCAGAGCGGTGGTACCTACCTGCACGGGCGCACAAGACGTCCTAGCACTAGTAAATACGCAAAAACTTACATAACAAGCGTTCGTTTATATGTGAACTCATTCGATAAGTAAAAAATAATAGCTCATTCATGCTTACTTGTATGTACATGCGTATTTTACAAACCTTTTTAAGTAGCATTCTCGTTCTAGTTCATTGCTAAAACATTTTTATTACGTATGGCATTAAATGGAACAACAAAGACATCGCCTTTTCGGAATGTCGCCTACGAAACAAGTACGTCCACTGCCTTGGGACAACGGTTAGTATTGTTTGTTGTGACGTTATTTTAGTTTTGGGTTGTCTTTATGAAAACAAAGCGCCCATTGTATGGACCTTGCGTCTTATCTTTTACGAATTTCTGAGAATTGTAATTACAAACTATGTTTAATTTGTTACCGGAGAATCTAAGGCTCCCTGCGCACTAGGCAGCCAGGTTGAACATTTGAGCAGCCAGTTACAGCAGCTAATCGACGCCAATATATGATATTTTCGTCGAGCAATTTGGACTTTATCTCGTAAAAAACGCAAAGCAAATAAAAGACATTGGATTCATCCTCTTTTTCTAGAACGGCATTCAAAAGGCTTATTCTATAATCTATATCTATCTATATCGGTTTTTTTTTAATACAAGAGATTGTGCAAGCATGCTGTGTCATATAACTAACATTTAGCAAAATGAATATGCATTGGCTGCTACAGCAAGTGCGCGGGGACTGACAGCAGCCACAAACATTCGCCAACACTCGCTCTGGCTGCCGTGCGACAGGCGCGTTGTATTGGCTGCCGCAGCCAAGGGCTCCGTACTGCTTATGTGCGCGGGCTCCCATACAACGCCATATATTCGTCTGGCTGCTTAGTGCACGGGGAGTCTTAATGTCTCCGATATTGACATATTAATTTATTTTTGAAAAAATTATAACGGCAGGAATATGTTCATAGCTATATTTTAATGAGCGTATCTACGAATTCAATTCCTTCTTTGAGGCATCTGTGACCCAATGATTAAGTCGCCTGGAGTATTCACAACGATGCGACTGTGCTGGTATTCAAAACCTCTGCGAGATACTGTTACGCCGGTAACCACTAAATCTAAAACACTTGAGAACTACAACGCCATCTATTGTCAAATGGGGAAAACGCATATCTAAAATACTCGACTTGAGCGGAATGTTCTCCATTATTTTGGGGATTTCGTATCAACTGTAAAAGCGTTGCAGTAATGATCCGGAGACAGTTAGTAATCGGAACTATTCGAAGCCAAACATGGAACGGATCAACTGAAGCGAAGCGGAAGAAATAAATTGAGAATTTTTAAGTGTTCGTTGTGTTTTAAGTGTTAATACAGTTTTAATCTGTACTTCGGTAAGATTTTTATTTATCCCGAACCCAAGCGCGTAACAATACTATACTTTCCTACGTAAATAAGTATGGTCATAAAGTATTTGGCGGCCCTGATTGCTAGACCAAGTCTTGGGTCTCCACGACGGGCAAACATTCGTGCGATGAACAAATTTGTTTGCTTTTAGTCTAATTTTTTTATGTTTATATACCTACATGTCGGAGACGGTCATTCGTTCGGTAGCAAAACGAAAAGTGGCCCATTTCGCGAGATGTGACAGCACGATTGCGATGTGGTCCGGACTTGGCTAACTTTGTGCTACGACAGAGCCTAGCCGATGGAGACGCGTAGACGCCATCACACTTACCAACCAGCCTTCTTGAAGAACGGTGCCCCCGTCCTATGAACTGTCATTCGTTTTCGTTTACTAACGTCAAGAGAAGATTTCTAAATTGTTCTAAGACAACAAACGTGTTTTGTGTACTCAATATTTTTCTTAACTCGATCACCTGTTCGCCCCTATGATGTCTGACGATGGTGTTAACAATTATTTAATATTAATTTTTATTGCCCTAGCAGGCAGACGAACGCACGGCTCACCTGATGGCGAGTGGTCATCGTCGCAAATGGATTTCAGCTATGCCAGGGGCAGAGTCAAGCCGCTGCCTACCCTTAAGTACTCTCCACAAGCCTCGTTTGAAGAAGGACATGTGATAGCGCTCGGGAATATGTATATGTATTTATTTAAATGTATATAAATATATATGTATGTATTTCACTCTCTAATTCATCGTAGTCTAGTGCAGGGCTTTCTAGACAACGACCCGTACCGCGCGTTTTTATCAGAAAATAGTTTTGGATATAAACATTATAGTTTTAATAATAAAATTCTTTGTCAAAACATTTGTAGGCAGCGGCTTGGCTCTGCCCCTGGCATTGCTGAAGTCCATGGGCGACGGTAACCACTCACCATCAGGTGGGCCGTATGCTCGTCTGCCTACAAGGGCAATAAAAAAAAAAAAAAAAAATTATAAGCAATATTTGGTATAATTTATTTTTATTCTTGTAACATTCCAGGCCTATGACATCATTAAAAATGAAAGCTATCTTTTACCATTATTGGGGGAATTCCCGGAAAGTATTTTGTTTTATTAATATATCTAAACACATAAAAAAATCTTCACATTTATTTCTAGAAAGTCCCAATTGTACGAACTGATTTGGAGAATAGACTAGCCATATTTCTATGGCGTTAAGGTTGAAATGTGAAATCGAATCAGCAAGGAGGAGTTTCACAGTAAAATCAAGGCAACTGCCATAACAGATGACCGCTGAAGTTCTAAGTAGCGACGGTACATCGAAAAAGCGCCGCTTGGGTGGCCTTCCACGAGGCAGACTGATAACCTGCCAAAGGTCGCGAGAATCCGCTGGATGCAGACTGCGTAGAACCTGGTATAGCAGCGAACCTTAGGGGAGGCTTATGTGCGGAAAAGGCAGTCTATGAGGTGAAAAAAAAAGCACATCACACAAAAAATAAGCGAAAGACATTTACTTCACAAAGCACAAATTATGACAAGTCTTTCTTCAAACGAAAGGTCGGCTCGTACGAGCCACGGTAACCGCTCACATCAGTTGGGCTCTATGCTTGTCTGCTTACAAGAACAATAATAATAATAAAATCTCCCTGAGTTTTGCCTCCATTATGTTGTGTTAGTCGTTTATCGGTATAGTATTAGGAAATCACTCGTTTCACACAGCTTCACATGAACCTAAGCTCACCTGTACACGGAAACTCGCGTTTCCGTTTCTGCTTGATCATCTTACTTCGAGGACTCACAAAGTCCGATGTCGACGTTATATCGCACACCGAAGTCTGAAAAGTAATATTCATTACGGTTCGGTGTTCTGAATTACTAAACACCAACGACTACCGCTTCTACCGGTCAGAAAGATGTGAATATCTCTTGTACGAACAAGAGATCAAGGTTCCTAGTCAAAAGCATTCCTAGCATTGCTAAAGTCCATGGGCGACGGTAACCACCCACCATCAAGTGGGCCGTATGCTTGTCTGCCTACAGGGGCAATAAAAAAAAATCCATGAACACAATGTAGTAGTCACTAAACCATTTTCATATTTAATTACCCAATGTCATGTTATAAATCAGCAGCCCTACTTTAAAGTCTTTATTTGCGAACACCGCTCTCATGAGTTGTGAAATGGAGGTAAAAATTACGAGTAGTTTGTCAGCTAAAACTGACTTTAGGTACAAAAATCTGATTGATGATACTATTTCTGTTTAAGTGCTCAGTGGAGTAAATTGCACAAACATATCGACATCTTCTTAACGACAGTCGCAGAGATTTAATAAATAAATAAATTGACCCATTGATATAGGTCTCGAAAATTTTCCACGTAATATAGTCTCATGTTTATAACCCAAACTCAGAAGCTGACGACTTTCCCTAATAGCTAAATCATGCCTATTACCCGTAACTATTTCCGTGATATGCCCACATGTAACGACGTTTGAAAGGACATGAAGATCTGTTTGAAATATTAAAACTAGTGTTACTTTTAACCTGAGAGTTTACGTACATATTTTATTGTCTTTCAAATATCCAAAAAATAATCATAGCAAATTCTATTTTATAATCTGACAACACTAGTAAAATTTTGACAGACTTCTTATCTCATTTCGTCTTCTTCTAACACGCCACTTTTGAATTTATCTGTCCCTTTCGATCGTCGTTCATTCTTTCGTCCTTGGTCAAAAGTTTCGGGGAATAACCGAAAATAGTTTGTGTTGGAAAAAAACAATATTTCCCAATTTATGGTTTTCCTTAGATCATTCATACTCATACATCGTGAATGATTTCGATAATTGGGTTTCATAATGATATTTAATTAAAATAATTCATTAATAATAGTAATAGCCATAAATAAGTAGGTATGCACTAGGAACAGTGATTAGGGTTGTGCATTTGTTACTTTTGTTCACTTTTAGGGATGTGTTGGCCAATTTTATATTTAATTAAAATATTATAAAAACTGATTTTGCCTAGATCAACTTTGGATAAAATTGGCCTAAAAGAACTCTGTTCATCATCATCATTCTTTCCTATTACTCTCTGCTGGGGTGTAGGGCTCGAATCAAATCCTTCCATTTACATCGGTCTTGGGCAGTCTGTTCTAGCTCCTCCCACGTCACGCCCAAGACACCTAGCTCCCGCTCCACAGCAACGCCAAGTTGTTCTGGTTCAACTCTGTTGTAGTACATTTATGCGCCCGCTCACAATGTCCTGCTGCTTATAGGGATTAGTGGGAGAATCAAGATACAAGTGAAATGGACTTAGCGACCGAAGGAAGCTCATCCTGACACCAGTATAACCCAGTCACTGTCCAGCATCCATCACCAACCATCACCGATTGTGTGATAAACATCGATTTGGTAAAACTATTCGCGCGCCATCTATCGAACAACTATCATACTACATTATAGCCTGTTAAACAGGCATTTGACAGGAATAAACATTTGTGAAGTTTCGTCAAAATGTATCTTCGATCAATAATAGTACTAGATTACGGATCAGGAACAAAAATAAGACGCTCCCGTGGCCACGTTTGCAGACACGAAAACATCTTCATTTCTTAGAAAAAAGTTTAATAATGTTAACGACTTCAGTTTATTATAAACCTTAATACTTAAACATAAAGTTTAATTACCATTGCAAAATATATGTATTTAGGTCCTTTCGTCAGAAAAAGAATATTATGGAATAAATTTAAAATGTCACTTGAACATAAAAAGTCATCAGTACAAAAATATTTATTCTAAAATGATACTTAAAGCCTAATTTATAAGGTTAAAAATATTTGTTTAAAATTTCGTGCTTATTGTATTGTGAAACTAGATGTAGTTCTTGGTATTACATTTCAATGCTCAGAACACAGTAAGTATTGAAAGACATAGAGTTGCAGAATATACATATTTGTTTTAGGTTTGTTTTGTATGGTCGCAACTATTTTTGACCGATTCAAAAAAGTAGTAGATAATATTTTACATTGCCGCTATTACAACAAATAGGTGATAAAAAATAAAATTGAATAAAGTAAAAAAAATATGAAAGGAAACACGAAACATGTTTTCCACGTATTCTTTATACAGAAGTAATTAAAACAATAATGTAGGTTTAATTAACTTTAAACAGATTCAGTTTGTTATAAAGCTGTCTTTTAGAAGTCATTTTTATATGAGCGGTTTCTTTTTTACAAATATAATGTAATCTTATATCAATGAATTTTTCTATAATCAGTTTAATTTAGGCTTATTTTATGGCTGTGTTCGTTTCCCCCAGAAAACAAATCCTTTTCAGCATATACGCTTAAAATATTTACACATACATATAAAGTTTTTTTAATACTTTTTTGCATTGATTTGCCACCACCATTGAACAATTCTAGAATTTTTATAAGAGTTCTATATTTCTTCTCCTCTTTCTTTCGCGACAATATATATCCATTGTGCACAGCGACAAGGGGCTACTAGGAAATCTACAAACAAAAATAACATTATAAAATAACAAAACTACTCTATGCATTCCCTGTCCAAGAATAGGTGATGTTTGTTACAATAGTTGGTGCCTTGTTGCAAACATTGGCCAAACAATTACAATATTCGTAAATTGTGTTTTATTTACAATATAATTGTGTTTATTATTTTATGAAAAACACTTAATAATATAAATTTACCAAAAAAAGATATTCCTTCCAAAACCTTGGTGTTACGGTGGTTTTTTACTCAGTTTTTGAACGCGCATTGCAGCGTTTTGACGTCTTAGTGTTGGCTATGATTGGACCATACTAATTTGAAATAAGACCACAAATTTATTTGTGGTCTTATTTTTCGGGCCGCTTTTGAAGCGCTAATCGCGAATCTAGTAGTATTATTGATCGAAGAAATGTATTCATAGTTTTTGAATTAACAACTATCATCTTTTTTTCCTACCTATGCTGACAGCCTTGAGAGGCTACTTCAGCTTCTGCTTGACGTGTAGGTGTGCTCACGGGGCTTTAACCGGGAGTGTAGCAAGAGCAGTGCTTCGCAGAATCTACCACCGGATCGGAAACCCAACCCACTGAGAAAATCCGGTGAGAAACTCAGTGGGCAGTGTCTATGGGTTAATTCACTCGTCGAGCCCTTCGTTGCAAGCGACGGGTTCGACGGGAACGGTGAACGGTGCTTGTGGTACTTAAAAGCACCGTTAATGGATCGGGAGGATCCGTAATGACGTGGGCTATCCTCACAAACTTAGCTTCTTTTAGATTTTAAAGGGTTGTCCCCTGGCCACATGATCGATGACTTTCCATCTCTCGTGAAGGTCATAGCCAACTGTATCTCAAATCTCAAAACTTACAAATTTTACAGGAGAGTGTTTTAAAGGTTTAACATGTGATATTTTTAATATTAATCATCTTTGCAACATTTATTTTTTAACAGTTACATTATCTGCCTTTTAAAGTAACATAAAATTATGTATTAATTTTGTTAATGGTAGTCTAAATATAGGTAAACTAAAAATAAATAAAAAATAACTAAACTACGCTCTTTTGACAGTATTTATGAGAAAAATACTGGTGATGCCAAATGATTCCGCATATTAACTCAATTTCGAATATTTTTGGAAATTGTACACATTTAATGCGAAAGGACGATATATAAAGATAGGTAAACAAAATACATACAGGCATAGTTGAGATATTTCATTCAGAAAAATTACCCTCCTTTTTGTACTGGCTTCTAGTCTCTCTCATATGATTATTGGTTATGCACAACCCCAAACTTGTCGGAATGTATCTACTAAGTCATAGGAGGCTTATCAGTAGTTTTTTTTATTCCGTTGAGCATTGATACAATAATTATAGATATTTGAAGCAAGAAAACTATTGATATACTGCAATAAATGGTCGTTCGGTCTGATGTTGATAGGCATGTCACTCCGGTGCTGCCGGCGGACGCTCGGCACTGCATTAGTAATTGAGTAGCTGCTCTTATGCATATCCCAGCCGGTAGTAATCTTTTCCATTTATATGTATATTTATTTTTTGTTGCTTTAATTTTTGTAATTTATGCTCGGAAAAAAATGTTTATTATTGTTATTATTTGACAGGTTCATGTTTTTGTGTAACAAATTCAGTTTTTTTTTTTAATCTAAATTACCTACAAAATATTCTCACTGTAGAAGATGGCAACTGAAATCCTTGAGTAGTAGCAAGCCGTAGTAAACTCATAATTACTTATTATATCCGACTAAGTTCGCACAGCATTTTCTTCTATTGTTTTCAGTTCAAAGCTTCAACGATTTACTTTGATTTACCTCGTTCATTCGAGCAGTTAACATTTTTATGGTACTAGTAGCTTTAGTAGTAAAGAGTTACTTAAAATCTGGTGGACCAAGCTGACTATGATAAAAGGTGATATGTCCATAAATGAGGAGTACACCAAATTGCATTATACAGATTTTCTTGCAAACTCATACGTCATCATCAATTTTAAATACTTTAGTTATTTATGATTCATTGATAGAATTTACATTAAGAGTAAATATTAACAGAAACATGGACAAACAATATAGCAAATGAAAATACTTGTGTTTGAAAAATAAAAAATAAATTTTTTTAGTTTGTAATCAAAATAAATATAATCAAATTTCATTTTAGTAGGATCTGATATGATAACCATTATATATTGAGAAATATAAAAACGTGGATATTACGTCTTTGGTTCTTTGGCTTAACTTGTTTTTTTTTAATTTAAAAACTTACCCAAACATCAAATACATCTGAAAATTTAATTTTGCATTGATCATTAGTGCTCGAATATAAAACATTATTTTAATTTCAACAACTCATCGTGTAATAACTTTTACAGGTACATACTTCTAGGAATATAATGGAATTGTTATTGAAAATTGAGAACATATTTAATCGAATTGCATATTGTATTCATAAAAAGGAAAAAGTAGAGGTTATGCCTTTTAACTTAAGAAATTCTGACAAACCCAACAAACGAAATATTAATATGATTCTCACTAATTTAATTTAATATTTTTTAAGTTATCTTTATATAAAAAAACTTACCGTTGCTCGTGAAATCTATTGGCTTATACATTATTCTGGAATTATCTGGACTCTTTAAGCGTTCTATTGTAATAAGTATTACATAATTTTGTACTTTGTTGTCGAAATAAACAATAGTTATGTTATGTCTCAATTAAAATTTATTAAAAACCCGATTTTCGATTTTGTATGTATGTAAACAAATCATTTTGAAAATTCAAAAAAATCAATGTTTACTTTCGTTCAGAAACTTATTTTATATAGTCCGTTTATTTTCTAATAAAATATTTTACCGATTTTTAAAAGATTAAATACATTTTTGTATTTGTTATTATAAATTAATTGCTATAAAACGGCAGAACGAATATTTAAAAAGATAGTTTTGGATCATAGAATTTCCGACCTACCTACATTACGACGACAGTCAGGTTAGAGGAATTTCGCAGCTTTTTGGCGGGAATATAATATATTATAGTCACAGTTGTGTAAATAGTTTAATGTTGTTAATTTTGCATAACTTCAAGTTTAATAAAATTATAAAGGTAATTTATTAAAAGTTTTACATCTGTAAAAGCGCATAAGTGTGTCATTTTATTGAGAAATTATTTCTTTCATTTCGTCTCATTTCATTCTATTCTATTTAATTTCACCCTGAATTATTACGATTTAAAATAAACCAAGTTCACCTAATTCCGCTCCGGTTTTCTACTTTTTATAAAAAAATAATATTTTTTCAAAAATAGCCTCCACAGCAAACTGTACAGCCAGAAGCCAATTGCCACACTGAAAAGTAGGGAGTCCGACCGACGGACCGTCCAGGCGCTAGTCGACGACTCTACATCGGTCGTCTCGATAAGGCAGTCCTGCAGGCCGCCGACACACCCTGCTGGACCTGAACCAACCTGCTGGGTCGGAAGACCATACACCGTAAATCGCTTGATCTTCCGCAGCACTTCCATAGAACCGTAGAATTGCTGTCATGCGGCGCGCTAGAAGAGTGCATGTAGCAGACCATGCGGTCTTAACCCCTGAAGTCCTTCACGGAAAGAACGGGGTTGCCTCCTAGCGGGGCCGGAGCCGGGCGAATTGCCTTCTCGAGGCCCTGGCTCGGCGGCAACGAACTGGTGCGGAGAGCTCTTCCTCTGTCGTTCCGGTGCTTCCTTCTGCGAGATAGTGGACTCGCAGAAGCCGAGCATCGCTTTTCAGGACTCGCCGGTGCCGTGTATCGTAGCTATGATCGTCTGCTGCGATAAGTCTGGTTTTATTTGCGAAACGAGGATACGGCACTGCCCCAGCCACGCGGGGCAGTGCGTGTGTGCTCGATTGTTGTAGCCACAGTAGAGGCACTCCATCGTTGGTTCTCTCAGGGCGACGCGGTGCAGGTACCGGCCGGAACACCACTGACCGATGAGCACTTTTGTCAAGCGGAAGGTGAGAAACCTTCGGTCGCCGTTTAACCAGTTCGCGAGGACTGGGTGCACCGCCTCCACTGTCCGAAGACCGGCGGACGGGTTCAGTAGACTACGCCTCCAGCAAGGACCGCTGAGATTGAAGCCTCCGCACTCTAATCGGTCCTGCGCCAAAAAAAAAAAGTAAAATAGATCGTATTTTACATTATTTTTTTTCGAGCCTAGGGCCGTACCTCCTATGAGGTCCCCGCGCCTAGGTGCCGCGCGGGGTAGGTGAGACTCAACGATCTGCAGGTGTTGAGAGCAGACAGGCCCAAGGAACTTTAGTGCCCACCCACTAAACAACTCCCCTGCACTCTTACACCCGACGTCCGATCTCCATCCGGGGTCAAAACCCGGTCAGAGTAGGGGGGTTCCCGCGGTCAACACTACAACACGCGGCGCCACACGATCTATTTTACCTAACGTAACTACACTATCATGCCAATATAGCAGTTTTACCTTGGGTCCTAAATTAAAATAAAATGTGCATATGTAGAACATTACATTTATTTCACTATTAAGTTTATAAAAATCAACTCATTTCTAAACTCTTTAGGGCCCCACGTTCAGAGTGCTATGAAATTTCTGTATATTATTTAAAAGAGGTTTGATTAAGAGTCCGACGGATAAGCAAGAGTGTTATCTTGCTTCTGGAATTGCTGATGTATATAGGAGATGGTGGACGACCTTCGTATATAAGTACTATCAATAGCAAAACAGAAAATAAAACTAATAAAAAAGTTGATAATTTAATCTTTGGTATTAATTACATAAATATCACATGAAACATTTTTTAGCGTCTCAAACATTACATCTGTCTTAAAAACAATTGAAGTAACATTTTTATGAAACAGAATATAAAGTACACTGCCTCCAGGGTTATCTATCAAGCAAGTCACCACATGGAATCTAGAGATATTCCTTGAAACGGTACACCATTGAACTGTGCACCGATACATTATAGAAGTGACGGTTGATGCATCATTAAATAATCTAACATAGGTCTTTGTTCTATTCTAATTTATAATAATGAATTCAAAACTGCATAATATACTTGTTTTATTGCCTATATGGGTGAACGAGCTCACAACCTACCCGGTGTAGTGTTATGTATAAAAATTAAAGACCTAACAACGAAAAGTCAGTGTCACAATATTAAATCAAAGTTCTATTGTATTGTATTATGATAATATCCTACTTCAAAATAGACCAGATGACTGTTTGGCTACAGAATTAAACTGGATGGTGGTATATACTTGTACGGACTAACTATATACCTTGTCACCAGTAGTCAGGGTTGATTTACAAGTATATTCAGAGAATTTAAAGTCCAGCTGTACTCATTCTTGCCTTGTACATTTTTGTTTTTTTAACTTATCTGAATTTAAAATATAATGTATCTATAATAGTGAGAATCATATTTCATTTTTTTTACATATATTTATGTAGAAGCTTTGTTTACTCTAACATAGTTTTTAAGTTTTACTATCATCTATGAATCCTGATCACATTATTTAATTCACTACAGTCCAACGGGATGGCTTTTCGCAATTGCCTTTGTCGGGGCACAGCCTATTGAACGTAGTATCACTAGGAAACCCTAATAACTCCCTTTCCTCTTGTATTCGGAATGTAAAGGTACTTTCATGTGTGCCCACAAAGAAGGCAGCATGTGAACAAATTATTTGTTCTAATATCGCAATAGTACCATCATCAAATTCGGTAACTTCAGCTATATTAGGTACATAATAATGTACGTTATAACCTAAAGTTTCTAGATTATTCTGGAGTATTTCTCTTTCTTTGGCCGATGCGTCTGTAGCTATGAAAACTGTTTGCACATGAGGAAGTTTGTTTTGCATTATGTTTTGGATTTGCTTGACCGTTCCAGACGTTGTTGGTACGTCTTTGCTCCTGTATTTAGCAAAATCCTGTCTCCTCCAGTGCACGCCTAAATAGTTTTTGCACAGCTCTGTATCACAATTTAATTTTTCTTTAATGTAATTAAAAGCAATTTCTGTTAGTTTCTTATTGAATTTCATACTTTTCCTGCATTTCCAGTATTTTCGGTCGCCATAATTATCGTGTAGAGGTATTTCACCGTGGGCCACCATTATGAATTTGTCATTACGGTGTAATTGAAAAAGTTCCGGTAGCATGGAAATTTTTCCTTGAAATTTAACACAGATTATCTCGTTGGCCGTTATGTTTCCGTAGCCCCAGTACTGTGGCACGTACGGACATTCCTCCTGTACCTCCCATTTGTCTTCGAAAAGGCCATTTTCGAAGGGATTGTCGTAGTTTTGCAACACGTAAATCGTATCTATTATCAATTGCTTTTGTAGAGATTTTTCGAATATCTCGTACAACTCAACGACAGGCGCGAATGATTTTAAGCTTTCTATATCGAAAAAATTTCCCCAGGGAATTGGTTCTCTCTTTTTTGTGGTTTTCCAATGGTACAGCTTATACCAAGGCGGTAGAACTAATCCGAACTCTTTCAGTTTACCTCGTTTCTGTTCGTTGGAGAGTAATATAGCGAATCTCATGTACACGTCTCGTCGCAAATTAAACCCTTCGGGTGGATTAACGTCGTAGAATAACCATTTTTTGTCGGAAGATGTATTTTTTGTTTCCGCACAAGAGTCCTTTGATACACAGTAACCATTTTCAGTATTAATTGCAGCGTTTATCAGTATTAAATTAAAAAATATTGTGGAAATTAGTTTCATTTTTTATACAATGTACAAAAAATTAAATCGAATCAATTTGTAAATAAGTTTATCTAAGTATGTTTACTCTTTTTTTATATAAGCCACCATAAGCTCAGTCAGCAGAAGTATTATGTGTGCTATCTATGGTTTAGGCAGCTGTCAAACTGTCAAACGTAAAATAGTTTCATGTTTGTAATTTATGAAAGGCGAAGGTATCATACCACAGAAACCCTATCATAGCATATTAACTTTTTATCATTAGATACTGAAAGTGCACCAAAATAGGGAAATGAAACAAAATAAGCAATTAAAGTAAAAGAAATTGTAGGGGGCTTCTCGAGTTTTCTCCATAAAGTACATTATAGGCTCAGTTATTTCCCACCATTTTACTGAGATTATCTCATTTCATCTGCCCCGCTTTTGTAGCGCATCAGGGATGCTTGCAGACGCGCACTTAAATTGTTTTTACGCTACCATGCGTAAGAGGTGTGCATCTCTGGTAAGCAGAGTAAGGGCCAGCTCCAACAGTATCCTGAGCATGATCGCAAGCAGGCTGGACTGTGTATACATGGGTCGCTGTGGTGCCAACTCCCATGGGATGTTACGACAGTAATTCATTGTGATGTAAATATAACTACTAATATAGGTCTAAGTCTTATTAACAATTTATATGAGTCATGGTTACTTGCAATAAAAACATTATTATTATTATTTCATCTTTTCACATTACTTCTACAATCAATCCATCTCATTCCACTCCAATTTATATTTCTCAACCAAATATACAATCATCAAAATAAAAGCATATTTGGCTACAATAATACATTATTCCTTTGAATAATTTCACAAATTATGTCATTTTTCATATTCCAGTTTCAATTTAAGTTCATATTTATTTCATTAGCATTATCAAGAGAGATGTCTAAAGGCTTCAAAGTTTTCACCATTCAAAAGTCGGAGTACAACAAGGACGGAAGATACTATTATATTTCTGCAGCTTCTTTCTAACATAGTGTTACTGGAATATGGTTTCATGCCTGCATCAATGTGTAGCGATTTAGATTGATTTTAGTAAAAAAGCCAATTATTACGGAACGGAAATAAAATAATAATTAAAATGGAGTTGAGTGATGTTATAGTGAATCAGCCCGTCGTAATAGACAACGTAAATATGTGTTACATTTGGAATTATAATGACCCAAAAAAAACCGTGTTTTAAAATTAATTTTCTTTTATTATTTACGAATGATATTTAATAAATTTAAACAAATATAAACGCACAAAGGACTATTAAAACGTTACAAATTAATTACGAATTGTCTTTAATGCATAATTGTTGAGTTATGACTCATTGTTCCGTGCGTGGAGCTCAGCAATGTTTTGCATATGATTATAATTTCCCGTTGTTCTAGGGCTCCGGCGTAATAAAGGCGGGCTTCGCTGGTGATCAGATACCGAAATGTCGTTTCCCGAACTAGTAAGTTATACATCCTCACTGCATACTGCACAATGACTTGGATGCATACATTGCCTGCATTGAGAAGAAAACATGCACATTTCTGCTTAAGATATTTTTCAATTAACTATAGGTTAATAGTAGATTTTCTTGTGGACACTAAAGATTTATTACAAACTAATTAATTTTTCCATTAAAACCCTTATTAAAAAATCTATTAGAAATGTATAAGAGGTCACGGACAGTGGAAAATACTGCATATTGTGTTTGTGATATGAAAGCAATCTGCTACCATGAACAGATACAAAAATTGAGCATCCTACTTTGTAAATAATTCATATTATTTTCTGCTTAAGGTATTTTTCAATTTACTAAGATAGATTGATAGTAGATTTGCTTGTGGACACTAAAGATTTATTACAAACTAATTAATTTTTCACATTAAAACCTTTATTTAATCAATTAGAAATTTATAAGAGGTCACGGATAGTAGATACTACCTATTGTGTTTGTGATATGAAAGCAATCTGCTACCATGAACAAATAAAAAAATTGAGCATCCTACTTTGTAGTATTGGTCGTCCGAAGCACACAAGAGTGATGGCAGGAGCGCTAGAAGGCGAGATCTTCGTTGGTCCTCGTGCAGAAGAGCATCGCGGCCTTCTCAGCATCAAATACCCAATGGAACACGGAATAGTTACAGACTGGAACGACATGGAAAAGATTTGGAATTATATTTACAGTAAGGTATGCTAGTAAGGCTTAAAGTAAGGTTAAGTACCGTATTAATTTTGTGGCTTGTCACATAGATGATGACTGATTACTGGTGGTAGGACCTCTAGAGAGTCCGCGCGGGTAGCTACCACCACCCTGCTTATTTCTGCTTTGAAGCAGTAATGCGTTTCGGCTTGAAGGGTGGGGTAGCCGTTGTAACTACACCTGAGACCTTCGAACTTATGTCTCAAGGTGGGTGGCGCATTTACGTTGTAAATATCTATGGGCTCCAGTAACCACTTAACACCAGGTGGGCTGTGCGCTCGTCCACCCATCTAAGCAATAAAAAAAACAAAATTATTGATTAAATAAATTCGAAAAATATTTAATTTTAATATAATAGTAATATAATAGTATACATTTTTTATTTCAACATTAATTTATGAACCATTGCTCAATTGAATACCCTCTTTGCTTGGTACTTAAATTGAATACTCAAAAACTTGCTTACTTCTGAGCGGTTTTTAAATTTTTATTTACTTTAATCAAATAATTGATTTTTTATTAAATTTAATTTTTAATATAGTCATTATTATTCAATACACCATCTCTCTACAGGACCAGCTATCTACTTTCTCAGAAGAACACCCAGTGCTGTTGACAGAAGCACCTCTGAACCCTCGCAGGAATAGAGAAAAGTCCGCCGAAATATTCTTTGAGACATTCAATGTACCGGCATTATTTCTTTCAATGCAGGCCGTTCTCAGTTTGTGAGTTTACATATCTATCTCCTATTATCGATAATAACAACAACAATAGATAAAAATTAAATAAAAGTATACAGAAAAGGCTTTGTGCTAAAATTGACTTAAAGAAAATATAATGAGTAAGTAAGTAATAAGTAATATTGTCAATGTCAAACCAAAATCTGCTATGTGCAAAAATTCTATTTCGAATTAACAAGTAAAAACATTTTCGTATAAAATTTTTATATGAAGGTGAATTTTTAAGAACTATAGCTATCAAACGAAAGCTATAGATAAATATTAAAGCTATAGACATATAACAATTATTTTTTTATACGGTAGATAGGTCTGTGAACTATACGAAAAGGTCAAAAAGTAAAAATCTCAAAAAGTACACATAGCAGATTTTGGTTTTGGTTGCGCTGGTTTAAAACTTAGTTAGTTTTAGGTTTCGAAAAATAGCAACATTTTTAATTTGGTTTTGCAAATCCTGTCCCATCCCTCTCCGGCACTTTACCTACGGACGCGTGCGAGCGAGATCGTGTGGTGACATCGAGACGAAAAAATATGGCTGAACAACCGCGCGCGCGCTTCGTGTCTTTGTTATGTTAAATAAGTAAATAAGTGAAATCGTTGGTGTTTCTCATCGCGAAGTGGTACGAGTCTGCAGTAAGGACTACATAAAGGTATTGTGCATCCTTCCTTTAACGCAGAACTGCCGCTTCTTATCGTTTCTTCCCGCAGTCTGTGTCCTTCATTTGCAACGACCAAATTTCAAATATTTCGTAGTTTTGCTTATCTCGCGTCTAAAGGTTTGACAATGTCGATAAATAATAGTGTAATAAGATGTGGGTAAGGATTATTAGGAAGCAATCGGCAATAGCTAGCTTAGTAACACTAATTCATTAGAGTAAAGTTTGGCTTATGGTCAAACAATAGGAGCCAAGAACCACTTAAAAATGCATGGAACACCAAAGCTTATAGAACTTTGTGTCCATTGGAGAGTATATCAAGTGGGATTCATCGGAGAATGGCAGATGTATTGTAGTATCTTGATTATACCAAGATACTACAATTGTGTGTTTTGGTCAAAGTTTGCTTGCCTAGGTAGGTGTAGTAGCTAGTAGAAGTCGTCGTGGCCTAAAGGATAAGACGTCCGGTGCATTCGTATGTAGCGATGCACCGGTGTTCGAATCCCGCAGGCGGGTACCAATTTTTCTAATGAAATACGTACTGACAAATGTTCACGATTGACTTCCTAGGAAAAGGAATAACATTATTGCAACAAAACCTGCAAAATTATAATTTACGTAATTACTGGTGGTAGGATCTCTTGTGAGTCCGTGCGGGTAGGTACCACCACCCCGCCTATTCTGCCGTGAAACAGGAATGCGTTAAGGGTGGGGCAGCCGTTGTAACTATACTGAGATCTTAGAACTTATATCTCAAGGTGGGTGGCGCATTTACGTTATAGATGTCTATGGGCTCCCGTTACCACTTAACGCCAGGTGGACTTTGAGCTCCTCCACCCATCATAGCAATAAAATGTCTTCCACCACTTAACTTTAGGTGAGGTAACTTTGGACTGAGGAAATTTAGGTACAGATTCTCATGACCACATTTGTCTCTTCGTTCAGGTATGCAACAGGTCGTACCACGGGTGCTGTACTGGACTCCGGCGATGGAGTGACGCACGCCGTCCCCATATACGAGGGGTTCGCGATGCCGCACAGCATCATGAGAGTCGACGTGGCCGGGCGTGACGTCACCAAGTACCTTAGGTATGTGACGCTTCTAAGACTAAAGAGCCACCATCCGGCCTCCATTAATAGTTGAATGGTAATTAAATTATCAATTGTGTAGTTACGTTTTTTGATTTGTGTATTCTTAGGTTCAGGAATTCCCAACCAATTTTGTGCAATAAACCTCTTTTCCAAAATGAACCGATACCTGAAAGCCCATACCCAAACTATTTAGAAAGTCTTATCTCTCTATTTTTTTAAGCTATTGCATAGATTTTATTGCGGGCTTTGAGCGCGGCGACCGAATCAAGAAATTCCGTAACGAAAATAAATCCTAACACCACTGCTTGCGTATCATGAAAAGTCTGCCCGTCTCTCTCTCGCGCGGTTTAGCTTCTGAGTGTGAAGGGGACAGTTAATGTTTTGCTTTTGTTAACGTTTATAAATATAGCGTGGTCTTATGTTATTATTGTTTTAATATTAAATTATTATTGTCTGATTATAATTAGCATAAGTTGATAATAGCATAAAATGCTATGCAATAGCTTTACCGCGGCAGTCCCCGAGTGCCACACGTGTTTTTTTTTATTTTTCTTTCGATATAAAATGCTTACCAATTTAAAAACGTTACGGTTTTATTATGTGAGTAAACGTAAGATCATTATCTCTACAAAATTTAACAAATAAATTGGCATAAAATTCAGTAAATAAATGTGAAAGTACAAAATTGTTACTTCCAACAAAAAATTGGTAGTACAAGTCGGGGAATGTTACACAACTTTTAGACTATCGCTTTGTCGACCCGTCGATCGGGCGTCCTCGGGGTGGCGCCGCGTGTCTGGTTGTAATGTTGACCGCGGCAAACCCTCCACTCTGACTGGGTTCTGACCCCGGGCGGAGATGGGACGTCGTGTGAGAGAGCAGGGAAATCATTTAGTGCGGTAAAGCCCTAAACCCCTTGGACCCGCGGTCTGATCCCAATATCTACAGATCGTTAAGTCCCACATACCCAGCGCGCCTCCTAAACGCGGGGACCTCGCAGGAGGTAGGAGTATGGCAGTTCATGGTTTAGAAGCCTCCACCTCATGGCTGCACACCGTATACTCTGATCTCTCCTGTTGGAGACTTTCTGTATAAAATCGCATCGGATCCCCAGACTTCTACTCCGCAAAGAGGGAGTGAACCTCAGGACGTCCGCCGAGCTGGAGATCGTCAAGTCTATCAAGGAGCGGGCGTGCTACCTGTCTCCGAACCCTCTGAAGGAAGAGACCTTGGAGAATGAAAGGGCCCAATACGTTCTCCCTGATGGAACACAACTTGAGGTGAATTGTTAGACTTATTGAGGGCTGATGCTTCAGTTTCAAAGATCGTCTCACTGCTTATTTATTTTTGGACTATCTTTAACTTTTATGAGTGTTAGTGAGCATTTTAAGACAGGATTTTTTTTCAAATGCCTAATGTTTTAATGGAGCCTCTAGACATCACTACACTACGCGAATGCCAACGTCGATCTTGAAGTCTTGAAATTCTAGTTGTTATTGTATGAAGGTTGTCTATTAACTATGAATATGGAGGTGGTAGATGGTAGGTGTAAGAGGGGGGGAGTGAGCGAAGAAATGGTAGAGGAATATGATAGAGGAGTAGGGAAGAAAAAACCATGTTACGTCGGCCCCAGGTGACTGGGAGAATGCTGATTGTATAAATGTTGTTGGTTCCTCACAATTGGAGCTCAGGACTGTTGCACGACAGAAATTGCGCCATGGCGTGCTGAAGTTGTGTACCCCCTCCCGCAGATTGGCCCGGCCCGGTTCCGAGCTCCCGAAGTGCTCTTCAGACCGGACCTGATCGGTGAGGAGTGCGAAGGTACGTATGGTTTTCTTGCATCAGCTGTTATTTACTGGAATGCCTAGACATCTGGGCCCTGAGCTGGGGTGTACCTTGATTTTAAGTAGTCGCCGGAGCCGATGAACATCAACAAAGCTATAATGCCTTAATCCACGTTGAGGCCTGACTTCGAATTTTATCATTGGACTGTCCCATTCTTCAAATCGAAACCCTAGACTGTTCCGCGGCAGAAATGGATTGTATGGTGTTGCCTATCCGTGTGGTCTCACCAACACTCCCTACTACTACCAATAGGGATCTGCCAATGCTGCCAATGTCCAATTATCCAATGCTGTTTTTTTAAAGGGATTTTATGACCTTGTATGTAACTAAGACCCTTAAGTCATGTCTTATTTTAATTTATATTCTTGATTTTATGAATTTTTCAGTGGACTTTTTTGAGGATCCCGAGAAGTTACGTCCAGCGGCTTTGTTTCATTTTCCCACATTTGTGCACCTTCACAAATACTAAACAGTTAATAAACCACCGCTATTACACATTTAAACCTGAAGTAACACTAAATAGACAAAATAAAACAAATCACACAACTTCACTCCTCGCGTTCCCGCCAAAAAGTCCTACCCAATGCTGTCCAACTGCCCAATGTTGCCAATGCCCAACATCCGGTAAAACTGATGAAATAAGGCTTTATGATATTTAACCACTAAAATAGAATGTCTATATGTTCCAGGTCTTCACGAGGTGTTAATGTTTTCAATCCACAAGTCGGACATGGACCTAAGGAAGGTCCTCTACCAGAACATAGTCCTCAGCGGGGGCTCCACGCTGTTCCGGGGGTTCGGGGACAGGCTCCTGCACGAGATCCGGAGACTAGCGCCTAAGGATATGAAGATCAGGGTGAGTGAGGGTTGTCGTCTGGGAAACTTGGTCATTGGCTTGGCAGAAATGCTGACGAGGTGGATACCACTTCTACCTTGATGCATAGCGTCAAATTCTCTATTGTGTACCTTTTCCCCCCACTCTTTAATTAGGAACCCTGGACTGGTTCACAACAAATATACTAAAGGTATACTAAAGTACATATACACCTCTTTGTATGTCATAGTACCCTGGTACTTTTCTTTCTAATATGTTTTTCGTAAAAAGGCAACATTAGCGGCCAGTCGATGTTAAGTGGTTTTTTGGAACCTACAAAAATCGTAACTCGAATTACGTGACCCACCTTGAGACATGAGGTCGAAGTCTGAAACTTATATACCTGTTGCACCGTTCAAAGCGGAGTGCATGACTGGCTCACAGCGGAAATGTGATGTTTGGACGTCGAAGTCTAATTTATATATCGAGGGGTGCAGGTTTGAGGTTTGAGTGACATTTTTGCAACTTTACAGGAGAGCTATTTGATTATAATTTTATCATAACAAAAAACTTATTTTAGCTATTTTATTGGAGTAAACTTAACTGAAGTTCAATTAAAAACATCGAACTGTTGATACTGATACCAAATAAAAGGGACCTTTAGTTACAAAGATAAATGTCGCGCATTAGGCGAAATGTCACTTAAGCCAAATAGCCTTTCACCCCTCGATATCTACTTCTTTGCATGCCATAGTACCCTGGTACTTTTTTCCTAATATTTTACGTCATTAATAATAATAGCACGGTCCACGTGATGCTTAAGTGGCCTACCTGAGGTTATTGAAATTAGAATGCTTTCCGTCACCCATCTTCAGACGTGAGGTCAATTTCTCAAGTTGGAATCCAAACCTCACAAATCTCAGAATAAGGCTGTGCTTCGAAATTGTATTATTACATTAACACATAAACCTCTTTGCGTGTCATAGTAGCCTGGTACTTTTCTTTCCATTATTTAACGTAATTGACAATATCCAAGTCTACCTCATGTTAACTAGGTTACTTGAGGTCAGTGACGTTACAACATGAATTCCGTGACCCACCTTGAGACATGAGGTCCAAGTCTCAGTTATTTACGTGACCCTCACTTCAATTTGAAGCCATGACTGGTTCCCAGCAGAATAGATGAAGAATGGTTGCACCTCGGAACAGAGTTATCCTAAGTTATAAAACCACCTCTTTGATATCATAGTGCCCTGGTACTTTTGTTGCTACACTTTACGTAGATTGATTGACGTAGCTAACAAACAAGCTCTCACTCATACCTCCTGCACCTCTTTGCACGTCATAGTATCCTAGTACATACCTTCCTATTGCTCTACGTAAATTGACAAAATCAGGACCCATTTGATGTTAAGTGGTCAATGGAGGTCATAGACATCCCAACCTCAATGCCACCCAACTTGAGGCAAAGAAGTCTCAATTGTCTGTCTCAACGGTAGCACTCTTCGAACTGAAACAACGGCTTCGCGGCAGTAACAAGCAGCACGGTACCTACCCGTGATTGTAATAAGCAGTATTGTGTAGTAAGCACGGATTGGTACTACCTGCCTGTTACAACCGTGAAGCTATCACAAGCTCCATCACAAACAGTAAGTTACAAACGTGGCCTTGTGCCATAATGCGCTGACCCATTCACAATTCGCCCATGGACCGCAGCGACACAAAACGTATCCAGAACCAGGAGTATTCAACAAGGTATTCTCTTGTCCAGATCTCGGCCCCCCAGGAGCGCCTGTACTCCACGTGGATCGGAGGCTCGATCCTCGCGTCTCTGGACACTTTCCGCAAGATGTGGGTCTCCAAGAGAGAGTATGACGAGGAGGGCCACAGGGCCGTCCACAGAAAGACGTTCTAGAACGTTCCACAAAGACCTCTAGATTCTCATCCGAAATGCTCTTAAGTTTTGTGAACGGCGTTTCAACATCAAATAAACGCTAAAAAATAATAATAAACTATGTATCTAAAATATTATAAAAATTAATGCTCTATTTATTATGCAACGGAAGTTTCTAGAAGCAAATTTTCCTGTTCGCTTGATCTCGCTCGGACGTTATCCGAATCAACCGACCTTACCCTATAATGTCCGAGATGTTTCTAGATCACGCTTAGTTATCTAGTACGTTCTCGATGCGAATGGCTGCTTAAATCGTAAACGCGCTGAAGGATCTTCTCGTAACGATAAATCGCTCAACATATTTCATTAAACATTAATTCTAGAAGAATCTTATGTTTTTTTTTTCTTCAAATTCCAGAAATTTCCTAACTTTCCAATTTATTTTTAAAATGAAAAGTAATCTAAGCTAATGCGTTGCATGGCGAAACATTGTCTCGACAAAGCAGAGTTCCCCATATCGGGAGTCCTCATTATTGGACAATCGATACATATAAATAAAATTGGAGTGTCTGTTTGTAATATTGAAATAACCGCTTTTCACTACATGCATATGAATATATATACGGTACATACGCCAAAATAACATTTTTTACAATTTTTGTCTGTCTGTCTGTTTGTTCCGGCTAATCTTTGGAACGACAGGACCGATTTTGACGAGACTTTCACTGATAGGTAGCTGATGATATAAGGAGTAACTTTGGCTACTTTTTTTAGACTAGCTTCGCCCCGCGGCTTCACCCGCGGTACTACAATAACCGCGGATAGCATCGCGGGACTCAGCTGTCAATAATAAAATTTAATGTTTCGTTGAAAAAAAAGCGCGGGGTGCATGGTATCAGTAGTTATAAATATTTTATGAACAGATGTGAGTAGAAGGATTATTCTGATAATATCCTGAAAAGCGACCCACGCTTTTTTACAATAAAATCATTTTCTCTTACACCATTTTTAATTCAAATTTATTAAAATTTGTTTTTCTATTTTTAGTTGGATTTTCTATAAAAGCGTATATTGTTAGTTTTTTTGTTAAATATTATTTATTTATTTTTACCTTTTTTTTAATCTGGCGTTTTCTATTGTTACATTATATTATTGTCGACAATTCCCTTCAGCTTATGGTTTCCGTGGCAGCAGATGATTGGCTTAGTAGAAGTCGTTTGAGTTTGATGAACTAAGCTAAATTCATTCACAGCTATCGGCGGCTATCAAAGTTAATCTAAATCTAGCTCTACGAAAGCTCAGCTTAAAGTTTCTAGATGAATTTAACCTTCTTTCCTGTTCGTAATTTCTTGCAATGACATCGGATTCTGTGGGTTGAGAGACCTATACAATAAATAATTTAGTGTTTCACTACATAGTATAAAACAAAGTCGCTATCTCTGTCCCTATATCCCTATGTATGCTTAAATCTTTAAAACTACGCAACGGATTTTGATGCGGTTTTTTTTAATGTATAGAGTGATTGAAGAGGAAGGTTTATATGTATAATAACATCCATTAAATAGTGGAGAAATTAATAATAAATTACAGTTTACGAAGCGAAGCGAGGGCGGGTCGCTAGTGTTACAATAAAATACGCATTATGGTTTTTTAAGTGCCCTCAAAGTTGAATCTTGCTGGATGGGACTTGTTATTTCGAACATTCGAGGGTGACCTCATCGTGTGACGTCATTTGGGGCCAAACAAATTAAATAACTTACGTGCATAACAATTGCCCACATATGACGTATAAGGCGTTCAGTGTTTAGTTTGACGCGGAATAAAAAAATATCTATTAAGTTATTTAAAACGCAAAAATCACTAGTGTTTCACGAGAAAAATGCTTTTAAAGATCACTTTCATATAATTAATGGCACCTATAAATAATAATTAGTTTGTCTTGTTTATAGCAGACCGTTGGAATCGCAAAATACATATTCAGTAGCTATGAAGAGAATTATAATGAAATTATAATTGAATATTAAAAATTGAGGGCACCTCTATGCTTTATGTGAGCTACACTAAAAGTTTTTACTTACCGAAATAGTATATTACGCACGGAGGGAGAAAAGTGTTGAATAAATAAATATAAATAGTAGATCATAAAAGTATTTGTAAACGTTTTAATACAGATTATTCAAATTGATGTGTGTTATCTCTGCAACCTGTGCTAATGTATTCTGATGTGGCTTGAGAGCAAATATATTTTCAATGTGTCCTTTATAAGAAATCTGATTAGAGTTTTATTGAAATACTGCCAAATTCCAATAAGAAGTAGGAAATTCACGCCCGCGAATTGTGTGCTTATACAATATATTTTTTCAACCGGGTTGAAAAGTTCGCTTTTAGTCCCTGGCACACGGGACAAAAGTACCCGATTCTCACGGGGCGAAAAAAATTAATATACATACATATATATGCTAATTATTAAGGAGGATAGAAGTATGGAGCACCCTCAAAATTTATTAAAAAGTGTCCGCTGAAAGGAAGCCAATGAAGATGGCGCCACTGTAGCAAGTAAAGAGATTTTAAAAATAGCGCCATAAACTATTAAAGTAGGATATTAAATTCAGAAGCAAAGAAACACTTCCTGCGTAAATAGTAATCTATATATTTTAATTTTTTTGTGGTATGTTTATTATACAGCGTTACTACGGTTCTTAAATATTCAGCTTTACGGGTAGTTTTGTAACACCCTGTACATTAATACGTGAAGCAAAAACTATGTACCCCTTTTTACGAAAATTGCGCGGACGGGAGGAGTATG
The DNA here is from genome assembly GCF_030269925.1 of Bombyx mori. Taxonomy (NCBI): domain Eukaryota; kingdom Metazoa; phylum Arthropoda; class Insecta; order Lepidoptera; family Bombycidae; genus Bombyx; species Bombyx mori. Next base: position 18,155,085 of record NC_085130.1, read on the forward strand.
AAATTTCCTACACTTATAGAGAATATAGAGAAGGAGTGCAGAATGCGAATATCTTTTTAAAATTACGCAATCAAAATAGATTAAATCAATAAAAAAGTCGGTGATCTAATTGAGAATAGATTACTCGTAATATTGTTTGTCTTTATTGATATTTGACTAAAGTGTAGTCTTGGCGAAATCTGTGATTAGAGAATTATTATAGTCTTTGACAATAGAAGCATAATAGTGTTCCAACTAATAATTTAAATTAATTATTGTCGAGTTTCGACTACTGTGCGACCACTAGTAAAAATAAATAGTTGCGATTTTAAATGTTGTATTTTATTTAATTACACAAGTCAGAAGTTTTTTTTTGTCAGTACATAACGCTTCACTCTGCTTAAAACTGCTATATTCATATAATTTCCACTTACTACACTAGCGCTATGTCGGTGAGTCTTCCAACAATAGCTCGCTGATTACAGAAGGACACTTTTTCAAATTGTCCCCTATACAAGATGATGCTCCTTGCATCTACCCTCCATACTAATTATGTTGACAACGACTGGAAAATTTGAAGACATGGTAAATGAAAAAAAAAAACATGTGACAGTGTGTTGTGGTAATATATCGCCAGACTAAACGATTGCGGTCGTTTCTGTAACAGTGTGATCACAGTTTTACTTAATAAAAATAAAAAATAAAACGTTTTTAAGCTATTGCATAGCTTTTATCTCGGGCTTTAAGCGCGGCGACCGAATCAAGAAATTCCGTAACGAAAATAAAACCTAACGCCTCCCACTCCGCCTACCATGTAGCTCGCGTTCAACACGTTCACACGTTGCGCTTGTGTAGTGTTTGTGAATAAGCGCGCGGCGTGACGTCGCACTGCATGCGCATCATGAAAACTCTGCCGATCTCTCTCTCGCACGGTCTAGCTTATGAGTGTGAGGGGGACAGTTAATGTTTTGCTTTTGTTAATGTTTATTAATATAGCGTATATAATTGCATAAGTTGATAAAAAATGCTATGCAATAGCTTTACCGCGGCACTCCCCGAGTGCCACACGTCTTTTTTTATATTTAAATACTAGCGGACCCGACAGACGTTGTCTTGTAAAAATTAATTGAAGTCGATCCAGCCGTTTAGTTGTAGTATCTGATAAATAACCTAGATACCGACTGCAGCGCCATCTGCCGAACTGATTTGTGAATCTAAACCATTTAGGGCGCCAGCCAAACGCATACAAAAAAAATCAATCAAATCGGTCCAGCTGTTTAGGAACTCAGTGACATACACACGTATAATAGCCGGCAAACTTCTTGAGCATTTGTCGACGTAGTGGGGGTAAGTTTGCGCATGGTACACTCACGTGCAAAAACATTATTTACTCTGCGTCATAATGCAATTAAATTATTAAAATCAACATATGTATTTATTTATATATTTATGAGAACATCAACAAAAAATATAGATTGTAGCAAACCGACCGGTACGTCACTCTCGCGGCCGTATGCCCGCTCGCTATACATAGTTAGCATCTATGTCGATCTTTTCAACAGTGTATAATCTATGTTCCGGGCGCTTCCGTTTTGAGTGTGAATAGCGTGCGCCCGCGTCTAAATGTAATTATTGTTTAAAATTGAAAATTGTTTGTGATAAAGGAAGATTAAAATTCGAAATTCGATATTGGTGACTAACCCATAGTTTTAAATACCCCTGAGATCTACCCCTCACTATATCTGGCTGCCCAACGTTTCCTAATTTTTTTCTTGCTTGGACTAACAAAATGGCGCGCACGCTTTTGTGAAAAATTTGCTAACTATTGTATGCTGTTGGTGCTTAATTGTAAAGAATGCCTTTAACTAGAAATCAAGATCGCCAGCAACGTCGCGAAGACGACGTTATTCCTGCTGCAGATGCAAATGCCAACGAAAATCACGAGGAGCATGATAGCCCCCATGATCGCCCCCACGCCGAATCACGTAGCAACAATTCTACGTTCAACTTGGATGATGTTTCAGCGTTGATGGCCTCGCTGCAACGTTCGCAGGCCGAAACATTTAAGAACATTATGTCGTACGTGATGGAACAAAGATCGTCGACTCCGGCACCTCCGCCGATGCCCCCAGTGAACGTAGATGGTACTTTGGCACGTTGCAGAGCTTCTTTCAGCGGTGCACCTGGTGAATCTGTTGAGGCCTTTATAGATGCAATTGAAAGTTATACAGAATGCGTTCAAGTATCTGACGCTAACATCATACGAGGCCTAGCCATGCTTTTGTCTGCTGACGCAGCTACGTGGTGGCTAGGATTAAAGCATCACATCTCCACTTGGAACGAAGCCAAAGAAAATTTAATATATGCATATGGCACCCGCCTTCCACCACATAGAATATATTTGGAAATATTTGCTTCCCCGCAGGATAACGAAAACACAGACAAGTTTGTTGCTCGTATTCGTGCGCTTATGGCAAAGCTACCGCGGGATGATATTACTGAAAAAGTACAACTTGATATGATATACGGGTTGCTTCATAATAGAATACGCACAAGATTGCGCCGTGAAGAAATCACATCTTTCAATTCATTATTAAACCATGCTCGGAATATAGAAGATTCGATAGAGGAGACTCAATCGAGACCAGTGTCGTCCACTAGTGGTGTGCGTTCGATCCGTGCCCAGCCGGCCCCGGCTGCGAGTCGGCCTGAACCGTGCGCCGCTCGTGCGAGTGCGCCGGCGCCGCGCGCGCGCTTTTCTAACTCCGCCGCGGCCGTCGTGCCCGCCACCGCTGTGCCTGCCGCTGTCGCCCAGCCTACCGTTGCCACGCCTGCTGCTGCTGTGCCAGGTTCTGCAGAGCAATTCGTGACCACGAAGAAACAGCGTCCAGTGTGCTCCTACTGCAAACGGTTTGGACATGTACGGGAACAGTGCCGTAAGTTAAACAACCGAGGTGAGCAATCTCAATCTAACTTTTCTGAGGGTGTGCAAAATGACAATAATGCGTTTTACAGTGTTCAGTGTAATGTTAATAATACTAACACAATTAGTTCTAATTTACCTGTTCAGAATGCAATGTATGATGTTAAGCAGCATGACAAAAATAATTTTCTGAGTAATTTTGAATGTCAAAATTTTTGTAACCGGGATGCAAATATTAATTATGCTACCATTAATAGAGGCCCTACTTCCAGAAAATCTTATTTTCATGACTGTAATAATTCTGTGTCAAAGAATATTAACTGTAATTGCACTAGTAATAATGAGATGCCAACCTTTTGTGATTCTCATGTTTTATATAATCAGGATGTTCGGACAAAGTGTAAAAATTTAAATATTTGTTTTAACCAGGGAATTAGACCTAAATGTAAGAATTCAATTTTACCTTATAATCAAATAATTGAACCAAATTGTAATAATTTAAAATTTTCAACTAACCATGACTGTGACACAAAAGGCAGTAAGTGTAATTTTGGAAAAATTAACGAATGTGTGGAAATTGATAATTGTTTGAATTTTAATTATTGTACATGTGAGGGAAGTGTTGTAGCGTCCGTGTACGACCGTGAGAGTGATGATAGGTATTTGCATTTACGGCCTATTTTCAAAATTCAAGTTCTCGGTAAACAGGGTACTGCACTTATAGATACAGCAGCTAAGCATTGTATTGCTGGTCACACGCTGTATGCTCTCCTTCTACAAAAGGGTCACCCTCTTACTCCCTCCACTAGGCGAGTCAAACTTGCTGATGGGCATGTTCGGAATATGGATGTATTGACAACCATATTACCAGTGAGGTTAGAACACATAGTGATTAATATTCCATTTATAATCTTCCCTGATTCTAATGATAATGAAACTTTACTGGGTATTGATTTTATTAATGCTGCCAAAGTTATTATTGATTTTCATCGTCATGAATGGTATTTTAGTACTGATGCTTTTTTTTTCCCTACCTATGCTGATAGCCTTGAGAGGCTATTTCAGCTTCACCCTAACGTTAGTAGGTGAGCTCGCGGGGCTCAACCGGAGAGTTGCTAACACTGACCCTAGCAAGAGCAGTGCTTCGCAGAATCTACCACCGGATCGGAAACGCGACCCACTGAGAAGATCCGGCGAGAAACTCAGTGGGCTGTGTCTATGGGTTAGTTCGCTCGTCGAGCCCTTCGTCGCAAGCGACGGGTTCGACGAGGACGGTGACCGGTGCTTGTGGTGCCTAAAAGCACCGTTAATGGATCAGGAGGATCCGTAATGACGTGCTTTGGGCGACGTCGACGGTTTACCATTCGGTCTACTGGGTCGGGTATGTAATTTCCAGCGGCTACGATGAGAGGGTTCTCATGTCGTGCCGCCTTCTCAAAATGGCGCAGCGATGCCGACTGTAGATACTTACTAAAAGAGTCGAGCTCCAGGTCGTCGTGGAGATCCACATTCCTAAGGAACCAAGGCGCTCCGACGGCTATCCTGCAGAATCGTGATTGAATAACCTGAAGGGATTTCAAGTTGGTGCGGGCTGCGTGAGCGAACACTACGCTTGCATACGTCATGACGGGGCGTATACAAGTTTTGTAGAGAGTTACCTTATTACGGAGGGACAGTTTGCTTCGACTACAAAGCATTGGATAGAGTCGTCCTAGAATAAACGCGGCGCGGTCGCGTACCGTTTTTATATGGGGACGGAATGTCATCCCTCTGTCGAGGGTGACGCCTAGATATTTGACCTTCGAGACCCACGGAATGGGCTGGCCAAAGAGAGTGATGGGACTAACGGCGGAGGTGTTTGCGCGCCTACTACGGAGTGGGATGCTCGAAGTGATGTTCGGAGGGCGACCCCTTTTGAAGAGCACCGCTGCGCTTTTCGTGGGGTTGATGTCTATTCGCCACTTCCGGAACCACTGTCCCAGGGTGGCTACTGCGATCTGGAGTCGCCGATGAAGCAGCGACATCTTCCTACACGAGTAGTAGATAGCCGTGTCATCGGCGAAGAGCGCTAGATGGGTCTCCGGAGACCGGGGTATATCATTGATATACAAACTAAATAATAACGGGGAGAGCGCGGAGCCTTGCGGGACTCCGGCGGTCAGTTGACGGGGACGAGCACGAGTTCCCTCTACTCGATATCGAAACGAACGGTTCGACAAGAAGTCTCGTATGATGAGCACGAGTCTGTCTGGCACTCCCATGTTGTACAGTTTGTAAATTAAACCGTTGTGCCAGACTTTGTCGAACGCCTTCGCGATGTCGAAGAAGAGGGCGCCGGTCGGGATTTGTTTACGCCTATTTAGCCCTATCAGAATGTGCTCCGTGAGGCGGTGCACTTGTTGTACGCACGAGTGTTTTGAGCGGAATCCGAACTGTTCGTCTATGAGTATTTTGTTCGCGGTAACAAAATCCCAGAGGCGTTTTCTAAGGAGACGTTCGTAAATTTTTCCTATCGTCGAGAGGAGACTAATCGGACGGTAACTAGAAGTTTCGTTTCTCGGTTTGCCCGGCTTATGTATACCGATAACGTCCGCTTCTTTCCACACCGCGGGAAAGATGCAGTGCGTCATAGCGGCATTTAAAATTGTAGCCAACATTGCTATCAGTTGGACTGGCAAGAGTTTAAGCGCGCGGTTGTGGATGCCGTCGGAGCCGGGTGCCTTCCTAGGTTGTAGGTTGTGGATCGCGTCTCTAACTTCGTCAGTGGTAATGGGGGGTAACGCGTCCGAGGGCGGCAGGGAAGCTCTGCGCTCGACCTCCCTGTCGACTAACTCGGTGTGTTCGGGGTCCGCGTGTTGAGTGCTGGTGGTGCACTGCTCTTGCAGTGCATCGGCCAGCAGCTCAGCCTTGTCATCGTCATCGAATGCCGGTGGTTGGCCTGAAGGGCGTACGAGGGGAGGCATAGTAGCGGTAGTTTCGGATTTGAGAGTCCTAGCTAGTCGCCAGTATGCTTGGTGGGAGGGCGCGAGTTGTTCTAAATAACTATGCCAATTATCGTTACGCGCGTCGCTTAAGCGGGAGTGGACTTCGCGTTGTAGACGACGCATCTGAATCCGGTTTGAAGGCGTGGGAAGACGATCGTAGGCCCGGATTGCCGCGTTCCTAACTCTTAAGAGATTCCTAAGATCGGGGGACAGTCTGATGCGGTGGAAGCTGTCCTCCACATCGACTTCTTTTGAAGATCTAATGATCGCGGAAGATATGTGATCGGTAATGATGTTTATGGATTCGACGGTGTCCTCGGGGGATAGATTCGAATCCGGGCCGTAAGGGAGGATTGGCGGAGCGGTGTCGGCTAGGCACGTGCCCAGCTTATTCCAATCCACCATGGTCCTCGTAACAGTGACTGGGTTGTGGGGGCGACCGAGCTGCATAACGACAGGTCGGTGGTCTGAGTCGAGCTCTGACCTTGCTTCGATGGAACGCAAGCGCAGAGTTACGTTCCTAAGCAATGCCAGGTCTATAGTGCTCGGACGGAGCGCGATGTTATACGGATAACATGTTGGAGTTGGGGGACCGACTATTTCAAAGGTGAGGTCGTCTATAAACGCGTCGAGACGCCTACCGTTAACGTTTGTACGATGGCAGTTCCACCTAGTGTGGTGGCAATTTAAATCGCCTGCCAGGATGACAGAGTCTCCCATGCCGAACAGTGACTCGATGTCACTGCTCAGAAGGGGCTTGTCCGGGGGGAGATAAACGGATGCGATGACGATCGGCTGGTGTCCCGTCAGCGAGATGCGGCACACTGACGCCTCGATATGTGTGAGCGAGGGAGTATCGAGAGGGACAACGTGCAGGGCCCGCCTATAGTAAATGGCAGTCCCGCCTTTGGAGGCGGTGAGTCTGTCATTCCTAACCATGACGTAATTCGCGACTTTCGGGTCGCGACGCGAGGGCTTCAGACAGGTCTCCTGCACTAACAAGATATCTATAAGATTGTCGCGGAGGAATTCGAAAATTTGATCGCGTTGCCGCGCGAGTCCGTTAGCATTGTAGAATGCTAACGTAAGGGAATACGGTTTTTCTCTACCTTTTTGCGCCATTGATTACCGGTAAAGATTTTATAACGTACGCGACACGGACTCGTAAACGTCCATGTGATCGAACGCGGCCGCGAGCCGCTGTTCGGGGGTTGTCGACCTACGGATAGCGTCAGCGAACGATCGCAGACGGTCGAAGTTCACCGCGGTGACGAAGTCGCGCACGAGCGCGAAGTCGTTGGCGGCAGAGGGTTGCGGGGGACGGAACGCGGGCGCGGGGCGAGGTGCGAGCAGGGGCTGAGGCGCGGGGCGTGTCGCGAGCGGGGGCGGGGGTGCGGTTTGCGTTCCCGCCTTCGTATACGGCAGCGGCTTTTTCCACGCTGAAACCGTGGGAACTGCAGCCGGCACGAAGGCAGGTTTCGGCACTGAGGGTGCCGAAGTCTTTGGGCCGACGGTTCGCGGAGCTGGGAGGGTTGAACGCTAGCGCGGAGCCCTAGGACATCCACGGTAGTTCGCGGGGTGCCCTTGCTTAAGGCATAGGACACAGCTTGGGGGTTCGGTCGCGGTTTCCCTAACACGCGAGCAATCTAGTGTGGCGTGGTCGCCGAGGCACTTTACGCAGCGGGGGCGCGCGTGGCAATTACGAGCCGAGTGGCCGTAAAGCTGACATCTGTAGCACTGCCCGGGAGTGCCACGCTTGTGGGGGGCTTCGATTGAGATCCCGGATAGGCCGCAAATTGTCGTGAGACATGCGATCTTCTTTTTGGCCTCCGGGGTGGGTTCTAACGCCACGAGTATCATATTATAGGGCTGTTTGCCCCGCCCGCTGTGCATCCGGTGCACACTAACTATCGGGAGGGCCTGAGCGGTCAGATCCTCCTTTATGTAGTCGATGTCGAGTTCTTTAGGGACTCCGCGTATCACTACGCGGAGCTCGCGGTCCTCCTGAAGAGCATAGGTGTGGAAACCTATGTTCTCCTTTCGGAGGTATGCTGAGAGGGCCCTATGGTCGCCCGGCGTTGCGACCTTTATCTGAATCCCATGCGCGACGTTACGCGCATGGGTATAATTAATTTTATTTGCCTGAAGGGCCTGGGAAACGCGGTTCCACGCAGTTTTTTCCTGGAGAATCAGCGGGGGCGGGGCAGCTGCTTTAGGAGCGGGCGCGGGCTTGGGACGCGGCGGCGGGGTTACGCGGCGAGCGGAGTCCGACTCCGGTGTCACGACTACCTGCGGGCGGGAGGCGGTCGCGGATTTTGTCTGCTTCGTCGTGGAGCTCCGGGACTCCACGGCGCGAGTACGCTTTTTACCGCGCGTTACGGTTTGGAACCCATCCGAAGTTCCAGGCTGAGGGCTTGACGCGGATTCGAAATCCATCTCCGATTCGGTATCGGAGCCTGAACTCGAAACAATCGAGGTCGCGACGGACGAAGCGCGAGATGACGTATTCGACGCGGGCGCGGGGGTGGGGGTAGCGTTAGGCGCTACGTGAGCCGCATCGTGGGAACGTGCGCTCGAACTTGACGCGGCGACGGGGGGCGCGCGGCGTGCCTCCGAGGCACGGTTGAGAAACGCGGCGACGGACGCGGGGGGAGAGGGATTGCCACGAGAGGCCCTATACCTAACATACTCGGCCCTAATTGTCGGGTACCTTTCCCGGAGGAACCCGACAAAATCACTGTCACTAATAACACTCTCACTGAGTTCTTCCATGCTTCGGTCTTCTTGCCCGGGGGGGGCGGCCCCGGGACTTTTGTTGAACTCGCCGAAAGGCGAGGCCCCGGATAGGATAGGATTTGTAACCCCCCTGTGCTGCAGGACAGCAAGGAGCAGGGGGGGGGAATGCCTATGCCGTGAAAACGGCAATCGGCGGGGAAAAGGAAAGGAACCCGCTCGGGCTGTATAGTGCTACAGCAGGCAGAATCGCGAGCGGGGGTCTAGTCTTGAAAAAGACTGTTGTTTTTGGGAAGGGTTAGGAAATCGCTAGCCTGTGAGTGCCACAGGAAGCTGAACGTAGCGATTGGTTGCCTTGAAAAAGACAGTTGGTAAGGGTGGGTTCGCGGTTACAAAACTTTAGCGCACAAAAATGGACCTCGATACGCAGATCGCAAGCGACCAACGGATCGGCACGTCCGCACTACCGAATTGTACGCACGATGTATTCACGGTCACTACACTGTCGAGCACAACTGTGAGTTCAGAGACGCGGCTCGCAAGCGGGCCACGGATCGGAAAGCACGTCCGCGCACGACCGAGTCGTGAGCGAGAATGTACTGATGCTAAGGTGCATTATAAATTACTTTTTGAACCTATGTCTCGTGGTGTGTGCATAGCTTCTGCTAACATGCTTCGGGATGATGAAGGCATGCACTTGCAATCAGCTGAGCGCCAAGCATTATCTGAGTTCCTTATTCGGCATGAAAGTATTTTTACAGCAGGGGGAGGTCCGACACCATTCATAGAACATTGCATAGACATCGGAGATCACCCCCCGATAGCTGTGCCGCCCTATCGCCTTAACCCTTCCAAGAAGGAGACGATGAAGAATGAAATAGAGAAGATGCTGGCAGATGACATCATTGAAGAGTGCGAATCCGCCTGGTGCTCTCCTGCATTGATGATACCGAAGTCCAATGGTAATGTAAGATTCTGCGTGGATTACAGGCGCTTAAATGAAGTAACCAAATCGGATACTTACCCACTCCCACGCATTGATGATCTTCTCCAGAGTACGAAGAAGAATTGTTACATGACCACAATAGACCTTCGTTCTTCATATTGGCAAGTTATGGTCCGAGAAGCAGACAGAGACAAAACAGCTTTTGTCTGCCCCCTAGGCACTTACCGTTTTAAAAGAATGCCGTTCGGCTTGAAGAATGCGCCGGCGACTTTCCAAAGGCTTATTGATCGTCTACGCTCCTGTGGAAGCTTTGAAGGATGTTACAGTACTTGCTTATCTAGACGATTTGTTAATTATTTCAGAAGGATTCCAGCAACACCTACAAGATCTGGAAGCTGTTTTTGGACGTTTGTCTGAATTTAAACTTCACGTAAACAGAGAGAAGTGCACTTTTGCCAAAGAAAGGGTCCGTTATCTGGGCCACGTCATCACTCCAGACGGTGTGTCTCCTGACCCTGAGAAGGTCAGTGCTGTCCTTAATATGCTGGAACCATCTAACCTAAAACATTTAAAAACTTTTCTCCAAACATGCTCTTGGTTCAGGAAGTTTATTCCAAACTTTTCAAAGATAGCAGAACCGCTTACTCGACTGACCAAGAAGAATTACACATGGAGCTGGGGACCTGAACAAACACAGGCATTCAAAGAATTGAAGCGTCTGCTGACCACGGCGCCCGTACTTGTTCAAGCGAATTTTAAACAACCCTTAGTACTGCGTACCGACGCGAGCAACTATGCACTTGGCGCAGTTTTAGCTCAAGGGGAAGGCAAGGACGAAAGGCCTATCGAGTATGCTAGCCGCCTACTCACCGCAGCGGAGCGCAACTACTCTACTACAGAACGGGAAGCGCTTGCTGTAGTCTGGGCCGTGGAGCGTTTCAGGCCATACCTCGACGGCCAACCAATTATTATAGGCAGTGACCACCAACCCTTGCGTTGGTTGCTTTCTTTAAAGTCTCCTGCTGGTAGGTTGGTCCGTTGGGCGCTTAAACTCCAAGAATTTGACATTAGATTCGAGTACACCCCAGGAAAAGCTAACGTTGTCGCTGACACGTTAAGTAGACCGATCTGTTCCAACGAAACACAAAATAACTGCGGCATCTGTTCTGTCATTTGCGACCTGCCCACCAAGTCACCTACCCAGTTACGTCAAGACCAGTTTACTGATCCGGAAATACAGAAGATCGTCACAGAACTGGAAGGAGTGGATGAACTTGCTGCTAAAAGATGGTCAGAAAGAGGATTTCTAATGGAACAAGGTGTTTTATATCGATTTAATCCGGATTCTGATGCCGAGGCCCCTCAATTAGTCATTCCTGCCCATCAAGTGACCGACATTCTCAAAGAGCTTCACGATGCCCCTACCGCTGGACATGCAGGAATTGACCGGACTTACCAACAAGTCTCACGTCTGTTCTACTTCACAGGAATGAGAAGAATCATAACCGACTATGTAAAGGCATGTATCCATTGTCAACGCTATAAGGCTGCTAATACCAAGCCTCCAGGTCTATTGCAGACGCCGGTGATGAACCAGCGCAACGAGGTCTTGGCAGTTGATCTTTTCGGCCCGTTACCACCTGGAAAACAGGGGGAGCGTTGGATCTTGCTAATAGAAGATACTGCTACGAGGTGGACAGAACTTTTCCCATTGAAGGAAGCTACTGCTGAGGCGTGTGCACATGTCCTCATAGAGGAGTATTTTATGAGGTTCGGTCTTCCACGCCGACTAGTTTCTGATAATGGCGTACAATTTATTTCGGCAGTCATGCGTCAATGCATGTCCATCCTGGGGATAAAGCAAAACCTTATCCCTCTCTATCACCCAGAAGCAAACCCCGCCGAACGTAAAAACAGAGATCTTAAGACTTTATTAGCACAACTCGTGGAATGTGACCACACTTCCTGGCCAAACATGTTACCAGTGATTCGATTCGCTCTTAATAACGCTAAATGTCGCACCACAGGTATGTCACCTGCTTACTTGTCATTTGGCAGAGAGATGAGGTCCCCCACAGAAGTCGCCCATGACCTTCGTGCTGTTCTAGACAAAGATAACTTTGTTCCCCAAATAACTCCCTATCTCAGGAAATTTGTTAACTCCTTTTCAGCGGTGCGCGAACGTGTAGAGACGCTTCAAGATAAAGCTAAAGGGTATGCTGATCGTTCGAGACGGCCCATTGAAACATTCAACGAAGGTGACATGGTTCTCATCAAATCACATGTCCTCAGTAAGAGCGCTAATGGCCTTACTTCTAAGTTTGTTCCAAAACGCGATGGTCCGTATCGCATCGTTAAAAAGGTCAGCCCTACTACTTACCACGTCGCGCATGTTGACAAACCTGATGAAGTTTTAGGGAAATATCATGTGAACGATCTCACTCTATACCGTGAGAATCAGAGTGATGCTCTTCCGCGGCCGGTGATGCCTAAAAAGAAACGTGGTCGTCCCCCAAATAATGTTAAAACAGATTCTCGAGTTCCAGGGCATATGACGACACGGCATGCTGAACCATGTGCTGAAGCTCCACGTCTTTCTCCCGCAGCTGGTGGTATGGTTGGTCTTGCGCCTGTCCCTCAGCCCAGTAGTAATGAGATGCTAGTCCAGGAGCGAGGGCGTCCTCCAGGACTAGAGGGGGAGTATGTAGCAAACCGACCGGTACGTCACTCTCGCGGCCGTATGCCCGCTCGCTATACATAGTTAGCATCTATGTCGATCTTTTCAACAGTGTATAATCTATGTTCCGGGCGCTTCCGTTTTGAGTGTGAATAGCGTGCGCCCGCGTCTAAATGTAATTATTGTTTAAAATTGAAAATTGTTTGTGATAAAGGAAGATTAAAATTCGAAATTCGATATTGGTGACTAACCCATAGTTTTAAATACCCCTGAGATCTACCCCTCACTATAAGATTAAAAATTTAATCTTGGGGTAAAATAGATATCCCTTCTATTAAGTCAAAACTAGAGCTGTTGCCAGGTCTTGGTTCAGTTGAAGCGAAGCTGGTATTTGTAATTATTTTTTTCGTTATCATAATCTTGACCATCATCATCACTGTTTTTATCACCCGAGTTGCTATCATCGTGATGAGTCGACATAGAGATCATCGGTGTAGTTTACAACTCGGTCGGTTCGGTCTACTTTTTTGTCTATAATTAATTATTTTTGAAGATATTCGATTCGTAGTAATCGAATGTAACTTTTTTCAATTACCAGCTTCCGATTATTTTCTGTTTTTTTTTTTCCATCTGAAGCCTAGCTCTTTCATAATTCGTCGTAAACTTCATACCGAGCCATTAAAATTTATATCTTCTTTAAATTTTTCGAAGCCTTTCTACGGTACGGAGTTTCGCTGCTTGTTATGTAGTTATTATGATTACAACTTTTTATTACAGATTGAACGAAACTATCCATTCTGGTAAATTTATTTTTCCCTAATCTTTTCTTACCCGGAGTCCGAAACACGGCAAGCAAGCCAGAGCCTTTAGCTTCGTTAATAATGCACCTAACAGTACTCACGGATGTTTTTGTTGCTTCCGAAGTCTGTTTTACTTTTTCCATATCATTCTTCCCCTGTTTTATAATGAAGCAATATACGTCGTACACAATTTTTCTACCCTTTCTTTTGAATACTACACCAGTTTGTCGCGGCATAGTGTATTTTTTATAAAAAATCAACAAACACTCAACAAATAGCAATGGCAACAAAGTCAACAAACAATTATAACAAATAACTTAACGATTAATAACGATAGACTTTTCACTGTACGCAAGCGTACTTTTGGGAGCAAGCGGAATGAGGGCGCGGTGCGGGACGCAAGGTTCGATTGATCTACCAATAACGCGCTCGATACGATTTCCCCTGCCGTCGCGCCTCACCCTCACCACCAAAGTGATCTAAAATTCGGTTCTGCGCAGTCAAGGTCATTTGCTCACGAAGTTTGCCGGTTACTATACAGTAAGTATAAATAAAAATGAATTGCTGTTCGTTAGTCTCGCTAAAACTCGAGAATGGCTGTACCGATTTGGCTAATTTTGGTCTTGAATTATTTGTGGAAGTCCAGAGAAGGTTTAAAAGGTAGATAAATATGAAAATGCTCGGAAATAAATAAAAATAACAATTTTGTTTTTCTTTTGATGTGTCCCCCGTCGGACGGATTCCTTTTGTTTGTTTTAAGTTTATTTTATACAAAAGCTTAGGTCTTTTATTTATCGATTGAGGCACTGCGAAGCCTGCCGGGTCAGCTAGTATATATATAGATATATTCGGTAATTAAAAACAGCAGTGTGGCATTGTATTTCTCGTCTAGAAAAAGCTCCCATATTTAATAATATTATGCTTATATTTAGTTTTTAAGAGATCGTTTCCTTTTTGTGTAATTTATAAATAAATTATTTCTCTTTGGTACAGTTGTTTTTTTTTGTTAAATATCTACTATACTAGTATTCGCACGATAACCGATAGACGCTAGTATTTATCGATTCCCGAAAACCCTAAGACGCAGTCCACTGAGTTTCTCGCCGGATCTTCTCAGTGGGTCGCGTTTCCGATTTGGTGGTAGATTCTGCGAAGCACTGCTCTTGCTAGGACTAGTGTTATCAACGAGGTCAGGGTGTGCCCCGTGAGTTCACCTACTAGTCAAGGCTACGCTGAAATGGTCTCTCAAGACCATCAGCTTAGGTAGGGAAAAATAAAAAAGGAAAGTAAAAGTATACTATTTGTCTTATTGCTTAGATGGGTGGACGAGTTCACAGCCCACCTGGTGTTAAGTGGTTACTGGAGCCCATAGACATCTACAACGTAAATGCACCACCCACCTTGAGATATGAGTTCTAAGGTCTCAGTATAGTTACAACGGCTGCTTTTTTTTTCTTTTTCTGGTAGAGGGCCGAACCTCCTACGAGGTCCCCGCGCAAAAGGGGCGCGCGGGGAATGTGAGACTCAACGATCTGCATGGTGTTTTGAGCAGACCGCGGGCCCAAGAATTTTAGGGCCCACCCACTAAACGACTCCCCTGCACTCTTACACCCGACGAACATCCCCTCAGAGGTCAGAACCTGCCTGAGAACCCTTCAAACCGAAACGCATTACTGCTTCATGGCAGAAATAGGCGGGGTGGTGGTACCTACTCGTGCGAACTCACAAGAGGTCCTACCACCAGTAAAGACGGTTTGCAAATGTTGGGGGCAGACTCCAGGCTCAAAGATGTTTTGAAGATTCTACCCATCAAACGACTTCCCTTAGCCCCCTTACCCGACGTACTGTTATAGCGGGTTTCGCTACGTAGATTTAAAAAAATGAAATACGAAATAATGGAGGTCCGACGACAGTCACGCGCACTGATTTAGGAGGATAGGAGAAGACTTGACCGCTCAGGTCGAGGGATTGTAGAAGACTGTCCGTTTGCGGGGCGGACGGAACAGGAGAGCTCGGGAATGCTGATCGTGCTGCTTGGTTAGGGCTATCAGCCAAATAGCCTTCATTTTTTTTTTTTTATTGCTTAGATGGATGGACGAGCTCACAGCCCACCTGATGTTAAGTGGTTACTGAAAAGGCCTCCAGGTCACTAGTAATCCTTCAATCATAAAATAAATAAAAACATGAATTAGAGAGACTCATAATTGCGGAATCCTAGAAGCCAACCGCGCCGTGGCCAGAACACAAGCCAGATGGTCAGATCTAGTAAGGGAAGCACTAGGTGGTAGTCTGTACCGTGCAATCCATGCCACCCTTGACCAAACACTGTGGGGGAACGTTGTGGTCGCGATCATCAGCAGTGAGGGAACGATATAGATATACCCTCTACTCTGACCACGGGTGGAGATCGTACTGTTACAACCCTAGTATTTAAATACATAGTATTTAGAAGTCGTCGTGGCCTAAATGATAAGACGTCCGGTGCATTCGTATGTAGCGATGCACCGGTGTTCGAATCCCGCAGGCGGGTACCAATTTTTCTAATGAAATACATACTTATCAAATGCTCACGATTGACTTCCACGGTGAAGGAATAACATCGTGTAATAAAAATCAAACCTGCAAAATTATAATTTGCGTAATCACTGGTGGTAGGACCTCTTGGGAGCCCACACGGGTAGGTACCACCACCCCGCCTATTTCCGCCGTGAAGCAGTAATGCGTTTCGGTTCGAAGGGTAGGGTAGCCGTTGTAACTATACTGAACCCTTAGAACTTATATCTCGAGATGGGTGGCGCATTTACGTTGTAGATGTCTATGGGCTCCAGTAACCACTTAACATCAGGTGGGCTGTGAGCTCGTCCATCCATCTAAGCAATAAAAAAATAAAAATAAAAAAAAGATGGCAGAGATCCTTCGGATGTTTAGCTCGGAGTAGGGGGTAGGGGGTTTAAATCCGCAACCGATCGTTTTGAAAACAAAATATTAAAATACTTTAAATTCTTTATTATACTTTTATTGCCTTATCACCATTCGAATCCTGGTCCACTCTCCAACAGCAACGACCGCAGCACACCGTCAAGTCCGGAGGTAAGATCAAATCACAACTGTTACAGATATTACATGTCCTTCTTCAAACGAGGCTTGTGGAGAGTATTAAACGGTAGGCAGCGGCTTGGCTCTACCCTTGCATTGCTGATGTCCATGAACGACGGTAACCACTTACCATCAGGTGGGCCGTATCCTAGTCTGCCTGCTCGGGCAATAAATAAAAAATAGTACATAGATTCACAGAATGTACATTAATACACTCATTTCAATATTTTTTGTTAATTGTAATATTTCAAGCTCACGTATTGTCGCTTTTATGCCATCCATGAATTTCAGTTTAATTTTTGTCTAATATTTTTATATTTTTGTGTATCTGAGGTGAAGCTGTTGTATTCTTTGTACAAGGAGCACTGCTGCTTGAGATATAGGTTTTATCAGCTAGTTCAAGCGCAGATGCAAATTATGATTGTGTTTCGACTTCTATGTTAACAATAAATAAAAAAATAAGCTCGCTGAGTTTCTCGCCGGACCTCCTCAGCGGGTCGCGATCCCGATCCGGTGGTAGATTCAGCGCAGCACTGCTATTCCTAGGGCTAGTGTTAGCAATTTCTAATCACGTCATTATAGATCCTCCCGATCCATTAACGGTGTTTTTAGGTACCACAAGCACCGGTCACCGTCCTCGCCAAACCGGTCTATGGCGACGAAGGGCTCGACGAGCGAATTAACCCACAGACACAGCCCACTGAGTTTCTCGCTGGATCTTCTCAGTGGGTCGCGTTTCCGATCCGGTGGTAGATTTTTCGAAGCACAGCTCTTGCTAGGGCCAGTGTTAGCAACATTTCTGATTTGAGCCCCGTGAGCTCACCTACTTGTTAGAGTGAAACTGAATAGCCTCTCAAGGCTATCAGCATAGGTAGGGAAAAAAAAGAAGCAATTTCTCTCAGGTTGAGCCCGTGAGCTCACCTATCCGTCCGCGAAAAGCTGATATAGCTTAAGCTATCAGCGAATAAGTAACAAAAAAAACAGATAACAAAACGATCCTAGCACATCTAGATAGATTAAGAACTCTGTATCTATATAGTCACGCAAATTACATTAAAACAATTTACGTATTTGTGAGCATCAGAAAATTAGATATGGACTAAATATGGAACGCGTGAGTTTGTGCTATCAATGTAGTAATGGGATATCTTACCGATTTTAAAACCGCCATAAAATTTCAATGCGGATGATTTGAATTCAAATTATTACGTTAAAAATCTGTATGGGTTAGATACATTAGAGATTGTTTACTTGATTGACGCTAACAAAATTTTTAAAACACGAACTAGAGCGGCGAATAATTTACAAAAAAAATTTCATTAATACTTGATTGACGTCCAAACGTAAACTTTGATAACGGATGTCAAAAGTACAAGCAATAAAATATTTTAATCAATAAATCCTATACTTGAAAGTTTTTGATATGAACGTTATCTCGTTTCTGTGTTTTTTTGGTCATTCACGATCTCCGAAGCTCCCAGGCGGCCGCGAAAATAATTAGTAAAATGGCGCCTAAAATTCCTGTAGTGACGTTCAACAATGGAGAAACTATTCCCGTATTTGGATTAGGAACGTGGAAGGTAAGATATATATGTATATATTTTAAATTAACCGAATATAGCATTATTATTATAATTAGCCAAGACTCAGTTCGTGAATTATGGTGAACAGAGCTCAAGGCTATAATAAAAAATACTCTATATAAGTACTCTGCCAAGAGGAACCAACTATGATCATGTTGCTGATAGAGTATTATTTAGTTGTGAAATATAAAATCATATATGTAATAGTTCAAGTAGAAAATATATTTCCTTTAAAGAGTTAGGTATGTTACTATTTCGGTGAGCAAATCTGGCAGGCTTCAATATTTTCAGGATGTATCTAGATGTCCCGTCTTGCTCGTTTGCCTCTTAGTTGTTATAAAAAAAAAATGTGTTCACAAATGACTTCCACTATGATGGGATAGCATGGTAGTGGGATGGCAAGTATTTTCTTCGCTTTTCTGGAGTTTTAGAGTTTTAAAATTACTTTTCCGGTTTAATCACGCCTTTTTATTATAATTAAATTGTTTCCGACGAAAGAATACATTACAGTTTTGGTCACAGATGCCTGAGGTGTTATTCATTAACATTTAAAGATTATGCTAGATATGTGTAATAATTAATAGTGGTAGTGCACTGGCACTAAATATCCGACGGGATGAGTGGCTTGTCCGACCCGCAAAATTTAAGATTAGGGCAAATTACTAGCTCGCACGTGTCGGTGCTACAACTTTGGCTTTGGTTTCAAGTGAGAGAAAGTATTTATTTATTTTATTACCTAGATTGGTAGACGAGCGCATGGTCTATCTGGTGTTAAGTGATTATCGTAGATCATAAACGTTAACAACGTAAATTCTCCCACACACTTTAAGACACGAGTATTAGGTTCCAGTTTCACAGTGTAACGGCTGCCCCAATCTTTAAGCCGGAATGCATTAATGTTTCACGGCAAAAATAGGCAGGGCGGTGGTACCTACCCATGCGGGACAAATGACAAGAGGCTGACAAAGTCACGTTAATTATATTTTTTGCAAGCTTAATTTTTAATACACTCTACATTATTGCGCGGTGCTATTCTACGTAGCCACAGCGTCTTTATTCTTAGTTGTTGCGCTCTTGGCGGAATGGTTATGATTAATTGTTTTAATGTAATTTACTATTGAATGGGGCAGATTTGATGAATTTTAAGATCCCTTCTTCCCCACCATCTCCAGTTGCTCGAAGCTACTCTGCTCCACTCATTTAAAGAATCTCCCACTACAGGCTTGATGTGGTTCGCCTACTGCTTGGGAGACTTATCACGCGTTTGTGCCGTCTATCCTTTGCGCTAATTAGTCAATAAAAATAAATATATTTCAAAAACTTAAAAAAAACAAGCTTAAATAGCCAACTGAACTAACAATTCGGTTCAATAAATTTTATCCCGCTGATACTAGTTGGTATATTAGAGAAAAATTATAAAATGATTGTTTCATCATCGGTCCTTGATGCGTGATCAAACTTTTATGTTAATCGAACGCTTTGAAGTCCGTGAAAACAACGCTTAAAGATGCCGTTACGTACAAACAAACATAGGTACATACGTATCGACTTAATAAAATAGCGTTAATAAATAATAGGTATTATGCGGCTGTTTCCATTACACTTTTGTTGGCCTTGCGTTAGCCAATCAGATGTTGACAAATCAAGATTAGTTGATAGCTAAGTTGATACCGCTACGTTCGTATCTATAATTCTTTTTGTCAGTTTGACATAACACGAGTATTGCCATGTTAAATCTTTTTCCACTTTGATCACTTCTCGATTTTGTTCCTTGATTCTTCTGAATTTGTTGAAAAGGCGTTGCTTATTTGGATAATATATTAATATTTAGTATAATTTGAATATTTATTAGAAAAACTTGTGCTGTTTAAAAAAAAAATCCATTTATTTCCGAATTTAATTTTATAATGTATTTTAAATTTTAATATTTTATATTGTGATCTATTTTATTTTTTAGATATCTTATTTCTTTGGGTGCAACCGAATTTAATTACTTTCATTCATTTTATTTTATTTAAATGTATGGCATCAACGTTTTTATGTATTTGTTTTAAATGGTCGTTTTTTCTTCAAAATCAGTAAAATTATGGTAATAGTTAACTATTACCATAATTTTTAACTTATTAATTCTTAAAGTATTATCTATATCTCAAATATTTCTAATGCGATAGAATAAATAAAACTTCACAAACTTAGATGTATTACTGAATCTAAGCTGAAGATTGATTTGTGGTTGAAGACGATAGTTTCGATCGATTTGAAAGTTCGTAGATCCAGCAGTTTTAACACTGTGCAGCTTATGATTTGAACAAGAGCTCACAGTTGCAATAGATAAGATGACTATTTAACTGTGAATTTGATTTGAATGACTGTTTAAGTATCGCCTAAACTCTATCAACTGGAACCAATGCGTTCTTCCACAGTATGTTTCAGTTATTATATAACAAGCGACTAACAAGTTAGATTTCTACGTCAAATGTATGGCTTTTTTCTAATAACGCCAGGCAACATTAAAACATTTTCTGTTGTGTGTGTGGGTACTCTGTGTTTTTTAAATTAAAATTTCAATTGAATCTTTTTTGTAGCCGGTTATCTAAGTTTTAGAAATACTAAACTAATTTAAACTGTGAAAATGTCAAGTGTGCCTTTTGTTGAATTCAACAACGAATTGAAATGTCCGATATTAGGATTGGGAACCTGGAAGGTAAATTATTTATTTATTTACCTTTTGCCCAACGAAGGCAAAACGGCTTACGGCCCACTCGATGTTAAGCTTTTATCGTCGACGTCACTAACCCTATAAGCATTCTTTTCAAAGTTTATATAAAAAAGTCAATAGGTATGTCGTAATGTTGGGAAAATAATGAAAGCGGTATGTATGTAGCGGTTTTTATAATTACACGAATAAAGACTGAAAATATGCACCTTAGACATGCGGTTCGGTGATTAAAACACACTTCGGAGCAATAACACAGTGGTACAAATCATAGAGACGACTATTATAACATTTTTTCCATCTCTTATATTATACACACTAGTCTTTCTTGTGAAAGCAATGACCAATTAATAATGAGCTCTGAATAATTGAACGATGTTAATTAGGTGATGAAGAAGGAGGCTACATAAAGTCTCCTAAAAGCGTTATCTTCTTAATTTGAGTGGTAGACATAAACCTATGCCTGGTTTTCATAAAAAAAAAAGTGTTTGCCTTGACAAACGAGCTTATGATCCACCTGATGGTAAGTAGTTACTGTCATTGACATCAACAATGTCAGGGGCACAGGTGAGCAGCCGCCTACATTAGTAGAACAATGTTGTTCCTTCACCATAGAAATCAATCGTGAATATTTGTTAAGTACGTATTTCATTAGAAAAATTGGTACCCGCCTGCGGGATTCGAACACCGGTGCATCGCTCAACACAAATGCACCGGACGTCTTATCGTTTAGGGCACGACTTCATATAAAAGATTTGACATGCCACTGAGCTGGTTTCATCCTATGGATTTATTTTGATATTTAATAAGCTCATTGACATATAGAGATTTCAAAGTTGACAGCACAAACCTATCTTACAAATTTTACTATCTATTTCATGTAGTAACTGATAACACAAACAAACCAAATATGACTATAGATAAGAGCCATTTTAGTTAAATAAGATTTAAGTTTATTGCCCATCAAATTGATATGGAAGTTATCGTAGAACAGAAGATATCTGATATACACCTCAATCTTACTAATGTCATTTCCAAGATAAGTTTGCATAAATTTGCAAGCCTACAAATTCCAAACAATAGCATGTGGACCGTTGGTTAACCGAGCAATTACTTCACCCATTTGGTGGAAGATCGTCTCTTTGTCCATTACCTCTAAATTTTTTTGCCATTCACACAATAAAAACTGATCTGTGATATTATCTGTAATAGGTTTGAGATTAAAAATTGTTTTTTGGAAATTTATTGAAGATACACTTTCCTTGAAAATCACAAAATTTAGAATATTTAATTTAAAGAAACAATCAATCAAGATTTTTTATTTTTTTATTTCACAGATGGGTGGACGAGCTCACGGCTCACCTGATGTTAAGTGGTTACCAGAGCCCATAGACATTTACAACGTAAATACCACTACCTTGAGATATGAGTTCTAAGGTATCAGTATAGTTACAGTTGTCTCATCCGAGACATTCTCAAATCAAGAATAAACAGAATGCAGATTGATATAAATGCAAAAGACTGTTGATTTTTTTTTTTTTCTAGCAACCCATAATAGAGTAATCTTGTATGAAACGGTGAGCTCATCTGATGTTAAATGGTTACATACACATGAAGTTGAAGTACCTTATTTTATTAGCTGTAGTGGCTGATAGCCTTGAGAGGCTATATCAGCGTAACCTTAACTAGTAGGTGAGCTCACGGGGCTGAAACCTGACGACGCTGCTAACACGAACCCTAGCAAGAGCCGTGCTTTGCAGAATCTACCACCGGATCGGAAACGCGACCCACTGATAAGATCCGGCGAGAAACTCAGTGGGCTGTGTCTGAGGGTCAGAGCACAATACCGCTTTGCCGACACAGAGAATATTGACTCGTGGAGGCTCACAGCATTGTCTACAACAGTGGTGGGCAAAGTAGGACCCGCGGAATTATTTAATCCGGCCCGCCGAGACTCCATCCCTCCTAAATGTTCTAGTCAGCATTTTGGCGCGTAAAATAAAATCTGACGTTTATAATTATAATTGAAAATTTTCGAATTTTTAATGATAGCTCCAACTCGTCAGGTGTGTTTTGAGCTTTCATTATCTCATAATTAACTTGCCATCATTATAATTATCTCGGCAGTCTGTCACAGGTATTAGTTTATTTATTGGAATAAAAAAGCATTCTTTGTTTATTTATTTATTTATTTATTACACTTCATGTAAAATTTACATTGGCGGACTTAATGCCTAAGGCATTCTCTACCAGTCAACCAAAGGAAGTGCAGAGTGAATAGTGGTAGGTGCAATGAAATTTATATTAATTTACAAACACAAAAAAATAAAAGTATATACATACATATATACACAATCACATATACATACATACATACATACACAAATACATACATACATATAAAACTATACAGTATTAAGAGGAATATATTAATAAATTTCCTTAACAAATAACTTCATCTTAATAAGTTCATGACGATTCTTTTCAACTATCTATTACACGCCTCACGTCACACACCTAACCTTTTACTTTTACGCCTAATAAGGCGTAAAAGTAAAAGGTATTTTGTTTATTAAAAAGGTTTAATACATACAAAATGCATTTTTTCTATAATTCTAGCCCTCGTCTAGAATTCCTTAAACTTTGTGGCCCGCCGTTAAAAACGTTTGCCCACCACTGGTCTACAACAACTCAGCCGGAAATATATTTAAAAAAAAAATCACTTAAAATTATCTATAGTCACTGACCTCAAATTAAAATTTATCAATTATTGTATAAACACGCATTACCATATATTTTTTTATTGTCTTATAAATAAATACAGTTGATTAATGTTGAGTTGCTTGGCGTTTCGCGATCGCTTTGAACATCATGCCAGAGAGAGAGGACAATATATTGAGTTTTTATTTTTTTCCTGCTTATTCTAGTAATCTTGAGGGGTTAACTAAATTCACAGAACGAATAGGTGAGCTCACGGGGCTCAAACCTGACGACGTCGCTAACACGAACCGTAGCAAGAGCAGTGCTTCGCAGAATCTACCACCGGATCGGAAACGCGACCCACTGAGAAGATCCGGCGAGAAACTCAGTGGGCTGTGTCTATAAGCTAGCCAGCGCCTCAAACTCTTCGTTGTAGTCGGCGAGTTTGATAAGGACGGTGACCTGTGAATGGGAAACTAACAGTAAAATACGCGCCTATAGTAATTTCAAGGTTTTTTTTATAGCTCTTGTAGACAGACGAGCATACGGCCCACCTGATGGTGAGCGGTTACCGTCGCCCATGGACTTCAGCAATGTTAGGGGCAGAGTTAATACGCTGCCTACCTTTAAGTACCTACCGTAGGTAAAAAAAAATACTAAACAAATTTCCAACATTATTACGATACATGAGTTAATACGTTAATAGTGAACAAAAATAAATCAAATAAATTACTTAAAATTTACATAAAGGCAATAAATAAGACAAAGGATTTGTTTGTTGTTATCAATCTTTCGCAGGCAAATTTAAACATATATCGCACCTTTAGAATTGAAGTGGCATAACTCAAAAAAATTAAGAAAATGGTTTTATATTTTTAAGGGTTTATAAATTAATTTCTATAATAAGAAAAAAGTAAACAGTCTCTTTTGGTCTAGAAAAGTAACAAATACATTTTGCGTGTCTTTTGAATCATGCACCTTAAGCTTTAAGGCTTAAAGTATTAAAATCATTCAATTGCAAAATTTTGCAAATCTTCAATAACGTTTGAACGACTTATGAATTAATGTCTAGAAAAGTTTTCAAATCAATTTCCGTGTCTTTTAAATCATGCACCTTAAAGTTTAAATTAGACACTTTGAGGCTTAAAATATCCATATATTAATATGAGAAGCAAAAACTTTGTATCCCTTTTTACGAAAATTGCGCGTACGGAGGAGTATGAAATTTTCCACACTTATATAGAGTATAGAGAAGAAATGCACAATGCTAATATTTTTTTAAAATAATGCATAAAAGATACTATACATTAAATCAATAAAGAAAACATTACACACACTACATACAATGTATTTGACGCACACACGCATGCATACGATTTATTGTCAAACTTTTGTTCTTGACGTCTGTTGTCAAATTGAGAATAGATTAAATATTGTTTGTCTTTGTTAATATTTTTTATAGTGTAGTCTTGGCGAAATTTGTGATTATAGAGGTATAAAATACAATCATAATAGTGTACAAACTTACAATTCCACTTAATTATAGTCGAATTTCGACTACTGCGGGACCTCTAGTTAAAATTAAAACTGAAAAATTTCAATTCTTAAATTACGTTTTTGGCCCCATTTCCAAACAAATCCAAGAACTTTGGATTGATCCGCTTAAATTCTAAAGGTTGCGATAGTATGTTTGTCTCACTTTTAGTGTCGCTTTGTCGTTTCATTGAAACATTAATGGCAATAATTGTGTCTTTTAATACTGTATAGACTATTATATGTATGTATGTATGTATGTATGTGTATACTTTTTGTAACTTAATATAAATTTCATTGCACCTAACATTATCTACTCTGCACTACCTTTGGTTGACTGGTCGAGAATGCCTTAGGCATCAAGTCCGCCAATGTAAATTTTACATGAAGCGTAATAAATCTATTTTCTATCTATATATATATATATATAAATGAATTACTGTTCGTTAGTCTCGCTAAAACTCGAGAACGGCTGGACCGATTTGACTAATTTTGGTCTTGAATTATTCGTGGAAGTCCAGAGAAGGTTTAAAAGTTAGACAAATGAGTCGACTATTATCAAAGCCGGCAATCTGACTTTTGGACAATGATTGGTAAATCAGAAAAACGAATTATTGACTTTGTATTCCATTGGCAGTCACAAAACTCTTCGGAACGACATCTTAGATAAATAACAGGTTAACTATTAACCTTTATTTAATGCAGGTTTTGAACCGTATTCTTTGAAGGAGACGATTATATTCAAATCAATCTGTATTGACATATCAATAATTTTTTTTTGTCCAAATGCACAGATTGCCACCTTTGATAATAGACGACTCAAATATGAAAATGTTCGGAATTAAACAAAAAAAAATTCTTTGATGTGTATCGGACGGATTCCTTTTGTTTGTTTTAAGTTTATTTTATACAAAAGTTTAGGTCTTTTATTTATCGATTGAGGCACTACGAAGTCTGCCGGGTCAGCTAGTAAATAAATCAATAAATTATGGCAAAGGTGTTTTCATTCTGCTAATGCCTTGCGTTCCAGTCGAAGCCAGGCGAGGTGACGCAGGCAGTCAAGGATGCCATTGACATTGGCTACCGACACATCGACTGTGCCTATGTTTACGGAAACGAGAAGGAAGTCGGAGAAGCTATAACCAGCAAAATTAAGGAAGGAGTCGTAACGAGGTACTGTTTATTCAATCGAAGCCTTCATCATCATCATCATCATCATCAGCCACAGACTTCCACTGTTATTTTTTTTTTATTGCTTATATGGGTGGACGAGCTCACAGCCCACCTGGTGTTAAGTGGTAACTGGAGCCCATAGACATCTACAACGTAAATGCGCCACCCACCTTGAGTTATAAGTTCTAAAGTCTCGGTATAGTTACAACGGCTGTCCCACCCTTCAAACCGAAACGCATTACTGCTTCACGGTAGAAATAGGCAGGGTGCGGACCCGTGCGGACTCACAAGAGGTCCTACCACCTAAAAAAAAATTATATCTAAACAATATTAAAATACATTAATTACACTGACAGTGGAGATAAAAAGGCCGCGGCTCAGCTATGTGATAGGTGAAACTATCGCTGCTATTCTGCCGCTGCCTGTATAATTTTAATCAATAAACTAATCTAATCTATAAAATAATAAACTAAACTACTAAAACTAAAATAATATAAACTACTCTATAAAAAAACAAAATGTGTGCAATTCACACGTGGTAGAAGTGAAACCTTCCAAAATTAAAATACAAATTTTGTCATTAGTAAATAATTGTAAGGTAGCGCCCTCTGTGAATTGATATTTTAATTTCACGTATAATCCTAAATTAAAATTCACTACAAGATCTTTCATACACACGTTAGTATTAAAAAATCTCACAGATGGCGCTGTATTAAATAGCATGTATATTTCTGTCTCATTCATCCTACACATTTTTGTATTTGTGTCTCTTACCTGTCGTTTTTCCGTTGCATCCGGTTTGAAATCACAACGATTCTAAAGAAGTTTTCACTTCAAAAATCTAATAATAATAGTTCGCGAGTGCTCATGTAAGTTCTTATTCGATTCAGGGAAGATCTGTTCATAACTTCGAAACTGTGGAACACGTTTCATCGCCCGGACTTGGTGCGCGGTGCCCTGCAGGAGACCCTGGACAATCTGAACGTTCAGTACTTGGATCTGTACCTGATACACTGGCCCCAGGCCTACAAGGTGAGGGAGTGGTGAATGAGAAGACGAGGATCACTATCCATGCTTTGTGAGCCCACAATGGTACCAGTAGCCAATTTCATGAAAGGAAAGCCATCACACAGCTCTTTTCTATTGCTTAGATGGGTGGACGAGCTCACTGGTGTTAAGTGGTTACCGGAGCCCATAGACATCTACAACGCAAATTCCGCCACTCAGCTTGAGACATGAGTTCTAAGTTCGCACAGTTTTAAGTTTTTAGCAGTTTTAAAAGTGATGGAGACTTGGTTTTGTGAGCTTCGGTGAGCACTTGACACTAAGTGAGCGGTGAGATCAAATCAATCTAATCATTAAAAAATTGCCTATTTCGGTGGCGTGCGTTCCGGTCAAAAACAATACAAAATTGCATGGAAATAATTAGTGTTTTAGTGTCTGACACTTTAGGGTTTTGGGATAGATTAGTGACAAATGACACATAATAATCTCCGCAGGAAGACGGCTCTCTCTTCCCGACCGACCAATCAGGTAAAATCCAGTTCTCGGACGTCGATTACGTGGACACCTGGAAGGCTATGGAGCCGCTCGTCAAAGAGGGTCTGGTCAAGAGCATCGGAGTCTCCAACTTCAACTCGAAGCAGCTGGAGAGGTTGCTGCAGCACGCGACTGTCAAGCCGGTCGTCAATCAGGTAGACCGCTGCGGCACTTGGTTAATGTCAATACACTTCTTTGTAACTCATAGCACCCTGGTACTTTTGATTTTACTGTTTTACGTAAGTTGATGAGGTGAAGGCCTAGCCGATGTTAAGTCGGTGACGGCATCTACGTTATGACGTATGTGCGTTTGGTAACCACTTAAAATCAGGTGGGCCATCAGCAAAATCAACTCAAAATTCATTAAACCTATCTTGTACAAAGAGGTTCGTTCTAGTTCCTATATTAAACTTCCTCGCATGTCATAGTACCCTGGTACTTTTGAATGAGTTGAAGGTCTATCCGGTGATAAGTCGGTGACGATGAGTTGAAGGTCTATCCGGTGATAAGTCGGTGACGGCATCTACGTTGTGGCGTATGTGCATTTGGTAACCACTTAAAACCAGATGGGCCATCAGAAAAATCAACCCAAAATTCTTTAACCTGTCTTTTGTACAAAGAATTTCGTTTAAGCTAATAATATATCATACACTTCTTTACATGTCCTAGGATCCTGGTACTTTTGATTTTACTGTTTTACATAAGTTGATGAGTTAGAAGGTCTATCCGGTGTTAAGTCGATAACGGCATCCACGTTGTTACGTATTTGCATTTGGTAACCACTTAAAACCAGATGGGCTATCAGAAAAATCAACCCAAAATTCATTAAACCTATCTTGTACCAAGAGGTTCGTTCAAGTTTCTATATAGACTTCCTTACATGTCATAGTACTCTGGTACTTTTGAATGAGTTGAAAGTCTATCCTGTGATAAGTCGGTGACGGCATCCACGTTGTTACGTATTTGCATTTGGTAACCACTTAAAACCAGATGGGCTATCAGAAAAATCAACCCAAAATTCATTAAACCTATCTTGTACCAAGAGGTTCGTTCAAGTTATATATAGACTTCCTTACATGTCATAGTACCCTGGTACTTTTGAATGAGTTGAAGGTCTATCCTGTGATAAGTCGGTGACGGCATCTACGTTGTGGCGTATGTGCATTTGCTAACCACTTAAAACCAGATGGGCCATCAGAAAAATCAACCCAAAATTCATTAAACCTGTCTTTTGTACAAAGAGGTTCGTTTCAAGTTCCTATGTTACACTTCCTTACATGTCATAGTATCCTGGTACTTTTGTTTCTATTATTTCATGTTCAAGTTCATGGCCTATCTGGTGTTAAGTGGCTGCATAGTTTCAGGACGCTATTCACGTAACACCTATAGCTGTAGTGATCATTTAAAACTAAATGAGCTAGAGCTCATTTTAAAAAATAAATAAATGGTACGTATGCAACTTGGTATGTGACAGAAGTGAAACTTCTTTTGCGGTCTGTAGTATTAGTAGTTGTTTTCTTAATTTTTCATCCTTAAATCAAAATTACAACGAAATTTGCTACAGCGAAATTACTACATGAATTCCGAGACCCACCTTGAGACATGAGGTCGAATTTTCAGTTATATAAGTGACCCTATTACGGATCCTTCCGATCCATTAACGGTGCTTTTAGGTACCACAAGGACCCGGTCACCGTCCTCGTCGAACCCGTCGCTTGCGGCGAAGGGCTCGGCGAGCGAATTAACCCTCAGACACAGCCCATTGAGTTTCTCGCCGGATGTTCTCAGTGGGTCGCGTTTCCGATCCGGTGGTAGATTCTGCGAAGCACGGCTCTAGCTAGGGCCAGTGTTAGCAACACTTCCGGTTTGAGCCCCATGAGCTCACCTACACACGTTAGGGTGAACCTGAAATAGCCTCTCAAGGCTATCAGCTTAGGTAGGAAATAAAAAAACAAAATGTCTGCAATTCACACGTGGTAGAAGTGAAACCTTCCAAAATTAAAATACAATTATCCTAAACGTCTTAAGTATATGTAAAATTTTGTCATTAGTAAGGTAGCGCCCTCTGTGAATTGATATTTTAATTTCACGTATAATCCTAAATTAAAATTCACTACAAGAGCTTTCATAAACACGTTAGTATTAAAAAATCTCACAGATGGCGCTGTATTAAATAGTATGTATATTTCTGTCTCATTCTTTGCTGGCTTCATCCTACACATTTTTGTATTTGTGTCTCTTACCTGTCGTTTTTTCCGTTGCATCCGGTTTGAAATCACAACGATTCTAAAGAAGTTTTCACTTCAAAAAATAAATACAATTCGAACTCATGATTGGTGCCTAGCAGATATATGAAGGATGGTTTTACTTCTGAACAAAGCTATCCTAAGTTATACATACACCTCCTTATGTTTCATAGTACACTGGTACTTTTGTTTGTATTATTTTGCGTAAATTGACGAGCATACGGCTCATTTGAGTTAAAGTGGTTACTGGAGCTGACGTAGACCATTACTCGGACGCCACTTTGAGGCTTGAGGTCGAGACCTCATGAATTCTTCCTACCAGCATTAACATTGCCTTAGGATATCCGCGCCGCGTCACACAATCTAGGAACAAAATATCGAAGACGATTTATCCGTATATGAATTTCCAGGTGGAATGTCATCCTTACCTCAACCAGAAACGCCTCAAGGAGTTCTGTGAGGCTCGCGGCGTGAAGATCACAGCGTACTCTCCCCTCGGCTCGCCGGACAGACCCTGGGCCAAGCCCGACGACCCCCAGCTCATGGAGGACCCCAAACTGAAGGCCATCGCTGACAGACTCGGGAAGACTGTCGCCCAGGTCCTCATCAGGTAAGAGATGAAGAGGTGCCAATAGAAGAATCCATCAGTCGACACGCATTAATAATGAACCTTGACTTCTCTGTTCTCTTCTTCTTTTCGTTGTAACTATACTGAGACTTTAGAACTCACGTCTCAAGGTGGGCGGCGGCATTTACGTTGTTGATGTCCATGGGCTCCGAATATGTTAGAGGAAGTCTAAAAGTGGCACCTGTGACATAGAAGTTGAGAGCGCCTTTGAGATGGCATGGACATATGATGAGACGAAATGAAAATGAGGTTGATAAAAGAGATCGAACTATGAATGTGGAAGGCTTTAGAAGGAGAAGTAGACTTAAGAAGAAATGGATGGATTGCGTGAAAGGCGATATGTGTAAGAGGGGAGTGAGCGAAGAAATGGTATATGATAGAGGAGTAGGGAAGGAAAAAACATGTTGCGCCGACCCCAGGTGACTGGGAGAAGGGCAGGAGAATGATGATGGCGTCTATGGGCTCCGGTAACCATTTAACACCAGGGGGGCTGTGAGCTCGTCCACCCATCTATGCAATAAATAAATAAAAAATTCAGTTTACTGACGATAGTTGAACGTGACAACGTCATAAGAAAATACTGATGGAATGGTTTCATTTTTCAAAAGCAAAATTTTAATTTTATTTGTTTGATAGATATTTTGTATGGATATTGAGAAAGAGGTAAATGGAAATCACTATTGAATTGATCGTGACGCCTCAATTTCTCTCATGACATTTTCAATGTTCAAATTAGACTCGAATTGACTAGGGCGTTCCATGATCGCGTCTTTGTTGTCGTCAAATAATTGGAGAAATTTATTGCCAGTTTGGCCACGTGATCGTGGAACGCCTCAGAGCGAGGTAACGCCGCACGAGTCATGTTTTTTGAAGTTATACTTCTTTAGGCGCGTTATGAAAAATTGATGAGAGGGACAATTATACGATGCGCGCGCACCGTGACACAAAACTAACAGAATGAAGTTGCTCACTAAATCGCTCATTACCATACAACCGACGTAACTTGGCGAGTCTGAATATAGCCGCGGGTGAACTTTCGCGCATGTACACTTGTAAATTGTGTGTGTTACACTCGTAAAAAGTGTTATTAGCATTCATTTTTTAGTAATATAAATGACAAAATTATTATTTAATATAATTCATACTTAATATTATTAAATTATGAACGTTAAATATTTGTTATTAATTATTTAATATTAAAAAAAGAAACAAATTTAATAAAAATAAAGTATAACTACTTACGCGCGTACCTAAGTACACGCACCCTTTTTTTTCGTGCGTGCAGCCGGCTCCATCGAATTATAAGACGTTCTCACAAGTCAGGGAGCGGGCAGGGGCGAGAGGGTTTTTAAAAAGCATGTGAACGACACGGAGGATGGTTCTAGACTGACTTTATTGTTACAAATAATGCTTATATATACTCTTAAGCTAAACAATGGTGTGTTAGTAATGGAGCTTATGGTTTCCTAAAACAATGGATGGTTCATGTGACGTTGTTTATGGAGGTCCTGTAGGTTACGCCGACATAACTCAGGTCAATATTTTTTTTTTAATACAGATACCAGATCGACAGCGGGAACATCGTGATCCCGAAGTCCGTGACGAGGAGTCGGATCGCGAGCAACTTTGACGTGCTCGACTTCAAGCTCTCCCGGGAGGACGTCGCCCTCATCGACTCGTTCGACTGCGGCGGTCGGCTGGTGCCCATGACAGCGTAAGTGGGGTTTGATTAGTGCGCGCGGGTAGGCGCAATAATAATAACTAGTGGTCTCCCAATAGTCGAGATTCGACTATAATTAATTGAAACTATAAGTTTGAATATTATTATGATTCTATAGTCAAAGACTATTTATTATACTTCTGTAATCACAGATTTCGTCAATACTACAACTATAGACAAATAATATTAAAGATATTAATATTAACCTATTTTCAATTTGATCACAGACTTTAAACAATTAACAAAAGCTTGACAATAAACAAAGAGATATGTGGGATGGTACGGCGAAATCTAGTGGATATTTAGTTTAACAACAAACACTTTAATTTTTCCAAAAAAAAAAATATTCATCACATCGTTATGTCAATTTAAGACTGTGTTTTACGTTTTTTTATGTTAAATTAAAATTAGTGTGCCAGTATGAATTGGCCAATAAGTACCGATCTTTCGATTTATATGTGTCCTGTCAAATACAGCGTAGCGTGTTTAATGTTTTTTATACTTATTTATTTAATGTATTTTTTAAGCGTAATTTTTAAAATAATATTAGCTATCAGCACTCCTTCTCTATATTCTGTATAAGTGTGGGAATTTTCATACTCCTCCGTCCGCGCAATTTTCGTAAAAAGGGATACAAAGTTTTTGTTTCACCATAACTTCACAACTTCATATTAGCATTTCCTCAAAAAAATAATCTTCCTCGTTTGTTGAATTTTAACCTTGATAATATCAGGTAAACGGTTATAAATTTTAATGGCCATTTTTTTTATAGCTTATATGGGTGGACGAACTCACAGCCCACCTAGTGTTAGTGGTTACTGGAGGTTACTTATCCACTTTAAGATATTTTGATGTCGTCGCGGCCTAAAGGATAAGACGTCCGGTGCATTCGTATGTAGCGATGCACCGGTGTTCGAATCCCGCAGGCGGGTACCAATTTTTCTAATGAAATACGTACTTGACAAATGTTCACGATTGACTTCCACGGTGAAGGAATAACATCGTGTAATAAAAATCAAACCCGCATAATTATAATTCGCGTAATTACTGGTGGTAGGACCTCTTGTGAGTCCGCACGGGTAGGTACCACCACCCCGCCTATTTCTGCCGTGAAGCAGTAATGCGTTTCGGTTCGAAGGGCGGGGTAGCCGTTGTGACTATACTGAGACCTTAGAACTTATATCTCAAGGTGGGTGGCGCATTTACGTTGTAGATGTCTATGGGCTCCAGTAACCACTTAACATCAGGTGGGCTGTGAGCTCGTCCATCCATCTAAGCAATAAAAAAAATTACAGCCCACCTGGTGTTAAGTGGTTACTGGAGCCCATAGACATCTACAATGTAAATGCGCCACCCACCTTGAGATATAAGTTCTAAAGTCTCAGTATAGTTACAGCGGCTACCCCACCCTTCAAACCGAAACGCATTACTGCTTCACGGCAGAAATAGGCGGGGTGGTGGTACCTACCCGTGCGGACTCACAAGAGGTCCTACCACCAGTGTACAAGATTTTAAGTAAAATTTAATTTATTATTTTTATTTTATTTTATTTATATATTTAATTAAATTTTTAATTTTAAGTAAAATTAAAAAAAAAATTTAGTCTTGTGTCTTCCTTCTCTATATTCTCTATAAGTTTGTGATATTTCATGCTCTTCCGTCCGCGCAATTTTCATAAAAAGGGTATAACTTCATCACTTCATTATCATAACATTTCCTCTAAAAAAATTTTACATCATTTTTGAAATGTCGATTCCTTTTACCCCTAAAAATATCAGTTAAACGCTTATAAATTTTAATAGCCATTTTTTTTTTATAGCTTAGACGACTATAGACTAATAATAGACTAAAAATAGAAAGACTATAGACTTTTATATGCTTAGATGGGTGGACGAACTCGCAGCCCGCCTGGTGTTAAATGGTTACCGGAGCCCATAGACATCTACGACGTAAATGCGCCAACCACCTCGAGATATAAGTTCTAAGGTCTCAAGTATAGCCATACGACATAAACATTTTTATATATGCTCAATCGGATAACGTTTCCGTAATGCTTTTTCGTTACGTGACTCAAGTCGTTTCAATACAAGTTCATTTTTTTTTATTTTCCAGTTCCCTCGGGCACAAGCATCACCCGTTCGAAAATGAAGAATTTTAATTGAAACATTCGTAATAATGTTGAATATTTGTAATTTTAGATGCGATTAACGAACGAATTTACGTTAAATAAAGACATTTTTGATGATTGGTGTTTAATTTTTATGCTGCGGCCTAAGTTTGTGTGGTGATGTGAGATGTGAGAGCGAACCTCACAAACGCTCAATGAATTCCAACAACTAAGAAAAGCAGCAAGGAATATTCGGAAGTGAAGAGTTTATTGTCAAGTATCATATGACATGTCCTTCTTCAAACGAGGCTTGTGGACAGTATTAAGCGGTAGGCAGCGGCTTGGCTCTGTCTCTGGCATTGCTGAAGTTCATGGGCGACGGTAGCCACTCACCATCAGGTGGGCCGTGCGCTCGTCTGCCTACAAGGGCAATAAAAAAAATAAAAACTTCAGAGGTGTCAAGGGACACCCGGATGGAACGAAGTTCCTTTCGATTAATTAGTGAAGGAATTGTAATTTTTTTTTAAAGATATAATAATAAATTACGGCATTATGAAGAAGAAAAAGACAATACTATGAACTAAATTACTATTGTTGAAACGCTATCTCGAGAATCTGTACTCATTACGCGGACCAATCGGATACGAGCAATGTCACGCGATAAGCGCCTACATGTTGATTGGTCAGAATGACGGATCTAAAGTGTCGTGACAACTTTTCGTAAGAATTTTTTCCGTGTAGCTCCCTTTCACAACGCGCGATAAGGAACTTCGTTCCGATTATAATAATGTTACGCGCTGGGGTTCGGGATAAATAAAATTCCACCGAAGTGTAAACTAACACTTTATTAGCACTTAGAACACAAAACACTTCCCAAACACTAAAATTCTCAATTCGCTTGTTCCGCTTCGCTTCAGGTGATCCGTTCGCTGTTTCGCTTCGAGTAGTTCCGATCACTGACGGCGTGCCATCTCTACAACGCTTTATAGTCGATACCACATCCCTAGAATTATCGAGAATATTCCACACATGTCGAGTATTATGTTTCCGCTATCTGACAATAGATGGCGTTGTACTTCTCTAGTATTCTAAGTGGTACTAGATCATTCGATATTCGTTCGACTATTCGGCGATAGACGGCGCAACTCTTACCGGCGTAACAATAAGGAACAAGTCGCACTAGGTCATGTCGCAATGGCCCCAATTTAAGGGGTCCCTGTGCCGGTGACTGATATACATACTTAAATAAGTTTAAAAATATACATAGATAGATTTCCTGATGGTAGGACGTGTTGCGAGTCCGCACGGGTAGGTACCACCGCCCCACCTATTTCTGCCGTGAAGCAGTAATGCGTTTCGGTTTGAAGGGTGGGGCAACCGTTGTACTGTAAAAACTAAGACCTTAGAATTCGTATCTCAAGGTGGGTGGCGGCATTTATGTTGTATATGTCTATGGGCTCCGGTGACCACTTAACACCAGGAGGGCCGTGGGCTCGTCCACCCATCTATGCAATGAAGAAATATATGTGGCAGTCAGAGTTCTATTTTATTCTATTCTATTAGCCCACATACATCCACTACTGGACAAATCAAGAAAAAAGTATTTGAAAGAGTCAATACTAATAAATAAATAAAAAAAAACAATAAAACACCCACAAATTACTCGTAAAAATATTTAATAATACTATTTATTATTACACCGATTATGTCTACAAGATTACAAAATATAATTAAATAAAAAAAAAAACAAAATTAATTTTATTTATTGCCATGTTAACTGTCATGTCTGGCAGCCTAGTGTTGACGTGACTTCAAATCATTAAATTATTGTCTCTAATCTATTTATATACAATTCTTCTGTCCGTGTATTCGATGACAATTAGAAACGGCTGGAATAATTTTAGAGAGAAATCAGGAGCGCTATCTTGTATAGGGGACAAGTTGAAAAAGTGTCCTTCTGTAACCACCGAGCTATTGTTGAAAGACTCACCGACATAGCGCTAGTGTAGTAAGTGGAAATTATATAAATATAGCAGTTTAGTTTAAAAAAACTACGCTTTTAATATGCTTTTATAGAAAATCCAATTAAAAAATCGAAAACAAATTAGAAATAAAAATAGTGTAAGAAAAAAAATTTTATTGTAAAAAAGCGTGGGGTGCATGGTATCAGTAGTGATAAATATTTTATGAACAAATATGAGTAGAAGTTATTTTGATAATATCCTGAAAAGCACCCCACGCTTCTTTTACAATTTTTTTTTTTCTTACACTATTTTTAACTCAAATGTATTAAAATTTATTTTCTATTTTTTATTTACATTTTCTATAAAAGCGTATTTTGTTGTTGTAATTTTTTAATTGAATTTCAACTTTTTTCTTTTATTTTTTAAATATTGAATTGTCATCGCTCCTTAATAAGTATACCAAATTTCGAGTTAGTCCGACGTTTTGAAGGGGGTCAAAATCATGTTCAAAGATTCCGTTACAAACATACATGCATACATACATACGTCTGAAGCTAATAAAAGCGTATTAAAAAAAAGCTTCTGTAACTTGTGTAGTTAAAAAAACATGCCGTATTTAAAATCACAACTATTTATATCTATTACTATTTAAACGTAGTAAGTATTTATTTCCTTCTTAATTCAATATCCTAATAGTTGTTGGCGCTGTTTTTAAAATCTCTCCTCTTGCTACAGTGGCGCCACCTTCATTGGCTCTCATTCTTTTTTTTTTTTTTTTTTTTTTTTTTTTTATTGCCTTTGTAGGCAGACGGGCATACGGCCTACCTGATGGTGAGTGGTTGCCGTCGCCCATGGACTTCAGCAATGCCAGGGGCAGAGCCAAGCCGCTGCCTACCGCTTAATACTCTCCACAAGCCTCGTTTGAAGAAGGACATGTCATAGCAAAAATTTATGACATGTCATAAAAAAAATTCAGCAAACACTTTTTAATACACTGAGTCAGTACTCTTTATTTCTACCCTGAAGCTTACTCCGGTCGTATGATTTACATTTGATACTGGACCCAACAGGTGGCGCTGGGTTGAAATGACCACATAACGAGATCTACCGGTCAGGTCGACACTCTATATTTTACCATACCACTATACACCATCAAACATCCATTCAAAAAGGTTATTACAAAAACGAAACTACCCGCGTCCTATCACTGGCCACGACACATAGACATGGCAGCTAACACGTCAGTTTTTCATTAATAAATTAAATAAATCACAACGCTCTCTTTACATATACACATATATATATAAAAAACAAACTTAGTTCCTGATCACTGATCATCACAATATCAATGGGGACCGGTGACTTCTCGCGCGAACCAAACATTGATGGACTCTTCGTTTGACTGGATTCTCGTAGCGTGACGTCATTTGGGGCCAAGATGAAGGAGGAATGTATTATCTGTGTGGCGTCCTAAGATAACCCCCCCTTCCCTCTACCCGGGTTGTCGGAAGCGACTAAGGGATCCAGCGGAGAATGGACAGCAGCATTCTCTGAGTATTATTTATTGCGATCGACCATCCGCGTTTAGTAGTGGCGGTAAGTTATTCCGCACGTTTCAGTTAAAAAGGCGACGAAATTCGCATTAGAACGTCAGTGGACTCCAGTAACACACTTAACAACAAGCGGGCCGTGCGCTCGTTCAACTATCTGCATAATAATAATAATAATAAATTCACTAACGCTTACCCACTTATGACGTCATACGGTGTTATTA
Organism: Bombyx mori; assembly: GCF_030269925.1. Taxonomy (NCBI): domain Eukaryota; kingdom Metazoa; phylum Arthropoda; class Insecta; order Lepidoptera; family Bombycidae; genus Bombyx; species Bombyx mori. The sequence continues at coordinate 18,192,906 of NC_085130.1, forward strand.
AAAACAAAAACACTTTTTTTATTTGACCTTTTTAAACTATAAATCACTTGATGTGTTACAAAAGAATTTGAATTTAATTCATCATCATTATTCGCCTATAGCGATTCACGAATTTAATTAATAATTACTGGTATATGTATTACTGGAAGAGAATGCCCATGGCATTAAGTCCGCCTGTGTACAAGTTTTGTTTTGTGCATAAAGTATAAATAAATAAATAAATGTGTTGTATTTAAATTGACATCCATTCATTTGTGAAGTAAGCTACAGCAAAAGCGACTTAATCGTATTACCGTTAATAAATAAATAAATAATTAATTAAAATAACTTTTACGATTTTATTCTCGTGAATAAATTTTCAACGTAACGAACACTCCACAGTTTTCGTGTCCGCCGATGACCGAGATGTTTTGACTACCTTCAAATAAAAAAATCATAAAAAATTGTTCGCGTGGAAGAAGTTAAACTTCTTTTGCGGTATGTAGTGTGTATTGTGGTTTTCTTCATTTGTCATCCTTGAATCAAATTTCTCTTGTAATAGAGAAAGCTATGCATGAGAGAAACGACCTCTTCACCAATTATTTTAAATTATATTTAGAAAAATAAACCTTTTTTTAAAAATATTTCATTACAAATAGAATATAAGCTAATATGTCACTGTCATCTACAAGAGCAATGGGAAGCTAATAACGAGCCCTCTAGTGGCCGACGCCCGTAAACAGAATGCGTATGAGAGAGACAACCAACACGCTCTCTCCCTCTCCACGGTCGAGTGGTTCGCGAGACGCTCTGTCTGTTCTCTCACTCTCGCTTGTCCTAAATTGTATCTTTTCTCTCTAGCCGTAACGAATCTGTCACGAGTAAAATTTTACCCTTATTGCGCTTAAAGAAGTTTCACTTCAAAAAAAGGTGCATTTAAAAAAAAGTAATTATAAATATGTATTGTAACTATACTGAGACTTTAGAACTTGTCTCTCAAGGTGGGTCGCGCATTTCCTTGCGTCGTAGATGTCTGTGGACTCCAGTAACCACTTAACACCAGGTGAGCTGTGAGCTCGTCCACCCATCTAAGCAACAAAAAAAAAAAAATTATTATTTTAAAAAAAAAAAATTAAAAAAAAAAGCTTACGGCCCACCTGAGGGCGGTGGTTATCGTCGCCCATGGACTTCAGCAATGCCTGGGGCAGAGCCAAGCCGCTGCCTACCGAATTGCCTATTTTCTTTTATTTTCTATTCATTCATGAATTATTATCTGATAAATAGATAAATAAAGAAATTATTATTATTATAACATTTATGCAAATTATGTAATTTTTCAGGAGTAAACACGTTTGAAAATTCAACATTCTTAAATTACAATTATATAAATTCATCTCCACTAAAGAAATAAATTGATAATACTATATTATCAAACTACAACTTTAAACTTCATGAGTAAAAGCAAAAACATTTCACTAATAACTAACTGCATATTAAAAAACCTATTTTCTCATACAAACTTAGCTCAATTTTAACAAAAACTATATAAGAGACATTATAATGCCATATAGTGTTATATATTGGGAGACCGCTTCCAAAAACGAGGACAGAGGATTTTTATTTTATTGCTTGGACGAACTCACAGCCCACCTGGTGTTAAGCGGTTACCGCAGCCCATAGACATCTACAACGTAAATGCGCCACCCACCTTGAGATATGAGTTCTAAGGTCTCAGTATAGTTACAACAGCCACCCCATCCTTCAAACCGAAACGCGTTACTGCTTCACGGCAGAAATATGCAGGGCGGTGGTACCTACCCGCGCGGACTCACAAGAGGTCCTACCACCAGTAAAAACTAGTAGTACTAATGATAGTTATTTAGACAAATGTTGTAAATAAGTATTTGTGTGATCGCGCGAGTCCGGGCGTTCGTTGACCCGAGGATCAGCTGTTTTTAATTTTGTGTTTCATTGCTGATTTTTGAAGTGAAACTTCTTTAGGCGCATGAGGGTAAAATTTTTACAGAACGTCACGCAGGTATGCAACGGAAGTGACATCAAGCTACTATTGAAATTAAGTACTAGTCAAATGTCAGTAGTAGTAGTTGTTGTATTTTTCCAACTGGAAACGCAAATGTATCATACCATACAGCCTAATATTTTATAATTTTTTTGTGAAAAATGTTAATAGGGATTGAAATGAAATGAAAAGAATTTGGAACATTAATCAAATAGCATGAAATTAAATTAGTCAATTCAATTGGCAAAATATTAGTCATTTACAATTTAGAAATCTAAACATAATGTCAACACTGATGTTTGAGATTGACATTTGACAGACTTTTGGCGGGAACATATCTTCCTTTTTCCCTTCCTCTAAGTCTCGGAAATCTAAAGTTTTAGATTTGTATAAATATAAGCAAGACTTATAAATTAGTTCGCCAAAAAAGTTTCACTTCTGACATGTGTACTTTGTACGCACGCACTTTTTTTTTATTAGTAAAGTAATGTATTTTTTATGAAACTATCGTTTTTATTTACCTGTACTAATGCGATGGAGCGTAAATAATGCTAATAAAACGTTTTAAAGATGTTTTTTTTTAAATCATCATCGATTTTTTTCATCCCATCATCAAAGGTGTCATTAGTACTATCATCTGTCTTCGTTTTCAGAAGCGATCTCCTAACACCCTGTATATTATATATCGACGCTTGAAAGGCAAACGTGACTAAGCGACAATAACTGCTTTGTACATAAATGATAGGCAATAACAGTATTCGATGCGCAAAAAAAATTTATTTCTAGGTCTATTAAAATCATTTCAATCCTACAGCTTCAGATTCGTTGAAATATAATTTTTTTCAGGTATTTCAACTTTAAATTAGTCTACTGTAAAGTTCACGCATTGTCGCTCAGTCACGTTTGCCTTTCAAGCGTCGATATATAGTATCATAGCACCGTATGTGCGAATTATGTCGCCATTACAGAATTCGGATACGCGCTATAACCAAACTCGAACCCACGGCTCCGCGCACACGAGCCCCACCCCAAACGATCAGCACATCAAAACACCTTCACTCGAAGCCCGCACGAGAACAGTTCATTCGAAGGATCCCCTATGTCGATCCCCGGGGGGACCCAACACCGCAACCGTCCCCCCCCACATCCACTATTCCACTTTTAACCTCTTACTGAACTCCTCTTGCTGGAGCTCCCTCCACTCCTTCTTCGCTTTCGTTCTCTTTAACTGTCCGTCCCTAGAAGAACATACCAAAAAAAAATGTATCAACATTAATGAGACTAATAAGCTACGGCCAAATATATAAATAAACATTTTTTTTTTATTGCTTAGATGGGTGGACGAGCTCACGGCCCACCTGATATTAAGTGGGTACCGGAGCCCATAGACATCTACAACGTAAATGCAGCCACCCACCTTGAGACATGAGTTCTAAGGTCTCAGTATAGTCACAACGGCTGCCCCGCCCTTCAAGCCGGTGGTACCTACCCGTCCGGACTCACAAGAGGTCCCTATTTTGTCTTTATTTCATCTAGTTATAATTACCCTCGTCCGCTAGATGGCGTTACCAGTCTCGCAGAATCCCGCCATAGCTATGTTATGACGTTTCAAAGGATGCATCGTTCCAACGATTTTTTTTTATTGCCTTTGTAGGCAGACGAGCGTACGGCCCACCTGATGGTAAGTGGTTACCGTCGCCCATGGACTACAGCAATGCCAGAAGCAGAGCTAGCCGCTGCCTACTGCTTAATACTCTCCACAAGCCTCGTTTGAGGAAAGGACATGTCATAGCGTTCGGGAAACACCGTGGAGGGGAGCTCATTCCATAGCCGGATGGTACGTGGCAAAAAAGACCTCTGGAAACGCACTGTGGATGACCGCAGTGGCTCCAGGTAGTATGGATGAACTCTACTCCAGTTTGGCGTTGGGGCTAATAGACTCACCATTGCAGGTCGATGAGGCCGCCCTGCCTGGCGATCACCGACTTGACCCGGTTCGCGAAGTCGACCGCGGTCTCGTCCGGGCGCCGGGACATCGCCGGCAGGTACCACACGTCGCAGACTATCGCCCACGAGCTCATCATGTTCAGCAGGTAGTGGAGCATCCCGTAACGAGAGCTGTTCCAGAATGCGTCCCCGAAACGAGGGTCGTACCTGGAGGGGCGGAATCGCGGTGTGAAGTTATCCGGTACTGATAAATATGTGTTTTTCGAAGTGAAACTTCTTTAGAATCGTTGTGATGTGATTTCAAACTCGATGAAACGAAAAAAAATGAAACGTGAAGTTCATTCATCAATTCACAGAGGGCGCCACCTCATACTATAAAAGATGATTTACAATTATTCCTATTTAGTTTGTTATCAACAGATGTCGCTGCACGTAAATTCAACAATTCCTGAATCGTGCTGACGAGACGTTACACATTTATTTTCTATTTTTTAGTTGGATTTTCTATAAAGGCGTATTTTGTTGGTTTTTTAAAACTATTATTAATTTTTCATTTTTTAGTTGAATTTCATTTTTTTCAATTTTGTTTTTTTTATTATTGAATTGTCATCGGTCCTTAATAATAAGTATACCAAATTTCGAGTTAATCCGACGTTTTGAAGGGGGTCATAATCATGTTCAAAGATCTCGTTACATACTAACATACATACGTCTGAAGCTAATGAAAGCGTATTAAAAATCACTACATAGTATAAAACAAAGTCGCTTTCTCTGCCCCTATATCTGTCTGTCCCTATGTATGCTTAAATCTTTAAAACTACGCAACGGATTTTGATGCGGTTTTTTTTAATAGATAGAGTGATTGAAGAGGAAGGTTTATATGTATAATAACATCCGTTAAATAGTGGAGAAATCAATAATAAATTACAGTTTCCGAGGCGAAGTGAGGGCGGGTCGCTAGTAGTATATATTAGTATAAGCCCATTGCTTGGAGCGGATATCCTTCGAGAACGGTCGACTGTAGTGACTCATACGTGAAGCTCGCAGACCTAATTAAGCTCAAATCACTTGATTTTTTTTCCTACCTAAGCTGATAGCCCTGAGAGGCTATATCAGCGTCGCCTTAACTAGTAGGTGAGCTCGCGGGGCTCAAACCTGACGACGTTGCTAACACGAACTCTAGCAAGAGCCCTGCTTCGCAGAATCTACCACCGGATCGGAAACGCGACCCACTGAAAAGATCCGGCGAAAAACTCAGTGGGCTGTGTCTGAGGGTGAACTCACTTGATTGCCACTGGGTAGACAGTGCCGCCGACTTCGAAGCTGCCCTTCTTGAACTGCATCACCGACGTGTTATTTATGCAGGTGCCTTCGGGAAATATCAGTATAGGAGGATTGTCGGCAACCGATATGTGTTCTTTTAGTCTGAGAGCAAAAAAACAAAACAAATCATTTGGATCAGGCTTTTTTTTTATTGCTTAGTTGGGTGGACGAGCTCAGAGCCCACCTGGTTGTTAAGTGGTTACAGTAGCCCATAGACATCTACAACGTAAATGCGCTACCCACCTTGAGATATAAGTTCTAAGGTCTCAGTGTAGTTACAACGGCTGCCCCACCCTTCAAACCGAAACGCATTACTGCTTCACGGCAGAAATAGGCAGAGTGGTGGTACCTACCCGTGCGGACTCACACCACCAGTAAAAGTTCTGGTGTAAAGTTGGGGTTCTCAAGTTACGACAATACCGCTTTCTTTGAAGTCGATATATTGAACACCCAGACAAAGATTAAGCTGGTGGAGGTTTTTGCCATATCACCCTGCTGTGAAGTAGTAATGCGTTTCGGTTCGAAGGGTGGGGTAGCCGTTGTAACTATACTGAGACGTTAGAACTTATATCTCAAGGTGGGTGGCGCATTTACGTTGTAGATGTCTACAAGCTCCGATAACCACTTAAAACCAGGTAGTCTGTGAGCTCGTCCATCCACCTAAGCAATAAAAACAAAAAAGAGTCTTGAGCTATGGTTATTATGGTCGAAATCCGTTCGAACCCGTCACAAACATTAGGACACTGCTCATTACGATTTCAAACTCACCTCCTCGCGACGGCGTGCCTGTCTTTAACCTCCGACCTCTCGAACCAAATGTGAGGGGACGCCCTCGCGAGAGCCCTCTGTAGGAGACCGAGGAATCCTCCGTGCCTCTGTCCAATCTACACACAAATATGTATATGTGAAGAAAAACCTTTTTTATGTAATTTTTATGTAAAACCTTTGAAACAATTTAGTTTAAAAAAAAATTTTTTTCTTATTTGTATAGATTGATTGAACTCTGTCATTGAGAAAAAAAAAGAGGACTTAATTCAATCATACTGTGTAAAATAATAATTTGTGGAAAATAAAAGTTTTACATTTTGTTTTCTCTTAATATTTGTACAAAAAACGCAATTTTTCCTCATTGCATCATTTCTTTACATATACTTAGTCTGGCCGTAAATACTGTTACAATTAAAAATAAACAAAATATTACATTTGAATTTGGAATCTGTCATTTTTATATGATTGCCCATTGAGTTTTCTCATTTTGGCGCCAACACATTGTACAATATTTTGCGATATTAAAATGGAGTGGGGTGATAAAGAGAACCGAATCGCTGTGATTGCATTACAAAAAGTACGTATGGAGCCAAATGCAATTTTTAAAACTCTCCATACGCTTGATATTAGTTAAATGTTTGTGTACCGGGCTATTAATAGGTGCAATGAGACCTCCTCTGTTTGTGACAGAAAAAGATCTGGCCGTCCACGTAGTGGTCGTACGAAAAAGGTGATAAAAGCAGTAAGGGAAATAATTCGGAGAAAACCTGTCCGAAAGCAAAAGATTTTATCTCGGGGGATGAAGATAGCACCTAGAACCAGGTCGCGTATTTTAAAAGATGACTTAGGACTTGCAGCCTATAAGAGACGTACTGGTCATTTCTTAACTGATAATTTAAAAGAGAATAGGGTGGTAAAATCGAAACAACTACTGAAGCGGTACGCAAATGGAGGTCATAGAAAAATTATGTTTACGGATGAGAATTTTTTTACAATTGAGCAATTTTTAACAAACAAAATGATCGTATTTATGCTCAAAGCTCTAAGGAAGCTTCCCAATTAGTCGACAGAGTGCAACGTGGGCACTATCCGACTTCAGTGATGGTTTGGTGGGGATTAGCTATGAAGGAGTGACTGAGCCATACTTTTGTGAAAAAGGTATCAAAACATCGGCAAAAGTGTATCAAGATACCATTCTTCAGAAGGTATTGAAGCCCCTTAACAACACCACGTTCAATAGCCTATAAGAGACGTGCTGGTCATTTCTTAACTGATAATTTAAAAGAGAATAGGGTGGTAAAATCGAAACAACTACTGAAGCGGTACGCACAGGGAGGTCATAGAAAAATTTTTATATCATAAAAAGCGAAATCAGTTAAAAATCGATAATGAATCGAATTTATTTCGTTCAATAATAAATAGACTTAAAAAAAAAAACTATACCAAATATTTACAAACGTTTACCCATAATTAAAACGCAAACAGACAAACAGACATTAATAATAAAATTATGAACCTCCCTTATTTGTATGTACACATCATGAAACTGAATATCTCGTAAAATTAAAACCAAAAAGTCATCATCCAATTGTAATGTTTATTGTTGTACAGTTACTGTCGGTTATGGTTGATGTTAAGTGGTCACCGAAACCTGAAGGTGACGTAACTTAAATTTTATTTTAGCGACGACCATTTCCGGCGTTAACTTTTATTTATTTAAACCAGTCTTTCCCAAAGTGGGCGATTACGCCTCCTTGTGGGCGTTGCAGGCCTAAAGGGGGGCGGTAAGAGACCCAGAAAAATAATGAGGGCATTGTCTAGAGGCTTGGGAGGCGATTTGTAATGTCATTTAGGAGAACTCTTACTCTTAACTGAGCTCTTGCTATAGTGGTTTTTCAGTAGATGAAAAATAGGGGGCGATAAAAATGAATTTATTCTCCTCAAAGTGGGCAGTCGACAAAATAAGTTTGGGAACCCCTGATTTAAAACGATTATACAGATAAGAACATCCAAAGATAAGTATAAGATTACAGGACTTTTTTTTTGATGTGACAACGTCTCATGAATCGATGATCACCGGCTGCGCGAACGAATAATTGTAAATAGACATGCTTTAACAAAAACCGACTGCAAATAGAAAAAAAAAAGATATTCCAAAACAAATTAATATACACTAAAAACAATAATCATCGAAATCGGTTGGCGTGTTATTGAGTTATTCATTTATTTGTCGCGCACGTACTTAATGCAAATTTAAGACTTAAATGGTTGTCTCATGGATAACATTATCAGAACTGGGCTAAATTGAAACGGGACCACACGAGAAGCGTCAGCTTTCTAATAAAAAAAGAATCATCAAAATCGATTCACTCAGTCAAAAGTTATGAGCTGACAAACATTAAAAAAAAAACATACAGTCGAATTGAGAACCTCCTCCTTGTTGAAGTCGGTTAAAAAGTGTCACGTTTCGCCTAAGCGTGATCGTGCGAGGGAGAGCGCGGAACAAGCGATAGAGAGGCACGATCGTCCCAAGCGTTGGCTTGTGACACGTTTATCTCTCTTCTAGCGTGACGTCAGAGCTATCGTCCGTAAACCAACTTTACAGACAACCAATCATATTTTTTTTCATAATAAAAACGACCTTTTGGCTCTAATTTTCGAGAATTCAGTGTTCGATCGATTATCAAAAACGTATTTGGCAAAACGACATGCATTGTATATTTAAACAATATTACGACAGGTCATATACATAAATATTTATACATACCTCGTGTAGTTTAATCAATAATGTGATTAAAAATCAAATAAATAACATCTTATTTCACTATTTTACACAAAATACATCGATACGCATCGTTTACAAACAGATATCAGAACATGCGTTTGAATATATGTAATTCGCTAATACACTTGGCAACAAAAAAACATCATATCACATTCATAAATGTTAATATTAATCGTCATATTTTAATTAACCTCTTCAAAGACATTTGTTATATTATGCATAATTTTGTTTTTTAATTATTTATTGACTCATTTATTTGTTTCGCAATATAAAATGAACAAATTTAATTAAAAAATATGTATTTATTGTGTACATTAAAAATTCGTCATTGAAGAGGTTAAAATGTCTGTTATTTACATACGTGCCGTGCCATACACAATGCGGGTTAATGATATTTACATACATATACATATATACTATATTAGTTAGATCGGACTAGTTTTCCCGTGAACTGTCAGTTCAGGTTAGTAGGACAAATCACGAAGGCAAACCGGGCGCCGACAACTGAGTTATTCAAATTAAATTAAAGAAAAAAAAACTATGCGTGCAACTTTGTGCGCGTGGAAGAAGTGAAACTTCAACGTACCTCTGAGAGAAGTGAAACTTCAACGCACCTCTGAGAGAAGTGAAACTTCAACATACCCCGAGAAATAAAACATAGAAAAAAGTTGATGCCGGTATTCGATGAATACCGAACGAATCCTTCGGTTGTCCTTAATAATATTTTTAGTGATAATTTAAGATATTACTTTCATAATATTTAAAATGATCGGTATTTCTGTAAATATTTTAGGGAACTAAACTGTTTAAACTGTTAACCTTGAAATTTAGCTTATATGAAATCCAATAGATGTCGCTAAGCTAAATAACATCCTAGCTCGCTCTCCCCACAGTGGTTCGCGAGACGCTCTATCTATTATCTCACTCTCGCTCCTCCAAAATTGTAACTTTTCTTTCTAGCCGTAACGAATCTGTCGTGAGTTAAATTTCTCTCAATGCACTTAAAGAAGTTTCACTTCAAAAACTAAACCATACATTTATACCTTACCGTTCTGAATGCAGAGGGCGCCAGCACTTCGATCACTGCCGCACATACATCGTACGGACGGGTTTAATAAAGACAAACTAGATGGCGTTGTTGGCAGTTAGTAACCTACCTCGCTTCCTAGATGGCGTCGTCGGCAACAGTAACGACGTTAGTGACGTGCCTCGCTTCCTAGATGGCGTTAGTAATACTTTCTAATCCACCGCTAGCCTAATGACTGGGAACGGTCAGAGGCTCACCTTGTGTAGTACGTTCTGTTGGTACTCACCAGTGAATAGCAGTTATCACACATCAATACCAGAGCGTCTATGGGGCTAGTGTGATTCGCTACGCAGATTCCGCCCTCGGCCGGCCTGTGCCTCGCGTCGTGGTAAGTTATCACCGCCGATATACTCCTGGCCAGGAAGCTGAAGCACATTAATGCCACCGTCCTATTGAGACGTTTCTTGAGGCTTCCTTCCGGTACGCAGCCAACGAGAGCGGTGCATAGTACCAACCACCAGACCTGCCCAATTTGCCCCGTTAGCGACCCAAACGAATTATCGACGTTCGAATTATTACGTCGCTCAACTATTATTATTAGTCGATCATCTGTCCTATTCGCACCTATAAAACTCTATTAAGTGCGAATGGGAGAAATATATCTTATATTATATATCGCCCGTTAATAAACAGTTGTTTGCCAGTTTAAAATTTCCCTCGTAAATTCATTATTCATTTAACATGCATCCCAATCGGGTAATGACTCAAAGATTACATCGAAACGAAAGTGTTGCCAATAATATTTTTAACTGCAACAGGAAATTTTATTATCTTCTGTCATTACTCGACTTAATTTTTTTTTTTGACGCCAGTTAAAAACCTCATGAACGCATGTGGCACAAACGAATTAACTCACACACGTATCACGCGTGAGGTACTGAGCGTAAACGCTTCGTCGAAACACCCCGTGTGAACACAGCCCTGTGTGAACGGGATCAAAGGTAGCGCCCCTCAACATACCGACAACATAAAAGCGTGCACGGACATGAAACCACCCTCTAAAATAAGACCAATAAGATAAAAACTCCAGACGGATCCTCCTACCAATGAGAAGCACGTGTTCACGCTGACGATGGCCACATCGATCGGGCTCGTGTGATTGGCGACACAGAAGCCGTTCGATTTCGGCATGTGCTGCTGGTCGTGGAACGTTATCACGCACGACAGACTCCTTATCAGTACGCGGATGGAGATTTTGTAGGAGACAGCGCCGAGGTAACGCCTCACCCTACCAGACGGTAGCGTGCTGACCAGCGTCGTTGTGATTATCATTGTGAATACCTGTCGTCACGCTTACACAATCATTAAAACGATTTAATAAACTGACCGCAATCATTGCCTGAATGAATTGACTCTGATCATTACCTAATTTAAACCCAATCATTGACTAACCTTATTAATATAACTGCCTAATCTGACTACTATCATTGAATCAATTGACTCCGATTATTACCTAATTTAAACCCAATCATTGACTAACCTGATTAATGTGATTACCTAATCTGGCTACTATCATTCAATCAATTGACTCCGATCATTATCTAACTTAAACCCCATCATTGACTAACCTGATTAATATAATTACCTAACCTGACTACTATCATTGAATCAATTGACTCCGGTATTACCTAATTTAAACCCAATCATTGACTAACCTGATTATTTTTTTTTTTTTTTTTTTTATTGCTTAGATGGGTGGACGAGCTCACAGCCCACCTGATGTTAAGTGGTTACTGGAGCCCATAGACATCCACAACGTAAATGCGCCACCCACCTTGAGATACAAGTTCTAAAGTCTCAAGTATAGTAACGACGGCTGCCCCACCCTTCAAACCGAAACGCATTACTGCTTCACGGCAGAAATAGGCAGGGTGGTGGTACCCACCCGCGCGGACTCACAAGAGGTCCTACCACCAGTAAATAATTAATTAATATAATTACCTAATCTTACTAATATCATTAAATCAATTGATTCCGATCTTTACCTAATTTAAACCCAATCATTGACTAACCTGATTAATGTAATAACCTAACTGACAACTATCATTGAATCAATTGATTCCGATCATTACCTAATTTAAACCCAACAATTGACTAGCCTGATTAATATAATTACCTAATCGGATTACTATCATTGAATCAATTGATTGCGATCATTACCTAACTTAAACCCTATCATTGACTAACCTGATTAATATAATTGCTTAACCTGACTATACTATCATTGAATAACATCACTACAATTGTTGAATAACCAGATCGGACTTGATCCTGCTAGACCCATCTAGCGTTAAGCGGTTACCTCAAAACTTGAATTCCGCCGCACACTTTGAGACATGAAGTCGTAATGTCATTTATATAGAATACTGGAACGCATTAATGCTTGACAAAAAAAAAATTCACCTATTCAAAAAAAACAGTTTTTATGTCGACCCTACCCAAAAGGTATATTATATTGGAGGGTGAAAGGTTATTTGGTTTAAGCAACATTTATCTTTGTAATTAAAGGTCCGCTTTATTTGATATCAGCATCGACAGTCCGATGTTTCTAATTTAACTTGAATTTTTTATTTATTATTTATATGGGTGGACGAGCTCACAGCCCATAGACATATCTGATGTAAATGTGCTGTACAACGGCTGCCCCCACCCTTCAAACCGAAACGCATTACTGCTTCACGGCAGAAATAGGCAGGGCGGTGGTACCTACCCGCGCGGACTCACAAGAGGTCCTACCACCAGTGAATCCAGTCAATTAATTAGCTCTCTTGTGACTTTGCAAAAATGTTGCTTTAACCAATTAGCCTTTCTTTCATCCCTCGATATTATTACAGTATTATGGCGTCGATAAAGCATACGCACCCCGCAAACGAAGATCAGTATCCTCAACGGGAGCAGAAACATGTATCTGACGACGAAACCCATCATCCAGATGATCGTGAGTCTCCAAGTCAGGAACTCGTACTGTCTGCAAAAACATCCGATATATTTTTAAGCGCATTGACTGGTGTTTTTTTTTTCTTTCTTTTTTATTGCTTGGATGGATGGACGAGCGCACGGCCTAACATGGTGTTAAGTGGCTACAGGAGCCCATAGGCATCTACAACGTAAATGCCGCCATCCACCTTGAGATAAGAGTTCTTCTTCACAAATACATATATCATACACACATATATATAATAGTAGTATTTACAAAGGCAAGAGTAGCGCCATCTATCGCCGTATAGCCGAAACGAATATCAAAGGATCTGGTAACACCTAAAAGGCTCGAGAAGTACAACGCCATCTATTGCCAGATAGTGGAAACACATCGAAAATACTCGACTTGTGAAGAATGTTCTCGATAATTCTAAGGGGATGTCGTCTTGAATGAAGAAGTCTTGGCGAGAACTGTCCTTATAGAAGTATAATTTGAAGAAGTCTTTAATAATAAAAGCATAATAATGTTCAAACTTATAATTTCAATTAATTATAGTCGAATTTCGACTAGTGAAGGACCACTAGTAATAATAAATTCACTTAGTAAATAACTATATGATGACATAAACCTTACAGACGGTACTATGACGCAAACCTTCAAACCTTCACATCCACAATCACACATCATTAACATTACTCATACCGGTTGGTTCTCGTCAACAAGTTCCAACTCCTGAGTTCCTCCGCCTCGAAGACCGAGGTGACCTGGTCTTCGATTATGGACTCCATGCCGGCCTTCACCAAGTCGAGGCAGTGGGACAGGTGGAAATCCAGATTCGTCTGCAATTTGTATAAATACGACTAATAGATCGATAAATTTAAGGGGAAATCAAAACTCTGGGGTCTCAGGACCCAATGGACAAGATAGATGCCTACCTTGAGACGTGAGGTCGAAGACTAAATTACATTGTATTACCTTGAATCGGCGTATACAAGGTTTTTAACTTCAAATTAAATTTTGTAAATATCAAATTCAATTTTATAATCATCAAATTCAATTTTATAAGCATAAAATTCAGTTTTATACATATGAAATTAATTTTTTTTAAATATCACATTTAATTTTATAAACATCAAATTCAGTTTTATAAGCATCAAATTCAATTTATTAAGCATCAAATTCAATTCTGTAAATATAAAATTCAATTTTATAAACATCAAATTCAGTTTTATAAGCATCAAATTCAATTTATTAAGCATCAAATTCAATTCTGTAAATATAAAATTCAATTTTATAAACATCAAATTCAGTTTTATAAGCATCAAATTCAATTTATTAAGCATCAAATTCAATTCTGTAAATATAAAATTCAATTTTATAAACATCAAATTCAGTTTTATAAGCATCAAATTCAATTTATTAAGCATCAAATTCAATTTTGTAAATATAAAATTCAATTTTATAAGCATCAAACTTAATTTTATAAATACCAAATTCAATTCTGTAAATATCTAATTCAATTTTATAAACATCATATCCAATTTTATAAACAACATATCCAATTTTGTAAATTTCAAATTCAATCATGTAATTTATATCAATCACATTGGCTCACCTCTTTACTCCCGGTTTCCGTTCTGTGCCCATTCTGCATCCTCTCCTGGCTGGAGCTTCTCTTGTAGTTCAACTCTGGCGAAGGTCCTAATATTTCTGCTCTTTCTATCACAGTATTCTTCGTACCTACAAGAGTAGCACGAATTGATTGCTGATATTATACAAAACTATTTATACTAGTGATCCCGCAGTAGTCGAAATTCGACTATAATTAATTGAAATTATAAGTTTCAACATTATTATGGTCCTATTGTTACAGATTTCGCCAAGACTACACACTATAGATAAATACTCGTAATATTAAAGATAAACAATACTAACCTATTCTCAATTTGACTACAGACCTTAAGCAATAACAAAAGTTTGACAATAAACAAAGAGTATATGTATGTGTCTCAAATAGGTACATGGCAGTGTGTGTAACGATATCTTTATTGATTTAATGTATCTTTTATGCATTATTTAAAAAAAATATTACCATTATTGTGCACTCCTTCTCTACATTCTCTACAAGTGTGGAAAATTTCATACTCCTCCGTCCGCGCAATTTTCGTAGAAAGGGATACAAAGTTTTTGCTTCACGTATTAATATATAGATAGATGTTTTATTTATCGCTTAGATGGGCGGACGAGCTGATGGTCCACGTTTCGTTAAGTGGTTACCGGAGCCCATAGACATCTACAAATGCCGATGCCCACCTTGAGACGCAAGTTTCAAGGTTTCAAGGTTTTTAACATTACAACGGCTGCCCTGCCTTTCAAACCGAAACGCGTTACTGCTTCACGGCAGAAATAGGCAGGGTAGTGGTACCTACCCGTGCGGACTCACCTCCTACCACCAGTAAAGCTTATACTTGCGTGCTTATACACATTATTAACACACGAGATTAGGTTGTTTTATGTTCTAGAGTAGCCCCCCCCCCCAATCTCTTTCCGGCGGGTCGTAAGCGACTAGTGGAATCACCGGAGAATGGACAAGAGCATTCTGAGTATTGTGAGCCCGTATAAGTAGATACTGTGGCGGTATCCCTCACAGAAAAACAAGATATCTGACAGACGCCTGAATCTTGTTAACGACATTATCAAAACACTATTGCATATCGAGGGGCGTAAGCCGCAATCTAAGCGTCACTTTTACAATTTTACAGGAGAGCCATTAGAGCGTTAACTCGAGGTGGGCCGTGAGCTCGTCCACTCACCAGTGTAATAAAAAAAATAGAAAAAAAAACACCGTGTCACGGTCACTGTAGATGTCCGCGGGCCGTTAATCCGACTGTATGTTCATCAGCATCTATATATTAATACGTGAAGCAAAAACTTTGTATCCCTTTTTACGAAAATTGCGCGGACGGAGGAGTATGAAATTTCCCACACTTATAGAGAATATAGAGAAGAAGTGCACAATGCTAATATTTTTTTTTTAAATAATGCATGTAAGACACATTAAATCAATAAAGAAAACATTACACACACTACATACCATGTATTTGACGCACACACGCATGCATACTATTTATTGTCAAACTTTTGTTCTTGACGTCTGCTGTCAAATTGAGAATAGATTAAATATTGTTTGTCTTTGTTAATATTTTTATAGTGTAGTCTTGGCGAAATTAGTGATAATAGAAGTATAAAATACAATCATAATAGTGTACAAACTTACAATTCCAATTAATTATAGTCGAAATTCGATTACTGCGGGACCTCTAGTTCAAAGTCAATAAGCTTAATGAGCTTACCGTTAACGCCATTTTCTTTGACGACAGCCGACGGTGGTTTGTCGTCTGGTGCGGGAATAGCGTCCTCGTCATCTGAGCTGTCACTCCTGCTGACCTTCTTCGCGACCTCGATGTGTTGACGCCCATACTGCGGACAGAATGATCAACAATGATATTGTAGCGCGCAACATTGAAACATCTCTTTTGAAGTCGTCGTGGCCTAAAGGATAAGACGTCCGGTGCATTCGTATGTAGCGATGCACCGGTGCTCGAATCCCGCAGGCGGGTACCAATTTTTCTAATGAAATACGTACTCAACAAACGTTCACGATTGACTTCCACGGTGAAGGAATAACGTCGTGTAATAAAAATCAAAACACGCAAATTTTAATTTGTGTAATTACTGGTGGTAGGACCTCTTGTGAGTCCGCGCGGGTAGGTACCACCACCCTGCCTAGTTCTCCCGTGAAGCAGTAACGCGTTTCGGTTCGAAGGGCGGGGCAGTCGTTATAACCATACTGAGAACTTACAACTCCGGACACCGGCGTAGGGCACCGGTGACCTACGCGGCAGTCAAAGTCTTAACAAAGTCCTTGCGTGATAATGACCGAGAAAGATTGGCATAAAGCCTTAACCTTGTTCACGTAGTGACCGATAAAAATTAATTTCTTTATCTGAATTTTTTACGTATACATACATATATGTGGGATGGTATGGCGAAATCTAGTGGATATTTAGTTTAACAACAAAATCTTTTATTCTTTCAAAAAAATACTACATACATCTTCGTAACATCGTTATGTCAAACTTATATCTGTCATTTATATTTTCTTCTTTTAAAAATAAAACTCGTGTGCCAGTGTGAATTAACCAAAAAGTACCGATATCCCACTCGGCCATTCCTACCCATTCGTCTGCCTCAGACGAATCAATCCATAATTTGATAAAATTAGCAAGATTAGTCGTATGTATCGGACCTCCTCCATTCCCAATCTTCAACTTTTAGTCGACCTCTCCTATAATTCTGTCTTCTAATTTCTTTATCCATCTTCTTTGGTACAGCGATAAAACTACTTCCATTCTTCTCTTTGTACAGTATTCTATTTTGTGTCAAATGATTCTGGCAAGGTACTTTATCCAACTTCTTGCAGTCTTCTTTTTCTAACTTCTTGTAATCTTCTTTCTCTAACTTCTTGTAATCTCCTTTTTTTAATTTCTTGTAGTCTTCTTTGACCTCGTCCTTCTCAACAACAATAGCACAAAGTGGAATCTTCTCCATTAAAATACCATTTCTTGTAAACTTTACTTCGAATTCACGCAGTATGGGGTTGCCAATGATCAGCTTTACAGGTATTATATCATCTTCTACAATGTAAAATTTGATATCCGTAACAGCATTATCAATCTGTAGCTGAGTAGTAAAAACACCTTTGATAAGTAGTTCTTTGTTAGCAATGCCCGTAAGACGAACTTCTGAATTATTGTCATAATTTTGGATATTATTTTCAATTTTTTCAAATTCTGATTGTATAATAAGGTTCGCGTCACTACCTGTATCGATAAAAGCCACCATCTCTGTTCCATTCAATAACACTTTCTTGTAAGGGATTTTTTCTTCTTCGTTTTTCTTCTGAATAATTAAAGACTTCTTAACTTCATTCTTACATTCGTTTCCCTTGTGACCGAATTCATTACACTTAAAGCATTTAATGCCCTTTGTACAACAGGAGGATTGATGGTCTAAATCACCACAGTTATAGCATCTTTTAAAATGCGGTTTTCTTGATGGCGATGTGCCTGCATCTGCATTTACTCGCGGAACTGCCTGGTGATATGATTGTGTACTCATTTTCTTCCGAATATCACTGTAATCGTCCAGCTTCTTTCGAAAATCACTGTAGATGTCTAGCTTCTTTCGAAAATCTTTCAAGTCTGTAGCTCCATATAAAATTGCTTTGTTAGATTCAGGATCATTGATACCATCTATGACGTATTCCATTAAAGCAGCATCATCTACTCTTCCATGCAGTGCTATTTCTTTCATAACTAAAAAGTATTGTTGTATAGTTTCATCATTTTTTATCTTTCGTGAAATAAGCTTCTTGTGAATCTTAGCACTATTAACCTTAGGGCCAAATTCTTCAATAAGGGCTTCCTTCAAAGTAGGATAGTCTTTAACTCTACCAATAGATCTTAAAAATAACTTTGCTGTTCCACCCAAAAGTTTCTTTGCATAGATCAATCTTTCCACTTTGGTCCACTTCATCAAATCAGCAACATCTTCAAATTCATCAAAAAACTCCGAAATCGGGTAAGTATCATCTCCGGTGAAAGGTGTCATGGACTGCTCCAAATCACGAAACGAGATATGCACCTCAACGTCTTCTCTTTCGTCATTATCATTATTCTTCTTAGGAGGCATTTTTTACTTTAGAAATAGTGTATAGATTTTTATGCAAAAAAATAATAATAATCGTCTCGTTGAACTCGAAAATAGTCGTCGTAGTCGTTATTATAATTTTCAGAATAAGTATTCTTCTTAAACAATCTTCAGTAAATAATCTTAAGTAATCTTCATAAGTTTGCATAAAATAACGTTACAAAAAACTTCATCAATAGCGTTATTTTTACACGTCTCGAAGTCTTGGATGCACAACGAAAATGCACTCAACTTATCTCTGTAGAAATTCGTCAATCCACTGTAATTTATCACCGAACGACATCCTGAACGGTGTCCATCCCGGACGAGCCCCCAAAAAGATGTGGGATGGTATGGCGAAATCTAGTGGATATTTAGTTTAACAACAAAATCTTTTATTCTTTCAAAAAAATACTACATACATCTTCGTAACATCGTTATGTCAAACTTATATCTGTCATTTATATTTTCTTCTTTTAAAAATAAAACTCGTGTGCCAGTGTGAATTAACCAAAAAGTACCGATATCCCACTTATATATTATCACATTAATAAGGAAAGTCGAACGACTTTGTGCATGATTCAGAATTGAGCTCTTTGCATCAAATATACAAGGGTGATTTTCATTGAAATTTAAAAGTATTGGACGATAATCCTCGTTATCTATATAAATATATATATGTCCATTTTGTATATACATAATAACAAAGCCAGCGAGAACTCAAGACCTAAAATTAAAAAAAAAACTAATGTAACAACGATAAACTCAGTGGGCTGTGTCTGTGGGTTAATTTACTCGTCGAGCCCTTCGTCGCAAGCGACAAGTTCGAAGTGAACGGTGACAGGTTCCAGAGGCTCAACACGCCCGTAGTAGGCAATACCAATTTTTGGAACCTCTGGGTCTGCGGAGGGACTTCGGTTCCCTCTGTATTTTGTACCGTATGTTCCATGGGGAGTGCTCTGAGGAATTGTTCGAGATGATACCGGCATCTCGTTTTTACCATCGCACCGCCCGCCACCGGAGTAGAGTTCATCCATACTACCTGGAGCCACTGCGGTCATCCACAGTGCGATTCCAGAGGTCTTTTTTGCCACGTACCATCCGGCTTTGGAATGAGCACCCCTCCACGGTGTTTCCCGAGCGCTATGACATGTCCTTCTTCAAACGAGGCTTGTGGAGAGTATTAAGCGGTAGGCAGTGGCTTTGCTTTGCCCCTGGCATCGCTGAAGTCCATGGGCGACGGTAACCACTCACCATCAGGTGGGCCGTATGCTCGTCTGCCTACAAGGGCAATTAAAAAAAACCACTAAAAATCCAGGCAGTTCCAAATAAGCCTGGCGATCTATTCGTTATCAAACAGCGTATGGCGCGATCGACCCAACGCGATAACCCACGTGTCCTGTCGTTTCATTGCCGCAAAACAAAAACAAGTGTGCGAATTAAATTCTAATCGCTGCTTATCTATTGACCACGGGTTAACACCGTGAAAGTAGCCGTAAATCAAAACACGATATGAACACAAATAATAAGACGTTCCACGGATATATTTTTCTCTACCTAATTGTGGTTATATGCCTTCGTAGGGTGCTGGAATTCTTTTATTTTTATTTTTATTGCTTAGATCGGTGGACGAGCTCAGAGCCCACCTGGTGTTAAGTGGTTACTGGAGCCCATAGACATCTACTATGTAAATGCGCCACCCACCTTGAGATATAAGTTCTAAGGTCTCAGTATAGTTACAACGGCTACCCCACCCTTCAAACCGAAACGCATTACTGCTTCACGGCAGAAATAGGCGGGGTGGTGGCACCTACCCGTGCGGATTCACAAGAGGTCCTACCACCAGACATATTGCTCGTAAAGAGGGTCACAATCTAGAACAGCTGATGGTGACAGGAAAGGTAGATGGCAAACGTCCCAGAGGACGCAGTCCCGCGAGATTGTCGGACCAAATACTATCTTCTTTAAACATCAACTTCCACAATGCCCTTCATGAAGCTAAGGATCGCCGCAGATGGAGGGAAACGGATGCAGCGTGGAGTCACGACCCTCAGTAATGAGGAAAACGACGCGAGGAGGAGGAGGTATTGTGGTTAGCCTAAGGGGCTATTCAAACTTCGCGCGGACCGGTGAGCTCACGGGTTCAACCAGACTGAACTAGCCAACACTGGCTCTAGCAAGAGCACTGGCTCTACCGCCGGATCGGAACCGCGACCCACTGAGAGGATCCGGCGAGAAACTTAGTGGAAAAATATTCATCAACTAAGCTCGTTTAGTATCATAATAATGACAGTAAGAGTATCAGCATATCTTTCTTTTTTTTCCTACCTAAGCTGACAGCCTTGAGAGGCTATTTCAGTGTAACCCTAACTAGTAGGTGAGATCACGGGGCTCAAACCTGACGACGTTGCTAACACGAACCCTAGCAAGAGCAGTGCTTCGCAGAATCTACCACCGGATCGGAAACGCGACCCACTGAGAAGATCCGGCGAGAAACTCAGTGCGCTGTGTCTGTGGGTTAGTCTCTTTCTATTTGATCTCTTATTTAATCACATCATTGTCACCGCTATCTTCTCGTCCTTCTGTGGGAGACCGTGTGTCCTGGGCAGCATGTCCTCGTATCGTAGTGCCCAGGATTCGTCCCGAGTTTTAATTTTATGTTGTGCCGAATCGATCGTGGCGATGCCCATGGGCCTCTCTGAATGCTTTCCACAAGCCCATAACAGGTATTCGAACACGTACCAAAATAAGTCACAGTTTATGATCCGTTGATAAATTAATCTTCGATAAAGAATTAAATATCTTGCTTCATTAATCTGCTTTCTTCTTTATCGATGATCACAGTACGATGTGTTTTTTTTTTATTTACTAGTGGCAGCCCGGTAGCCGAAATTCGACTATAATTAAATGAAATTATAAGTTTGTACACTACTAAGATTCTATTTTCAAAGACAAATTTCGCGAAGACTACACTATAGAAAAATATTAATAAAGACAAACAATATTTAATCTATTCTCAATTTGACAACAGACGTCAAGAACAAAAGTTTGACAATAAATAGTATGAATGCGTGTGTGCGTCAAATACATGGTATGTAGTGTGTGTAATGTTTTCTTTATTGATTTAATGTATCTTTTATGTATTATTTTAAAAAAATATTAGCATTGTGCACTTCTTCTCTATATTCTCTATAAGTGTGGAAAATTTCATACTCCTCCGTACGCGCAATTTTCGTAAAAAGGGATACAAAGTTTTTGCTTCACGTATTAATATATAGATTTTTAAGCATCTCGCAACTAAGTTTTCGCTGCTTTTTTTACGAATGAATATAAAATTTTATTGTTAACAAACGCCTATTAGTGGCATCAACTTTTCCCATAATTCTGGCAGAGTTCGTATACTATGACGGTAGAAGGGTTCGCCTTTTGAGAGGTCATCCAAGAGGTGAGCTCACGGGCTCAAGAAGACAGAATTTGCTAACACTGATCCTAGTAAGAGCAGCGCTGAATCTACCGCCGGATCGGAATCGTGACCCGCTGAGAGGATCCGGCGAGAAACTCAGCGGGGTTGTGTCTATGGCAGTGATTCTCAACCTTTTATTTGTTGCGGCACATATTTAACGATTTTAAAATTTGGCGGCACACATTAAACGATTTTAAAATTTGGCGGCACACAAAGAAAAAGATTTAAACTATTTACTTTCTAAGACACTGCATAAAACGTTTATAAAAAACCATTAAATATACGAAATAAACTAATATATGCTTTAATAATATTTAAACGTTTAAAAAGGGATTAATTACAAGCAAATAATTAAAAAAATATATATATTTGATATAATTTAATAATATTAACATCATTATATATTGGCAAAATTTGGCGGCACACTTTTGAAATTTCGCGGCACACAAAATTGCCGCGGAACAGTGGTTGAGAATCACTGGTCTATGGGCTAGAGATTGGGTGCACGTCGAACTTTTGTCGCATTCAAAGAGTGTTTTTTTTTTTCAACTACCTGTAATTAAGCAAATTAATAATTTTGCGGGTTTTGATTTTTATTACACGATGTTATTCCTTCACCGTGAAAGTCAATCGTGAACATTTGTTGAGTGCGTATTTCATTAGAAAAATTGGTACCCGCCTGCGGGATTCGAACACCGGTGCATCGCTACATACGAATGCACCGGACGTCTTATCCTATAGGCCACGACGACTTTCGAGCCACGAGTTCTTCGACCAAAGTTCCTTTTGAATCATTCTCGTCACTCGGACACAGCTGGCGAGTACCTAACTCCTAATGCTGGAGGAAGCTGAGCTCGCGTTTGACACGAACAAAAAACAAATCGAATTAAATTAATTAGAACAAACAGAAAATTTAGTAGCGTAATTGAACACAATGAGAGTTCGTTGACCTCATTGACATGAAGACAAGTGCCCGACCTTCTTGTGACGAGTGAATAATCTGATAATTTTTAGCATTACACAATTACATTTAATTACATACAATTAACATTACTGGTGGTAGGACCTCTTGTGAGTCCGCGCGGGTGGGTACCACCACCCTGCCTATTTCTGCCGTGAAGCAGTAATGCGTTTCGGTTTGAAGGGTGGGGCAGCCGTTGTAACTTACTTGAGACCTTAGAACTTATATTTCAAGGTGGGTGGCGCATTTACGTTGTGAATGTCTATGGGCTCCGGTAACCACTTAACACCAGGTGGACTGTAAGCTCGTTCTTTGTCCTAACGTTCATACTAGGCTTTTCCGGTACACAAAAACGAAAATAAAATACCTTTTTTTTGGTATAAAGTTTGCTTTTAAGTGATTGTTATAGTAATAAAACTCATTTGACATTTTTTGATGTGAAACTTCTTTAGGCGCATGAGGGTAAAATTTTCACAGAACGTCACGCAGGTATGCAACGGAAGTGACATCAAACTACTATTGAAATTAAGTACTTGTCAAATGTCAGTAGTAGTAGTTGTTGTATTTTTCCAACTGGAAAGGCAAATGTATCATACCATACTGCCTAATATTTTATATATTTTTTTGTGAAAAATGTTAATAGGAATTGAAATGAAATAAAAAGAATTTGGAACATTAATCAAATAGCATGACATTAAATTAGTCAATTCAATTGGCAAAATATTAGTCATTTACAATTTAGAAATCTAAACATAATGTGACTGTCAACACTGAGGTTTGAGATTGACATTTGACAGACTTTTGGCGGGAACATATCTTCCTTTTTCCCTTCCTCTAAGTCTCGGAAATCTAAAGTTTTAGATTTGTATAAATATAAGCAAGACTTATAAATTAGTTCGC
Organism: Bombyx mori; assembly: GCF_030269925.1. Taxonomy (NCBI): domain Eukaryota; kingdom Metazoa; phylum Arthropoda; class Insecta; order Lepidoptera; family Bombycidae; genus Bombyx; species Bombyx mori. Next base: position 18,216,810 of record NC_085130.1, read on the forward strand.
CAAAAATGTTTCACTTCTGACATGTGTACTTTGTACGCACGCACTTTTTTTTTATAAATTTTAATTAATTTTAATACTTTCAAAAAAGCCGCGCCATGAAAGCGGGGTGTTTACGTTTACACAGTGCCACTAGATGGCGCTCGAGTCATAAACAACGATCAGGTGTTTTGTTTATGCCCAGAAAAAACTTAAAATGTCACGAAAGTGTAAATACGATGCTGATGCATTTTGTTTCATATGTGGACAATTTATTAAAGTTCAAAAGCAAACTGTTTCATGTCATGTGTTTTTTTTTCGTCAAATTACGATCTAGAATATCGAAATTTTATGCTTTACAATGGGCCGGTCACATCTGTCGAGCCAGCGACGCCAGGTGGGGGAAGAAAGTCCTCGAATGGAGGCCACGGATGGGTACAAGGAGCGTGGGGCGTCCTCCAACCAGGCGGACTGACGACTTAGTGCGCACGGCGGGAAGTCGTTGGATGCGGAAGGCGGAGGACCGCATTATGTGGAAGGCATTGGGGAAGGCCTATGTCCAGCAGTGGGCAGATAAAGGCTGATGATGATGATGACGATGATGATGCTTTACAATCAAAGTCAAATTTGGCGTTGATCCGTGTTATCTTTCATAAGCCGTACGTTGTGTGTTCACCTTTCTTTGTATTGCTTAGATGGGTGGACGAGCTCACAGCCCATCTGGTGTTAGGTGGTTACTGGAGCCCATAGACAAATTCGACGTAGATGCGCCACCCATCTTGAAATATAAGTTCTAAGGTCTCAAGTTTAGTTACAACGTCTGCCCCACCCTTCAAACCGAAACGCAATTACTGCTTCACGACAGAAATAGTCAGGGTGGTGGTACCTACCCGCGCGGACTCACAAGAGGTCCTGCCACTAGTAAGATATGAGTCGTCTATTATCAAAGGTGGCAATCTGTGCATTTGGACAAAAAATGTTATTGATATGTCAATACAGATTGATTTGAATATAATCGTCTCCTTCAAAGAATACGGTTCAAAACCTGCATTAAATAAAGGTTAATACTTAACCTGTTATTTATCTAAGATGTCGTTCAGAAGAGTTTTATGACTGCCAATGGAATACAAAGTCAATAATTCGTTTTTCTGATTTACCAATAATTGTCCAAAAGTCACATTGCCGGCTTTGATAATAGTCGACTCATATAACCCTTCTCGAACTTTCCCGCTAATACTAGTTGTTTTCATATCAGTTTTTTTGCTATTTGATAACAGATGGCGCTACTCGTGTCTACACACGTCCGACCTACAAATTCCGGACGAACACAATCGGGATATCCGGTTTCGTGTAAATGTCAAATCCGTTTATCTAAAACTAGTGAACCGGATCTCGGACTACACAATATCCTTATCAAATTTTAATGTTCGATTATAAATTATAATAATAGGTACGTTATCTGTAAATCGACACAGATAAACAATTAAGTAATACCATTTATTTCAATTATTGCAGACATAATTATCTATTCATATTCATCCATACTTTTTTATTTGTTTGATATTATTATAAATGTGAAAGTGTTTGTTTATTTGCTCGCTTTTTTGTCCTTACTGAAACAAAACAACGGATTGACATGTTTTTTAATTCAAATGATAGTATTAGGCGAAGGTTAAAACATCTCATTTTCTTTTATTTTTATCATAGCAATCTCTTAAAGCTTTCATGTCAATATTGTACTAATGGCTGACAATTTTTATTTTTATTTGTTAACAGTTAAAATTCTTTGGATCGAGATAGAGAGAACGGTATGTTATAGTCTGGCAGGTTGTTGAACTGAGCTGAGAACTGAGAAAAATATATTATATAATTAAAAAACAAACTTGAACGTTATGAGAAGTCAATGTGACCTAAAGAATAAAAAATAGTTAGGGTACTTTTATCGAGTGACGCGCTTATGCCGAAGTTCGAATCCCGCAGACAGCTACCAATTTTTCGAATGAAATACGCAATTAGCAAATGTTTACCAATGACTTTTTCAGTGAAGGAATAACATCTATAGTCTATAGATCTAAGATATATAAAAAAATGAATTGCTGTTCGTTATGCCGGCCATTGTACAATGTACGAATATTTGCGCGCATGTGAAGGGCCGTCAAACATTCATTCACAAACCTAGCGGCTGTGCAAATGGGTTCGCATACTCAATTTGCGAACCCGTTTGCGCTTCCTCCTACACTTGTTTACGAATGTCTCACGAATTTCTCCTCCTTTTTAATTCGTCAATAGAACATTGAAGAGAAAAAGAGTTTTTAATTCTTTCCCAGACATCTTTAACAGCCATGCTGTTTTTATGGGATTTCTTTTGATGAAGATACGCTACACAGTAGACGTCACGAACTATGAAAATGGCGTATAGTATACGTCCGTTACCTTCGCAATCGTCGGCGCAACTGGGCAAGCGAATGTGTGGCAGACCACGAGAAGGTTCGAGGTTCGCGCGCTTTGATGTCTGTTAAAAAACCGACACAGCTTGGAAAACCACGAATGCAGCGAAAACTTTGCATAATCATTTGCAAATGTCGTCCTACACTTGCGGGTTTGCGTATTCGTGCGCATGTGAGTGACCGGTGTTAGTCTCGCTCGCTAAAACTCGAGAACGGCTGAACTGATTTGGCAAATTTTGGTCTTGAATTATTTGTGGAAGTCCAGAGAAGGTTTAAAGGGTAGATAAATATGAAAATGCTAAGAATTAAATAAAAAAAAACCATTTTGTTTTTCCTTTGATGTGTCCCCCGTTGGACGGATTTCTTTTGTTTGTTTTAAGATTATCTTATATTATATTATATTTATCGATTGAGGCACTACGAAGTCTGCCGGGTCAGCTAGTTGTGTAATAAAATTCAGAAAAAAACATTATAATTAACGTGATTACCCCATGGTATATGATATTGTGTGCTCACCCGGATAGGTAGCACCATCCTGCCTATTTCTGGCGTGAAGCACTAATGTGTTTTGGTTTGAGGAGTGGAGGCAGAGGTTGTACTGTAAAACCGAGACATAGAACTTCTATATCGAGCTGGATAGCAGAATTTACATTGTTGATCTTTATAGGCTCTGATAACCACTTAAAAGATAATTCACCAACAAGCAATAACAAAAAAAAAATATGTTATTTTGATTCTAATTAAATTCCCATATTTAGTTTAATCGTTTACTTTTCATGAATGGAATAAAGAAGACAAAAACGGGAGACTATCTGCCAATCATTATTTATAATGAACGTGATCTCATAAACACATTGAAGTTTGAACTTTGTATTCATTATTACATTTCCTGATTTGATTTAGCTCCATAGTACTTAGACATAACAACGCGGCCTTGATGTATAAAAGGTCCAGGTCGCGATTGCGTTGCAAACACAGCTACGAACCCTTCAAACCGGAATGCATAACAGTTTAATGACAAATGTATGGAAGTAGTATGTATATTCGGATAATTGAAGAATTCAAATCAGATATCTCGAAAATGGTACATGTATTGTCTACTCATAATAAAAAAAAAATTGTTGCTTATGGGACTGGACGAGCTCACAGCCCACCTGATGTTAAGTGGTCACTGGAGCCCATAGACGTAACTTAACAACGTAAATGCCACCACCTGCCCTAAAACATGAGTTCTAAGGTCTCAATTTTTACAGTACAACGACTGCCCCACCCTTCAAACTGAAATGCATTACTGCTACACAGCAGAAATAGGCAGGGCAGTGGTACCTACCCGTGCGGACTCACAAGACGTGCTACCACCAGTAAATCCAGTTATGATATCAATAAATTATCTATATTAATAGAGATTTTGAAGTTTACTAAGACGTATATCATTTTATTTTAATCCAGTAGAGGTTTATTAACTAGCTCATGGCCATCATAGGGCTAAGTGGTTATCGGAGCTAACCAAAGCACAGGTTGAATGTCACCACACAGTTTGAGGTATGAGGTCTAAAACTCAATATGATTGAACAATTTGAATTGTTTTTCTTTGTCATTTAAGTAAGTCAGTTAGATTCTTATGATGAATAATTACGGAAACACAAAGAAATAATTTCCTTTGTTTCAGAAGTTAATTTTACAATTTTAGATAAAGACAAGAAATGTTGATGAAACATTCAGATTTTAATTATTTCCTCGAATTTTTCATGGCTAATGGATTTATTTGAGTTGATGTTTATGTTATTATGTTTTTCTGTAATGTTTTTTTTTTATGAAGAGTTAATAAAGGGATTCGTAAGTACGCACCTCAAACAGCTTCAGGAGTATGTTGACATAGAGCCTCCGAACACCTAATGATTTACCTATTGAAGCCAAGAATATCACACACAATATTAAAAGTAAAAACGGCGTGTAAAGTATTGATATCGCGACCGACACGAACGGCGATAACAACGCCATTTTCAACACTGATTAGATTACTGACTGCGCTGATTGATTTGCGTTTCGTATTGTAATATCAGCCGGCCATTTGTCAATTTCTACGATACATTTTGACTGCGTTCCGTACATATGTGTCCCGGGAGTTAATTTGTTTGATGGCAAAGCGAGATAGATACAGACAATTAGGCAGAGTGAGAGAGAGCTAAAAAAAATGCAACCTTGGACTTAAATGTCAAAAGGTTATGTCAAGAACTGTCAAAATCTTTTGAAATTAGGATAATGCTGCCAAGCTATTGAACAATTTTTGTGTCGGTGGTAGATTTTACGAAAAATAAATAAAGAAAATAATTTGGTGAACTGATTTTTTAGCACAATAGAATAAAATTACAGATGTAGTTAGTAGACGTAGATGTAGTTAAACTGTTGTGTTACTAAAATTGGTTTACACTTTACAAAATAAATCGATGAAATATGAACGCCTGCCCAATTGCGAAGAAAACAAATTAGATTTTGTTTTTTGTTATTTAATATGGATTACTCCGAAGTGGATAATTTAAGACTACGTTTTATTAAAAATGCATTTCTGCAAAAGGAGAACGCTGTTGTTGAAAAACATGCACTATTGGTTACCGGTTATTTGTTTCAAGCAAATGTATGAAATGTTCAATTTGTTTTAAACTAGATCAGCCTTAAATAATATCGAATCGAAAATAAATAGAAAGATTTAACAAGCACCTGGCAACATTAAAATAACCTCATTTCTGGATACTGAATTGGATTTTTCCAAAAAGTATCGTACAATAATTGTTTTACAGTACAGCAATTTTATAACAAAATGTCAGATTTACCATACGGAGCACCTGTGCGTATATCGCCTCTAATCAAGGTAATTGAATTGTTATAATAAAAATCAAAAATATTAATACGAATTATGTAACAAGTTTGTTTAGTATAATTAAACGTAAAACTGGTGTGAATAGATGAAATGCTTAAAACAAAAGCTTCATTTGCGTTTTAATGTGAAATGAACACGCGATAGTAACAGTAAAATCCATTATTAACATATAAATTCATGTTTTACAAGACATGTTCGTCCTGTCTACCCCATTCAGAATGCACTATACATAGTGATTGTATAATGATAACATGCACACATTATACAAATTACATTACATACCCTCACATTTACTGGTGGTAGGACCTCTTGTGAGTCCGCGCGGGTAGGTACCACCACCCCGCCTATTTCTGCCGTGAAGCAGTAATGCGTTTCGGTTTGAAGGGCGGGGCAGCCGTCGTAACTATACTGAGACCTTAGAACTTATATCTCAAGGTGGGTGGCGCATTACGTCGTAGATTTCTATGGGCTCCGGTAACCACTTAACACCAGGTGGGCTGTGAGCTCGTCCACCCATCAAAGCAATAAAAAAAAATGCAATTTCAGTTTGGACGTTGGTCCTTCCTCACCGTAGGAGTTCTATACGGCGCCTTCCACCAGAACAGGCTATCAAAGAAAGAAGCGAAACTACGAGAGATTGAAGCCAAAGAGAAGGTCATCCGCGATGCCAAGCTGAAGGAGGAGAAAGAAAGAGCCTCGGCGCGTGAGTACAACAAATTATGATGAATACAGAATCTTAACAATCTTCTTTCTTTTTCTTCATCTTCTTTGTCGTTTCCTCATTACTGAGGGTCGTGGCCACCTTGGTCCAGTTTTTGCACCAGCTTCCTCCAATGTTGCCTGCTTTCGGCCTGCTTAATGGCGCCCGGGACTAAATCCCCTTTTAAAAGTTCTGGGACGGAAAGGAATGGGAAGCTACCGTTACTATTTTTCCCAAGAAAAACACCATGTGAAAAGTCATAAGGAAGTTTAGTATGTCGAGCGCTCCGACTGACTCTCGGCGCCAGGACGAGTCCGGGTCTCCTGGTGTGAAGTTGGTTACCGGCTATAAGTCGGTGTGTCATCTTAACAATCGCTGTCTTTAATTGTGTTACTTACTCTTGAGTCAAGTACTAAAGCATGATGTATTCCCGATTCTGTTGACAGAATGGAAAGCAGTCGACGTCACCCCAAACACGTCATTTCGGATCCTCCCGATCCACTTACGGTGCTTTTAGGTACCTAAAGCACCGGTCACCGTCCTCGCCGAACCCGTCGCTTGCGACGAAGGGCTCGGCGAGTAAATTAACCCATAGACACAGCCTACTGAGTTTCTCGCCGGATCTTCTCAGTGGGTCGCGTTTCCTATCCGGTGGTAGATTCTGCGAAGCACGGTTCTTGCTCGGGTTCGTGTTAGCAATGTCGTAAGTTTGAGCCCCGTGAGCTCACGTACTAGTTAAGGGTTACGCTGAAATAGCTTCTGAAGGCTCTCAGCTTAGGTAGGATAAAAAAAACATGATGTAGTGATCGTTCCAACACCGAAGCAACCCTAGTCCAGAATCCAGAACACATTCTTTACGTCTAAAATGTGATGATCTTCGCATTTTATAAGTTCATGAAGAGCTATAAATTGTCTACCCTTCATCATAGGGATTGTATCAGCACTCAAATATCATTGAGAACTCACCAGAATTTGCGAATGTTTGTAAGAACCCATTAACTTCAATAGTGTGTATAATATAGATAGCCACAAAAGCTTAAACTAGTTTTTATCTTAAATAAACAGACTTTACAAAAAAATTATTGTTTAGTAATGAATGCTTCATTTCACTAATACAGCTGATACTTATTGTGGTCAACTCACAGGTATCTGGTATAACATTATAAATACATAATTTGTGTCATGCAACCAGCTTCAAGATATTAATTTTATTTATACACTTCTGTTAATAATGGTAGTAGATTATGAAAGTTCTAATGGAATGTAGTCACTCAAGCCCATGGACATTGAGAATGCCAGGGTAATTACAAACGACTGTCTATTATAGCATTGACTTTTAAACATATTTTTGATGTGAAACAACATGTGCAAGCGAGTGTTTCCTTTTGTAAACTATGCTTTTAGATGTGTAAAGTAGGTATGTAGGTATGTACCTACCTGTACAAAATAATATTAATGTTTTATATCTACTAGCCTGAACCGCGATGCCTCATTTTTGTGTGTTAGTCGTGGCCAAATATTGCTGAGATTAGATAACTAACAGATAGGATAGAACGCTAATGTCTGAAGAGACAATGTGATCCAATTAAATGTTGTTTTTTTTTTATTTCAAACTTAATATATCAATTTATAGATATATCACGTAATAAATGAGTCGTCTATTATCAAAGGTGGCAATCTGTGCATTTGGACAAAAAAATGTTATTGATATGTCAATACAGATTGATTTGAATATAATCATCTCTTTCAAACAATACGGTTCAAAACCTGCATTAAATAAAGGTTAATACTTAACCTGTTATTTATCTAAGATGTCGTTCAGAAGAGTTTTGTGACTGCCAATGGAATACAAAGTTAATAATTAGTTTTTCTGATTTACCAATAATTGTCCAAAAGTCACATTGCCGGCTTTGATAATAGTCGACTCAAATATATGTCACTCCTAAGTAAGTTCTGCTTTCTATCGGAAAATATTCCTTTACCAACAGAAAAATAACATTTTCATTTTATTTTTTCAGTTGAAATAAAAGCATTGGAAGAAATGGCTAGTGGAACAGCTAAGAAGTGAAAAGATAAAATAGTTATAAGTTAATAGTGAAATCTGCCGATATTTTTTTCCACATTTCAATCAAAATCGCAAACTCCGTTGTTATCAATTTATTTAATGAAAATATAGGTGAAAATAAATATTTGGTTGTTTTATTATTAATGTTACAGTGTATTGTATCTATTATTATTATAAAGCCCATCTAAGTGGTTATTGGAGCCCATAGACATGTGCGACGTAAATCCGCCACCCACCTTGAGATATAAGTTCTAAGGTCTCAAGTATAGTTACAACGGCTTCCCCGCCCTTCAAACCGAAACGCATTACTGCTTCACGGCAGAAATAGGCAGGGCGGTGGTAACTACCCGTGCGGATTCTCAAGAGGTCTTACCGCCAGTATTTACGCAATAATTTTGAATTAACATTTATTTAATTACAAACGTCATTCCTTGTGACTCCCTCTCTAAAATCACTTAATTATTACAAATTTAACGAATTTACAATAGTTTTATACTCGTTACGGAATAAAACTATTTTATTTAAATAGTTCCGAAGAGAGATTTTGTCGGTAACCTTTTTCCCGAAATATCTAAACAGAATGTCTAAATATGTTTTGATGACATATTATTTTACTAAGAGGCAATGATATTTTATATGTAAAAAGAAGCAGTTATGTTTCAAGCGCACGTCAAGTGAAGACTCGAAAACAGGCCAATTGGGACGTTTCGTCTTTAGTCGCGACTAAACAAATGCAATAATAATTTATCAAGTGCAATCGTTCCAATTATAGCTATCTTTTTTACTCACGCGTTTATCCCATCTTTTTTACTTTTCATTAATGCTACTTGTCAATATGTGTGTGCACTATATCGGTAGGTATGTAGATATATATGGCGCGATCAGATTTGAAGAGTCAGTTACTATGAAGATAACATATCTGTTGTATAAAAAATCATTGTTAAGAGGTATTTATGATTAGTGATCAATAGATTCCGACCGAAAAATGGTGTCCGATTTTTCGAATGTGTGCTCCATAATGAGTTTCAATATATTATTATATAGATAATAGTTTTGGGGCATCGACCTTCTTGAAATCCTAAAAAATATGTTTTAATTATTATTTTTGTATGTTTTAAGCGGGGTAGCATGATAAAATAAGAAATTAAATAAGCAATCATATTAAATCGATATCAAAGTCATTAAACAATGTAGACTTCGTCTCACGAAAGAAGTCTCACGGCGATAAATGGAACTAATATGACAGGTCGGCCATGTTTGTCGGTATCAGGTGCTGTCAAGTGTTGTTGTTGTGTTCGTTTCCATTGCGTTTTTTATTCATTTGTCGTATTTAAACTATTATTTACGATGCCTAAAGTTGTAAAAAGTGCTGGTCGAGAAATAATATTGAAGGTGAAGGAGTTTTGTGAAGCAGAACAGAAGAATCAGGGGGTTTTGATACCAATAAACAATGTTCGTAAGAGAGTAGCCGTCATGACAGGTACTTAGTTGGGGATACCAGTTATGTGATTTTTACCATTTTATTTGGAACTTTTTTATGGTTTCGTACTTATTGTTAGATTAAAGTATTTTATTATTGTTTAAGATTTAAACATTTCATTAAAGTTTATCAACACTATTGAAAATTCTGAAGTGCCTATTTTGTTTTATATCTATTAAAAAAATTCCAGATGTGTCTGAGAAAACAGTTTCGAGGATAACACAAGAAGGAAAAGTAGCACTTTGCCAACAGTGTGCCAACAAAGTGCCAGTTTGTTCAGTGCAAAAATGTGGATAATTTGGAGGATGAATATTTTAGGAATGATGGACTGATGGATGGAGAAATGGACCGGATTATTATATCAACAGCAAGTGATAGTGAAACAGAGTCGGATGACGAAAGTAATATGGACTATGATTCAGGTAGTGACTGTTGTATGTCTGGAATAAACCCGATCGGTGACCATAATTATGTTGTTAAAATATAATTAAAATTATATTTTATTTACAGTGTTTTCTTTCTGTTATGTATACATAAAATAGCGAATTGTTCAATTTTATTTACTATCTGCCACTAGCACTCCGTCCTCTAACTAGGGGATTTTTCGGAATTCAATAGCAAACGCTGGTAACATTTCATCGCATGCTCGCAGCGCCGCGTCTGCGAGACTTCTTTCGTGCGACGAAGTCTACAACCCAAAACAGACGGCTGAACTGACGTGACAATGAAATTTGGGGCGCTAAACATGGCGGATTTTCGGCCACATTATACATTTACGTGTTTATTCATGTTTCATTTTATGTACGCACTGAAATACTGTTATATTGTTTTCCTGCGAGTTACAGTGCTGAGTAAGAACGAGATAAATATATGTTTATTTATGGGTGCTATTTATACAAGCAATTGTACGTATAGAACAATATGTCGTGTCCCTACTTTAAAGGTCTATGGCTCCGACCCGAAATTTGGCGTAACTATCAAAGAATGATGACAATTCAATATTTGAAACAGACCCGTTCACTAAACTAAATTTAATTTAAATAACAACGACAACAAATTCATTTGAGCGCCTTCTTTTTTTCACATAGCAAACTGGAAACTGTTGTATTTGCGTGAATGTACATATTAATGAATAATTTATGACACATAATGCTATTTAAACTAAAAAACAAATAATAGTTTAAAAAAAACAACTAACAAACACGTTTTTATAGATAATCCAACAAAAAAAAATAGAATATATGTTTTTGTGTATGTGTATGAATAGAAGAATATAGAATTATTTATGTTGTTTAAAAAAAAAGTCGTTATATATTTTTTATTGGGTTGTGCACTATTTACACAAGCCGACTAGAAACTACAAGTTTAAAACTGTTTTGAAAGAAAACCTATAAAAAGCGAACGGAAATGTTAATCTATTTGCGTGTAAATAAACTTATATGTGTTTACGAGAGAGGTAGGTATGGTAACGCGATGGAACGAATAGCGCAGATAATGTATTTCAATGTACTACTTACGACAACCACTATTAGTGGGAATTTGAGCAAACATTATTCTTCTTTATTTAAGTACTGTTATGTTGGTAAGAGTAACGCAATCTATCGCCGATTAGTCGAACGAATATCGAAGGATCTAGTAGAATCTATAAAGCTCGAGAAGTACAACGCCATCTATTGTTAGATAGCCGAAACACAATAGTCGACTTGGGTGGAATATTCTCGATAATTCTAGGGATTTTGTCTCGACTATAAAAGCGTTGCAGAGACGGCACGCAGTCTCCACTTCGATAAAGCGGCACGACACGAGAACCCTCTCATCGTGGCCGCCGGTAACTACATTCCCGATCCTGCGGAAAGAATGGAAAGCAGTCGACGTCGCCCAAAACACGTCATCTCGGATCCTCCCGATCCACTAACGGTGCTTTTAGGTACTTCAAGCACCGGTCACCGTTCTCGTCGAACCCGTCGCTTGCGACGAAGGGCTCGACGAGTAAATTAACTCTCAGACACAGCCCACTGAGTTTCTCGCCGGACCTTCTCAGTGGGTCGCGTTTCCGATCCGGTGGTAGATTCTGCGAAGCACGGCTCTTGCTAGGGTTCGTGTTAGCAACATCGTCAGGTTTGAGCCCCGTGAGCTCACCTACTAAAGTTAGGGTTACGCTGACATAGCCGCTAGGGCTATCAGCTTAGGTAGGAAAAAAAAAAAAAAAACACGCAGTCAGTCAGTAATCGGAACTACTCGAAGCGAAACAGCGAACGGATCGCCTGAAGCGAAGCGGAACAAGCGAATTGAGAATTTTAAAGTGTATGTGTAGTGTTTAAGTGTTTTAAGTGTTGAATACAGTTTTTAATTGTACTTTGGTGGAATTTTACTTATTCCGAACCCCAGCGCATAACAGTACTAACGATATTTCCTTGAAAATTATATAAAACTCGTAAACTCGCCTCCCGAAGCTGTAATTTATTATTAATTATGAAAAGGACATGGCATATTTTTTTGCTACTCACTTGACACTTATCGTTATATTTTAGGTAATTCATACTATCTTATTTAATTTTTTTATTTCTTAGATGGGTGGACGAACTCAAAGTCCACCTGGTGTTAAGTGGTTACCGGAGCTCGTAGACGTCTACAACGTAAATGCGCCACCCACCTTGAGATATAAGTTATGAGGTCTCAAGTATAGTTACAACGGCTACCTCACCCTTCAAACCGAAACGCATTACTGCTTCACGGCAGAAATAGGTTGGGTGGTGGTACCTACCCGCGCGGACTCACAAGAGGTCCTACCACCAGTAATAAATTGAATTATGTTTAACTCCACTGAAATAGCTGAAGAAGTTTTTTTTTGTAATATGACATTTTTTCCAAATATTTAAGCTTTAAATGGCTCTCCTGTAAATTTGCAAAGATATCGCGTAAAGTAAATATTGTTTCTTCGCTCGATAACATAAAAACAATTCACCAGAACACGCGCGGCGCGTTCCCGCTAAAAAACCAACGCGCCATTTTACCCGCAGACATCTTGTGAGTCGTGCAAATGATTTTAATGTGACAGCCGCCGATGCACTATTGACGTGTAACAGATGTCAGATTCACACAGCCAACGTTGTACCTAACATTTTTAGATGATATTCTTCAATTATGAAACTGCTTAGCAATTTCGCCTAACGTACTATGGTGATTTACACACATAATTCCTTTGATTGTAGGTGTGAGTGTGACAAACGTCAGTCGCTCGCAATCAATGTGCTTAGTGCGAGTTTTTTAACGTTCTCGATAGCGTAAAAGTTAATTCAAATTTGCCGTCCGTGGTCGACCACTACGGAGGAAATTCACATGTTTTTTTTCTACCTAAGCTGATTTAAGGTTAAATAAGGTTACGCTGAAATTCATAACTAACTAGTAACTAAATAGTACTAGAATAACTAGTAGGTGAGCTCACGGGGCTCAAACCTGACGTCGCTGCTAACACAAACCCTAGGAAGAGCAGTGCTTCGCAGAATCTGCCACCGGATCTGAAACACGATCCACTGAGAATATCGGGCGACAAACTCAGTGGGCTGTACCTGTGGGTTAATTTACTCGCCGAGCCCTTCGTCGCGTGCGACGGATTCGACGAGTACGATGACCGGGTCACATGGGGGAACGATAAAGAAGAAAAGCATGACCTATATAAACAATAAAAAAATATTATTATTATCCGAAATGTTTTATTGACTTTTATTCCAATGAACTAAGTTCCATCGAATACGAACGATGACGTAACAGCCACTGAGCCATCCCCGGCGCCAACAAGTAAACCTAAGCTGATAGCCTTAAGAGGCTATTTCAGCGTAACCTTAACTAGTAGGTGAGCTCACGGGGCTTAAACCTGACGACGCCGCGACGTTGCTAACACGAACCCTAGCCAGAGCCGTGCTTCACAGAATCTACCACCGGATCGGAAACGCGACCCGCTGACAAGATCCGGCGAGAAACTCAGTGGGCTGTGTCTGTGGGTTAATTTACTCGTCGTCATCGAGCCGGAACCAGAACGATGACCGGCGCGATCGCTATGTCGATACGTAATAAGTCACATTCGTGAAGCTAGTCAGACGCTCTCGAGTTGTTTTCTCAACACGAACGCGCGTCTGGACGCTGTCTGTTGTCTTCTTCTCTGTTGTTAATTCACCGAATCACATCATCGGGATTTATTGGTGATTCAAGATCGATTTTTTGGCAGCGCACACATTAAAACGTCAGTCCGAGTTTTATTGCTCCTTATTTATTTCGAATACAAGTGACCTCGAGGGGTCATACTAGATTCACCGAATGTGTAAGCCAGCTCACGGGCTCAAACTGAGAGAGTTTGCTAACATCAGCCCTAGAAAGGGCAGTGCTTCGCAGAATCTACCACCGGATCGGAAACGCGACCCACTGAGAAGATCCGGCGAGAAACTCAGTGGGCTGTGTCTGAGGGTTAATTTACTCGTCGAGCCCTTCGTCGACGTTTTTTTTTTTTTTATTGCTTAGGTGTGTGGACGAGCTCATAGCCGACCTGGTGTTAAGTGGTTACTAAACCTCATAGACATCTACAACGTAAATGCGCCACCCACCTTGAGATATAAGTTCTAAGGTCTCAGTATAGTTACAACGGCTGCCCCGCCCTTCAAACCGAAACGCATTACTGCTTCACGGCAGAAATAGGCGGGGTGGTGGTACCTATATAATTAATACTCTTAAGTATAGATAGCGCCTTAGTAAAAGATCGAAGAGAGAAATCGACATGATTACTTCAGTGCGCCGCATAGGTCACCGGTGACCTACACGTCAGTCAACGTATTAAGGTTCAATTTTCAAAGGCAAGACTTCTATGATCACAGTGTGTGTCAAATAGATGGTAGTGTGCGTAATGTTTTTTCTTATTGATTTAATGTATTTTGTTACATCACTACATAGTATAAAACAAAGTCGCTTTCTCTGTCCCTATATCCCTATGTAAGCTTAAATCTTTAAAACTACGCAACGGATTTTGATGCGGTTTTTTTAATAGATAGTGATTGAAGAGGAAGGTTTATATGTATAATAGCATTCATCCATTAAATAGTGGAGAAATCAATAATAAATTACAGTTTCCGAAGCGAAGCGAGGGCGGGTCACTAGTAATAAATAAATAAAAATTAAAAAGCCCTTTATTCCATGCAATTACATTTTGCTTTTCTTTTTTTAGTATATAAATATATTATATGCTTATATATGAGAGGGGTCTCTCAGGTAAAGGCCTCCTCCAAAGATTTCCATTTGGTTTTGTCTCTGGCGACATAAATCCAGTGTGGTCCAGCAACTTTTCTAATGTCGTCCTGCCAAAGCGTGTACTGTCTACCGACGCGCCGCTTGCCCTGTGGACAGTCCCATGTAGTTACTTTAGATGTCGATCTCCCATCCCCGAGTTGTGCTACGTGGCCATTTTGTTACATACATAAAAGCATAATAAAAAAAATGCATTCTGCACTCCTCTGTATTCTCTATAAGTGTGGAAAATTTCATGTTCCTCCGTCCGCGAAATTTTCGTAAAAAAAGGGAACAAAGCTTTTACTTCACGTATTAATATAAAAAAAGGGTGCGTGTCATGTACGCGCGTAAGAAGTTATACATTTTTATTAAATTTATTTCTTTTTTTTTAAATATTAAATAATTAATAATAAATATTTAACATTATAATTTAATAATATTTAGTATGAATTATATTAAATAATAATTTTGTCATTTATATTACTAAAAAATGAAGGCTAATATCACTTTTTTTTACAAGTGTACATGCGCGAAAGTTCACCTGCGGCTATATTCTGATTCGCCAAGTTACGTCGGTCGTATTGTAATGAGCGATTTAGTGGGCAACTTCATTTCTGTTAATTTTGTGTCACGGTGCGCGCGCATCGTAAAATTTCACTCTCATCCATTTTTCATAACGCGCCTAAAGAAGTATAACTTCAAAAAATACTAGTGGTCGCCCGGTAGTCGAAATTCGACTATAATTAATTGAAATTGTAAGTTTGTACACTATTATGATTGTACATATTTTCAAAGACTATTAAACTTCTTTAATCACAAATTTCGCCAAGACTACACTATAAAAAAATATCAATGAAGACAAACAATATTTAATCTATTCTCAATTTGACAACAGACGTCAAGAACAAAAGTTTGACAATAAATAGTATGCATGCGTGTGTGCGTCAAATACATGGTATGTAGTGTGTGTAACGTTTTCTTCATTGATTTAATGTATCTTTAATGCATTATTTTAAAAAAATATTAACATTGTGCACTCCTTCTCTATATTCTCTATAAGTGTGGAAAATTTCATACTCCTCCGTCCGCGCAATTTTCGTAAAAAGGGATACAAAGTTTTTGCTTCACGTATTAATATATAGATAAAATATCATTGTTTTACCGTAACATAAATACCTACTATTAGTATTTTGTATTAAATACTTTTAATATGCAAAAATTGCTTTTGCTACTGTATAAATGTCTTAAGGAAAAGTTTTCGAAATAGAAATCTCGAAATAATAACAAACTCAACGACTCATATTAATAAATCAAAATGAACGGAATTACATTTCGCGCGGAATTAGCTTAAGCTGTACCTATCTAGCGCGTTATGAAGTTGGACGAGCGCCAGTTCTAACGTGGGATCTGTGTTAACAGATTAATTGATTTGCAAACGAGACTTCATTAATATTCCCCTTTGAATCATAAAATCGAATAATGTCAAAATAAATTGAGGTTATAGGAATTTGATAGCTTAATTTTTTCTAAACAGGAAAGACAACGGTAACGAACCATACAGCCTTTTTTTTTTAATTTAGGCATAAAAGCCTGAATCCATGAATACGTCATTTCGGATCCTACCAATCCACTAACGCTGTTTTTAGGTAGCTCAAACACTGGTTACCATCCTCGTCAGACTCGTCGATTATGACGAAGAGTTTGATGAGCGAACTAACTAACACAGCCCGCTGAGTTCCTCGCCGGATCTTCTCAGTAGGTCGCGATTCTGATCTGATGGTAGATTCAGCAAAGCAATGCTCTTGCTAGAGCCAGTGTTAGCTAAGACTATCAGGTTGAGCCTGTGAGCTTACATACCCGTCGGCGCGTAATTAGAATAGTTCCTTAGGTCATGGCAGACAGAGGCAAAAAAACCATAAAAAAAAACCATCTGTATTCTCTTTTTAATCCGCTTTTATTAGCTTCAGACGTATGTATGTTAGTATGTAACGGAATCTTTGAACATGATTTTGACCCCCTTCAAAGCGTCGGATTAACTCGAAATTTGGCATACTTACAAAGGACCGATGACAATTCAATATTTAAAAATAGTTATATTGAAAAAATTTAAATCCAACTAAAAAATAGAAAATAAGCTTTAATAAATTTGAATTAAAAATAGCTTACAAAAAATATATTTTATTGTAAAAAAAAACGTGGGGTGCATGATATATATCAATAATTATCAATATTTTATGAACAGATATGAGTAAAAGGGTTATTTTGTTAATATCCTGAAAAGCACCCCACGTTAGATTTTCTACTAAAAGCGTTTTTTTTTTTTTTTTTTTTAAAACTATTATCTTTTTTTTATGCTAAGGCAAACGTAGCCGCCTATAAATAAAATCGATGTGGACTTAAAATACAAAATAACACAATACAAAAACCGGTGCGCACACATCGTTACATAGTTTTAGATGCTGATTCGATAAACATCGCGGCGGCGGTGTCGTTAAGCATCGACAACGTTTTAGTTCTCAACAAAACAAGCAGTTTTCCTCAACCACAGTGTATAACAGACACATGCCAAATCTTTTTTTAAATGGCAATTTCGAGAACGGTAAAATAAAACTATTATTGTTTTTCAATTTTTGTGTTTTATTGTTGATCAAATAGTTTTCTTCTATCTATACTTAGTCTGGCCATAAATACTGTTACAATTAAAAATAAACAAAATATTACATTTGAATTTGGAATCTGTCATTTTTATATGATTGCTCATTGAGTTTTCTCATTTTGGCGCCAATACATTGTACAATATTTTAAGATACTAAAATGGAGTGGGGTGATAAAGAGAACCGAATCGCTGTGATTGCATTACACAAAGTAGGTATGGAGCCAAATGCAATTTTTAAAACTCTCCATACGCTTGGTATTAGTAAAATGTTTGTGTACCGGGCTATTAATAGGTGCAATGAGACTTCCTCTGTTTGTGACAGCAAAAGATCTGGCCGTCCACGTAGTGTTCGTACGAAAAAGGTGGTCAAAGCAGTAAGGGAAAGAATTCGAAGAAATCCTGCCCGAAAGCAAAAGATTTTATCTCGGGAGATGAAGATAGCACCTAGAACCATGTCGCGTATTTTAAAAGATGACTTAGGACTTGCAGCCTATAAGAGACGTACCGGTCATTTCTTAACTGACAATTTAAAAGAGAATAGGGTGCTAAAATCGAAACAACTACTGAAGCGAAACCAAAGGGAGGTCATAGAAAAATTATGTTTACGGATGAGAAAATTTTTACAATTGAGCAACATTTTAACAAACAAAATGACCGTATTTATGCTCAAAGCTCTAAGGAAGCTTCCCAGTTAGTCGACAGAGTGCAACGTGGGCACTATCCGACTTCAGTGATGGTTTGGTGGGGTATTAGCTATGAAGGAGTGACTGAGCCATACTTTTGTGAAAAAGGTATCAAAACATCGGCACAAGTGTATCAAGATACCATTCTTCAGAAGGTAGTGAAGCTCCTTAACAACACCATGTTCAATAATCAAGAATGGGCCTTCCAGCAAGACTCTACGCCAGGTCATAAAGCTCGGTCTACGCAGCAATTCCTTTGATTTTTTTTTTTTTTTTTTTTTAATTTGTTTCACACAACTGGATGAAAACTGCACACATAAACATTGAACTTATTTACATAAATTAATACATTATAGAATCCACCCTTTTGGGTGTGAACACATCTTGCTTAAGAGCGTTTGTGCTTAATAAATATATCGATAAAAATATCGTTAACTAATATTAAATTAAGACAAAGAAAACAAAAAACTGCATAATATACAAACTTACAAAAATAAATAAAAAAAACCATGAAAATAAAAAATTAAAAGAGGGAAATTAATGTTCTATAGAAATAAAAATAAATGTGGTTGGTCTACAGCTCGGTGTGGATCACGGAACTTAAATTTATTTTAAGTGAGGCTAGAGAAGCATGGCAAACAAATATGTCAATTTCATCACGTATACTATTTGCCAGGGAAGTCATACGATAGACAGGAGAGTGCTGGCCAAGATTACTTTTGATTTTTGGTAGGTGGAAAGTTTTCCGATTACATAAGCGGCTGCCCAAGCGCGGTACGCTTAAGTGAATACGTTCAAGTATTTCTGGTGAGTCTATTATGCTGTGTATAAGCTTGTAAAGGAACACAATATCAGCTGCTTTACGTCGGGTGCTTAATGACTGGATCGACTGGACTGGATAGAACGAAAGGCGTTCCTTATATGATTTCAGTTGGTGATACTTATTATCATTAAAAGCGAGATGATAAAGGAACCGTTTTTGGATTCTTTCTATCCTGTTTGCATGTACTTGATAGCCAGGGCTCCAGACTGTACAACAATATTCTAAAATGCTTCGTACAATCGTATTATAAATAAGAATAGTTAAGCTAGGTTGCTTGAATATTTTCATTTGCCTATTTATAAAACCAGAAAGCCGAGAGGTCCTGCTAATTATGATGTATCCCCCGTCGGATTCCTTTTGTTTGTTTGAAGTTTATTTTATACAAAAGTTTAGGTATTTTATTTATCGAATGAGGCACTACGAAGTCTGCCGGGCCAGCTAGTTTTTAATAGATTTTTAAGTTACTAACATAGATTATAAGTAATACTTACTAAGAAAATGTTATGGTTTATTTACTGATAAAAAAAATTAGAAAAAATCTTAAACATAAATACGATTGATTAAAAAAGAAAGCAAAAAAAATTACCTTGTAAGTCTGTGGACATATCCCCGAAAAGATAATTCTCGAGTGTTTGTTTGAGTTCGTCCGCAAATAATAGGTCATCTGTAACAGAAATATTAGTTAATTTTTAACCGGACTTTTTGGCGGGAACGCGAGGAGTGAAGTTGTGTGATTTGTTTTATTTTGTCTTTATATATATATTTTTTTTTTTTAATTTATTCATAATTAATTTATTTGTTATAAAAAAAAGAACACAATATTCCTAGCCTAAAAGTACATGTTATTATCAGCAACATGCTTCGTCAAAAAGTACAATACTTACTTTCAGCTGCAAGCGTCGTCATTTAGTGTCTATTTAGTGTTTCTTCAGGTTTAAATGAGTAATAACGGTGGTTTATTAACTGTTTAATATCTGTGAAAGTGTACAAATGTGGGAAAATGTAACAAAGCCGCTGGACGTAACTTCTCGGGATCCTCCAAAAAGTCCACTGAAAAAATCTTAGTAAATGACCACCATTTTACTGAGATTATATTTCATTCCATATCATCTCATTTCATTTCATTTGTTTCATCCCAGTTGATTAATGTCTCAAATTAATCATCTTCATTTCATTTCACTCCATAATATCATTTTTTCATAAAAATATGAATATAAATTAAAATAAGACATGACTTAAAGGCCTCAGTTACCAGTTCATAAAATCTATAAAAAAAAAATTTTTTAAACAACGTCAAAAAAGGAGGAGGTTTTCAATTCGACTGTATGTTTTTTTTTATGCTTGTTACCTCATAGCTTTATGCCTGGGTGAATCGATTTTGATGATTCTTTTTTTTATTAGAAAGCTGAAGCTTCCTGTGTGGTCCCAATTTGGTCCGGTTTTAATAATGGTATCTACGAGAAAACCATATAAGTCTTAAATTTGCATTAAGTAAGTGCGCGACCCCGGTAACCGTACTCGTCGAACTCGGCAAAGAATCCGACATGCAAGCTAACCTAAGGCATCGGCCCGCGGAACCTTTCGGCGGATCTCCTCAATGATCGATTCCGGTGGTAGATTCAGCGAAGCACTGCTCTTGCTAGGGCCAGTGTTAGCAAACTCTCTCAGGTTGAGACCGTGAGCTGACCTACCCGTCCACGCGAAACTGGAATAGCCTCTTAGACTATCAACGAATGGGTACAGCAACAAAAGGTACAACTAGAATGATCAATCCTATTTAGATGGCAAAATTATTTAAAATCTTCTTACTGGTGGCAGGACCTCTTGTGAGTCCGCGCGGGTAGGTAGCACCACCCTGTCTATTTCTGCCGTGAAGCAGTAATGCGTTTCGGTTTGAAGGGCGGGGCAACCGTTGTAACTATACTGAGATCTTAGAACTTATATCTCAAGGTGGGTGGCGCATTTACGTTGTAGATGTCTATGGGCTCCAGCAACCACTTAACACCAGGTGGGCTGTGAGCACGTCCATCCATCTAAGCAATAAAAATAAATAAATAAACAAACGACAACAAACTGCTCTGTAGGATAAAAAATAGTTAGGATAGTTTAAAAAACGTGGTGTGCACAGGCCCTTACACTTGCGTCTCTATCGTTTCAACAATCCAGTCGTAAAATATGAATTTAAAATGCTTTTATTGCGGTGAGTACCGCTTAGTCGAAACCGGTTATTAATAATTAGATGTAGAAAAGCATCTCTATAAATTGGCTCTGCCCCTGACATTGCTGAAGTCCATGGGCGACGGTAACCACTCACCATCAGGTGGGCCGTATGCTCGTCTGCCTACAAGGGCAATAAAAAAAAAAAAACAAACACACTATTACTGGCTGTATGTGAGAAAGGTCTTTTATTAAATTTAAAAAAAAAAACAACGTTCCAATCCGAACTTACTACATCAGACTTACAATGTCACATTAAATGTAGCTATAAAAACGATAATTCGAGCTGAATCCTCACGATTTAAAGTTGAAATTCCTGCGCTGCTAAATTACACTTGAATCTCTATCGTTTCAACAATAGAGTCGTAAAATATGTATTTAAAATCATCTTTATACTATTTTTAAGAAATGTTCAGTTTTTTTTCTTAAGTTATATTACTCTGTTTGACGCAAGAGAGCGTGACACATCGTCGTCAAATTTCATGGGCGCATTGAAGATGTTTATTATTTAGATAATTTTTTCGTTTATTGCTTAGATTGTTGAACGAGCTTACAGCCCACCTGGTGTTAAATGGTTACTGGAGCCCATAGATATCTTGAGATATAAGTTCTAAGGTCTCAAGTATAGTTATAACGGCTGCCCCACCCTTCAAACCGAAACGCATTACTGCTTCACGCCAGAAATAGGCAGGGTGATAGTACCTACCCGCGCGGTCTCTCAAGAGGTCCTACCACCAGTAAAGTACTTCGAACGAATTATAATATTTTTTTAAATGTGTTTCATACTTCGAACGACTTAAAAACTTGTACATATTCTATCTTTTTATAAAATTTAAATTAATTTTAGTCTGGAAAGAGACAAAGTACACTTTCCGTCTCTTTTAAATCAAGCGCATATTATAAAGCTTATGGTATGCGCTTTAGAGCTTAAAGTGTTAAAATCTAAACTGAAAAGAGAATTCTTCAAATAAATTTTTGGCGTTTAAAATAATTTATGTAAAAGTTTAAAATTTTGAAAAAATATCATAACACAACAAACTTCCTCAGCTATTCGAATGGAGTAAACTTAATTGAAGTTCAATAAAAAAAATCGAACTGTCGATGCTGATACAAATAAAATATAATGATGTCGATACAAATAAAACGGACCTTTAATTACAAATTTCGCGTGTTGTTGCGATGTTATTCCTTCACCGTGGAAGTCAATCGTGAACATTTGTTCACGTCCTTACAGATCCATCAGATCCAATAACCTTTGCATTAGACGCCTTCAGCTCTAACACAAGGAGCAGGCTTAGGGACCTCGGTAACCGTACTCGTCGAACTCGACAAAGAGTTCGCCGTGCAACCTAACCCATGAATCAGCTCGCTGAGCTTCTCGCCGGATCTTCTCAGCGGGTCGCGATTCCGATCCATTCCGATTCAGGCACCCGTCGCGTGCTGACGTGCTCATCGACCGTTCGATTGCCCAACCTCGGTTCGGGGCACATCTGGCGTCCAAGTGTTTTTCTCGGAAGTGACTACCTGTGCTAATTGCGTCGCATCGCCATCTGTGAGCGGGCGGACCCCTAAATTCCAGGAATTCGTTCGGTAACTTAGTGGCCCGTTTGCAAGCGGACGGCTGTGTGCCGTAATTAATTGCGATTATTACAATTTTTGGGGCCTCGCCGTAAGGCGAGTGTGTTTTTAAAGTCCCGGGGCAGCCCCCCCTGGGCACTCGTCTATTATAATGGAGTCCACGGTCGATCTGTTTGCAGAATTTCTTCGCCTTAGGTACCCAACGCTATCGGCAGAATTTTTAGAATTCAAGACCCATCACGCAGCGAACTCGCCGGCGGTCTCTGTCGCTCCCGTCGCTCCTGCGTCGTCCATCGCGGCCTCCATCACGCCTGCCGATCCCGTGTCCCCGATACTCGCGCCCAAAACTTCTGCGTCGACCGTTGCAGCTTCCGCCTCAACCGTGCGTTCGTCGGCGACCTACGTTGCTTCCGTGCGTTCGTCCACGGCCTCCGTCGTGCCTGCGTCGTCCACTGCGCCCGCTAAAACACCCACCCGCAGGTCGCCCGCGCCCTCCTCATCCGATTCAGAGTCGGACATGGAGGTCGACCCTTCCCCCGCCGCCACGACTGATGGATTCACAGTAGTCCAAAAAGGTAAAAAGCGCGCTGCGGAGGCCCGAGCTTCCGCGGCCGCTAAAGTAAGCAAAGCCGCGAACGCGTCGCGTCCCCGCCCTCCAACCCCCGTCGCTCCCGCTGTCCGTGCAACACCGTCGCCGCGTCCAGTGGCACAATCTAAAACTCAGACCCCTCCCCCGATAATCCTTCAAGAGAAGACAGCTTGGGACCGAGTTTCCCTGGCCCTTAAGGCCAAAAATATTAATTTTGTCAGCGCCCGTAATCTCGCTAACGGGATTCAAATAAAAGTAACGTCACCCGACGACCATAGGGCCCTCTCAAGTTACCTCCGAAAGGAGCGTATAAGCTTCCACACTTATACGCTCCAGGAGGAGCGCGAACTCCGCGTTGTCATACGTGGAATCCCGAAGGAGCTAGATGCTGATCTCGTCAAGGCTGATCTGATAGAACAAGGCCTACCAGTAAATTCCGTGCACCGCATGCACACCGGCCGCGGTAGGGAGCCATACAATATGGTTCTAGTCGCCCTCCAGCCTACCCCCGAGGGTAAGCACATTTTTAACATACGGACCGTCTGTAAGCTCTCCGGTATCGCCGTCGAAGTCCCCCATAAAAAAGGCACTCCTAGTCAGTGCCATAACTGCCAACTGTACGGGCACTCTTCCCGTAACTGTCACGCGCGCCCCCGATGTGTTAAGTGTTTGGGCGATCACGCCACGGCCCTCTGTACTCGCGACCAGAAAACCGCCACCGAACCACCTAGCTGCGTCCTGTGCCGAACACAGGGTCACCCCGCGAACTACCGTGGATGCCCCCGAGCTCCAAAAATAAATCGCCGCGTCGCCCGCCAAAACCGCCTCCGAGCTTCCCGCCCAGACATCAAAGTCTCAGCACCCTCTGTGCCGAAGGCTAAGCCTGCCTTCGTGCCGGCGCCGGTGCCCAGCGGCTCGGCCTGGGCTAAACCGTTGCCGTACACGAACACGGCTGCAGCTCCTCCCTCCGCGATTCGTCCCGCCCCCGCGATTCGTCCCTCCCCCGCGATCAGCACCCCGACCGCGTCCGATAATCTCGCTCTAGCGATCGACTTTTTTCAGTCGATCAACTTTGAGCGTGTTAACGCCTTGGGTGACGCCATTCGCGCCGCCTCCACTGCACAACACTTCATCGCTGTTGTGCAGGAATACGCTGACGTATACGCGTCGTTAAATACGTACGTCCTCCCCTCACTCCGCCGGTAATCAATGGCGTACATTAGTAGAATAAAGCCCTTATCCGTAACGATAGGATTTTTTAACGCTTACGGTCTCGCAAATCAACGTGATCAGGTTTGTGATTTTTTGCGTGACCATCAAATTGACATTTTCTTAGTGCAGGAGACCCTACTCAAGCCCGCGCGTCGCGACCCTAAAATCGCGAACTATAACATGGTTAGGAACGATAGGCTCACTGCTCGTGGTGGTGGTACCGTCATTTACTATAGAAGAGCCCTGCATTGCGTCCCGCTCGATCCTCCCGCGCTCGCTAACATCGAAGCATCAGTGTGCCGAATCTCACTGACGGGTCACGCGCCGATCGTTATCGCGTCCGTTTATCTTCCACCGGATAAGATCGTTCTAAGCAGTGATATCGAGGCGCTACTTGGCATGGGAAGCTCTGTCATTCTGGCGGGCGACCTAAATTGTAAACACATCAGGTGGAACTCACATACCACAACCCCTAATGGCAGGCGGCTCGACGCGTTAGTCGATGATCTCGCCTTCGATATCATCGCTCCGCTAACCCCGACTCACTACCCGCTAAATATCGCGCATCGCCCGGATATACTCGACATAGCGTTATTAAAAAACGTTACTCTGCGCTTACACTCGATCGAAGTAGTTTCAGAGTTAGATTCAGACCACCGTCCCGTCATTTTGAAGCTCGGTCGCGCTCCCGATTCCGTTCCCGTCACGAGGACAGTGGTGGATTGGCACACGCTGGGCATTAGCCTGGCTGAATCTGATCCACCATCGCTCCCGTTTAGCCCGGACTCTACCCCGTCTCCTCAGGATACCGCTGAAGCCATAGACATCTTAACGTCACACATCACCTCGACATTAGATAGGTCATCGAAGCAAGTTGTAGCGGAGGACTTCCTTCACCGCTTCAAATTGCCCGACGATATTAGGGAACTCCTTAGAGCTAAGAACGCCTCGATCCGCGCCTACGATAGGTATCCTACCGTGGAAAATCGTACTCGAATGCGTGCCCTACAACGCGACGTAAAGTCTCGCATCGCCGAAGTCCGAGATGCCAGATGGTCTGATTTCTTAGAAGGACTCGCGCCCTCTCAAAGGTCTTACTACCGCCTAGCTCGTACTCTCAAATCGGATACGGTAGTAGCTATGCCCCCCCTCGTAGGCCCCTCGGGCCGACTCGCGGCGTTCGATGATGACGAAAAAGCAGAGCTGCTGGCCGATACATTGCAAACCCAGTGCACGCCCAGCACTCAATCCGTGGACCCTGTTCATGTAGAATTAGTAGACAGTGAGGTAGAACGCAGAGCCTCCTTGCCACCCTTGGATGCGTTACAACCCGTCACCCCGATGGAAGTTAAAGACTTGATCAAAGACCTACGTCCTCGCAAAGCTCCCGGTTCTGACGGTATATCTAACCGTGTTATTAAACTTTTACCCGTCCAACTCATCGTGATGTTGGCATCTATTTTTAATGCCGCTATGGCTAACTGTATCTTTCCCGCGGTGTGGAAAGAAGCGGACGTTATCGGCATACATAAACCCGGTAAACCAAAAAATCATCCGACGAGCTACCGCCCGATTAGCCTCCTCATGTCTCTAGGCAAACTGTATGAGCGTCTGCTCTACAAACGCCTCAGAGACTTCGTCTCATCAAAGGGCATTCTCATCGATGAACAATTCGGATTCCGTGCAAATCACTCATGCGTACAACAGGTGCACCGCCTCACGGAGCACATTCTCGTGGGACTTAACCGACCAAAACCGATCTACACGGGAGCCCTCTTCTTCGACGTCGCAAAAGCGTTCGACAAAGTCTGGCACAACGGTTTGATTTTCAAACTTTTCAACATGGGCGTACCGGATAGTCTCGTGCTCATCATACGGGACTTCTTGTCTAACCGCTCTTTTCGATATCGAGTAGAGGGAACCCGCTCCTCCCCGCGACCACTCACGGCTGGAGTCCCGCAAGGCTCCGTTCTTTCTCCGCTCCTATTTAGTTTATTTGTCAATGATATTCCCCAGTCGCCGCCGACCCAGCTAGCCTTATTCGCTGACGACACAACCGTTTACTACTCAAGTAGAAACAAGTCCCTAATCGCGAGTAAGCTCCAGAGTGCAGCGTTAACCCTCGGACAGTGGTTTCGAAAATGGCGCATAGACATCAACCCAGCGAAAAGCACAGCAGTGTTATTTCAAAGGGGAAACTCTCCGCTTATTTCCTCCCGCATTAGGAGGAGAAATATCACACCCCCGATCACCCTCTTCGGCCAACCTATACCCTGGACCAGGAAGGTCAAGTACCTGGGAGTAACCCTGGATGCACCCATGACATTCCGTCCGCATATAAAAACAGTCCGTGACCGTGCCGCATTTATTCTCGGTAGACTCTATCCCATGATCTGTAAGCGGAGTAAAATGTCCCTTCGGAACAAGGTGACACTTTACAAAACTTGCATAAGGCCCGTCATGACTTACGCGAGTGTGGTGTTCGCTCACGCGGCCCGCACACACATAGACACCCTCCAATCCCTACAATCCCGCTTTTGCAGGTTAGCCGTCGGGGCTCCGTGGTTCGTGAGGAACGTCGACCTTCACGACGACCTGGGCCTCGAATCGATCCGCAAACATATGAAGTTAGTGTCGGAACGTTACTTCGATAAGGCTATGCGTCATGATAATCGCCTTATCGTTGCCGCCGCTGATTACTCCCCGAATCCTGATCACGCAGGAGCAAGTCACCGTCGTCGCCCTAGACACGTCCTTACGGATCCATCAGATCCAATAACTCTTGCATTAGATACCTTCAGCTCTAACACTAGGAGCAGGCTGAGGAACCCCGGTAACCGTACTCGTCGAACTCGACAAAGAGGTCGACGTGCAACCTAACCCATGCATCAGCCCGCTGAGTTTCTCGCCGGATCTTCTCAGTGGGTCGCGATTCCGATCCGGTAGTAGATTCATTCGCGAAGCAATTGCTCTTGAGTTGTTAGGTCTCCTTCGGAGGCGCTCGGGCAGTTGTTAGCAAATTCCCCCCCTCCTGGCTGAGCCTTTGCTCGCCCACCTGTCCTGGTGAAGCTGGAAAGGCCTCCGGGCCACCAGTAATGTTTCAATCATAAAAAAAAAAAAAAAAAAAAAAAGATTCCGATCCGGTAGTAGATTCATTCGCGAAACAATTGCTCTTGAGTTGTTAGGTCTCCTTCGGAGGCGCTCGGGCAGTTGTTAGCTAATCCCACCCCTCCTGGCTGAGCCTTTGCTCACCCACCTGTCCTGGTGAAAATGAAAAGGCCTTCGGGCCACCAGTAATCTTTCAATCATAAAAAAAAACACTTGTTAAGTACTTATTTCATCGGAATCGGAGAGAGAGAGAGAGAGAGAGAGAGAGAGAGAAATAATACATTAAGGCTACGTTCCGATTTGCACGCGAAATTCATTCGCGTCCGAAAATATTTGTATGATACTAAGTTCTTCAATGCTGACATCTTTTGTTTATCACTCGTAGCGTATAGAAATGCTATTTTTGAATGTTTTTAAGGTGATTTAGTTCTGATATGCATAAGAGGTGGATGTATATATGTGCGTATTGTGTTGCTTTTCTTTTTTGTTTTTTTTTGGTCAACTTAAATTTCTAATTTTTGTTATATATTGTATAATTGTTTTGTGGTGGCATTTACGTTGTAGATGTCTATGGGCTCCGGTAACCACTTTACACCAGATGGGCCGTGAGCTCGTCCATTCATCTAAGCAATAAAAAATAAATAAATAAAAATACTAAAATGAGGTCACATCTTACAGTGCCCACAGTACATATCGGAACATAACTTAAATAATAATATATGAGTTGACCATAGAGTTACTTAGGTACTTATTAACTCCATGGAGTTGACATTGGCGGCCATAGATAATACACAAAATATTGGCGGGCCGTGGGAGCCACGCGACGCACGCGATATTACGCCCCATGGATTATGCTAAAAATAGTCTAGTTTAACTTATTCCTTGCTAACAGTCGCGTGGACGACGTTGCACTGGCCACAGCTGGACAAATAGAAAATAAAGTAACGTTATAAACAGTTAAATCACCATCTTTAATTTTTCTTTTCCCGCGTTTTAGGGAATGTTTTTTTTTTTTTTTAATAATTCTTAGTTAAAGTTGTGTTTTTTTTCTCTTTATTTCGAAAATGGAAAAGAAGTTCGGTTTTAGAATATCAGTGTTGGTATTTTTGATATTATTTGTAAATCAGGACAGTGCAAAGATAACGGACAATAAAACCTTTGATAGTTCCGCTGAAGTCAAATCTCCGAGGAAGGTATGTTTTTAAAGTTTTTTTTTAATATATTATATTTTACCTCACAATTTTCATGATTGATATTCAACATTTTTTGTCTCAGTTAGTCATAATATAAATACAACTTTATAATTAAGACGTGTTTCTTCAACAGCAAATTTAAATATTTCGAGACTTTTCATTATTTCTAACAAATTACCCTTACACTAGACGAAGACACTGCGAAAACACAAAATAAGTCGCAAAAATTTAAATAACCTAGCCCGCACATCTCAATATGCCTTGGCCAAAACTTCAAAGCAGAAAAAAAAAACGAACTCACAGGAAATATCGCGACAATAAATTCTAACACTAATTCGGAGTCCACAATAAAAGGTGACGCTTGTGCGATGATAAAAAAAATTCTAGAATTTAAAACGGGTACAATATTTTTTTATGTTTATTAATAAGTAGATATATTTTTAGTTTCTCTGGGTTAGCGTAGTCATCGCGGCCGATCGTGACATGTTCGAAGATTTGGTAATAACGTAAATGAGTCGTCTATTATCAAAGGTGGCAATCTGTGCATTCGGACAAAAAAATGTTATTGATATGTCAATACAGATTGATTTGAATATAATCGTCTCCTTCAAAGAATACGGTTCAAAACCTGCATTAAATAAAGGTTAATACTTAACCTGTTATTTATCTAAGATGTCGTTAAGAAGAGTTTTGTGACTGCCAATTGAATACAAAGTCAATAATTCGTTTTTCTGATTTACCAATAATTGTCCAAAAGTCACATTGCCGGCTTTGATAATAGTCGACTCAAATATTACCGTAGACTAGTGACCGCGCAGTAGTCGAGATTCGACTATAATCAATTGAAATTATAAGTTTAAACATTATTATGGTTCTATTGTCAAACACTATTATTATATTTCGATAATATAATCACAGTATTCGCCAAAACTGCACTATAGATAAATAATTTTAAAGATAAACAATATTAATCTATTTTCAATTCGACCACAGATTTTAAACAGTAACAAAAGTTTTCCAATTGACAGTAAAGAAAGAGTATATTTTAATGTATGTGTTGTGTCAAATACATGGTAGTGTGTGTAATGTTTTCTTTATTGATCTAAAGTATCTTTTATGCATTATTTTAAAATAATATAGCATTGTGAGCTCCACCTCTATATTCTCTATAAATGTGAGAAATTTCATACACCTCCGTCCGCGCAATTTTCGGCGAAGCGGAGCACGAGTGACCGTGCTTCGGCACGCAAGGGTGGAAGGGCTGCTCTTCCCGCAGCGCCGGAGATAAGGCGGATTCAAACTTAAACTCCCTTCGAGTTTGACTAAATAATGCAATTTTTATAAAAAAAATTAACCGTGGATATATTCATAACCATCGTGAATATCTTCATAGCCATGGGGTTCCGCGGGGTGGGAATGGTGCAGGGGTAAAACCAGGGGTTCGACGAGGACGATGACCGGTGCTAAAAGCGCTAATAGCACCGTCAGTGGATCGGGAGGATCCGTAATGACGTGTTTTGGGCGACGTCGACTGCTTTCCAATCTGTCCGCAGGATCGGGAATGTAGTTACCGGCGGCCACGATGAGCGGGTTCTCGTGTCGGGCCGTATTCTCGAAATGGTGCACTGATGCCGACTGTAGATACATACTAATGGGCTCTAGGTCCAGGTCGTCCACCACGGCTCTCCGACAGCTATCCTGCAAAAACGGGATTGAATAATTGAAGGGGTTTTAAGTTAGTGCGGGCCGCGTGAGCGAACACTACGCTTGCATAGATCATGACGGGGCGTATGCAAGTTTTGTAGAGCGTCACATTATTTCTAAGGGACAATTTACTTCGCTTGCAAACCATCGGATAGAAACGATCCGAGTGCTTAGTGCGAGTTTTTTAACGTTCTCGATCGCGTAAAAGTTAACTCAATTTTGTATGGAGTTGGAACAGCGCCCCTAGCGGCAAACCTAAGCAAACATTCCAATTCCATACAAATTTGAATTAAACTTTACGCTACCTATTGAGAAAGTTAAAAAACTCGATTTTTCGATATTAGAGCGAAGTTATAGAATTATTGTATCGTCATCGATTCTTGACGCGCGTGTGAATTGTCTACGTCTCGCAGTCTATGATAATTACGTTAAAAGATTCCTTTACATACAAACAAACGTACATACATACCGAGTTAATAAAAACAGGTTATTAAGGACGAATTCTCAACTGTATTGTATCAATAAAACAGTTGAGGGAGCTCCCTATATATAGAGTCCCTTCTTTATTTCGCCGAAAAGTCGTGTTTTATGTAATTAATACCACAGTTGAAACAATAAACATTTTATTGTTGTAGCGGCATAAACAATTCTAAATAATTATATTACATTAGTTATTTAACACATTATAAATTATTTTACGTTTTAAATTTTCGACGGTAAAAAGGTCCCGTGTTACAGACTATATTCTTTTTCCCACCTCTCGTGCGTTCCGGCTTACGCATCATAAAAAGGTGCGTTCTTAAACGCCACACAGTTTTATTCATCGTTCATTGGAATCGCAACAGAAAAATTGCAGCCGACATTTAAATATCGCTGATAGTAATTTTTCCCGTCCGAGCACAAAGCGCCCTAACACCAATAAAATATATTTTGACCACCGTTAAACAGAAACAAGCTAAAATTTACGGTTTCACTAAATTAAAGTTTCACACGTTGGCGCGTAAACAAACAAACATGGCCGCGCGTCACTCTTTGAATTACCTACCGAAAACGTATCGCCGCCACCGATAATTGTTTGTTTAACGCAAAACAATACCAAGCTTTGTGTTCTGTTGTAATAAATTCGCTGTTTAATTTTAGAAAAAACATTTGTTTCACGATCCTAGAAATAGCATTTGACTAACAAGTGGAATGTCATTAAAATTTAACAGCCTAAAGCATTGAGTTAAACAAAAAAGGTACATACGCCATTGACCCGATTAGTTTTAGACATAAGAAGCAAAAGGATTTACGAGAGAACTATACTAAATTAAATTCTATAATATTAAAGTAAATTTAAAATTCTAAAAATAGAGATTCAGTTTGAAAACATAATTTTTTTAATTAATATTGTTTGTTTGTCTCCGAAAGAAGTCGTGGCAACAATCTCAAAATTGGAGGACAAAAAAGCCCCCGGGTTTGATTTAATAGACAAAAAAGTATTGAAGGAACTTGCCCAAAAAAGCCATAGTTTTTCTAACCATCTTATTTAATGGCATACTAAGAACTGGACACTTTCCATCACTGTGGAGAGTTTCACAAGTAATTATGATACCTAAAGTAGGGAAGCCAGTGAACGAACTTAGCTCATACAGGCCGATTAGTCTACTAACCGTAACGTCAAAACTTTTTGAGTCAATCCTGCTGCACAGATTATTGGAGGAGATTCATCAAAGAGCCATAATCCTGGACCACCAGTTTGGCTTTCGCCAGCAACATGGCACTGTGGAACAAGTCCATAGAATCTGCTCTGTGATAAGGAAGGCACTAGAGAGAAAGGAGTACTGCTCCTCTGCCTTCCTAGACGTGCAGCAAGCGTTTGATAGAGTATGGCACAAAGGTCTCTTGTATAAAGTAAAAACTCTTCTACCCTGTACATTCTTCCCCATCATAAAATCTTATCTAACAGAAAGAATATTTCAAATAAGAGAAGAAGAGTGTACATCGCCATTTCACTCAATCAAAGCTGGTGTACCGCAGGGGTCTGTCCTGGGTCCAGTCTTGTATACCATTTACACATGTGATTTACCACAAAGCGAACATGTTACATTAGCAACATTCGCAGACGATACCGCTGTACTGGCGTGTAGCAATAGCCCAAACGAAGCTTCAGACTTCCTACAGACTGGATTGCAAGAAATTGAAACTTGGCTTTCAAAGTGGAGAATAAAAACTAGTGTGACAAAATCCGTTCATGTAACCTTCACCCTCCGTAGAGGAGACTGTCCGCCAGTAACTCTGTGCAATCAACAACTCCCGCAAGAACACTGCGTAAAATACTTGGGAATACACCTTGATAGGAGACTCGTATGGAAACAACACATACAGAAGAAGAGAGAAGAAATCAACCTGAAATACAGAGGACTCTACTGGCTGCTTGGCAGAAATTCCAAGCTGTCAGTAGATAATAAGCTACTCATCTACGAAATGCTCTTGAAACCAATTTGGACATACGGGATTCAACTATGGGGTTCGGCGTGTGACTCTAACATAAATATCATACAGAGGGTTCAAAATTACATCCTGAAACAAATATCGAACTGTCCGTGGTTTATAAAAACATCGGAGATTCATGAACACCTCAAAATCAGGACTGTTAAACAGGAAATCAAGACCTGGAGTATGAAATACAGAAAAAGGCTAGAAATGCATCCTAATAAGCTTGCCACGCAACTAACCACACCGGACCTAATAAATAGGCTTAAAAGGCGACAAATCCTAAGTCTTGATAGACACGGTTGACAGAGTGGAGCAGTCTCGATGGAGATTTTGCTCTGACCGTCTAACAGCTCTCAACATATCTGCTCATAGTCTAGCTGACTGATTGCAAGATAAAGAAAAAAAAAAAAAAAAAAATTAATATTGTTTGTAATTGGATATCACAATTGTAATTGGACAGAAGTTACGTTCTACAACTTTTTTAACGTTACATAGTATAAAATGAAATCGCTTGCTTTGTCTGTTCGCTTAGATGTTTGACACTATTCAACGGATTTTAATGCAGTTTTTATTAGGTAGATAAAGTGATTCAAGGAAGGTTTATGTCATACCCGATCCTGTGGACCGAATGGTAAACAGTCGACGTCGCCCTAAACATGTCATTACCGATCATCCCGATCCATTAACGGTGCTTTTAGGTACCTCAAGCACCGGTCATCGTCAAGGGCTCGACGAGTGAATTAACCCATAGACACAGCCCACTGAGTTTCTCACCGGTTCTTCTCAGTGGGTCGTGATTCCGATCCGGTGGTAGATTCTGCGAAGCACTGCTATTGCTAGAGCCAGTAATAACGCAATTTTTTTTTTGCTGGTTTGATTTTTATTACACGATGCTAAAAGTTCATAAACAAATTTTAATTAGAAACAAATGTTAAGATTTAACGATGAAAAATGAAGAAAACCACAATACTAACACATCGAAAAAGAAGTTTCACTTCATTCGCGTGCACCAATTTGTACGCGCACCGTTTTTGTTGTATTTTTTTTTTTCGTATTTATGCGTGAAACAAATTTACTAGTATCATATTAGTATCATGATTAGGCGATGATCACTGTATTGACAATACGAAAGCGCCATCACTCTGCAGGTTCCCGCCAAAATGACCGTCAAAATTGAGCAACTTTAAGTGTTGCAATAAACAAACCATTCAAGGTATCAACGCTTACATTTACAGCGGCCATCTTGTTTGCGCGCTAAATTAAGATGCACTGAACTAAAATATATACGTGCTGAGTTAAAAGAGCTAGTTTATTGATCGTAAAAATTTGTCAACTGCAGCTTT
Source organism: Bombyx mori (assembly GCF_030269925.1). Classification (NCBI taxonomy): domain Eukaryota; kingdom Metazoa; phylum Arthropoda; class Insecta; order Lepidoptera; family Bombycidae; genus Bombyx; species Bombyx mori. The sequence goes on from NC_085130.1 coordinate 18,251,214, forward strand.
GATCTCTAAAGGATCACAGATGAAAGAGACTAAAGGCATTTAGGTCGGATCCGTTTCTGCTTGTCAATAAAATTGTAGTATTGGACTCTCGCCTAGATGTAGGTCGGATCTGTGTCTGTTTGTGTACGAGAAGAGCTCGGGATCAGTACAGAGCTGCAGGGGACTGTGTCTACAGTAGTGTAGTATAGGAATAGAGGCTAGATGTAGGTCGGATCTGTGTCTGTTTGTGTACGAGAAGAGCTCGGGATCAGTACAGAGCTGCAGAGGACTGTGTGTGTCTACAGTAGTGTAGTATAGGACTCTCGGCTGGATGTAGGTCGGATCTGTGTCTGTTTGTGTACGAGAAGAGCTCGGGATCAGTACAGAGCTGCAGGGAACTGTGTCTACAGTAGCGTGGTATAGGACTCTCGGCTAGATGTAGGTCGGATCTGTGTCTGTGTGTGTACGAGAAGAGCTCGGGATCAGTACAGAGCTGCAGGGGACTGTGTCTATAGCAGTGTAGTATAGGACTCTCGGCTAGATGTAGGTCGGATCTGTGTCTGTTTGTGTACGAGAAGAGCTCGGGATCAGTACAGAGCTGCAGAGGACTGTGTCTACAGTAGTGTAGTATAGGACTCTCGGCTAGATGTAGGTCGGATCTGTGTCATTTTGTGTACGAGAAGAGCTCGGGATCAGTACAGAGCTGCAGAGGACTGTGTCTACAGTAGTGTAGTATAGGACTCTCGGCTAGATGTAGGTCGGATCTGTGTCTGTTTGTGTACGAGAAGAGCTCGGGATCAGTACAGAGCTGCAGGGGACTGTGTCTACAGTAGTGTAGTATAGGACTCTCGGCTAGATGTAGGTCGGATCTGTGTCATTTTGTGTACGAGAAGAGCTCGGGATCAGTACAGAGCTGCAGAGGACTGTGTCTACAGTAGTGTAGTATAGGACTCTCGGCTAGATGTAGGTCGGATCTGTGTCTGTTTGTGTACGAGAAGAGCTCGGGATCAGTACAGAGCTGCAGAGGACTGTGTGTGTCTACAGTAGTGTAGTATAGGACTCTCGGCTGGATGTAGGTCGGATCTGTGTCTGTTTGTGTACGAGAAGAGCTCGGGATCAGTACAGAGCTGCAGGGAACTGTGTCTACAGTAGCGTGGTATAGGACTCTCGGCTAGATGTAGGTCGGATCTGTGTCTGTGTGTGTACGAGAAGAGCTCAGGATCAGTACAGAGCTGCAGGGGACTGTGTCTATAGCAGTGTAGTATAGGACTCTCGGCTAGATGTAGGTCGGATCTGTGTCTGTTTGTGTACGAGAAGAGCTCGGGATCAGTACAGAGCTGCAGAGGACTGTGTCTACAGTAGTGTAGTATAGGACTCTCGGCTAGATGTAGGTCGGATCTGTGTCATTTTGTGTACGAGAAGAGCTCGGGATCAGTACAGAGCTGCAGAGGACTGTGTCTACAGTAGTGTAGTATAGGACTCTCGGCTAGATGTAGGTCGGATCTGTGTCTGTTTGTGTACGAGAAGAGCTCGGGATCAGTACAGAGCTGCAGGGGACTGTGTCTACAGTAGTGGTCTACAGAGTAGGTCACGACCCTCAGCACAGAGGGACACGATGGAAGGAGGAGTATAGGTCTTGATATTCTATAACCTTCGCATCGCTAATTCTGTAACCGAATGAAACGTGTTCCGAAATGTACTCGAGATGTTACTATAAATAATGTTTTAAATGGATATTATAACAGGTAAAAGCGTTACATCGATAAGCCACGGTCACGATAATGTTGCCAGATGTCATATTAAATTTTAAGTAAACTTTTTTTTTTTAAGAGATTTCATGATCTTGTAACTAAGATTTTAGGTCAAGTCTTATTTTAATTTTTATATGAAAAATGCTAATATGAAGTGAAATTAATTGCAATGAAATTAATTGATATGAAACATGGCATGAAATAAAATCAAATGAGATGATATGGGATGAAATATAATCTCAGTAAAATGGTGGTCATTTACTGAGATTTTTCAGTGGATTTTTTAGAGGGTTCCGAGAAGCTACATCCAGCGACTTTGTTTCATTTTCCCACATTTGTGCACTTTCACAGCTGATACTAAACAGTTAATAAACCACCGTTATTACACATTTAAACCTAAAGAGTAAACACTAAATAGATAAAATAAAACAAATCACACAACTTCACTCCTCGCCTTCCCGCCAAAAAGTCTTTTTTTTTCACCATTTTTTTTTTGCGTATTATGTACATAACATTTTTTTGTTTTATTTTTACGAAGTCAGAAGATGACTTTGACGTTAAAGAAAATAAAAAAAAAACGACCAGGGTGCCTTGTAGTTTTAGTAAGCTATTAAGTAGTAGAAAATTGTGCAAATTTTTTTATTTATTAAGTAATGGTTAAATAATGGTACTATCAAATGTATTGACATTGTTGGTAGGACGTGTTGAGAGTCCGCACGGGTAGGTACCACCACCCTGCCTATTTCTGCCGTGAAGCAGTAATGTGTTTCGATTTGAAGGGTGGAGCAGCCGTTGTACTGTTAAAACTGATGCCTTACAACTCATATCTCAAGGTGGGTGGCGGCATTTGTGATGTCTACGGGCTCTAGTAACCACTTAACACGAGGTAGGCCGTAAACTCATCCACCTATCTAAGCTATAAATATCTATATATATAACAATAAATTGCTGTTCGTTAGTCTCGCTAAAACTCGAGAACGGCTGGACCGATTTGGCTAATTTTGGTCTTGAATTATTTCCTATTGTTTGTTTTAAGTTTATTTTATACAAAAGTTTAGTTCTTTTGTTTATCGATTGAGGCACTACGAATTCTGCCGGGCCAGCTAGTATATATATAAATACTTATATACATAGTTCTGTTTTATTTTGATTCCGATCTGGCAACCCGCTTCTCCAGCGTTGACCGCGTAATTGGCTCAACTCCAATATTAACTGAACTTCATGAATATTATATTATTATAACGTTATACGCGCTACGAAAATACTTTTTATAATACATTTATTATTGTAAGATTACACATTTGATATGTACTCGACAGATGCTGTGTTTTTTTTATATATTTTTTTGTTTTACAAGAAGCAAGGCGTTTTGTTAGAACACTTTTGTTAGCTCGGTGTGCGTGTGTTGATTCGTATGTAAAACGCAATCTTTGAATGTAATTCTTGCAGACTTCGAAAGGTTGCTTGAGATGCTATTTCAGCTTCGCCCTAACGTGTAGGTGAGCTCTTGGGGCTCAAGCCGGAGTGTTGCTAATACTGGCCCTAGCAAGAGCAGTGCTTCGCAGAATCTACCACCGGATCGGAAACGCGACCCACTGAGAAGATCCGGCGAGTAACTCAGTGGGCTCGAGACATTTTTTTTTTTTTTTTTTTTATTGCCCTTGTAGGCAGACGAGCATACGGCCCACCTGATGGTGAGTGGTTACCGTCGCCCATGGACTTCAGCAATGCCAGGGGCAGAGCCAAGCCGCTGCCTACCGTTTAATACTCTCCACAAGCCTCGTTTGAAGAAGGACATGTCATAGCGCTCGGGAAACACCGTGGAGGGGAGCTCATTCCATAGCCGGATGGTACGTGGCAAAAAAGACCTCTGGAAACGCACTGTGGATGACCGCAGTGGCTCCAGGTAGTATGGATGAACTCTACTCCGGTGGCGGGCGGTGCGATGGTAAAAACGAGATGCCGGTATCATCTCGAACAATTCCTCAGAGCACTCCCCATGGAACATACGGTACAAAATGCAGAGGGAACCGAAGTCCCTCCGCAGACCCAGAGGCTCCAAACGATCCGTGAGAATGGGATTATCGACAATCCGAACGGCCCTCCTCTGTATGGAGTCAAATGGAAGAAGCTGGTATTTGGGAGCCCCGGCCCAGAGATGGGAGCAGTACTCCACGCGAGGCCGGACTTGTGCTTTATAAAGCAAAAGCCTTTGTCCAGGCGTGAAGTACCGCTTCGCTCTGTTGAGGACTCCCAGCATTTTGGACGCCAACTTGGCTTTGCCTTCCAGATGACTCCGAAACTGGACATCGCTCGAAATCTCGACCCCAAGTATCCCAATACTCTCGGAAGGTTGCAGGGATACTCCTTGGAATTGCGGCGCCATGACAAAGGGGTCCTTCTTCGCAGTGAACGCGCAAACTTGTGTCTTTATCGGGTTGAATTGAACCAAGTTCAATTCACCCCATTCGGAGACTCGCCCCAGAGAGTTCTCCACTTCAGACACAAGTTTAGATCGTCTCTCTTGCACCGCGCTCCGAGAGAGACTCTGATGGCCGATATATCGCGCATCCCCCGTGCTGTCATCCGCATAGCAATGCATGCCATCAATAGACAGCATGTCATTGATATACAGGATGAAAAGCGTGGGGGAGAGCACCGAACCTTGTGGAACGCCAGCGTTAATGGTCATGGTATCAGAGCAGTCACCGTCTACAACGACCGTGATGCTCCGCCCATCCAAAAAGCTAGCGATCCACTTGCAGAGACCCTCGGGGATTCCGTAAGATGGTAGCTTCGACAGAAGTGCCCTATGCCAGACCCTGTCGAAGGCCTTCGCGATATCAAGGCTCACAGCCAGAGCCTCGCCCTTGCTCTCCAAGGCTTCAGCCCACCTGTGAGTAAGGTATACGAGAAGATCGCCAGCTGAGCGACCGTGACGGAAACCGTACTGTCGGTCACTGATCAGCTGGCGATCTTCAAGATACTTCAGGAGTTGTATATTTATTATTCGCTCCATCACCTTGGAAAGCAAGGAAGTTATCGCGATAGGCCTATAGCTCGATGGGTCCGACCGGTCACCCTTCTTGGGGATAGGGTGGACGTGGGCGGTCTTCCATGAAGACGGAACCCTGTTAGCGCAATAAGAGAGGCGATACAGACGCGTTAGCGCAGGCGTCAGCTCAGGGGCGCACGTTTTCAGAACCACTGCGGGGATGCCGTCTGGCCCACTCGACTTATGGACGTCCAGGAGTCGGAGTTCCCGCCTGACTGCACACTGTGTAAAGCAGATCTCCGGCAGGGAACTATCACACCGGGGGATGTTCGGTGGTGTGGCACCCCCGTCGTCCACGGTCGAGTTCGAGGCGAAGAGTTTGACCAGAAGGTCAGCCTTCTCTTTCGCACTATGGGCCAGACTGTCATCGGACTTTCGCAGTGGTGGGAGACTAGACCTGCAAAAGTTTCCTTCTGCGGCTTTGGCAAGCGACCAAAAAGCACGGCTCCCAGAGGGATAGCTCTTTAGTCGCTCGCCAACTCTAGCAACGTGCTCCGACTTCGCCTTGGCAATAACCTTCTTGTAGGACCTGGAAGCGGCGTTATATTTCCGCCTTTTCTCTGAGATGTTAGGGTCCTGACGTCTCCTGGCATTATCCCATGCCACGTATGCGGACCGCTTGAGGTGTGCAGCATCCCTGCTGGCATTGTTATACCAGGGTCTGCTGCGACCCCCAACGGGCACTTCAGAGGAGGGAATAAACAATTCCATCCCCTGGAGCACCACGTCTTTAAGACGGTCCGCACAGACGTCAGGATCAGCAGAGGAAAAGCAGAACCGCCCCCATGGGTAGGATGCGTAAAAAACATTTCGTGTGCATAGTGCGTGTTTTTTAACACGTTGACTGTACGTAGGTGGCCGGTGTCCTACGCGGTGCACTGAATGAATTATATCGATTTCTCTAATCTATATATTAATACGCGAAGGAAAAACTTTGTACCCCTTTTTACGAAAATTGCGCAGACGGAGGAGTATGAAATTTCTTATAGAGAATATAGAGAATGAGTGAGAATGTTAATATTTTTTTAAATTATACCTTAAAAATACATTAAATCAATAAAAAAACATTACACACATACTATTTATTTATTGTCAAACTTTGACGTCTGTGGTCAAATTGAGAATAGATTAAATATTGTTTGTCTTTATTAATTAATATTTTTCTATAGTGTAGTCTTGGCGAAATATGTGATTATAGAAGTATGTATAATAAATAGTCTTTAAAAATACAATCATAATAGTGGACAAACTTACAATTTCAATTAATCATAGTCTAATTTCGACTGCCGGGGGACCACAAGTTAATGTTATTATGCATCTCGATTGCCTAACTTCTCCTTCCTTTGTTTTTAATGTGTGTTTTAATCTTATAACATAACATAGTCTTATAACACCTAATGATCTCTCAGCACTAGTCCGCAGCATCTGTTCACGACTTAACCTAACTTAATCTATCTCAAGACGGAGGGAGCCTGGCGATCAGTAATACAGATCTTTGAACCTAGTACAGACTAGTTCAGCTCTTTCAAAGGCTTACAACATAAACTAAAAGAATAATTTCTATTTGTATTTGTACTATACCTTTAAGAGAGAAATCTATATATATAAAAATGAATTACTGTTCGTCAGTTTTGCTAAAAGCCGAGAACGGCTGGACAGATTTGGCTAATTTTGGTCTTGAATTATTTGTGGAAGTCCAGAGAAGATTTAAAATGTAGATAGATATGAAAATGCTCGGAATTAAATAAAAATAACAATTTGATATTTTCCGTCGGATGGATTCCTTTTACGTCTTTTATTTATCGATTGAGGCACTAAGAAGTCTTCCGCGTAAATAAATAAAAATTTAAATGTCTTTGCAAGTCTTAGAAATAGATTCATTCTCAGTATCTCCGGATTCGTCTCTCCCTGAGCTTACTAGATATTCCGGCGCCATAGAAAGAAGGTGGAAGAGATAAATCGACGTAATTACTTCTGTGCGCCGCGTAGAACATTGAGATCTACACGGCAGTCAACGTGTTAACGTTTGCGATAGCGTAAAAGTCAACTCAAATTGCAACTCAACGCATGCGCGACCGAAGAAATCTAGGAGGTCATGATTACCGCCATTTTTTAACAAAAAGCATTGTACATTGTAAAATGGAGAACACACAGCCTAGATTAAAAACATCATTTATTTATTTATTTAGACACACCAACAGCAATACACACAAAACATTCAAGCTTAAAATTAACATGTATAAAATTAAGTACTGGTATGTAAGCCAGTTACAGGCATGTACAGCAATCTCTTATAACACACTATGACATGTTACAGCAACTTTACAAACATCGGAAAAATAGGCTAAATTTAAATGTTAACAGTACGACAAAAAAAAGTATATTTGAAAATAACATGAAAACAAGAGTTAACTACTTAACATTCTCTCATCAATTATAAACAAAGGAACTTGGATACTAGTTGGTTTTTGAAACCAGGACACGTGTCGTTAAAAATGTCGATGCCGTCAATTAATGCACATATTTGGTTATATTCACTACAAATCTTTGATAAAGGGGAATATCTAAGGAGGTTTGTTCTACTTGCGGGAATATGGAAAATTTCAGTAATAGGACGGCGTGGGTAGTGAGTGGTATGGAACGCTAAAGTTGATTTTCTGAAGTAAGTGGCTACAATCTATGCTTCCGGAAATTAGTTTTTTTAGGAACATGATATTAATTATTCTGCGACGGTTGCCGAGCGATATCATTTTAAAATGTTTAAGGCGTAGATCATTTGTGTTACGCACAGTGCCGGATTAACCATGTAGCAAGAGTAGCAATTGCTACGGGCCCCGCGCGAACGGGGGCCCCGCATATTTAAACCCACTCATCTCTGCCCGAGCTTAATTTTTTGAGTGACTTATTAAGAACTTGTACTTGTCAGAGCCTAACAGCGCCAATAGTAATTTACTAAATACCCACAAAATTGTAACCTATAGATGCAATACCGTCTTTACCATAAGGGCACACGGGGCCCGTGCCCAGGGCCCCCATCCTCAGGGGGCCCCGAAAGACCGACAATTTCTCTCACACGTTTATTCTCAAAACATTTTTTCGGGCACATTACACTTTTTTCACAAATCACTAATCAGAAGGTATTTACAAGGCATATATTATGCCTATATTAGAAGATTTTGCTCAACAGAAATCCCGAAAGAAACCGTTATCGAAATCGTAACCAAAAAAACCAGCAGCATTCTAATATCATTAATGACATATTATATCATACTGTATTTGATTACCTATAATAAATGGTCATACTCAGTAATTTTTTTTAATTATAATTCGCTTTTTTTACTTTCAAAAAGGGCCTCAAATTCTTGTGTGCCCAAGGGCCCCATCCTAGTTTAAGACGTCCCTGTATAGATGGCAAATAAACGTATAGACTATTGATTTGTTTTTTTACCACTTTATACTTAGGAACCCATATTAGATCAAGGGCTCTTTGAAATAATTTGCTACGGGCCCCGCGCTTGCTTAATCCGGCACCGTTTACGCACCATGATAATGTATCAATCGCCGCAGTCTTTTAGGGTAACCACCGAAGAACCTACATATACAATCTTCGTAATTCGTTTAAATGAATACCTACCGCCATCATGTTTCGACTCGCTCACAACACAAAACTTTTTAACACCGAACATTAAAACGTTTATCAAAATATCATCTATATATTAATACGTGAAGCAAAAACTTTGTATCCCTTTTTATGAAAATTGCGCGGACGGAGGAGTATGAAATTTTCCACACTTATAGAGAATATAGAGAAGAAGTGCACAATGCTAATATTTTTTTTAAAATAATGCATAAAAGATACATTAAATCAATAAAGAAAACATTACACACACGTCCATTGATTTGACACACACACATATACTCTTTGTTTATTGTCAAACTGTTGTTATTGCTTAAAGTCTGCAGTCAAATTGAGAATAGGTTAGTATTGTTTATCTTTAATATTACGAGTATTTGTCTATTGTGTGTAGTCTTGGCAAAATCTGTAACAATAGCACCATAATAATGTTGAAACTTATAATTTCAATTAATTATAGTCGAATTTCAACTACTGCGGGACCTCTAGTCTTTAATAATTATGTATTTACGCAAATATAAATAGACATTTCAACGCACGCACACGCGATACGATAAACGTGTATTTAAAAAAAAAATGCAACGCTTTTATTTATGCAACACAGCTGGCAACATCGACGCTAACTTTTTTTTTAGTCAAAAGGAAATCGCCGGTGTTTGCATTACAACCGCCTACGTTTTGAGCGAGGTAGGGGGGAGCATGTCGCTGTTCTCTTAGCTTCGGATGAGTCAGAACTCAGCTGAGTCTGAGGAGGAAAATGACGCGTCTCGTGTAGAGCTAATTACTCCTCGCAACTGCATCCCAGAAGGGATGTTTAACCGGCGTCCGTCGACGTCAAAATCAATCGATCCCCTCTGTTACGGATAATCCAGCCAGAGCCCTAAAACTGCGATACTTTAAGGCAAATATTTTTTTGTATGGAAACTAGCGACATCTTGTAGCGGATGCCCCTAAACTTATACCTTGTTAAATCTAAGGCATTTAATTATTGTATAACGAAACACAGAAAAAAAATTTAATAAATCATACAAGTCTTTATTTGTTATAGACACATAGATTAAATTTTATCAATTTGTGGTTTCTGAAGATTTACAAAATCCTTCATTAAAAATAAATGCCATCTACAGGAGCAATGATAGACTAATCGAAGCGAAGCCATCTAGTGGCCGAAGCCCGTAAACATTTTTGTTGAGTGCTCGAGTTGTTTATCTATAACTAATTTATGTGTATTATCTATGAACCCGCCTATCGAATATCCGGCTTGCAATAACATCGTTCATTTTGCTAGCTCATTTATTGCGGTTTTCATACAAAACTCTGTAGGTAAATGATTAAAAAGTCTATTAATTGACATTTAATTTACTATATAGTATTATATATATAGATATATATTATAGATTATTATGTATATAGTTTTTAGCTCCAACATTCATAAGCAAAAGAGCGGTCCTTCAAAAATTTACTGTAAGCCCGCACGGGTAGGTACCACAACTCTGCATATATCTGTTGTCAAGCAACAATCCTTTCCAGTTTGAAGGGTGGGGCGGCCGTTGTACTGTAAAATTGGGACTTAAAACTCATGTTTCAAGGTGGGTGGTGGTATTTACCTTATTGATGTTTAAGCGGTCCGATAACAACTTAAGATGAAGCGGGCTATGAGCTAGTAAAACCGTCTAAGAAATATAAAAAAGATGTGTGGTGTCGTGGGACCGGATAGGAACGAAGTTCCCAATTATAAAAATATTAATTTAAAGTTCTATTCGAGGTATGAAGAAAGAGAGAGAGAGACAGAGAGAGAGACAGACAGAGAAACATGCGACGCCGCACAGTTTACAATAGCTTACTATAGCAAAAAGTGTCGTGACAACTTTTCGTAAGAATTTATAGCAAAAAGTGTCGTGACAACTTTTCGTAATAATTTTTTCCGTCTAGCGCGCGATAAAAATTTCTAATTTCATGATTTCATTATTTAACGCAACCACTAAGAAATTATTCATGATACAATAAACAAATTCTTTTTTTTAAGCTAATGCATAGCTTTTATCGCGGGCTTTGAGCGCGGAGACCTAATCAAGAAATTCCGTAACGAAAATAAAACCTAATACCCCCACTGCCTACCATGTAGCTCGCGTTCAACACATTCACACGTTGCGCTTGTGTAGTGTTTGTGAATAAGCGCGTGGCGTGACGTCGCACTGGATGTGCACCATGAAAAGTCTGCCCATCTCTCTCTCGCGCGGTCTAGCTTATGAGTGTGAAGGGGACAGTTAATGTTTTGCTTTTGTTAATGTTTGTGGTTTGTTATTCGTATTCTCGGGATATTATGCTCCGAACACATAAAAGTCAAACACACCAATTAAACAATATATATAATGTAATATGTGTACAATGTTCTATTATAAAAAGTAAAAAGAGTAAACAAGTCGCTAGGCACTACAAGGCACAAAATAAAACTAAAATTATAATACGTTTTACAATCAACTTAAATCGACGCGCGCGTCGCGCGAATCTCGTAGCATGACGTCACGGGACACCTGCACGTTCGGGAACTCCGATCGCATCCGATGACGCCCGAGTGCGACCGAGTGTTGCACGCTACATGTTTATAAATAAAGCATGGTCTTATTTTATTATTGTTTTAATATTAAATTATTATTGTTTAATTATAAATGCATAAGTTGATAAAAAATGCTATGCAATAGCTTTACCGCGGCAGTCCCCCGGCTGCCATTATTTTTTCCTACCTGAGCTGATGGTCTAGAAAGACCATATCAGGTAATCTTAACTAGTAGGTGAGCTCACGGGGCTCAAACCTGACGATGTTGCTAACACAAACCCTAGCAAGAGCCGCTGCATCGCAGAATCTACCACCGGATCGGAAACGCGACCCACAGAGAAGATCCAGCGAGAAAATCATTGGGCTAAACAAATTCGAAATACATTTTAGTTTTTATATCTTTTCATCATAATAATGTTGCCATGAACACATACATCGTCATAACTAAGACGCTAGAAAAAATATATACTAATCCGTAACATTAATCACTTTCAATGAGCAATTTGAGGATGAATTATCTTTTTAGAAATTGCACAAACAAAATTCAAAGTGTACCTTGAAATAATATAAAACTGTTATTGCATTATCTTACTGTAGATCACTATGATGTAGTGTTGTGAATTAATATTTACGCAATCCATAGAGAAATTTCAAATTGTTTTCATCAAATACCCAATATATTTTATGCGTGTTTTTTGTTTTTTTGTTTTTCTATTTTTATGTTTGAGAGATTACTGGTGGCCCGGAGGCCTTTCCAGTTTTACCAGGGCAGGTGGGCGAGCAAGGGCTCAGCCAGGAGGGGTGGGATTTGCTAACAGCTGCCCGAGCGCTTCCAAAGGAGACATAACTACTCAAGAGTAGCTGCTTCGCGAATGACTGTCTCTATATATCAGTGGCTTCGACGAGATATTCTGGTTGAGGACGAGCTCACGGGCTCAATCTGAGAGAGTTTGCTAAAACTGGCCCTAGCAAGAGCAGTGCTTCGCTGAATCTACTACCGGCTCGGAATCGCGACCCACAGAGGAGATCCGGCGAGAAACTCAGTGGGTGTTATATCAACATACCTGATACGTCGTGCATAATCTCCCCCCCACTTTTTTCTCTACCTAACCGTTGGTAGCTTAAGAGGGCTATTGCAACTTCATGCGGACAGGTAGGTGAGCTCACGGGCTCAACCTGAGAGAGTTACTAACACTGACCCTAGCAAGAGCAGTGCTTCGCTGAATCTACCACCGGATTGGAAACACGACCCACTGAGAAGATCCGGCGAGAAACTCAGTGGGCTGTGTCTATGAGCTAGTTCGCACGTCGAGTTCGACAAGGACGGTGACCGGTGCTTGAAGAGTCTCAAAGCACCGAGAGTGAATCCGGAGGATCCGACAAGAAATGTTCCCGGCGACAGCGGCGTTGTGTTGCCCCGTCGCGGTCGGTTATGTTATGAGTGGCGGCCACGATAAGAGGGTTTTCGTGTCGCGCCGCTTTATCGGAGTAGCGTTTTGACGCTTCCTTAATATACTTACAATTAAATAGATTATTTCTGTTACAGATGACCGACGGTGCGGCATTATTATTCGCGGACGAACTCAAACAAACACTCGAGAAGTATCTATTTGGGATATGTCCACAGACTTACAAGGTAATTCTTTTGCTTTCTTTTTTAATCAATCGTAATTATATATTTATTTTTTCTATAATTAAACTATAACATTTTGTTTGCAAGTATTACTTATAATCTATGTTAGTAGCTTAAAAACCTAGCACATAACTATTTGACTATTTATTACAGTTCCAAGTGCATACTGCTATTATTAATTAGCAATCGATTATGGTATGGACATTTGGAGGAGGCTTATGTCTATAATAGACAAAAAGACAAAAATGTTAAATTTATAAAATAAAATGTTAAATTAAAATTTAATTTTTATTGATTAGGTGGGTGGACGAGCTCCCGGCCCACCTGGTGTTACTGGAGCCTATAGACATCTGCAACGTAAATGCGCCACCCACCTTGAGATATGAGTTCTAAGGTTTCAGTTTACTTACAACGGCTGCCCCACCCTTCAAACCGAAACGCATTACTGCTTCACAGCAGAAATAAGCAGGTGGGTGGTACCTACCCGTACGGACTCCCAAGAGGTCCTACCACCAGTAATTACGCAAATTATAATTTTGCGGGTTTGATTTTTACCATACGATGTTATTCCTTCACTTTGAAAATCAATCGTGAACATTTGTTGAGTACGTATTTCATTAGAAACATTGGTACCCGCCTGCGGGATTCGAACATCGGTGCATCGCTACATACGAATGCACCAGACGTCTTATTCTTTAGGCCACGACTTCATAGTATATCTAGATAGTATCTAGTATATCTAAATGATAGACCACTCTAGATATTGCTAATAGTACATCGCAGCATACCTGATGCATCTTTTCCAGAATTTCTGTAGATAAAACGGTTGTCTGACTGGTAAGACCACCTATTGTACAATTCTACCTCCCATGCATCAGCTCGCTGAGTCTCTCGCCGGATCTTCTCAGCGGGTCGCGATTCCGACCCGGTAGTAGATTCAATCGCGAAGCAGCTGCTCTTGAGTTGTTAGGCCTCCTTCGGAAGCGCTCGGGTAGCTGTTAGCAAATCCCACCCGTCCTGGTGAAACTGGAAAGGCCTCCGGGCCATCAGTAATCCTTCAATCATAAAAAAAAAACAATTCTACCTGCCCGTTGACTGTGTTATGAGAGGATTACAAAAACCTTCGCTATCACCGACGTATAGGCAACGGCGGATCCAGGGGGGGGGTCATGGGGGTCATGACCCTCCCCCTGAGCTAATTCCAGGACTTGAACTAACTTGGACTAATTGAAGAACATCATGATTTATTTATTATCTATTGTTATCAAAATTAAATTATAAGTTCTTAACTTGCCCACGACTATGTGACCCCCTCCTGGCGCCAAAGCTGGATCCGCCCTTGCGTATAGGGCTATTATTACATTTCGTTCTGCACCAGAATTCTCTTGACCGGATGTTGTTTCACAACAATCACTACACTTCGAAAACATTATCGTTCGCAAGAGAACAGAAAGCCTTGAAACTATTTATTTCCACAGAAACAAAAGGCACTTCTCCCTTTGATGCTAAAAACGTGTTTCCGGCATGAAGCTAAACCAACCGATTTTCACTTGTTTTGTTTTAAATCTCCCACGTCTTTTAATGCGCTTTTAATAACTCACTAGTGGTCCCGGAGTAGTCGAAATTCGACTATAATTAATTGAAATTATAAATTTGAACATTATTATGGTTCTATTCTCAAAGACTTAAACTTATTTATTCACAGATTTCGCCAAGACTACACTATAGACAAATAATATTAAAGACAAACAATACATACTTATCTATTCTCAATTTTACCACAGACTTTAAATAATAAAAGTTTGACAATAAACAAAAAAGATATGCGTGTGAGTTAGGAGTGGGTAATATCGGTTTTGCCGCGTATCGAATCGTATCTATATATCGAGGATCAATATCGGATATTGAATCTATATATTTTCTGAATCTATATATTGATGGATGCTAGTAGATTTTCTCGATTCATGATATTTGAGATTTGAAACGATACGCTGATATAATATCGTAGTAGATATAGATTTAAGTCAACGTTATACGGTTGGTTTTCTGATATCAATTTATAATATGATCTTAAAGTAATAAAAAGAACATGAAAATAAAAATATCAAAAAAACTTTCCTTCATGCTTTTACCAGGCTTAGGACTGGCTACATTATTTTCAGTTTTTAGTATTTTGTGTCTTAATTTAAAATTACAAAATATACCAAAAGAGTGTAGATTTCAAAAGTTTAATACAACACACAAGAAATAAACTCAATTATTTGGATTCAACTAAAAATAGAAAAATTTGTACTTTAAAAATCAAACACAAAAAACTTTTAAGTATTTATAAACACTTGTCCAAAAAGTCTAGTTCAAGGTCAAAGCGCGTGAAATTAAATTAAACGATGCAAATAGGCTATACTGCATTCAAGTTAGGGTCGAAAGTTGAAACTTCTTTCCTTAATTGTATCTTGGTGATACGCTAAGAATAATCTACAGACATATGGACTTAAATATAAGGTTTACAATTGTATGGATAATGCCTGTTTCTGTTTCATTCATCACATGATATCCCTATCGTGCGCTCACTCACTCTGGCCGATTCGATACGAACCAAACGAATATTGCTGATATTAACGAATCGGTACGATATGCCGATGCGCATCACATCGAGCAATATCGTGTATCGGCTGATATCGAAATATAGATTTCGATTCACGAATCGGTCCGATATGGCGATGCGCATCACATCGAGCAATATCGTGTATCGGCTGATATCGATATATAGATTTCGTGCGGGGCGATATCGGATTCAACGATATTGCTGCGATATATAGATATTGAATCTATATACGATTTATATCACCCACTCCTAGTGTGAGTGTCAAATAAACGGTAGTGTGTATAATAATTTTTTTATTAATTTAATGTTTTTATTATACATAATTTAAAAAAAAAAACATTCTGCACTCCTTCTCTATATTCTCTATACCTAAGTGTGGGAAATTTCGTACACCTCCGTCCGCGCAATTTTCATAAAAAGGGGTACAAAGTTTTTGCTTCACGTATTATTAATATATAGATTCCGTATCGATATGTCTGTGTAAAGGAATATTTGAACATCAAAACGGAAATAAACTTAATACGTAGAGATTTATAACGAAGATATAGAAGTAAGATGAATAGAGAGTAAAAATTTGCGGTAGACAGCGGCTTGGTTCCGCCTCTGTTATTGCAAGCCTTCATAAGCGACGATGACCACTGGCCATTAGGTGGGTCGTAAGTTCGTTTCTGCGTCTCCCTCTCTCTCTCTCTCTTCCTCTTCTGTCTCTCCGTCCCTCTCTCTCTCTCTCTAAGCCGCCTGGCCCTTCGATTCGAAACGCATTACTGCTTCACAGCAGAAGCAGGCAGGGCGATGGTACCCGTGCGGACTCACAAGACCTCCCACCACCAGTCAGTAATTTCGGATTTAAGGCTTGCGTACAGGAAAAGTCTGTCGAATTCCCACCACAAGAGCAAGAAGCATCGTCACCCATCTATCTTTCTCTCTCGCTCTCACACGTAACCGTTCGTATAATCTGTGAACAGTCTCGTTGGTTACAGATGTCCGCCGCCAAGGGCAAGAATGCAACGATGCCCGCCTGCGACCTGGACGATGAGCAGCAAGACCTGGCTGGAAGGTAAACAGTGGACAATCTCATGTGTTCCACCTCATTCTCAATCTCTTCTTCACCGACCTCGAAAAGAACGTTTTACTGGCGGTAGGACCTCTTGTGAGTCCGCGCGTGTACGTACCACCACCCTGCCTATTTCTGCCGTGAAGCAGTAATGCGTTTCGGTTTAGCGTCCCTTTCTCTCACGCATACGGCAGTGGTATTAAAAACGTATGTAGCTCTTAACTATTTATATATCTTTTTAAATTTACGTTACAATTTTCCTTACATTATCATATTAATACACATAAAATTTAATTAACAACCTAAGCTTTTCTCAAATTAAACAATTTCAATATATTAGAGGTGCAGGAGCCCGTAGACAACTACAACGTAAATGCGGCTACCCACCTTGAGATATAAGTTCTAAGGTCTCATTATAGTTACAACGGCTGCCTGACCCCTCAAACCGAAATGCATTACTGCTTCACGGCAGAAATAGGCAGGGTGGTGGTACCTACCCATGCAGATTCACAATAGGTCCTACCACCAGTAAGGTCTCAGTATAGTTACAATGGCTTGGTTGGTATACGAAATTTTACCAAACCCTTGCTCCGCAGATTCGCTACGCTGGCTCTCCGCGCTCACACAGCTTCTAGGACAGACTGCTCGAGGCTTGCCACGTCCCTGGTGAATGTCCTCGGTGATTTAGCGCGCACGGCATCAAGCAGACAAGTCCTGGCAGCCGGTGAGTTGAGGGAGATATTGCTGCAAGCGAATCTTACTGGTGGTGCGATGACCTTCGAACGGTGGTAGGGAAGATATGAGGAGAGCCGAGATCCGGGCTCCGTGGTGTGGATTGGGAAAGGTCTATGTCCAGCAGTGGACGACTGTGGGCTAATGATGATGACGATGACGATGACGATGACGATGACGATGACGATGACGATGACGATGACGATGACGATGACGATGACGATGACGATGACGTAGACGATGACGATGACGATGACTACGACTACGACTACGACTACGACTACGACTACGACTACGACTACGACTACGACTACGACTACGACTATGACGATCACGAGGGATCTTAAGTCTTTTTTTTTATTGCTTTGATGGGTGGACGAGCTCACAGCCCACCTGCTGTTAGGTGGTTACCGGAGCCCATAGACATATACAACGTAAATGAGATATGGGTTCTAAAGGTCTCAGTTACGTAGTTATGGAACCACCACCACCCATGGTGGAAATATCACTGGGGGCGTATTTCGGCCCACTGCCGCGCCAGAAGAAGGTTTATGATATTACTTGCCGCTGCCAAGGTCTTAACGATTGCCAAGAGATCCGCTAACAACTGGAGTTATTCTTTTGACCTTTTTGATGATTTTGACCCCCTTCAAAAGGTCGGATAACTCGAAATTTGGTATACTTATTAAGGACCGCAAACATTGAAAAACTTTCAAAAAAAACTACCAAAATACGCTTTTATAGAAAATCCAACAAAAAGATACAAAATAAATTTTAATAAATTTGAATCAAAAATAGTGTAAGAAAAAATTATGTTAATGTAAAAAAGCGCGGGGTGCTTTTCAGGATATTATCAAAATAACCCTTCCACATATCTGTTCATAAAATATTTATAACTACTGATAACATGCACCCCACGCATTTTTTTTTACTTTAACTATTATTTTATTTTTTTACTAGATAACTATAGCATGATTTGAGCCCCAAGGCGCGTCATCACACCCAAAGCTACAAACCGTCTTAACATCGCGGCTTATATCTTTCAGCGGCCAACGAAGCCAACAAGAAACGAAAGCTCTCCAAAAGTCAAAAGCTGAAGATACAAGCGAAGCAGCGGACCGCCCTCGCCGTCAAGAAGAAGGCAGCTGCAGTCGCCGCCGCAGCAGCCGCCAAAATGACGACTTCTTAAAACAGAACCTTCATTTTAACGGAGGGCGCGTTTTGTGTACAATGACGTCATAGTGCAAGAGTGCGATGCAAACTCACGAACACCGTTGCGTGAAAGGGACGGAGCGTCTCTCTCGCATCTCGGCTATGCAATAACAAATATAGCCTTTATTTATAATGCCTTAAGTAACTTATTCTACAAAGTACCTACTAAAAATTAAATCGCTAATAAACATATTAATTAATTATAAGATATACGACATCGTTTGTAAATAATTATAAGATACTAACCATTACTGTTACGTTAAGTTAAATTTTTGAATAAAATAAATGAAATATATATGTTTTTCGTATTATTTTTTTAATACTGTTACGCGCTGAGTTCGGAATAAATAAAACTTCCAACGAAGCACAAATTAAAACTCTATTTAACATTTAGAACACCTTACAATTCGTAATTCACTTCTTCCGCTTCGCTTCAGGTGATCTATTCGCTGTTTCGCTTCAAGTAGAACCGATTACTAACTGCCTTCATGTTATCTCTACAACGCTTTTATAGTCGATACGACATCTCTACAATTATCGAGAACATTCCTCACAAGTCGAGTATTTTCGATGTGTGTTTCCGCTATCTGACAATAGATGACGTTGTACTTCTCGAGATTTCTAGATGTTACTAGATCCTTTGATATTCGGCTATTCGGCGATAGATGGCGTTACGAAGGGTGGGGCAGCCGTTGTAACTATACTTGAGACCTTAGAACTTATATCTCAAGGTGGGTGGCGCATTTACGTCGTAGATGTCTATGGGCTTCACTAACCAATTAACACCAGGTGGGCTGTGCACTCGTCCACCCTCCTAAGCAATAAAAAAAGCCAAGAATAATTGCCAACAATAATTGAATTCTTTCAAAGATTACCTACTTACATACAAGCGATAAAACAATTTTAAATTTTCGCGGTAAGATTATGCGCACAGGTAATTACTACCATTCAGCCTATTTCTTTCGCGAACAAACAATGAGTTTTCAAACCTTATTTAGAATGAATCATTGAAGAATGATAACGAGAATTAACATTTGCAGAGTGGAACGACCGTTATAGTATACAATTGAGACTGGGACCGCTTCGATCTTCACGACGAACAAAATTTAGGACCGATACATAAGTATCTAAAGGAAGCGTCAGAACGCTACTTCGACACGGTAACCCTCATCGTGGTCACTACTCTATATATTAATACGCGAAGGAAAACTTTGTATCCCTTTTTACGAAAATTGCGCGGACGGCGGAGTATGAAATTTCCCACACTTATAGAGATAAAAAAAACTTATAAAGATCCTGGAGTGGCAACCACGTACTGGCAAGCGCAGTGTGGGACGGCCACCTACTAGATGGATCGACGACCTAGTAAAAGCGCTGGGTCTCGTTGGATGCAGGTGGCAATGGACCGGTCGCACTGGAAATCTATTGGAGAGGCCTATGTTCAGCAGTGGACGGCGATAGGCTGAAATGATGATGATGATGATGATAGAGAATATAGAGAAGGAGTGCAGAAAGTTAATATGTTTTTAAATTATCCCTTAAAAAATACATTAAATCAATACAAAAAACATTACACACATTACCATGTATTTGACGCACACACGCATGCATACTATTTATTTATTGTCAAACTTTTGTTCTTGACGTCTGTGGTCAAATTGAGAATAAATTAAATATTGTTTGTCTTTATTAATATTTTTCTATAGTGTAGTCTTGGCGAAATTTGTGATTATAGAAGTATAATAGTCTTTTTTTTTTATTGCTTAGATGGATGGACGAGCTCACAGCCCACCTGGTGTTAAGTGGTTACTGGGCCCATAGACATCTACATCGTAAATGCGCCACCCACCTCGAGATATAAGTTGTAAGATCTCAGTATAGTTACAACGGCTACCCCACCCTTCGAACCGAAAAGTCTTTGAAAATAGAATCATAATAGTATACAAACTTACAATTTCAATGAATTATAGTCGAATTTCGACTACTGCGGGATCACTAGTTACATATTTAAACTCCGTTAAAAACGGGATTTCATATCTAAAGGTGAGTCGCGGCTTTTAAAATTTACTTTCTAAGTCTTCGAAGCAAAAGGTAAATGTCCTAGGTAAAGGTCCTAGTATGGATGGTGGCAGGGTGAAATAGATTGTCGATTACTTCTTACAAAACGCTGAACGGACTCTTTACAAGACTAGACCTGGTTGATCATCAATAATAGTACTTAAAGTGTTCAAAGCAACTTTAAATTGCTCGTCTGACGTCTAAATCAGGTTACGTTGACAGAAATAATCAAAATATCACCACCTCAATGCTAAAATGAGATTTTTCTCTTAATAAATATAGTAATAACTCGAAATGATATTATTATGTAATACATAACAAAAGGGTCAAATCAAATATGTACGTAAAATGGAACGTATTTCACCATTCGTCAAATCGTTGAAAAGTGACGTTTGTAAATTCGAATGCCGAAAAGTAACAACGCAAAGCCGTATTTATTAATTTAGACTTTCTTGCAATGACATAAAGTTTTATTTTCTCTGTACTTGAAGTATGGAAATTCGAATGAGGGTTAAGTAGGTAGGTACGACACCAAGTGAGTAGTAAGGAACCATTAAAGATGAACGAAATGACGAATGAAAGTTAAATCGATATCCAAGTAATTAAAATTACTCAATAAAAGCTGTATTTTAGTTACAACGTCAGAGAACCAAATATTTAGTACTGCTTATAAAATTTCTTAAACTTTTGAAACAATAAATTCAACAACAAAAGACAGCCCTGTTTAAGTAAAATATAGTATCTTCAGTCAAACAGCTTGTAATTTTTTTTTTATTGCCATTGTGAATTGTCAACAATATTATTTGATAAGAAGTTTTAAATGAAACTATCATTAAAATGTGTTAAAACAGATTATACACAGTGTCGTGAAACTAAAAATGAATTCAGAATTTTAATAATGAAATCGATAAAAAAATCGATTTTTGAATCGCACTCAAACTTATGTTTCCAACTCATCCCAAACACTATTTTCGTGAACTTGTTATTATTAAACGAGTGTACATAACCTTTTATTTCATGTTTCTTTTTAATTTTAATACGATTTTAATGAAAAAAACAAAAACGAAACAGCATTATTAAAACAAATTGAGGCAATTTAAACACATGTGCGACCATAATTAAAGCGAAAGGTACGTTTTTCATTCAAGAATATGATGTTTTCCAAACATAATTAGTGTTACTACGTACGCTACGTTTTTAGTGGCATGTGCAGTTATTTCATGAGATCGGCTTCTATTGTTTAGTTGTTAAATGTATTATAACGCCATTTTGATATCAGAAGTTGAATATGAATTTTATTTAATACGTTTTCTTTAAATAATCTATATTTTAATGTACATTAAAGAATTACGAAAGATTTTAATTTGAAAATAGAAACGGTGAGTTAATTTTCGTTTTGCTTTTTTTTTATCGGCTTTCCTTGCAAAGGGTTTATTGTTTAGTTATAATTCGTACCTATATTTGGGAACATAACGCCTTCATTTATTTTATTACCCGTTATTATTTCAAAATAATATGAATACGTACCGTAATGATGAATCATTCGCCTAATAATTAATTTTCTGGGAACCTAATTAAATTTGGTACTACAATCCGATTGATCAGTTTTTAAAATAAATGACTCGAATTTTCTTTAAAAATCTAGATATTCAATTAACGAAACATTAAGCAACAAACAAAAACAACCATTTTGAATATTATCTCTATTATATTGTCTTCATTGATTTTAGATGGGTTTTAATTAGAAAATAATCAAGAGATTGGATTGTATTTCTTTAAAAAAATTAATTTATCACTTTACAACCTTCTAATTACAGAGTATCCATATATTTTTTTTATATATCTGGATCAGGGGATCCTATATCATAATAGTATTGTTTGTTTATTCACCAATAATTAGGGCTTTCAACTTTCAATTTGTTTTCAATAATGCAGCAGCTCTTTCTCTACACCACAGACTGATTACTTACCTTTTTTTTTATTGCTTAAATGGGTGGTTGAGCTCACATCCCATCTGGTGTTAAGGGGTTACTGGAGCCCATAGATATCTACAACGTAAGTGCGCCACCCACCTTGAGATATAAGTTCTAAGATCTCAAGTATAGTCGCAACGGCTGCTCCACTCTTCAAACCGAAACGCATTACTGCTTCATGGCAGAAATAGGCAGGGTGGTGGTACATACCTGTGCGGACTCACAAGAGGTCCTATCACCAGTAAGATATATATAGATTATATATTAAGTATACCACTATACCAACAAAATGGGAAACCATTAATAGCCAAATCGTATAAGCTATCGCTTGATAAATATTTAACCTCAAAGGAGACAAGAATGTGTCTCTATCTAAGCCAATATGGTACCGCATTTATTAATAATTAGGAACAAATCACCCACAGTCATGGGGCCCCAATTTAAGGTTCCGTATGTTTTGGGTACCAGATACTAATAAACACACTTGTATATGTTTAAATATATACATATATATACATAATAAACACCCAGACGAAGAAAAAACGAAGTTTTTCATCACACATCGCTTGCCTGCTCGTAGGCAGGGTGTGACAAGAGCACTAACAATCTCCTGATTAAGCCAACAGAGAAGAGAAAGCTCATTATTATTAAATACCATCCGCAGATGTTCTGCATCCAAGAGTCAGATCACAAAGATCCGTTCTCATCGGACCAAGATCCTCTGGAAGGCCCTTCGGAATCCAGCGACGATGAACCGGCCTCCAAACGCCTGAAAACCTATGATTCTCCATCTCTGAACCTCAAAGTGTATCAGATACCTGCCTACAACGCTTCAAAGTCACTATCGATATATCCAACGGCACCGCAGTTACCTATATTCGTCAATAATCCTTTAAATCTGGCCAACCCACTGGCTCTGAACACAACGGTTCAGGTCGATAATGTAGTCAAGAATTTACATAGTCGGTAAGTTGCTACTGTTTTTATACTGGTTTTGGGAATGTTCCACATTGAACAGCCTGAATCCACACAGCTAAGTACCAGCACTCACTATTTCTGCTGTGAAACAGTAATTCGTTTGAAGGCAGTGGCAACCATTGTACTGGGATACTTTTACGTTGTTAACATCTATGGAATCCGGTAATCACTTAACACCGGGTAGACCGTCAAGTCGTCCAGTCATTTAAGCAATAAAAAAAGCTATATTTTTCACATGCATACTGCAACAACACTGTTACAAGACAAATGTAAATACACCCAAACTATAAAAAACTATGGTACAGTCATTATCAAAACAGCTTTAAGTGTCGCCGTCCATATGGCTTCCCAATAACTGTAAGACACCAGAGCCATCAGCAACACCTTATCTTCTTTGTTGTATCAGTCTTGTCACAGCGGTCGTGGTCGTCATTCAGTATCATTGCTGTGGGCAGATGTTAGGCACCTCACGGGCAATCGCCACTTCCCCCGGTTTGTGATGGGTCTGGTACGCTCATGCAAACAACCGCCAACTGCCCACTTGACTTGGTTGGCCCATCGCATGGGCGGCCTTCCACGCGATCTGGTGCCTTCTACTTTGCCCTGAACGATAAGGCGTTCTATGGAGTCATTCCTTTGCCGGTAGACATGTCCAAAAAATGATAGTATGCACCCATGCGCAAAAAAAAAGTAGAAAAGTTCTTGAAATTACTTTTACCAAGACACTGTCCCGACTGGGATCATTGTCTACTATGTTGTACTACTCAGGAATGAATAATAGGCAAATTGTATTTTGCTTACAATAACATGTGTGGTGTATTTTTTACAGATACTCCCTGCCTGCAAAATTGACCATCACACCGGTCCCCCAAAGCCCTAAATGTGAGAACGGTCAAATCGTGAGGTATAAGAAGAACGGAGAGGTGGCTAAGAAGAGGGGACCTCCGAAGGGCTACAAGAGGAAACCGAAGGTAGACCTCTCGCAGAGCTTGAACAATGGGGCGCTACAGGTGAGCACACATATTCTTTTAATTGAGTGTGGATTAGATGAGGGTACCCTGGAATCACATTTTCTTCAACAGCCCCAATATCGTATCCCTTCTTTATGATTTAAAAAAAAAAAAATTATAACCTAGATTTGTGGACGAGCTCACAGCCCACCTAGTGTTAAGTGGTCACTGGAGTCCATAGACATCTACAACGTAAATACGCCACCCACCTTGAGATATCAGTTCTAAGGTCTCAGTATAGTTACAACGGCTACCCCACTCTTCAAGCCGAAACGCATTACTGCTTCACTGCCGCATTACTGCTGCTGCTATTGACGGAGTCGCTCGTCCATATTAACATACCGAGGACCCTCATTCCATATACACACGTACCAATGTTCTGCGCCATTTTGAGAAGGCGGCACGACATGAGAACCCTCTCATCGTGGCCGCTGGAAACTACATACCCGACCCAGTAGACCGAATGGTAAACCGTCGACGTCGCCCAAAGCACGTCATTACGGATCCTCCTGATCCATTAACGGTGCTTTTAGGCACCACAAGCACCGGTCACCGTCCTCGTCGAACCCCTCGCTTGCGACGAAGGGCTCGACGAGCGAATTAACCCACAGACACAGCCCACTGAGTTTCTCGCCGGATCTTCTCAGTGGGTCGCGTTTCCGATCCGGTGGTAGATTCTGCGAAGCATTGCTCTTGCTAGGGTCAGTGTTAGCAACTCTCCGGTTTGAGCCCCGTGAGCTCACCTACAAACGTTAGGGTGAAGCTGAAATAGCCTCTCAAGGCTATCAACATAGGTAGGAGAAAAAAAAAACAATGTTCTCAGACCAAAATTACTGAAAGAGCACCTTGAAGTGTTAACTGTCATTCATTGTCTCTGTCATTGTCATTGAGAGGCGTGCACGCGGCTGAGATGCGAATGTTGAGATGGATGTGTGGAGTGACAAGAATGGACAAGACAATGAGTATGAGAGGAAGTCTGAAAGTAACCCCGGTAATTACAAATTAAAGAGCGGACGGTTAGCGTTGGTATGGACATGTGATGCGTAGAGAGGAGATGCATGTGACTAGGAGATGTATGGAAATGGTAGTGCAAGGTAGAGGGAGAAGATGTCGATCAAAGAAGACATGGATGGAGTGTGTGAATGACGATATGAGAGAGAGAGGAGTGAGTGTTGAGATGACGGCTGATAGAAGAGAATGGAAGAGAAAAATTAGCTGTGCCGACCCCACCTAGTTGGATAAGGTGGAGACGAAGAAGAAAAGATTCATTGTCTTTAAAAATAAGGTTCGCATTAGTTAGGGGCCATGTTTGGGGCGGGGGAGGGGGGAACAATTCGTTCTATTCCCACATTAGCCATACATTTTGGTGATGAACATGTTTGTTTGCTCTTATGTCTGGGTGTTTATTATCTATGTATGTGTTATGTATATATTTAAGTGTATACAAACTCTTCGGCAGTAACGCGAGGAGTGAAGTTGTGTGATTTGTTTTATTTTGTCTATTTAGTGTTACTTCACTTGTAAATGTATAATAACGGTGGTTTATTAATTGTTTAGTATAACTGTGAAAGTGCTCTAATGTGGGAAAATGAAACAAAGCCGCTGAACGAAGCTTCTCGGGATCCTTCAAAAAGTCCACAGATAAAGTCTCAGTAAATGACCACCGTTTTACTGAGATTATATTTTCATCACATATCATCTTCTCTCACTTCATTTCATTCATAATTTCATTATTCATTCAAATTAAAATAAGACTTGACCTAAAGATCTTAGTTGCCACGTCAAAAAACCCCTTAAAAAAGTGTATACAAGTATGTATTGTCAGTCTTTCTCATGATATAGGGGATCCTGATGTATCCACCAGGAGGGCATGTGACAGTGTATGGAACAAGAAGTCACTTGCTATTTATTTATTGTGTAAAATTTATATAAACATAGAACCAAATGTTGCCGTTATATAGAAAAAAATTTAGAAAAGTTTTATATTGAAAGTATGGAGGGTAGAGGCAAGGAGAACCGTCTCTGTGTGAAAGTGTCCGTTAAAATCTGCTAAATAAAGATGGCGCTACAGTAGCAACCGGGTAAATTTTAAAAAAGGCGCTGAAAGGTTTTAAAATAAGATAGAGAAATAAAAAAGGACGAACGAAAGAACTGTAAGCACTACAAAATCAGAAAAAGTATTCTATTTAAAGCCGATAAGAAAATGCAATCGATGTCTCCACGTTTTACCACAGCAATAATTTTAGGTTATATTGACGAAATTAGTTTGGACTACGTAAACATGTGAGGTCTTGTATATTACACTGTCACTAACTACTCTAGTCATGAAATATATTAAATTTCCTAACTCAGCATACTTCAATCAGTTAACAACTGCTCAATTCATATCATACCCTGTGCCTATGCTAGCGCCATTCTGGGGGATTTTTGAACTGTTATTTAGTGCTGAAAATGGGACACTTATTCAAGCTTCTCCCATATGAGACGGTTCTCCTTACCTCTACCCTCCATAATTGAAAGTAAATCTTGCCGATGAATGTAATGTCTTATGAACAATATTTGTACGGGTCCCACTCACCATCAGGTGGCCGTTATGCTCATTAGCTTACTCTTCCTTGACCAGCCTCCTTGTTGGCTTACAGTGGCATTAAAAAAATCTATTTCTTATTTCAGGCTCAAAATGTGATATTGACAAGTTTATTGGCAGCCAACAATACGACGTTAAGTTTGTCGCTTCCGCCTCCGCCTGTGGAGGAGCCCGTCAGAGTCGTCTCGGAGCCGGTTAAGGTACCTGAAGGTTGGTGGATTTGAAATCGTTCAGTCAACTCCTGAGTCTGATAAGTACAATTGACTTACTCTTGGTTCTTGGTACTAGATTACTGGTGGATCACTTGTGAGTCCGCACGGGTAGGTACCACCGCCCTGCCTATTTCTGCCGTGAAGCAGTAATGCGTTTATGTTTGAAGGGTGGGGCAGCCGTTGTAACTATACTGAGACCTTAGAACTGATATCTCAAGGTGGGTGGCGCATTTACGTTGTAGATGTCTATGGGCTCCAGTAACCACTAACACCAGGTGGGCTGTGAGCTCGTCCACCCGTGTAATTTCGAGGGGTATATTTTGGAGCTTTGATTTGCTTAGAGTTTGGTACAGCTTTCCTACGTTTGCCGCTAGGGGCGCTGTTCCAACTCCATACAAATTTGAGTTAACTTTTACGCTATCGAGAACGTTAAAAATCTCGCACTAAGTAAGCACATAGTTCGGCAATATTTTCTGTTTGCATTAACCAGTCGTAGACGACGGTGACCGTCCACTGTTAGTTGTGGTACCTTGTGGTAATAAAAAAAAAATTGACATCGCTTTTTTTTTGTTGCTTAGATGGGTGGACGAGCTCACAGCCCACCAGCCCATAGACATCTACAACGTAAACGCCGCCACCCCCGTTGAGATATGAGTTCTAAGGTCTCAGTATAGTTACAACGGCTACGCCACCCTTAAAACCGAAACGCATTACTGCTTCACGGCAGAAATAGGCAGGGTGCTGGTACCTACCCGCGCGGACTCACAAGAGGTCCTGCCACCAGTAAAAACCGGGCGGAAACGCTAAAAGTATATTTTTTATACCTCAGGAGTCGAACTGGTGGAACTACTCCTGGACCCTCAAGACTGGTTTCCGGACGAGCCCTACAAGATGGTGTTCAGCAGGAAAAAGAACCCTAAATGGAAGAACTTTCCTTACATATGCGAGTTTTGTTTTAAGGTAAACGATGTGACCCAAGTTATTGAAGCTGTAATTTTTGAAGTGAAAACTTCTTTAGAATCGTTGTGATTTCAAACCGGATGCAACGGAAAAAACGACAGGTAAGAGACACAAATACAAAAATGTGTAGGAAGAAGCCAGCAAAGAATGAGACAGAAATATACATACTATTTAATACAGCGCCATCTGTGAGATTTTTTAATACTAACGTGTGTATGAAAGCTCTTGTAGTGAATTTTAATTTAGGATTATACGTGAAATTAAAATATCAATTCACAGAGGGCGCTACCTTACAATTATTTACTAATGACAAAATTTTACATATACTTAAGACGTTTAGGATAATTGTATTTTAATTTTGGAAGGTTTCACTTCTACCACGTGTGAATTGCACACATGTAATTATTTTTTTTTAAGACATTTTCTGGCCTAGTAACTAAGATCTTTAGGTCAAGTGTTATTTTAATTTAAATTCTAATTTTTATGCAAAATGATATGGAGTGAAATGAAATTAAATGAGATAAGATGATACGGGATGAAATATAATATCAGTAAAATGGTGGTTATTTAGTACTGAGACTTTTCAGTGGACTTTTCGGAGGATCCCGAGAACGAGACTAACTCCGCCCCGCAGCGTTAGCCGCGTTACGACTATAACCGCGGGCAACAACTACTTAAACAGGGTTCAGCTACTTTAAAAAAAATATTAAGATTTTCAAATACCAAAAAAGTGTGAATATCAGAACTGATGCTGCTTTTGCCGCATTTTTTTTATTGCTTAGTAGGGTGAACGAGCTCACAGCCCACCTTATGTTAAGTGGTCACTGGAGTCCATAGACAATTACAACGTACGGTTACGCTGAAATAGCCTCTCAAGGCTCTCAGCTTAGTTAGGAAAAGGGAAAAAAAAGTCGACCCGTTGGTCGGATCCCCAAGGGGACCCCCCTGTTTTGACCCCCCTGGACCCCCGGTCGGAAATGGTAGTGGTCAGCTCGTCCGTGCCTCGACGACCCGTACAGCCCACTGAGTTTCCCTTACCGGATCTTCTCAGTGGGTCGCGATTCCGATCCGGTAGTAGATTCTGCGAAGCACTGCTCTTGCTAGGGTCAGTGTTAGCAACACTCTGATTTGAGCCCCGTGAGCTCACCTACTAGTTAAGGTTACGCTGAAATAGTCTCTCAAAGCTCTCAGCTTAGGTATGAAAAAAAAAAGACGACCCGTCGGTCGGACCACCAAGAGGACCCCTTGCTCTGCCCCCCCTGACCCCCGGTGGTCATCTCGTGCGTCTGTCTTGCAGGGGTACCGCGTGGCGTCGACCCTGGTGTCGCACTGCGGCTCGCGGCACGGCGCCTGCCCGCGCGCGCTGTGCGTGCCGTGCCCGTGCTGCCCGCACGTGTCCCTCCGCCGGAAGCAGCACAAGAAACATCTGGAGACGCACCACGGAAGGAAGCATAGGATATTTTGCATGTACTGCCTCCCGCCAGGTGAGTTCGGAAACTCGACGATTAGGGTCTAGCCTAATGGTGAAAGGTTACACCGAGATCTGCAAAAACAGTTTTTTTTTTAAGGATTTTTTTGTGACCCGGTAACAAAGACCTTTAGGTCATGTCTTATTTTAATTTAAATTTATGAAAAATGATAATATGAAGTGAAATGAAATGAGATGAGATGATATGGCGATGAATTATAATCTCAGTAAAATAGTGGCCATTTACTGAGACTTTTTCAGTGGACTTTTTGGAGGATCCCGAAAAGTTACGTTCAGCGGCTTTGTTTGATTTTCCCACATTTGTGCACTTTCACAGGTACAGCAAACAGTTAATAAACCACCGTTATTACACATTTAAACCTGAAGAAACACTAAATAGACAAAAAATAAATCACACAACTTCACTCCTCGCGTTCCCGCCAAAAAGTCCCAACAAACGATTCCACAGAATGTTTTGACAGTTCTCAAAATGTTGATGAAAAATAGGAAAAAACAATTTTTTTTACTCCAAGCTATTTAGGTTTTTTTTTTATTGCTTAGATGGGTGGACGAGCTCACAACCCACCTGGTGTTAAGTGGTTACTGGAGCCCATAGACATCCACAACGTAAATGCGCCACCCACCTTGAGATATAAGTTCTAAGATCTCAGTATAGTTACAACGGCTGCCCCGCCCTTCAAACCGAAACGCATTACTGCTTCACGGCAGAAATAGGCAGGGTGGTGGTACCCATCCGCGCGGACTCACCAGAGGTCCTACCACCAGTATTTAAGTATACTTAAGTATAATCAGTAAAAAAAAATATCTCTCTCTCTCTCTCTCTCTCTCATTGTATCTTCTTTCTCTCTTACACACACAGCGGATCCCGGCGAGCCTCACGTCAAGGAGAACACGAAGTATCCATTCGACACCCACCCTCAATACTGGTACGCCTCCGAGGAGTCGTTGAGGCTGCACAAGAAGCGGAAACATCCGTACGCGGCGATGTTCAACTACAACTGGTACTGTACGTGGGGCGAGAACGCGCCGAACAGCTAATAGGAAGGACAGCTTTAATTGCACTGGCAACATTGTGATGTACGGTAGGATTTTTAGTTTTTAAGCTGGCAACATTTTAGTGGAATTTTTCGAGGCTGGCAATTTTTTTGTTTTTTTTTTTGTAAGGCCTATCAGTATTGCTCGCTGAAGTCTATTGAGGCTTGTAAACGTTGTTAAGAAGATACAGTGTTTGTCAAAGTTAAGTATAAATTGACACGACCGGCAACATTATAATATGTATTATTAAAACATGACCAATGCTGCCAACACAAAAAAATAATTAGGCCAGTAAGTTTTTTTTTTTTTTTAAATTTAAAGTAACAAATCAAATTAGTATTATTTTATTTTAGAGACGCATCATTTTATACGTTTTTTTTTTGTACATAAAATATACTTTTGAATTATTAGTTTTTATTAAATCAATGGCATCTGAATTTTGTAATGAAATCAAAGAATAACCCTTTCTCGTTTGAGATAGTTTTTATAATTAATTATATGAATTAATGGATACGTTTTAAAATTATGAATAATTAAAATAATAATAATATTATTATAATTTAATTCACAATTGGATCGCATATTAACGAATTTGTAGTTTTTTTTTTTTTTATGTGACGTGTGTCAAAATTGACAGATGTCAATTTGTGGCGGGAAAATGAAAATGCAGAATCAAAATATATTACGGGCCGGTCTACACTTGTTAAGTTAAGATTTTAGTATTAAATTTCTTAGATGATTTTATAGATTATTTTTTCTTTAGAAACTAGGAAATTCATTTTTTTGTAAGATATAGTAATAACGAAAAGGAATTATTTTAGCTTATTAACTATTAGTGACCTTGTGGTATACTAAGAACCCCCACCTATTTTTATCAAGAAGCGTCAGTGCCTTATTGTCTGTAAGGTAAAATTGCTGGATCGCATTGGAACTTTCAACCTGATAGTTCAAGGCGTTCGGCATGATGTCCATGGTCTCCAGTAAACATTCTCCGAGATATTCGCGGCTCGCATCGATTTTTTATATTTTCAACATATCGCGACGGCTATTTTGTGTATTTTTGTAATTTTACAGGAGAGCCATTTAAAGTTTGAAATTAGGAAAAAATATCATAACAAAGAAAACTTCTTCAACTATTTGAATGTAGTAAACTTAATTGAAGTTCAATTAAAAACATCGAATTGTTGATTTTTTTATTGCTTAGATGTGTGGACGAGCTCACAGCCCACCTGGTGTTAAGTGGTTACTGGAGCCCATAGACATCTATAACGTAAATGCGTCACCCACCTTGAGATATAAGTTCTAAGGTCTCAAGTATAGTTACAACGGCTGCCCCACCCTTCAAATAGAAACGCATTACTGCTTCACGGCAGAAATAGGTACTTCAACTAAACACGTGTAGACCAGCCCTTAAGGAACTTAAATTCTAAACATCATTTCTGAAGGGTGTAAAAAATTTAAAGAAAACAAACAATTGATTCTGTAATCGTACGCGTGTGTTATAATGATTTATTTATTATTATAATAATTAGTATGGAGGGTAGATGTAAAGAGCGCCATCTTGTATATAGGGGACAAATTGAAGAAGTGTCCGTATTGTTACGCGCTGGGGCTCGGGATAAATAAAATTTCACCAAAGTACAACTTAAAAACAGTATCCAACACTTAAAACACTTAAAAACTTCACAAACACTCAACAAATACTTTAAAACTCTCAATTCTACTGTGTTGTAACTATACTGAGATCTTAGAACTTATATCTCAAGGTGAGTGGCGCATTTACGTTGTAGATGTCCATGGGCTCCAGTAACCACTTAACGCCAGGTGTGCGCTGTGAGCTCGTCCATCCATCTAAGCAATAGAAAAAAAAATCGCTTGTTCCGCTTCGCTTCAGGTGATCCGTTCGCTGTTTCGCTTCGAGTGGTTCCGCTTACTATTCGAGTGATCCCTGCAACGCTTTTATAGTCGATACCTCATCCCTAGAATTATCGAGAATATTCCACGCATCTCTAGTAGTAGTTTCCGCTATCTGTCAACAGATGGCGTTACTCTTACCGGCTTAACAGTGTGTTAACAGCTAGTTGTTTTTGGAAGACTCACCGACATAGCGCTAGTGTAGTAAGTGGAAATGATATGAATATAGCAGTTTTAAGCAGAGTGAAGCATGCTGGATTAAAAAATTAAATATTTTTCGTGACTCGTGTAATTGAAAAATATGCTCTATTTAAAATATCAACTATTTATTTTTACTAGTGGTCGCACAGTAGGCGAAATTCGACCATAATTAATTGAAATTATAAGTTTGAATATTATTAAAGTTCTATTGTCAAAGACTAACTATACTTCTATAATCACAGATTTCGCCAAGACTACACCATAGACAAATATTAATAAAGACAAACAATATTAATCTATTCTCAATTAGACCACAGACTTATAAACAAAAGAGTATATATGCGTGTGTGTGTAATGTTTTTTTTTATTGATTTAATGTAATATTTATGCATAATTTAAAAAAAATATTAACATTATGCACTCCTTCTCTGTATTCTCTATAAGTGTGGGAAATTTCCTAATCCTCCATCCGCGCAATTTTCGTAAAAAGGGGTACAAAGTTTTTGCTTCACGTATTAATATAGAGATTACTATTTACGCAGGAAGTGTTTCTTTCCTTATTAATTTAATATTCTACTCTAATAGTTTATAGCGCTGTATTTAAAATCTCTCCACTTGCTACCGTGGCGCCATCTTCATTGGCCATTTAAGCGGACACTTTTAAATACACTTAGATGGTGCTTCTTGTATCTACCCTCCATTTTTCTGACAGTCTTTGGTACTGACGCGTTGGATTCACGCGCAGTCCGATGTGACGTATCAATAATGAAATTATATTTTATAAACGTTTTAATAATGAAAAAAATGTGCCTTTAAAATCGAATTCGGCACGAATTAATGTAATGCGCTTTACAATCTTTTTTTTTTTTTTTTTTTATTGCTTAGATGTGTGGACGAGCTCACAGCCCACCTGGTGTTAAGTGGTTACTGGAGCCCATAGACATCTACAACGTAAATGCGCCACACACCTTGAGATATAGTTCTAAGGTCTCAGTATAGTCACAACGGCTGCCCCACCCTTCAAACCGAAACGCATTACTGCTTCACGGCAGAAATAGGCGGGGTGGTGGTACCTACCCGTGCGGACTCACAAGAGGTCCTACCACCAGTATATCAACGGCACGATTTATCGTTACGGGTACAGCGATGTGAATTTGGGATGCGACGATTTATGGTGTCGTTCGTTGTAATAGAGATGATTTTTAATGATAGCGTTTCGTGTTAAGGTTTTTTTTTTGTTTCTTTTTTTTAACGATACCAAGGATTATTGTTCTTAGGACATTTCAATGTTTCTAATTGCAAGTTTTTATTTATATGGACCGTCTACACGGTCGTATAGTTTGTCAATGTTGTACAGTTCGCAGAGGACTGTGGACAGCATTTGAAAGGAGGTAGATCCACCCATAGACACAGCGCACTGAGTTTCTCGTCGGATCTTCTCAGTAGGTCGCGATTCCGATCCGGTGGTAGATTCAGCCAAGCACTGCTCTTGCTAGGGCCAGTGTTAGCAATCTCTCTCAGGTTGAGTCCGTGAGCTCACCTACCCGTCCGCGCGTAACTGGAATAGCCTTTTACTGGTGGTAGGACCTCTTGTAAGTCCGCGCGGGTAGGTGCCACCACCCTGCTTATTTCTGCCGTGAAGCAGTAATGCGTTTCGGTTTGAAGGGCGGGGCAGCCGTTGTAACTTTACCTGAGACCTTAGAACTTATGTCTCAAGGTGGGTTTCGCATTTACGTTGTAGATGTCTATGGGCTCCAATAACCACTTAATACCAGGTTTTTTTTTTTTTTTTTTTTTTTTATGGCTTAGATGTGTGGACGAGCTCACAGCCCACCTGGTGCTAAGTGGCCACTGGAGCCCATAGACATCTACAACGTAAACGCGCCACACACCTTGAGATATAGTTCTAAGGTCTCAGTATAGTCACAACGGCTGCCCCACCCTTCAAACCGAAACGCATTACTGCTTCACGGCAGAAATAGGCGGGGCGGTGGTACCTACCCGTGCGGACTCACAAGAGGTCCTACCACCAGTAAAAGGTGGGCTGTGAGCTCGTCTATCCATCAAAGCAACAAAAAAAAGGCTCTGAAGCTACCAGCGAATAGATAGGGGGGGAAAGCTAGATCCTAGACGTTCTTACAGACATCGCTTAGTGGCATCGGAATCGTAATGGGATCGGATCCAAATCGGGTCGAATGTAAAAAAAGGCTTTTCGAGTCAAGCGACATTTTATTTAACACGCGACATAAAGGTCCGTTTTATTTGGTATCAGCATCAACAGTCCGACGTTTTTAATTGAACTTCAATTAAGTTTACTCCATTGAAATAGGTGAAGAAATTTTTTTTTCTTATGATCTTTTTTTCCAAATTTTAATCTTTAAACGGCTCTCCTATAGTGTTACAAAAATGTCGCTTAATGATTCAACCCTCGATATGTTTTATCAGAATTGACTGACATTGTTAATTGACAACAACGTTGCGAATGCGTCTATAGATTTGGACTGAGTTTTTTTTTTTTTTTTTTCAACCTACTCAGTATTTTCTATCTTCACTCTGCACTAATAATCGCTGTTAAGAATCATAATCAGAAAGAGAGTGTAAATATTTTTGTATGTCACATTAAAAATTGCATTTAATAGTGTTTAGTGACGGGTAAAATGTGTATTCAGTGAAACGCTTATGATCGGGCGAGACGTACACTCAATGCTAGTTGTTGGCTATTATAAAAAGATATTAGCTTCAGTATATAAGTAGTGAATGCTTCTCGCATCTATTTACATATAAAAATTTACACTGAAAAATAATTAAATATAATATAGTGTGAAGAAGTATGTAACTTGATCCAAAAAAAAATTTATTTTTTTATTGCATATATATGTGGACAAGCTCACAGCACACCTGGTGTTGAGTAGTTACCGGAGCCCATAGACATCTACAACATAAATGCCGCTACCCAGACACGAGTTCTAGGGTCTCAGTATAGTTACAACGGCTGCCCCACCCTTCAAACCGAAACGCGTTACTGCTTCACGGCAGAAATAGGCAGGGTGTTGGTACCTACCCGTGCGGACTCACAAGACGCCCTACCACCAGTAATATTGTAATTAGCACCATGTCCATAGCGTATGTACTATATATAACTCATTGTAACTATACTGAGATCTAAGAACTCATATCTCAACGTGGGTGGCAGCAGTTGCGTTGTAGATGTCTATGGGCTCCGGTAACCACTTAACAGCAGGTGGGCTGTGAGCTCGTCCACCCATCTAAGCAATAAAAAAAAAGACCAGAACATATTATACTTGGTATAAACGGATGACCAAAACAACCAGTATTAATATATATATATAGATAAGTCTTAAAATTAATTAGAATCTGTAATTATTAATAACAATGTTTGATGCGTCGTTCGAAATACGACCGTAATGATTGGTAGCTTAAGGCTTAGGATTCCGTGTTTGTTTTGTTTTAATAGCAAACATGGCGATTTTTTTGGCGGTAATATCGAATCGTATGACGCTATCGCATGTCGGCATGCCTTATCCGCGGTCGCCCATGGACCACAGCAAATGCCAGAGGGGCACGCCCAAAACTCTGACTCTACTGTTATTTCGTTTGAAAGGATGTGTGATATTGTACCTGAAAGAGCGTGTAGGGTAGTTTAAAACGCTGAGGTGCGAGCGAGATAGCTATATTATACTACGCGCAATGAGTAGTACTATCATATCGACAGATGAAAGAGTATTTGGTTTAAGTGACATTTTGCTTAACACGCGATATTTTTTATCTTTGTAATTAAAGGTCCGTTTTATTTGGTACTAGCGACCCGCCCTCGCTTCGCTTCGGAAACTGTAATTTATTATTGATTTCTCCACTATTTATTGGATGTTATTATACATATAAACCTTCCTCTTCAATCACTCTATCTATTAAAAAAAGCCGCATCAAAATCCGTTGCGTAGTTTTAAAGATTTAAGCATACATAGGGACAGACAGATATAGGGACAGAGAAAGCGACTTTGTTTTATACTATGTAGTGATTAGCATCTATAGTTCAAAGTTTTTAATTGAAATTCAATTAAGTTTACTTCATTTGAAAATAGCTGAAGAAGTTTTCTTTGTTATGATATATATTTTAATACGTTTTTATTAGCTTCAGACGTATGTATGTTAGTATGTAACGGAATCTTTGAACATGATTTTGACCCCCTTCAAAACGTAGGATTAACTCGACATTTGGTAAACTTATTAAGGACCGATGACAATTCAATATTAAAAAAAAATTGAAAAAATTGAAATTCAACTAAAAAAATGAAAAATAAATAATAGTTTAAAAAAACGAACAAAATACGCTTTTATAGAAAATTATCCAACTAAAAAAAGCGTGGGCTGCATGGTTTAGCAGTAGTTATAAATATTTTATGAACAGATATGAGTAGAAGGGTTATCTTGATAATATCCTGAAAAGCACCCCACGCTTTTTTTTACAATAAAATCATATTTCCTTATACTATTTTTAATTCAAATTTATTTTCTATTTTTTAGTTGGATTTTCTATGAAAGCGTATTTTGTTAGTTTTTTTTTGAACTATTATTTATTTTTTGTTAACTTTAAACTTCAATTGGCTGGCTCTTCTGTTGTAAAATTGCAAAAATGCCGCCTAAACTAAACTGTGCCTTTCAATCCTCAATATGTCTAGATCGAAATATTTGTATAACGACCAATTTGCTTATATCGAGGAGCTTTTTTGAGCTTACCATCGTCGGAGGCGCTGTACTGAATGCGGTAGTAAAGCACATGCTTTCTGTGTGCTTAGTACGTGTTTTTTAACGTTATCGATAGCGTAAAAGTTAACTCAAATTTGTATGGAGTTGGAACAGCGCCCCTAGAGCGGCAAACGTAGGCAAACGTTCCAACTTCATACAAATATGTAGTGAGTTAACTTTTACGCTATCGAGGACGTTAAAAAACTCGCTCGAAGCACACTGATCTGTGGGGGGTGAGACGGGAGCGATGACGTCACCGTCTAAGTCGCCCCGGTCACCATCCCAAACCTGTGTGAGCTTCGAATGAATAAAAAGCTTATAAATCTCTGAAAGTTTTCGCTGGGAAAATATTTTTTTGAACAAAATCATTAATTTGTTGTTTTTTACATCACATATTTTATATTTAATGCGTTCTTGAAGTTTTAATAATGGAGAATCTATTCGCAAAATGATATTGTGTATGTACTAAGCGGCCGACTAACGAGGATAACGCAACGTAGCGTTCGGTGGATAAAAGTGAAGCACCCAAAAATCTTTTTTTTTTGTTTTGTTTTCATGCATTATACATAATATAAGAATATCACCTGTTAAAGAAATACGTGAGATATAAATAATAAATGGTTGAATTAAAATTATTAAAACAAAATTTTCCACGTTCGTAATAATTGAATTAATTTCATATGAATACGTACATGAATATAGAAAAAAAAAACAGTATGTGGCACTCGGGGACTGCCGCGGTAAAGCTATTGCATAGAATTTTTTATCAACTTATGCAATTGAAGCAGTAATGTGTTTCGGTTTGAAGGGTGAGGCAGCCGTTGTATTGTAAAAAGGTGGTATCTCAAGGTGGGTGGCGGCATTTACGTTGTAAACGTCTATGGGCTCCGGTAACCACTTAACACCGGGCAGGCCGTGAGCTCGTCCACCCAACTAAGCAATAAAAAATAATGTAACGTAAACATAAAAATAAACGAAATATTATATAATTTATATATATATTTATTTATAAAAACAAATGGAGGGGGGTTTTGTTTGATTTGAAAATAATCAGGGACCAAATTCCTAAACATTCAAACGGTATCGAATTAAAAAAATGCCTTATAAAGAACAATGAGAGAACTGTAGAGTCGCGAATGATACTAAAAAATAAGCCACTGAGTTTCTCGCCGTTTTTTTTCAGTGAGTCGCGTTTCCGATCCGGTAGTTGATTCAGCAAAGCACTGCTCTTGCTAGGGCCAGTGTCACCAAACTCTCTCAGGTTGAGTCTGTGAGCTCACCTACCCGTCAGTAGCTGTAATAGCCTCATAAGCTACCAGCGAATAGATAGGGAGGAAAAGCTAGATCCTAGACGATCTTACAGACATCGCTTAGTGGCATCGGAATCGTAATCGGGTCGCGATTTCCGGTGGTAGATTCTGCAAAGCACTGCTCTTGCTAGGGCTAGTGTTAACCACATCTTCAGGTCAGAGCCCCGTGAGCTCACCTAGTCGCCCGATGACGACGGCATAACCCGCAAGGTAACCAGCATTGGTCAGAAGAAAAAAAACCTTAAAATTTTTTTTTTTTTTGTCCTCCTTTTACGCGCTTCACTTAATTTGTTCTAAATGCTACTCGTTTTAAATGCTACATTATAGCTTCATTCTCATTATTTTAATATACACAAAAACAAACGGGTAAATTCGTTAAGACTGTAAATATATTAAACTAATTATTTAGCACATAACATTTTATTTCTAAGATATATTTAAGGTTCTATATACACATAAATAATTTAAAAATAATAATATTTTGTTTAAAGAAATTGACTTTAGCGTTAAAATAGAGAATCAAATTGGTTCTTTTTTTTTGGAGAAATATTTTTGAACGCGCAATGTAATGCGTATGATACTACGATCAAATACATTGCGCTGTCGATGTTAATGCGTTTTTTTTTGTAAAAAATTGAGGGTAAGCCTTGATTGTTTGAAGGTTTATCGCATCCGAAAATAGTAATACACAATGTTTCCCACATTAATATTGAAACTTATTAAAATTATTTAACAATTCAGTGTGGGTATTCATAGTTTTAGGACGTCTTATGAGTCCGCACGGGTAGGTACCAGCACCCTACGTATTTCTGATGCTAAGCAGTAATTCGTTTCGCTTTGAAGCGCGGGGCAGCCATTGTAGATGTCTATGGGCTCCGGTAACCACCTAACACCAGGTGGGCTGTGAACTCGTCCAACCATCTGTGCAATAAATAAATAAATCATATTCGATTTTTATTCAGATTGCCCAATGCAATTGAAATGTTTATAGGAACTATAAGAATAAAGAAATTATAGTCCGGCCAACAAAGGCGATGAAAAATAAAGATTATCTTGATGTGACTATTAATCAGGGTTGCCACCCGTACTTTATAATAAAGTATTTTAAGTTATTTTAGGTAATTGTACTCTATACTTTATGTGAAAAATAAAGTATATGAAAATACTTTATTCGGCATGATTTGGTTTCTGTGAGATTTTGAGAGATTTATATGTATTTTTTTTTCCTTAAGCGACTTACATCGATTGCTCAATCGATGTCGCCTAAGCATTCGTTTTTATAATAAATATTTCTGAACGCAACTTAACCTCAATTGTCAACAGTGTCACTGTCATTAATTGTCACAATTTCTAGTTTAATTTATTCAATTATAATTAAACATATTATGTACATATTTAAACATAATAATAATTTAAAACAAAATTGTACTTTATTTTAATACCATCTACTTTTTTTCCTACCTATAATAACCAATGTACATTATTTGCAAAAAAAAGGTGGCAACCCTACTCGTAATGTATGAGCGAATGTAAAAAAAACATTTAACACAATTAACATGCTGAATGCTTCTGGACCTATCCGTGGTCCAGCGTATTGTTACGCGCTGGGGTTCGGGATAAATAAAACTTCCACCAAAGTACACATTAAAACTCTATTTAACACTTAGAGCACTTACAGAGCTCTTTACAATACGTAATTCGCTTCTTCCGCTTCGCTTCAGGTGATCCGTTCGCTGTTTCGCCTCGAGTAGAAATAATTACTAACTGCCTTCGTGTCATATCTGCAAAGCTTTTACAGTCGATACGACATCCCTAGAATTATCGAGAACATTCTTGACCAGTCGAGTAAATATTTGTTTCCGTTATTTGATAATAGATGGCGTTGTATTTCGCGAGCGTTCTCGATTTTACTAGCGATTTTGATATTCGTTTCTGCTATACGACAATAGATGGCGTTGATCTTACCGGCGTCACAGTACTATACCATTCGGGCCAAGCTGATATCAGGAAAATCAGTATTTTTTATCAACTCGAGATTTTCATTCTAAAATTTATAAAACGCGATAATTTACACGGAAGATAATGATTAGCGAATCTCACGTCTTGCTTAGATAATTTAAAAGGCTCACGGGTGACTCTCATGGCCCGAATGAAAATACATACTCGATTTTTCATGTGGCGCTCAACATGTTAATATAAATTAAAAATGAATTTCAGAGCATGTCATGACAGATCACTCATTTGTCACAAACACTCAAACAATGGCCGGACTATAAAAGGCGATAATGTATTTTCTTACAAAAACACATATATCTATTCTTCTGAGGTTTTTTTACTGTTTAGAAAGAAAAAAAAACTAGTGAATCCGAGTCAGTAATTTAAATTTAATATCAAAAAATTTACCACAAATAAAGCCGGTCGGTTAACGAAATCAAAAATAAAAATTAGGAAGCCATATTTTTTTGTTTTTATCATAAATATACAGCATATTAATGTAATTTGTGTTGCAAATGATTAAATGTCAGTTTTTTTTTTAAATGATTAGTAAGTTAGCATGGACTCTTGAAGCGGCTTCATTTAGAAGTAGTCACTTCGGAAATTAGCAAAAGATTCGTAGAAAATTGCATGCAAATCTAGAAACTTCCGGTGTGACAATTTTTTTAATAACACAACGCCTTTCATCGAAATATGGACCCGCATGAAATTTTAAAGTAAAATCATGGAGAAAAAAACCCAAAAATATACGTCTAACTCACATAATTATACAATTTTCTTACCGAATTTCGGTTCTTTTTTTTTATAATTCTTTACACGTATATATATATTTCTGTTAATATTAACAAATTATATCGTTCTCTTAACAAATTATATCAACCAAAATTGTTGTATTTTATTATTATTGTACACCTATAAACTTTGAATAGGAGTCATATAAACGTTATTTAAATTCAATGATTAGAAAAAATAGTGAGTGGAAGACATTGTGTAATCCAAACAACGCTTTTGTTTTTCGACGCCATTACGGCTTACGCGTAAGCGTCGCGCGTCATGGCGGGCAATTCGAACACTTTTCAGAAAACAAACAAATAAAATTTTCTATTGCAAATAAAATGTGTTGCGTGTTATTTTTTTCAAAATTGAAATTGTAGGTCACCTTAATTGTATATAACGTGTGTTCAAGTTGTGAAAATGAAATTCTAAAATATGTAAACTTATGTGTATTTGCAATATTGTTTTGTAAGAATCACGCCTTAGTAATAATTAGCTGAGTGTGCGTCCTTCTAAATACTCGTATGTAGAGACTAAATGATGAGAAAAATAGTTTTGTAAAAGTATTATTATTATTATTATTGTAAATAAATGACAATTTTTGTAAGAAAATGAAGATGTTGTTTTATTTTGATGTTTTTTTTCTTTACACTTACAATAAGTAATTGCGGCGCATGTGTG
Organism: Bombyx mori; assembly: GCF_030269925.1. Classification (NCBI taxonomy): domain Eukaryota; kingdom Metazoa; phylum Arthropoda; class Insecta; order Lepidoptera; family Bombycidae; genus Bombyx; species Bombyx mori. The sequence goes on from NC_085130.1 coordinate 18,293,370, forward strand.
ATTGGAGCACACCTACATTAGCTGTGCCCGAGGAGTACAAAACAAGAATAAGAATTTTTAAAATTGAAAAGCGTTTATTAGTTTTTAAAACAGCGCCATCTATGCGATTTTTTTATTACTAGCTTCTGTTAAACCTCATGTTTAAGTTGAGCTGAGTTTTAATTTAGGACGGTTGGTGAAGTTAATATAATATGAATTCACAGAGGGCGCTAGCTTATACTGTGAAAGATGACTTCATATTGTAATTAAGTACTAGGTATAACCTAATAATTGTACTTAAAAATATACATATAAGATAATTGTATTTTAATGTGTAAAATAATTATAAATTCATCTTATAATGTCAGACGTTTGTGTGGTAGGTACCTATAGACAATTATCTGAAAATTTTACGAGTTTTTTTTTAATAAATATAATTTTATCACAAAATTATTAAGGAGTATTATTTAAAAAAGTCCGTACTGAGTAGTAGGGCCCTGAAACTGCAATACCTTAAGACAAATATTTTTTGTATGGAAACTAGCGACATCTTGTAGCGGATGCCCCTAAACTTATATGCTATTAAAGTTAAGGCATTTAATTATTGTACAATGAAACACAGAAAATCAAAACATTATAATTCATGCAAGATTTTATTTGTTATAGATAAATTGATTAAATTTTATCAATTTGTGCTCTCTGAAAAGATACAAAATCATTCATTAAAAATAAAATATAGGATAGGTAAAATGTTACTGCCATCTATAGGAGCAATGAGAAACTAATCGAAGCGAAGCCATCTAGTGGCCGACGCCCGCAAACATTTTTGTTGAGTGCTTGAGTTGCTTATCTATAACTAATTTATGTGTATTATCTCTGTTGCGTAGGACAACGTCAGTCTATTTAGAATTATTCATGATTCCGTATATTCATTTGTTTTTCATGAAGTTTTTGTGACGTGCCACACGGCTTGAGTTTTTTGTTTTTTTCCCTACCTATTCTCTGTTAGCATAAGGGGCTGTTCTAACTACGCGCGGTCGGATAGGTGAGCTCACGGGGCACAAACCGGAATGTTGCTAACACTGGCCCTAGCAAGAGCAATGCTTCGCAGAATCTACCACCGGATCGGAAACGCGACCCGCTGAGAAGATCCGGCGAGAAACTCAGTGGGCTGTGTCTGTGTGTCAATTCGCTCGTCGAGTCCTTCGTCGCAAGCGACGGGTTCGACGAGGACGGTGACCGGTGCTTGAGGTACCTAAAAGCACCGTTAATGGATCGGGAGGATCCGAAATGACGTTTTTTGGGCGACGTCGACTGTTTACCATTCGGTCTACAGGATCGGGTACGTAGTTTCCAGCAGCCACGACAAGAGGGTTCACATGTCGTGCCGCCTTCTCAAAGTGAATACCAGAATAGGTACCGCATACCTTAGTTCTGTCACAAAAGTCGTCAACTAAGCCTATATACCTTATTACCAATTTAGTTAGAAGAGAAGCCGCGGTATTTAATAGAGCTAAGAGCTTAATGTGTTTGCCGCGGGATCCGTAGCGCGTCATATGTTGATAAACGTGCCCTAACAACGGTATGTGAAGCTCGGATTACATGCCGCCGAGAAAATGAGACGCCGCTTGTTTTGAACGTGGACTGTGTTTATTGCAAGTTATGCTAATTTATGTACAGGGTGTGTTGGACAGTTATTTTTGAGGGTACCGACTTCTGGAGGTGAGGGGCTAATTAAAACACTCTGCTTCGTGCTTAATATATATATATATATATACTAGTTGTACCCGTCCGCTTCGCTGGACATTTAAAATTAACATTATTGTTTCTCATCCCCACAAAGATTTTCATCATTAACGCCTCCGCAACTGGTATAGGGAGTCCAACACTCATATAAATATTAGCCTCTCCATTAAGTGCATGTATTTTCTACATGGATACCAAGTTTCAAGTTAATCGGATGCACGGTTCAGTAGTTATAACGGAACATCCGTAAAAACCACTGTAGGTTTATTTAATAGAATAGATTAAAAATACTGCACTATTCTTAGGGACTACATTAATTTTGTAAGTCGTCGTAGCCAAAAAGATAAGATGTCCGGTGCATTCTTATGTAGCGATGCGCCGGTGTTCGAATCCCGCAGGCGGGTACCAATTTTTCTAATGAAATACGCACTTAACAAATGTTCACGATTGATTTCCACGGAGAAGGAATAACACGTCACTAACACGTGTAATAAAAATCAAACCCGCAAAATTATGATTTGCGTAATTACTGGTAGGGTAATTACTGGTAATTACTGGTAGGAGGGCTTTCCAGTTTCACCAGGACAGGCGAGCAAAGGGCCGGCCAGGAAGGGTAGGATTTGCTAACAGCTGCCCGAGCGCCTCCGAAGGAGACCTAACAACTCAAGAGCAGCTGCTTCGCGAATGAATCTACTACCGGATTGGAAATGCGACCCGCTGAGAAGATCCGGCGAGAAACTCAGTGGGCTGTGTGTGTGGGTCGAGCCCTTCGTCGCAAGCGACGGGTTCGACATTTCGATTTTCCAAAAAATTGGCACTACTCCACGGACTGCTAAAAACACACGATCATCGGTTTCGTTCAAAACCATAATATTATAAGTTTCGTAATTAAAATTTGTTTTTATCAAATTTAAAATCTAACATGTAAACCTAGCAGATAAGAAGTGTACACGTGAATACTTGATCGCGTACAATGTTTGGTTATGTAGCGGACTGTTTCGCGTAATAGGACATATGACGAAACGTCCGTGAACACATTTTAAAATGACCATACATCTATACATATACTGAGTCTGGCCGTAAATACTGTTACAAAGGAAAACAAAAAAAATCTATGGCAAATAACATTTATTACTTTTACAGTGTGTTAGTTTAATACATAAATATAAAAAAAAATTAAAGTATAGCTTATTCGAAGTGGTCTCCATTGGCTGCAATACAGTCCTTTAAACGTTGAGGCCAGTTATCAATAGAAGCACGCACTCTTTCCATGGGAAAATTTTTCACTGCCAATCGTACGGATTGTTTTAGGGACTCCAAATTATCATGGCGTTTAGTGCAAGCCGTACTCTCTAAAACTGACTATAAATCATAATCCAGCGGATTAAGATCGGGACTAGACGACGGCCAGTCTTCAGCTCTGATGAAGTCCGAAACGTTCGTTTCCAACCAAGATTGCGTAGACCGAGCTTTATGACCTGGCGCCGAGTCTTGCTGGAAGGACCATTCTTGATTATTGAACATAGTGTTGTTAAGGGGCTTCACTACCTTCTCAAGAATGGTGTCTTGATACACTTGTGCCGATGTTTTGATACCTTTTTCACAAAAGTATGGCCCAGTCACTCCTTCATAGCTAATACCCCACCAAACCATCACTGAAGTCGGATAGTGCTCACGTTGCACTCTATCGAATAATTGGGAAGCTTCCTTAGAGCTTTAAGCATAAATACGGTCATTTTGTTTGTTAAAATGTTGCTCAATTGTAAAAAAATTCTCATCTGTAAACAAAAATTTTCTATGACCTCCCTTTGCGTACCGCTTCAGTAGTTGTTTCGATTTTACCACCCTATTCTCTTTTAAATTATCAGTTAAGAAATGACCAGTACGTCTCTTATATGCTGCAAGTCCTAAGTCATCTTTTAAAAAATGCGACATGGTTCTAGATGCTATCTTCATCTCCCGAGATAAAATCTTTTGCTTTCGGACAGGATTTCTTCGAATTCTTTCCCTTACTGCTTTGACCACCTTTTTCGTACAAACATACGTGGACGGCCAGATCCTTTTCTGTCACAAATAGAGGAGGTCTTATTGCACCAATTAATAGCCCGGTACACAAACATTTTATTAATACCAAGCAAGACAGGACTTTCACTGACAGTTAGCTGATGATATAAGGAGTAACTTAGGCTTTTTTTAAACTAGCTTCATCAAACGGGGTCACCCGACAAAAACCGCGGATAACATCGCGAGAGTCGGCTATCAATAATAAAATTTAATGTTTCCGAAGCGAAGCGAGGGCGGGTCGCTAGTATTAAGTAAGACCCGAAGCGATAAGGTCGATAATTGCAGGACTTTTTTAAGTTCAACTTCTTTTAGCGCATTGATAGTAAAATTTTACACGCGACAAATTCGTTACGGCTTGAGAGTAAAGATACAATTTAGGACGAGCGAGAGTGAAAGAATAGATATCGTCTCGCGAACCACTCGACCGTGGAGAGAGGGAAAGGACAAATCGAGCTAGGTCGTTTTTCTTATACACAGCATTCCCTATTACATGAGAATTTGATTGTAGGATGAAAAATGAAGAAAACCTCAATACTACACACCGCAAAAGAAGTTTCACTTCTTTCAAGCACTACATAATATACATGTGCCGCCATCTAGGCAGCTAGCGGTAAAGCGTGATCGATCGGGTAGAACCACGCTTTGGATAGTCGCGGTAATTAGTAACTGACAAACTCCATAGGTAGCGTCATCCCAATAATTCCCTTCTTTTTTTTTTCTTTTTTTTTTCTACCTAAGCTTGAGCCTTGAGAGGCTATATCAGCGTAACCCTAACTTTTGTAGGTGAGCTCACGGGGCTCAAACCTGATGACGTTGCTAACACGAACCCTAGCAAGAGCCGTGCTTCGCAGAATCTACCACCGGATCGGAAACGCGACCCACTGAGAAGATCCGGCGAGAAACTCAGTGGGCTGTGTCTGAGAGTAATAATTCACAACGCATCCTATTACTACTCCCGCGCGCAACCAATTTTTTTATTTAATTGCCAAGTTTCAATAATACTGTTATCTGTTGTTGTCTAATATACAATAATATTTTATTTGAACATTTTTGCTACTTTACAAGAGAGCCATTTAGTTTATGCATTTGGAAAAAATATTATAACAAAAAACTTCTTCGGCTATTTCGATGGAGTAAACTTAATTGAAGTTCAATTAGAAACATCGAACTGTTGATGCTGATAGCAAATAAAACGGACCATTAATTACAAAGATAAATGTCTCTTAAACAAAAAAATCCTTTCTCCTTTCGATATATATAATAGCCTTGTAAGTATCCGCGTTAATAGCACAAATATTATTTTTAGGCGTTTTCAATATCGTCGCATTTCGTATTACTGTTCGTAACATTCATATACAAACTTTGAGATATAGGTAACCATACATACATACATATATGCTGTCATTTATGTGTTGGAATATATGTATAGTATTTTAAGGTACATATTTATGTTCGTAAATTAGGTTAGAGCGTGTTTTAAATACTATGCTGCCCCTATTTCTGCCGCGTTGAGTTCTTATTTGAGGAACGTTGAAACTTAACACCAGATGGGCAGTCAGCTTGCTCACCGATATGAAAACTAGCGATACTAACAGGCCGGCAATATACGCTTCAATCGCTTGCTGAAACATAAAACTATGTCTATCTCGTTCGCACACGCGATATCAATGACGTCACCAAAGATTTTCCAAAGAGAAGGGCTTAAGGCGGTGTTTCCCAATGTGGGGCCCACGCCCCGCCAGGAGGCAATTTGATAATTAATGGAGGCAATCGCACTAAATTAAATGTTCACGATTGGCTTCCACGGTGAAGGAATAACATCGTGTAATAAAAATCAAACCCGCAAAATTATAATTTGCGTAATTACTCGTGGTAGGACCTCATGTGAGTCCGCACGGGTAGGTACCACCGCCCTGTCTATTTCTGCCGTGAAGCAGTAATGCGTTTCGGTTTGAAGGGCGGGGCAGCCGTTGTAACTATACTGAGACCTCACAACTCATATCTCAAGATGGGTGGCGCATTTATGCTGTATCTGTCTATGTGCTCCAGTAACCACTTAACACCAGGTGGGCTGTAAGCTCGTCCACCTATCTAAGCAATAAAAAAATCTACTAAATATTCCGGCGCTTTATTAAGTAGACCGAGGAGTGATATAATTACTTCACTGCGCCGCGTAGGTCACCATGTGTTAAAATATCTATATATCTATGAAAGAAATAGTTTTAACAATAATTTTGAATGCAAAAAGCTAAAGATTCAGTTCACAGCATCACACTGCGCAGCTTAGTAACGCGCAGAATATTTTAAAATAAAAATGTCTATTTCTCCACCTTATCCCACTAGGTGGGGTCGGCACAGCTAATTTTTCCCTTCCATTCTCTTCTATCAGCCGTCACCTCAACACTCACTCTTCTCTGTCTCTCATATCGTCATTCACACACTCCATCCACGTCTTCTTCGGTCGACCTCTTCTTAAAATAATAGCATACATACTTGAATAGCAATTCGGAACACATGTGAACTCAAGAATTGCCGCCGAATCTAATTACCAGATAAGCCATAACTACCAAACAGCTTCTCTACAGCGTTTTTCACAATAATAACAACGCCCATAACTATAATTTATTTAAATTAATTTAACAAACATTAAATATTAAAACAATACAATTCACAAATGTTTTATTAACCTCTTCGTTTCACATTGTTTATAATAGCATTAATCTCAATTCGAAATTCGAACATTCGATTTGTTTTTTTCTAGACTCCCAATGTTTTTGGAAATTCGAAACTTCTAGAGTCGTATCTTTTGCGATTTCACAATAATTACTGCAAGCCGCGCGGTGCAGGAGCGGGCGGGGGTGCGGGAGGTGCGCGGGGTACTCAAGCAAAGCGAACGCTATCGTGACGTCACGTGCAATACGCGTGCAAATGGCGCGCTAATGTCAAAATATATTTTCTTTATTAAACTAGGTAACAAAATAAATTAAATCTTCAGTTGTGTTGTTAGCATTGCTGACGTTGATGATCGAAACCCACCATCGGAGGCTTAATATTTACAATGAACAAAATGAGAGAAATCAGCTAAAATTACTTTACTTAATTAAAGGTAATGCGATTACCACGCGCCGTCGGAACTAACGCGAGTGATTTGAATACCGTATCGAAGACATTGCAATTAACATAAATGCTATTTAGGAACTATTTTTATTCGAACTTATTTAAAAATAAAAATAAAAACCTTCTAGATTATTCGCTTACACACATATAATGCCTATATAGACCTTATGCCTATGATTTTTATATTCGATTTCAGCATTAAAATAATTTGATTTTTTTTTTATTACGAAAACATTTGTTTCAAAATCACAGCGTGCTGTCGACATAGCCACAGATCCCTTTGCCATAAAGCCAACTGAAAATGTCTCTCTCTCAATCTCTATTGTCACACAGCGCTTCTTTATATTCCATTAATTAATTCGTAGGTACTTTTGAATCTAAATAAATACCTGCTTATATTCATGGAAAAAAAACAACATAAATACGAAAAATAGTTTTATTCAAAATTATTTCACGTCAAAATTACCCACTGCCATGAAGAAGTATTGAAAAAATTAGAAGAAAAAAAGAACTTCTGTTTTGTGCTTTGCGTGTGTTTACGTGTGCGTTACATATAACGTATTTTATATTTATATTTGTAGTAGTGTTGTCTTACTTTCTGTGTGTGCATGCGTCGATATATACGTGGATATGCCAGTTTTATTAATGTTGATTTCCAATTAATAAATTAGTATAAATTAGAGTACATAAAACCATTTATTATTTCAGAAGAACAATACTCAGAGTTGGAAGGGAAGACGAAACATTTATGTTTCGAAGACTCTTTCTCTTAATTTTTATAATAAATGGAAAAAATAATTTAAAATATTAATGATTATAATTAACCTCTTTACATTACCTCATTTCAACCATGATTATACGATATCCATTCAAATTCAGTGAGCGTTATTATGTTATATAAACAATAATGAGTATATTGAAATTTATATTAAATTACAAATAAATACTAAATTAATAATATTAAAATGGTATTAATAATATTTAATAATAAATAATAATAATAATTTAATAACTAAAATATATTATTCAAAGGAGTCCCTTTAGGCAAGGTTCGAGGTTAGGTCGTTAGGTTGTTACTGTTATGATTAACAATGACATTATTAATTTACATTGTTATTTCGTTAAATGAACAAAAATCCACCATTGTCTTCGTTTCGATCAAAGCGTAAATATGCTATTAAACATCACTAAAATGAAAAGAAAATACTAAATGAAATGAAATTATTTATTCCCACTAAAATGATTTAATTACAATTTAATTTAAAATTATCAAAATACTTATAATTCACTGAAGCAAAACATGAAAGATTCTTTTATTTTTAATTCCTAGCATTTTCATAATTAAAATATTGGCACTTCAAAAATGAAATTAAAAAATAGCACTAGGACTATCCACACTATGCGAGTCCATCGTTCGGGTGTTGTACTTGATTGTGGCGCGCGTGTCCGCGAGCGGAATGCAAACTAAGCGGCTAGGGCCGCGCCGAAAACGTTATTATTATTATTGATTTTCAAATTTGGAACACGTGCAAGCCAAAATAAAAATATTAATTTTATTACCTACATAAGTAAGATCCGCGGGTTTTTCGTCGAAACAAGTTCTTCGTTGTAAACGGCCTGTCAGCAGTTCCAGTATATATTGATTTTTGTGAAGCGCGGGAAAAACGCGGGATTCGAAGTCTGTCGCTTGAGCGCCGGTCCTGCCTGTCTTTTGCCGGATTCTATTGCTTAGTAATCTGCCTTCAGTTACAATGATTACGGCGACCATTCATTGTTTATTTATTTATTTGGTTTACACAACTGGATAACATCTGCACACATAAACATTGAACTAATTTACATAAAATAATACATTATAGAATTCACCCTTTTGTGTGTGAACACATCTTGCTTAACAGCGTTTGTGCTTAAGATAAAAATATCGTTAACTAATGTTATTCATTTCTTTAATGTTTTTTTAACGTAAAAAAATTCCAAGATTTTATTTACGTAGGTACTCATGTAAGCAAGCGAATCATACCGGCGCCCTGGGTTTAAGCTGTCAATCTTTCTAATGCCTCCGATGCATTGGCGTATAACGTTTAAATAATTTGATTAAAAAAGACACAAATTATCCAGGGTTATATGTATGTGCGGAGTTCACACACATTTGGAGTATATAATAAAAACTCTGTTTTCAAGCGGTCTTCAATACGACGCAAAGATCTGACTAGCTACTTCTGCTTTATGAGTTTGACAAAACTGTCTGAAAATACTAAAAGAATAAAAATAATTTTCGTAAAAATATACGAACTGTGAATGACACCCCTAACTGTGTATGCACACAAAGACGCTTACCCGCACACATACTTGTGTAACGAATTAGGGTCGGATCTATTTGTTTGTAGCCTTGAAGGAGAGTAACTTACAAAATATGGGTTATCAAAATTAAGATTTTATTATTATGATTATTTTTTAATCTTTAATTCAATTAAAAGGATATTTTTTATTAGTATTACTTATTTAATTTATGTCAGTAAATTAAAAACATTATACATTAATATCTGATTAGAAGTCCCGCAGTAGTCGAAATTCGACTATAATTAATTGGAATTGTAAGTTTGTACACTATTATGATTGTATTTTATACTTCTATAATCACAAATTTCGCCAAGACTACACAACAATATTTAATCTATTCTCAATTTGACCACAGACGTCAAGAACAAAAGTTTGACAATAAACAGCATGCATGCGTGTGTGCGTCAAATACATGGTAGTGTATGTAATATTTTCTTTATTGATTTAATATATCTTTTATGCATAATTTAAAAAAATATTAGCATTGTGCACTTCTTCTGTATATTCTCTATAAGTGTGGAAAATTTCATATTCTTCAGTCCGCGCAATTTTCGCAAAAAGGGATACAAAGTTTTTGCTTCACGTATTAATATATAGATTCTATTTATAGCTATTTTATTGAGTCTTTCATTAGTGCCTGCTGCAAAGATTATTGAAGTGAAACTTCTAATGCGACTTCCAACAAGGTTGCGTTAAACGTTTAACGCTCCTGGGGAGGGGGAATAGAAAGAGACAGAGCGACAGTGAATGCGTGACACTAGAACGCATGCGCGTAATGTACTGTTACAGGCCAGCGCGAGCGTTAGCAACCAGTAGCGTCCAATATTTAAATGAAATATTTAAAATAATTAAAAATATATGTCGGCGCACGCGCGGGGATGCCTGAGCCGTAGTTTCCGTCATCACTCGTATTTGGTTGAACTCAGTTTATAAAAAGTCAATAAAACCGACAAACCGACTGACTGCCAGAGACTCACCGACTGAGACGGACGGACCGTCCGATACGGACCGAATGACTGTCTGACACGGAATGCCACGACTCTGCCCACGTACCGCCATTTTATACTGTGGCGCTACGGAGTCTACCTTACATTTTGTGATAATTATCAAAACAACATTTCATCATTTTAAAATAATAGTCAAAACAATTTCTTAATATTACTAAAAGTCGTTAACCACGACATATATATAATATAAATATTGAGATGTCGCTTTTCTTAAACACAGCATTCCCTATTACAAGAGCAATCTGATTTAAGGATGAATAATGAAGAAAACTACAACACTACACATCGAAAAAGAAGTTTCCCTTCATTCACGTGCACCAAGTTGCATACGCACCGTTTTTTATCTTTCATCTTTTGTATTGCACACGACCCACTTGGCATTAAGCGGCCAGAACTCAAATGTGCTTTTTTTTGGTCAGGAGGAAATCGTCGGACTTCCGACCTCCACTGGAGATGACGGGCGGGGCATGTCGGAGTCGAACCGACTAAAACCTCCTGTCGCTCAACAACTAACCTCCGAACCTTGCATAAGATAGAACTCATGAAATGGCGAAAGGGGGGAAAGTGAAACGCTTAGTGCGGAGCACATCTCTCCTACCACCCTCTCCCTTCCAGCCCTCTCAGTCGACAGGATATCCGAAGTCCGCCTAGATGGCGCTGGTTAGAAACTCAAATATTTATAGCGATTAATATAGTTAGTTATACTGAAAATTCTGTGCAATTTAATAGTAATAATGTTTGTATTGCAGGTGTTAGATTTTTAAATATGGCTGACACGCAGACACGTTCATTCTCATTTTATGAGCTCACTAGCTGTACCCGTCCGCTTCGCTAGCCATTTAAAATTAACATTATTATTTCTCACCCACATAAAGATTCTCATCATTAAGGCCCCCGAAACTGGTGTAGGGAATCCAACACTCATGTAAATATTAGCCTATCCATTAAGTACGTGTATTTTCTACATAGATACCAAGTTTCAAGTCAATCGGATGCATGGTTCAGTAGTTATAACGGAACATCCGTAAAAACTACTGTAGATTTATATATTAATATGCTTTTAAATATTATGTAGCAACTTTAAAAAAAATCACGTTAAGCAATTGAATATGAATTTAAAAGTTAAACTGTGTAAGCATACAAATGTTCATTACCCGCGGCTTCGCTCGAATGGTCAAGAGAGTGTCAGAGTGAATCCCCGTGGAAATTAGATGTTTCAGGATAAAACAATCTATTTCATTCTTCTGCACTAAAGGGGGTAAAAATTGTATAAATATGTACGAAGACGACAAACAAAAACACTTTCACATTTAAAATATTAGTATAGATTGATTATTACTGAGAAGTTAGTTACTCAGGACCGGTTTTTTTAATTCAATAATGATTCGAATCGTCGTGTATAACGTCATCCAAAAGACAAGAAATTAGACTATTCAAGTAATTATTTATTCAAGATAAATAATGTCACTAATGGAATTATCTTCATAAAACTACAGTTTTTTTATATGCTATGGTTGGACGAGCTCACGGTCCACGTAATGTCAAGTGCTTACTGCAGCCTATAGACATCTACAACGTAAATGCCACCACCCAGCTTGAGACATGAGTTCGAAGTGTCAGTACATCCGTAAGTTGGGCGAGGCCGCGTTGACAGTGTCACCGACACCGTTAATCTTATTGACGCAGAGCTATAATGTTTTCAATATAAAACAAATGCATAAATAAAATTATAACCGATAAAAATAATAATTTATTATTTTGTCAATAAACTGAAAATAAAACGTATTTGAACAGCGGATTCCGTTCAGTATTTACAAATTGTAGACGTAATTAAACTTCTTTCGTTACATTCATTACGTTCATAGATAATACACATAAATTAGCTATAGATAAGCAACTCAAGCACTCAACAAAAATGTTTAAGGGCGTCGGCCACTAGATGGCTTCGCTTCGGTGAGTTTCTCATTGCTCCTGTAGATGGCAGTAACATAAATACCTATCCTTTAATTTATTTTTAATAAAGAAAATTTTAAATTTTCATAACCCATAAAATGATAAAATTTAATTAATTAGTCTATAACAAATAAAGACTTGCATGAATTATTATGTTTTGATTTTCTGTGTTTCATTGTACAATAATTAAATGCCATATATTTATTAACATATAAGTTTAGGGGCATCCGCTACAAGATATCGCTAGTTTCTATACAACAAAATAGTTTTTTTTATAGCTTAGATGGATGGATGAGCTCACAGCCCACCTGATGTTAAGTGGTTACTGGAGCCCATGGACATCTACAACGTAAATGCACCACCCACCTTAAGATATAAGTTCTAAGGTCTCGAGTATAGTTAAAACGGCTGCCCCACCCTTCAAACCGAAACGCATTACTGCTTCGCGGCCGAAATGGGCAGGGCGGTGGTACCTACCCGCGCGGATTCACAAAATGTCCTACCACCAGTAATTGTTTTGTAAAAGTTTTTGGGGCCAGATGTAATTGGTTTTCATTAATGTATATTATATCAAAGACATAACATTTAGCTGATCAGTACCAGGAAAATGCATTTAAAACTGTTTGCTAATTTAAATGTATCTTAAATACTAGTTTTTAAACATGCCTCGATTAGCTTGGTATGTATGCGTTTATTTAACGGAATCTTTGAACGCAATTCTCACAGACTTCGCGCCGTCCAATATACTAGTATACATCCGTATACAATTTGACACAATAATTCTACAACTTCGCTCTAATATCCTGACCGATAAGTACGTGGTATTAAGATTCATTGTTAGTTCAATTTAATGTTAGAGCATGTTTTTATTCAATTTTTAAACTAAACACATTATTTTCAAATTCAAATGGAACTGTATATCATTAATTTATTCAAATTAGTATTCTTATATTTGAATTTTAATCATTAACGAAAATACATTTGACACTAAAATAAAATACAAATTCACTGTCGAATAACCGAAATTACAAACTGCAATCGTTATTAACAGATCGCATTGCTTTTTTACATGTTCTTTTTTTTATTGCCGTATACGCAGACGAGTATACCGGCCCACCTGATGGTAAGTGGTTGCCGTCGCCCATGGACGTCAGTAATGCCAGAGGCAGAGCCAAGCCGCGACCTACCGTATAGCACTCTCCACAAGCTTCGTTTGAAGAAGGAGAGACACCGTGGAGGGTAGCTCATTCCAAAGCCGGATGGTACGTGGCAAAAAGATCTCTGGTAACGCATTGTGGATGACCGCAGTGGCTCTAAGTAGTATGGATGAGCTCTACTCCGATAGCGGGCGGTGCGATGGTAAAAACGAGATAATGGAATCATCTCAAACAATTCCTCAGAGCACTCCCGATTCCCATATTCGAGTTAGTCCGTTAAAGATACGACTAAAGTTTATTTTGCTAAAGCTAACGGTATTTCATAACTCGTTTTATATTTTCACTACATAATTTCCGAAGTTACGAAAACTCCATAGCTTTTCATAATACTAATGTTCTACCTAGTTCAGCTGCAAAATAATACAATACACAAGGCAAAACAACACTTTGTACAGTAAAATTTAGATTTCGACCTCATGGCTGATTGGCGCCATTCCTGTGATATCCATAGACTCCGAGAACCACTTTAAGCCTGGTAAGCCGTATATTCGATGAGACATCAACGACAAATAGATTGTTTCGATTTGCTCATGAAATTTGCTTGAAGTCGTCGTGGCCTAAAGAATAAGACGTCCAGTGTATTCGTATGTAGCGATGCACCGGTGTTCGAATCCCGCAGGCGGGTACCAATTTTTCTAATGAAATACGTCTCAACAAATGTTCACGATTGACTTCCACGGTGAAGGAATAGCATCGTGTAATAAAAATCAAACCGGAAAAATTATAATTTGCGTAATTACTGGTGGTTGGACCTCTTGTGGGTCCGCACGGGTAGGTACCACTGCCCTGCCTATTTCTGCCGTGAAGCAGTAATGCGATTCCGTTTGAAGGGCGGGGCAGCCGTTGTAACTATACTGATACCTTAGAACTTATATATCAAGGTGGGTGGCGTATTTACGTTGATGTCTATGAGCTCCAGTAACCACTTAACTCCAGCTGTGAGCTCGTCCACCCATTTAAGCAATAAATAAAAAAGACGTCATCTAAATTTTGTACATTCTAGAGTTGTACTCCTCGTTCCATGGAGGCGTCGTTTTTTTTTCGCTTCCCGACCGCTAGGTAGGTGTCCTGGTACGCTCCGACATATTGTCTACTGATTTTAAAGTTTACGAATTTAATGCAAAAAAAAAATTCAACATAATATAATAGTGTTATCCTATCAATAAATCGAATAGTGTAAAACATAATCAGTTGATAGAATCAATGTTCGACAAAAACAAACATGGCCGACGTCCGATACCTTCTGCCATTAGATTTAAAAAAAAATCATCATTAAAAAAAGTCCGTTATGCCGAAAATAGCTAGAGTATCATTATTTAAATAAGAAAACTGTTAATTATGGCGGAGATTTCATTGTCGAATTACAAGAGGATTCAAATAATGTGTCATGAAGTTGTTTGTGTTGGAGGGCGCGCTTGCGTGAGAGACGCCATCTTAAAAATTTCCGTATGTATTATTTTAAATTTGGTTACTTATAATATTTTTTGCATTTTTTATTAAACTTAACACGTACTCTAGCAGATTACTAGTTAAATCCGTTTTAAAACGTGGATAACCGAAGGAAAACAATTCGTTTGGACATTCTTAGTGTATGAATCTAAAGACCATGCACTATTATTGTCTTGACTGATTCGTCGCTAAGGAAACATTACTTTGACACATCACACAGGTTTACAATAACACACATTTGATTACTTGACACATAAAATTATACTTCGTACTCTGAAACTAAGGTATTCCCGGTAATATGTTAATTAAAACTGATCGATGTTATCAAATATTCAATGTTTGCTTACACGATTGTGCAGAGGTTACGCCATTTTTAACTATTACGAAGGTTTCGCGGCAAAAACGTGTTGATTACATCAAAATTGAGCAGCCAAAGTAAATTCGGATAAGAAAATGAATATTTACATTACATTTTGTTCATTAAACTCCAAGTTTTATTAAGGTCGAATTTGGTTTGCAACAAAAAACACATGTGGAACTTTAATTTCGTGTTAGCGCCAGTGTGCTTAGTGCGAGTTTTTTAACGTTCTCGATAACGTAAAAGTTAACTCGATTTGTATGCAATTGGAACAGCGCCCCTAGCGGCAAACATAGGCAAACGATCCAACTCCATACAAATTTGAGTTAACTTTTACGCTATCCAGAACGTTAAAGAACTCTCACTAAGCACACAGATGTGTACGTGTTAAGTTTTGTTTTTCTTCGATCGCTTCGACCGGTTAATGAGCTCACGGCCCACCTTGTGTTAAGCGGCTACCGGAGCCCATAGACATCTACAAAGTAAATGCGCTACCAGCCTCGAGACATGAGTTCTAAGGTCTCAGTATAGTTAAATGGCTGCCCCACCGTTCAAACCGAAACGCATTACTGCAACGCTAGGTGGGCTGTGAGCTCGTCCGCCCATCTAAGCAATAAAAAAAGAGTATTGCTGTGTTGGTTACTTAAAGTCATTATGACGTCACAATCGTTTCGAAGTCCAATGCGTGACGTCACTGCGTTGCTGTCCAAGGACCGCTTCGTAGTCGTCTCCGAACTCTGAAGGCGATTATTGATTTAAATTGTGTCTTCGAAAATATCGGTATTGTGTGTGTTCAGTGCTCGCGATGCGCACACACACACAGACGCGCGATAGTGGTGCTTGTCGAACTTCAACGAGGCAGGGCTGTCGGAAGCTCCGTAATTGAGGGCCGGGCTTCGGAAGCTTGGAGAGCGTGCTTGCTAAGTGCGAGTTTTTTTTAACGTTAACTGGTGGTAGGACCTCTTGTGTACTGGTGGTAGGACCTCTTGTGAGTCCGCACGGGTAGGTACCACCGCCCTGCCTGTTTCTGCCGTGAAGCAGTAATGCGTTTCTGTTTGAAGGGTGGAGCAGCCGTTGTAACTATACTCGAGATCTTTAGAACTTCTCAAGGAGTGTGGCGCTTTTACGTCGTAGATGTCTATGAGCTCCAGTAATCATCTAAGACCGGGTGGGCTGCGAGCTCGTCCACCCATCTAAGAAAAAAAAAACAAAGGAACTAAGACCAATTAACTTAAAGTGTATATCTATACATATACTTATTCACTGGTGGCAGGACCTCTTGTGAGTCCGCACGGGTAGGTACCACCACCCTGCCTATTTCCGCCGTTAATCAGTAATGCGTTTCGGCTCGAAGGGTGGGGCAGCCGTTGTAACTATACTGAGACCTTACAACTTAGTGGGTGGTGGGTGGCGCATTTGCGTTGTAGATGTCTATGGGCTCCAGTAACCACTTAACACCAGGTGGGCTGTGAGCTCGCCAATCAATCAAAGAAATAAAAAAAATAAAAAATGCACTACTACCCTTAAGCATCAAACGATCGTCCTCGCCGGAAATTTTCAAGTTCAAATTAAACTCGCACTACCTTGCACAATAATATGGCTCCTACGATATAACTGTACAAGTTGCTACTTATTTTGTATTTACTTGGATATTTTTAGTATTTATTTCTATTTAATCGTATGTAAGTCTATCTTATATTGTATTTATTTTTAACATATGTATATAAGTATATATTTTTATGTAAGTTTATTAAGATATAGCACCGCCCCGTTCGCTTATTCCTCTCCCTGCAAGGTTGCCTGGAAGAGATCGCTTTCAGCGATAAGGACGCCAATTTATGTCACCGTCTATTATTTGTTTTATATACTTACTCTGTACATATGACGTTAAATAAAGTGTTAATTTATTATTATTATTAAAAAAATAGCACCAAAACCGCGTGCTTATTTATGTAGCGCATCGCCAACCCTGACCTCACGCACACACTCAAAACAACGGATATATGAAACCGAATGCTTGTCAAACTAAATGGATACGCGATTAGGGTTGTCCGAAACAACGGATTATCGACTGTCGATGTCGATGATCGCATTGTGTTTTCGTAATAGCTGTACGTACGTCATCACGTGAGCCCGCATGGATAGGTACCACCGTCTCGCCTACTTCTGCCACGAAGCTATAATGCGTGGTATGCAAGCCCTTGTACTATAGAACTGATACTTAGAACTTATGTCTCGAGGTAAGTGGCGGCATTTACGCTGTAGATGTCTATCCAGTAACCGCTTAGCACCAGGTGAGTCGTGAGCTCGTTCCCATCTACTGCGAAAATGAAAAAGTAAAGTTATATTTCGTAATTTAACAAAAGTTTTGTAGTGATGCTAAAGTTATAATAAACACTTCATCGACATTGAATTAGTCCCGTCACTACGCGTTAGCACGGAGAGGTATGTTCGTATTATTATTAGCAGAGATAAAGGCCGTTGCACACCGGCGCCAAAAAAATAATAATAATTAAACTCACAATACCCTGCAGCTCTGTACTGATCCCTAGCTCTTCTCGTACACAAACAGACACAGATCCGACCTACATCTAGCCTCTAGTCCTATACTACACTACTGTAGACACAGTCCCCTGCAGCTCTGTACTGATTCCGAGCTCTTCTCGTACACAAACAGACACAGATCCGACCTACATCTAATTGAGAGTCCTATACTACCCTACTGTAGACACAGTCCTCTGCAGCTCTGTACTGATCCTGAGCTCTTCTCGTACACAAACAGACACAGATCCGACCTACATCTAATTGAGAGTCCTATACTACCCTACTGTAGACACAGTCCTCTGCAGCTCTGTACTGATCCTGAGCTCTTCTCGTACACAAACAGACACAGATCCGACCTACATCTAATTGAGAGTCCTATACCACCCTACTGTAGACACAGTCCCCTGCAGCTCTGTACTGATCCTGAGCTCTTCTCGTACACAAACAGACACAGATCCGACCTACATCTAATTGAGAGTCCTATACCACCCTACTGTAGACACAGTCCCCTGCAGCTCTGTACTGATCCTGAGCTCTTCTCGTACACAAACAGACACAGATCCGACCTACATCTAATTGAGAGTCCTATACCACCCTACTGTAGACACAGTCCCCTGCAGCTCTGTACTGATCCTGAGCTCTTCTCGTACACAAACAGACACAGATCCGACCTACATCTAATTGAGAGTCCTATACTACCCTACTGTAGACACAGTTCCCTGCAGCTCTGTACTGATTCCGAGCTCTTCTCGTACAGAAACAGACACGTATCCGACCTACATCTAGGCGAGAGTACTACTAACAGCATGTCTACATTACTGTAGACACAGTCCTTTACAGCTCTGTACTGATCCCTAGTTCTCCTAGAGGCGGGTGAGGTCGCGGGAATCACCTAGCTCCCAGTCTATATAAATACATGAAACATTAAAATATCTTCAACGTAACCTACACATGAGGCTAAAATCGGAAATCGACTTTTACTCGGACCAAATGGTTTTGATACTTGAAATATTTCATAATAAATTTTCTTTGAAAAATTAAACTTATAAAATGTGAATTATCCTAAACTTCTTCTGAATTATTGTAATATATATTTCGTAAGTGGAATTTAAAATTAATATCTTTAAAGATCTTACATACAGTTTAAATGCCGTAGAAGTAAAGCAACTTACTTACATATACATATAATTTACGAATGTTTTCACGCCCCATTGATTTGTTTTTTAAAGAAAACATTTTCTATAATAAACCGTTTGATAATTGTCAATTTATGTGTATAGTATAATTAAAAGAAAAACCAAAAGTATTAAATTCAATTATAGAAAGATTAAACAGTACATCGCATGTCCACATAAAAGCGTTTCCATTACGAAATCATGTGACACTGTGTCATTTGAATTTGGCGTTATCTGACACTGTGTCCGCTTTTACTATGAAACTTCAACGTAGCTGGAAAACGATGCACTCGTGGAACGCGACAGCAAATTTTATATTTGCCGTTCAATAATATTTTGTGAGCCTTAACTTAAGCGGATAAGGACGTAATCTTCGAAAATGGAACTTATAGTAAATTTGTACAATTAGTTCTGTGTTCGTGTGTGTGTATTGAAACCGGAATGCCTTGCACTTACGAAAGTCAAACAAAAATATAGATGTGGCATTTTTATTGATTAGGTGTTGTGATGTTTCTTTTAACAAGTCCTTTTTTTATTGCATATATGAGTGGACGAGCTCACAACCCACCTGGTTTTAAGTGATTACCGGAGCCCAGATACATCTACAACGTAAATGCCACCACCCAACTTGAGATATGAGTTATGAGGTCTCAGTATAGTTACAACGGCTGCCCCACGCTTGAAACCGAACCGCATTACTGCTTCACGCCAGAAATATGCAATTACTGGTGGTAGGACCTCTTGTGAGTCCGCACGGGTAGGTACCAACACCCTGTCCATTTCTGCCGTGAAGCAGTAATGCGTTTCGGTTTGAAGGGCGGGGTAGCCGTTGTAACTATACTGACACCTTAGAACTTATATCTCAAGATGGGTGGCGCATTTACGTTGTAGATGTCTATAGGCTCCAGTAACCGCTTAACACCAGGTGGGCTGTAAACTCGTCCACCCATTTAAGCAATAAAAAAAACGTCTAAATAATACAGAAGAAAAATCACATGGGATTAAACCATATCAAACGAACGTTTTTGATAAAAATTATCTATTTATTGCTCAACACTGTTTCCACTCGCGCATATCTCATTGTCTTCTGAGATGATAAAACAGATAAAATAAGATGACAGTAAAAAACACCATATCATTAAAACAACAACAATGAATCCAAAATTTACATTTGACAAATGTGAGGACTTTTTGGCGGGAGCGCGGGGAGCGAATTGTTTTATTTTGTCTATTTAGTGTTTCTTCAGGTTTAAATGTGTAATAACGGTGGTTTGTTAACTGTTTAGAATCAGTGAAAGTGGAATAATGTGGTCAAAATAAAACAAAGCTGCCGGACATAGCTTCTCGGGACCCTCATAAAAGTCCATTGAAAAAATCTCAGTAAATGACCACAATTTTACTGAGACTATATTTCATCCCATAAAATCTCATCTCATTTAATTTAATTTCAATTGATTATTGTTCCCAATTAATCAACTTAATTTTATTTCAATGCATATTTTCATTTTTTATCATAAATAAAAAATACAAGATTAGGCCGTATGGTATGATACCTTTGCCTTTCCAGTTGGAGAAATAGAACTACTATTATTTTGACAAGTGTCACTTTGACAGTTGACAAAAGACTAATATTAGTGTGGATCAGGCCCCTGAAACTGCGATACTCTAAGACAAATATTTTGTTGTATGGAAACTAGCGACATCTTGTAGCAGATGCCCCTAAACGTATATGCTGTTAAAGTTAATGCATTTAATTATTGTATAACTAAACACAGAAAATAAAATAAAATATAAATCAAACAAGTCTTTATTTGTTGTACAAAATATACAAAATCCTTTATTGAAAATAAAATATAGGATAAGTAATATGTTACTGCCATCTACAGGAGCAATGAGAAACTAATCGAAGCGAAACCATCTAGTGGCCGATGCCCGTAAACATTTTTATTGAGTGCTGGAGTTGCTTATCTATAACTAATTTATGTGTATTTATCAATGGCATGGATTTTGTTTATTAAAAGCGTGATAAGTCACAATTATCGGTGACCGGTCAGTCAGGTTTCTTTGTAATTATCAAAACATTTTAAATTAAATAGACGCGTTTGCTGAAGCTTCCCCGGAATGCGAACAGACGTACCAGGTTCCAACTCAATCTTATTAGCGACGCCATAATGCGAACATACGGACAAACATTTTCTATATGAGTTTCTCACCGGATCTTCTCAGCGGGTCGCGATTCCGCTCCGGTGGTAGATTCTTCGCAGAGACATTTCAAAATTCAAACCCCAAAATCGAACAGCCGCTTCCTCGCATGAGGTCGAAGTCTAAAGTGAATTCCCCAAATGTCTAAATTTCCGTAGAAATGTACCGTTGCTTATTTATATAAAAAATAAGTACTTTAAAATTCGTTAAAATCGTAAAATAGTTTTATATATAGCATCTCAGTCCACCCCCGAAACGTGTTTTGAGTCGTGATGATAATTTTTTTACCGCAAAATTATATAATCTCAAGTTTTCCTGGCGAGCGTATTGTGTGAAACAGAAACAGTGGGAGCGGGACAAGTGTACTCACAAAAGTGTAGGGAGAGAGCGAGACGTCGATATAATTAAAAGTTTTGTCGCTGAAGCGTTCTGAGGGCAATGCTGGAACGAACAAAGAAATACATAGAGTAGTTGCGTCCTTAATTTTTTTATTTTTCATTAATTTAGATTAATTTACGGATAAATTGTTTCTATTCGTGAACTTTTGAAGTGAAACTTCTAATGCGACTTCCAACAAGGTTGCGTTAAACGTTTAATGCTACAATGGAATGGAAAGAGACAGAGCGAGAGTGAATGCGTGGCACTCGAACGCACGCGCGTAGTATACTTGTTACAGGCCAGCGCGAGCGTTAGCAACGAGTATCGTCCACTGTTTTAATGAAGTATTTAAAAATATTTATTTTTCTATTTTTAATTTAAAATATATGTGATATAAATGTTGAAAATGTTGCATCTCTTATACACAGCATTTCCTATTACAAGAGCAATCTGATTTAAGGATGAAAAATGAAGAAAACCACAACACTACACATCGAAAAAGAAGTTTCACTTCATTCACGTGCACCAAGTTGCACGCGCACCGTTTTTCTTAATAATTTTTTTATTGCGTACATGGATGGACGAGCTCAAAGCCCACCTGGTTTTAAGTGATTACTGGAGCCCATAGACATCTACAACGTAAATGCGCTACCCACCTTGAGATATAAGTTCTAAGGTCTCAGTATAGTTACAGCGGCTGCCCTACCCTTCAAACCGAAACGCATTACTGCTTCACGGCAGAAATAGGCGGGGTGGTGGTACCTACCCGTGCGGACACACGAGGCCCTACCACCAGTAATAAATGCCACTTATTAAAAAGACCTACCGGTTTTCTTCTTCTCCTATATTCCTTTCATCTGTATTGCTACGAGGTTCATGACTGCATTAAGTATCATGACAGTTCGAAAGACTTTAGTTTCCGCTCATTATCCTCCACGATCGATTCCACTATTATTAGCTGAGACAAAGACATTTATAGGATATTTATTAGCTGAGGCAAAGACAAACTAATCTCCTGACTAAAGCCACGATGCTTCCTTACATGGTAGCAGCATTAGGGACTTGAAAGACCCTTATCTTTCCTTATAATGATGGTAAGCACATACGTCCCGTCTGGTGGTGATTGGTTAAGGTTGCAAATGGACATCAGTAATGCCAGATTCGCAGCCAATCCGTTGTCTACTGCTGAAAATCTTCTCAAACCTCATTTGAAAAACGTGTCATAGAGTTAGGAATACAACGTGGAGGGTAGTTCCTTCCAGACTGGCATGGTACGTGGAAAAATAGATATCTGGAAACGATGGTCTCAGCTCCAAAATCATTATCTTGGTGACTATGCCGCGCGGCTGGATTGTGTGATAACCTGCTAAGGGTGGCTGGTAAGAGGTGGTTGAGGAGAGAGCCAAAGACTGCGTTCAGCGATGTGGATTGGAACATGCCTAAGTCCATCAATGGAAGACAGTGGGCTGATGATGATGATGAAGACAATGATACCAGCCCAAACCGTTTTACTACTGAGATTATTTTCGCATATTTAGAGAAAATAATTATAACAAGAAAAATATTCAACAAAATAATTTTAAATGATTTTATTTATAAAGGCTGTTAACTTATTAAAAGACGGGCTAAGACACGTCCATACAAGTCGATACCTAATACCTGTAATAGGCAAACGGCGCAAAGAGTCGATATTCCGACGCTCCACACTTTATACGCAATAATAGAGAGTCGATTTATCGACGGTTCGCGCTCAAAGAGTTAACGAAAAAATACAGTCCGGACAAAGTTCCCGAAAAGTGTATTTTAACTGGCGACACAGAACGCTGGATTCTCCGTCGGTAAACTGCTCGGTGTAATCACAAAACTAGGCTATTATTTACCTCTAGTCGACTACGTCAGTGGCGTCGCCTTCCTCACCACCGTAGAGGCTATGAAGTTCATCATCACACACGTGTAGGTATTTGATAGCTCATCTAGTACCATAAAAGCTTTTGTTTCAGTATGTAGATGAACTATGTCTGACTGATCTAGTGCTGAGCGCTTACGTAGACCATAGAGGACTGAACGAATTATAGTACTCTTGAGACACGAATTTGAGGTCTCAATTTTTATTCTATGGCAGCTGTGCTACGCCTTCATCCTTTGTAAGCAGCGGCTTGGCTCTGCCCCTGGCATTGCTGAAGTCCATGGGCGATGATAATCACTCACCATCAGGTGGACCGTACGCTCGTCTGCCTACACGGGCAATACAAAAAACCTGTACTTTTGGTTCTTAATATAATAAAAAAAACTTTACTTGAATTATAGAAATAAAATAGCTCCACGTATTTCTATGTTCTGTTTTCGTAAGGATATATTTCAATGGATTCCCTTTATACCCTTTTACCCGACTTGTTAGAATGTGGTAGTCTATTTTACGTTAAATTTACCTGGTCATGGTCTGTTGGTGGTAGGTGGTAGATTTGCTATGTCTATTTGGGCTTTACATTAGAATTGATATTTTGAATTTGAGGTCTGTTTGATGCCTCAAGCTGATCGACTCCTTTGTACGACCTTGTTGTGACGTCACGGGCTACCCGTAAACACTTAAGCATTATTTAAGCTGTTCACTTTAGATAATAAAAGTTTAAAAAAAACTAACAAAATACGCTTTTATAGAAAATCCAACTAAAAATTAGAAAATAAATTTAATAAATTTGAATTAAAAATGTGTAGGAAAAAGTGATTTTATTGTAAAAAAAACGTTCAGAAGAAGCATTTGGAAATCCAAGATCTTATTACAATTATATAAGTTCTTCTCGACTAAAGAAATATCATCATCATTCTCCTGCCCATCTCCCCGTCACCTTAGGCCGACGTAACATGTTTTCTGCTTCCATGCTCCTCTATCATATACCATTTCTTCGCTCACTCCCCTCTTACAAATATCGTCTTTCACGCAATCCATCTATTTCTTCTTAAGTCTACCTCTTCCTTTAAAGCCTTCCATATTCATAGTTAAAACTCTCTTACCAAACTCATTGTCATTTCGTCTCATCACATCTCCATACCATCCTAAGCACCCACTTCTCGACAAAAGAAATAAAATGATATTAATTAAACTACAAATTTAAACTTCATGAGTAAAAGCATTTTTTTTATATCTATGCTGATAATCTTGAGAGGCTATTTCAGCTTCTCCTTGACGTGTAGGTGAGCTCACGGGGCTCAAACCGGAGTGTTGCTAAAACTGGCCCTAGCAAGAGCAGTGCTTCGCAGAATCTACCACCGGATCGGAAACGCGACCCACTGAGAAGATCCGGCGAGAAACTCAGTGGGCTGTGTCTGTGGGTTAATTTACTCGTTGAGCCCTTCGTCGCAAGCGACGGGTTCGACGAGGACGATGACCGGTGCTTGTGGTACCTAAAAGCACCGTTAATGGATAGGAAGGAAAAAGCAAACATTTCACTATTATCTATTAAAAAAATATCAGTTTTGACAAAAATTGCATAAGTGACATTAAAACACCGTGTGTGCTATATATATCTTTATATACACAGGGTATCCCAGAAAGAATGGATAATCCTGAAACACCTCATAGTAGAGCTATTGGGTGCTCAAAAAAAAAAAAAATCTTAATTAGTACCCAAATTAAAAATGAAAAAAATACCAAATTTCATGATTAAAATTTAAGTTCAGATTAACTTTTGTAAAAAATTACACTAGCTACTCATAAGATTTGTTTTTTTATTGCCATTGTAGGCAGACGAGCATACGGCCCACCTGATGGTAAGTGGTCACCGTCGCTCATGGACTTCAGCAATGCCAGGGGCAGAGCCAAGCCGCTGCCTACCATAAAGTACTCTCCGCAAGCCTCGTTTGAAGAAGGGCATGGTATAGCGCTCGGGAAGCACCGTGGAGGGGAAGCTCATTCCAAAGCCGGATGGTACGTGGCAAAAAAGATCTTTGGAAACGTACTGTCGATGAACGCATATTTCCTGCATATTCCTTAGTATAGTCCATGTAGAATATTATAACACCAAAAAGCGTATGGATTTCATTTATTTGTAGCTGTTGTGTATTCCAGAAACACATAGCAGTATAGAAAATATCAAGGTTTTTTTATAAATACGTAATTTGGTTACTACCTGAGATTTTTTTAATTTTTTATTTTATTTTGAGTCCCCAATAGCTGTACTATGAGGTGTTTCAGGATTATCCATTCTTTCTGGAACACCCTGTATAATTTTACTGTACGTGATAAACGGCTGGATAGACTCGCATGAATTTTATTGTATGCATTCACAGGACGACGTCTGTCGGGCCCACTAATCTTCTATCTTCTTCTTCTATATATATAAAAATGAATTGCTGTTCGTTAGTCTCGCTAAAACTCGAGAACGGCTGGACCGATTTGGCTAATTTTGGTCTTGAATTATTTGTTGAAGTCCAGAGAAGGTTTAAAAGGTAGATAAATATGAAAATGCTCGGAATTAAATAAAAATAACCATTTTGTTTTTCCTTTGATGTCATTGTGTCCCCCGTCGGTCGGTTTCCTTTTGTTTGTTTTAAGTTTATCTTATACAAAAGTTTAAGTCTTTTATTTATCGATTGAGGCACTACGAAGTCTGCCGGGTCAGCTAGTATATGTATATATTTACACGTACACAAGTATTGGTATATTGATCTCCGGTTCAAATGCTACTAGAGCATAGCCTGGGGCCGGATAACCGGCTGCGATTAACGCCCGGATACAGCTATTCAGTTATTTACCGAAAAATGCATACATTCGGTTTTGTATTAAATCCTTCTAGAGGTATAAAAATATTTTGATATTCAATAATTTGAACGCGTAGGTATATTGTGTTTCTGATACTAATATAAATGCATAATGTTGTATGTCCGTAATCAAAAAGCGTGTTGTTTTTTCTTTTGCTTAGAAAGGTGGACGAGCTCACAGTCCACCTGGTGTTAAGTGGTTACTTGAGCCCATAGACATCTACAACGTAATTGCGCCACCCACCTTGGATACAAGTTTTAAGTTCTCAAGTATAGTTACAACGGCTGCCCCGCCCTTCAAACCGAAACGCATTACTGCTTCACGGCAGAAATGGGTAGGGTGGTGGCACCCAACCGCGCGGACTCACTACAGGTCCTACCGCCAGTAAATACGCAAATTATAATGTTGCGGGTTTGGTTTTTATTACACGATGTTATTCCTTGACCGTGGAAATCGACAATAAATAAAAATTAAGTCATATAATTATTAATTAAAACTCAATTTAGTTATTGGGTTATTAAAGTAGACTTCGCTGTCATAATCCAGTTTTCCGTTTCCTTCGTAAGTAAATGCATACTTCGACCTGTCTTTAACTATTTTTATGTTAGGTTTTTTGCCTCTGTCAATGGTCTCAAGGGGTAATTCCAGCTACGTTGTGACGGGTAGGTGAGCTCACGGGGCTCAAACCTGACGACGTTGCTAACACTGGCCCTTAGCAGGAGCCGTGCTTCGCAGAATCTACCACCGGATCGGAAACGCGACCCACTGAGAAGATCCGGCGAGAAACTCAGTGGGCTGTGTCTGTGTCTACATTTTGCATCGTTTTCAGCTGACCTCTCGAAGGCCAGAATTAATTACAGAGATTTTTGGATTATCACTTAACAAGGCAACTTCATGTATGTAGCGATAATATAATTTAATTTAGATACGTTAATTACAATTCATATTTATTATTAATTTGTAATTCTATTTTATTATTAATATCCTTTTTTTTAAATATCCTCACTCAATTCCGTACAACAGAACGAATGTTTGGACCTGTCTCTAATCTCTTGATCTTTTTTTTTTGCCCCTGTAGGCAGACGAGCACACAGCCCATCTGATGGTGAGTGGTTACCGTCGCCCATGGACATCAGCAATGCTCGTGGCCTACCGTAAATGGTTGTGCATAATTGTGTTTTTTTTTGTTTTTTTTTTTAATTCAACTCATGAAACATCCAAATGTTAAAGTCAATCCGTGTACATTGACTCACGCACACAAGCGGAGTGGGTTTGTGTTTTTCATATAATCCTTGCTCCAGTCCAGGGGATTTTCGATCTTGCGCACTCCGAAACTAAAGCTAAATTAGCTTATCAGGTCATTTTATTATCATACTTGTAAGTAATACTGAGTAGGCGAACGTAATCAGTACGAAACAAATTGGATAATAAATATTTTAAATTCGAATTTTTTACTGGTGGTGAGACCTGTTATGAGTCCGCGTGGGTAGGTACCACCGCCCTACCTATTTCTGCCGTGAAGCAGTAATGCGTTTCGGTTTGAAGGTTGGGGCAGCCGTTGTAACTATACTTGAGACCTTAGAACTTATATCTCAAGGTGGGTGACGCATTTACGTTGTAGATATTTATGGGTTCCAGTAACCACTTAACACCAGGTGGATTGTGAACTCGTCCACCCATCTAAGCAATAAATAAAAAAAAGGTGAACTATATAATGTTGAAATTGTTTAAATTGAGAAAAGCTTAGGATATTACTTAATTTTTATGTATTATTAATATGATAACGCAAGGAAAATTGTAACATAAATAGAAAAAGACAAAATTGGTAGGAGTTACATACGCTCTCAGTACCGCTGCTGTATGCGTGAGAGAAAGGGACGCCAGATAGACCGGCACCGTAACGCGTCTCGTAACGAAGCGGATTACCCTCCCACAAGAAGTTATCACTTCAAAATAATCCATTCCAGAGACTCGTAACAGCACACTCGTGTCTGGAAATGTCATGTTAAGGGGTCATGCCCAACGTGACCCCCCACTGAGTGAGCCCCCACAAGTCAACACAAAGGAATAATAATAGCTGTACACGAAATAAGGGGTGACCATGAGTATTTATTAAATTCTGATATGTTTTTAAATATATCTGAATTTAATGAATATTGCATTTATAATGAATTTCATAATTGTCTGCCTACACGGTGGGCAGTGGCTTGGCTCTGCCCCTGGCATTGCTGAAGTCCATGGGCGACGGTAACCACTCACTATCAGGTGGGCCGTATGCTTCCGCCTACAAGGGCAAGAAAATTTTTGTTTTTTAATTTTTTATACAAAATTAAATTATCTATTTTAACTGTTCGCAATTATTTTTTTGATGTACCTAATATTAGTTCAATTAATTTAGCGTTTAAAAGATAATGATGTTTAATTAAATTAATTACAGACATTTTTACAGAAATCATATACATTACATTTTAATGTTGTTTCTTTTCTATAGATCGACAAACAAGGTCATTGCCCTCCTGACGCTAATTGCTGAATAGGGCCCATGGACATCAACAAAGTATAATGTTGATTTATTTATTGTCTGTAAATACTCTTTAATTGCTATTCATGATCTATCCTGACCTTTGAACTCTACAAAGTATGTAACAATCATTAATGATAAAATTCCTAATACGGTCCGTATTGTGAGGAAGTTACCCTGGACATCTACTCCAAGGGAAACTCGCATCGTAGACACCGTCACCAGTGGAAATCAATTTTTTATATAGTGACTTTTTGAAATTATAATCCTTTTTTTTTAAACAAACAAGCATTTACAAAAAAACAAATGGGTGCGTGTACTTATGTACGCGCGTAAGAAGTTATACTTTATTTTTATGAAATTTATTTCTTTTTATTTATTTAAATTTTAATCAATTTGAAAAAAGTCGATCAAACAACATCCTCAAACACGCATATCGGACATCCCTTTTCTTGACATCGTATAAATTCGGTAACTCTCGGTACGGTTCGGAAAGTTCACCTGCGGCTATATTCAGACTCGCCAAGTTACGTCGGTCGTATTGTAATGAGCGATTTAGTGGGCAACTTCATTCTGTTAATTTTGTGTCACGGTGCGCGCGCATCGTAAAATTTCACTCTCATCAATTTTTCATAACGCGCCTAAAGAAGTATAACTTCAAAAAATTTATGTAGTAATAATAATAATAATTCAAAAATTATTTATTAAGTCGAACCATTGTCACCCTAAACAGCAATTTCGTTCAAATGGATACGAAACGGCGTCTGTATACACTACACGACTTTTATTATGAATATTTTTTTTAAGGTTTTCTCTCGAATCTCGATATACGGCTCGTTTGAGGGTAAGCGTGAGTACGGAGCGTACGTCGAGCAGCGAGGTGGATGTCTGAAGTGAATTAGAGAAAATACACTTTCAAAATTGATTGGCAAGCGGTCGCGTGTGACTTTTACACGTGTCGCTTGATTCAGTTGCTAAATTAGGATCTGTAGACGCATTAGTGCGCTCAAAATCCGAAGTTGCCATGCCCAAATGGACGATCTATTCAATGGAAGCTTATTCAAATCAAAACTGCATTATCAAAATATGTGCTTTTTTTAAATGACTCTTTTTTTTTCTTAATAACTCTATATCTCTGTTCAGCAGCATTGCGAGTTAAACACATACATCCCTTCAAATTCGAATCCGTTGACTTCGATATTCAAACGATTTGAAAAGAAGTAAATAAATAAAAACAACAAATTAAAAATCGTAATGAATTGTCCGCCATTTTGTAAGACTTGCGTTTGATATATATATTTTTTTTGTTAAATAGTTATAAAACGAGAAAATGCGCATTTGCGGCAAAACATAACCGAAAGCGACCTAGGGTTGGCAATTTTAACAGTCAATATTATATTTTTTAATTTCTATTGAAAATTTCTAGTGAAATAGGTTTAATTGTCTAGTTACCGCGTTCAATTGAATATCTGATTGTATTTATATCTAAATAGTCAAAGAAAAACCCTTTTTTCGTCTGTTTGTCAATAATTTTTTTTTCATACCCATTCTCAATTTTTTTTAAGTATCGTTGTAGGCAAACGTAACGCCCACCTGATGGTGAGTGGTTACTGTCGCCCATGGACTTCAGCAATGCCAGGGGCAGATCCAAGCCACTGCCTACCGTTTCAGTGCTACCACACATTTTTTTAATTATATTATCGTCCTAAAAAGTCATACTCGGCTGTTATAAGGACTGCTTTGATCAAAATTTCACTATTCCCATTACATAATTTAAAGTACTTTTACGATCCATACATTATTTCCGGCTTATCCAATACTTTAGTTCGTTTAGATGTTCATTTTCGACATTTGAATATCGTGATAATTACCTTCTATTTAAGTAAAATTAGTTTTGGCTACGAAAAAGAAAATACTACTAGCTACTAATACAATTAATTGTGTACTAAATCTTTCTCTCTTATTTTTTTTAAGAGTGGAAGGTACCAGACCGCTTGGAAGGTTGTCCCTGCGATGAACCGACCAAATGAAGTGGGCAGTTGGCGGTTGTTTGCATGAGTGTATCAAACTCACCACAAACCCAGAGAAGCTACGATTGCTCGTGAGGGGCATAACATCTGCCCACAGCAATGATACTGAATGACAACCACGATCGCTCTGACAAGAGTGATACGACAATAAAAAAATTAATCCTTTCTTTGAATTCTTGTCGGGCTTACGTACAGAATTAAAACCGGGCGATCGTTAAAACAATAACAACTCATCGAAATCCATTTGTACCGATAGTTTAAAAAGTGACAATTACATTCTAAAAGATACTTGCTTCGTTATCAGTTCAATAACGATGATTTGAAAAAAAAACATTTATTTACTTAATTGAAAAGATAAGCGTTCTGATTAGATATTGCTTCTTCTATGTACTTCCTTATAATGATGACTGTCTCAGATATTCGACGTGTAGCGCTATCTATGATCCAAAACCAGAACTTTAATGTAAAGAATCGGTTCTGGGCTTACTTAGAAATGCACAGTCATCCGTCTGTAGGATTCCCTATTTCCTGTGTTACCAGAGACTGACATACATACAATTACGTTTAATTATATGCGTATATAGATAATAAACGCCCAGCCAGAGAGCAAACAAACTTGTTTATCTTACGAATGTTTGTCCGATGTAGAAATCGAACCCACGACCCTCGGCGCAATACCCGCTAAATACTACACCACCGAGTCGGTATTTTAAGTTAGCCACGACTCACTACTTCTTTGGTAGCACACGTAAAGTAGCGTTGTTACATAAATAAGAAAATGACAATCGAAATATATTCACTGAAAAGCAATGGGTAAACCGTCATGAAGGAACTATCCTCTAAGCTCGAATAGCTTGTTTTTTTTATTACTTGTTTTTTCCTACCTATTCTAGTGACCTCTAGGATTCATACTAGATTCACCGAACTAGTAGGTGAGCTCACGGGGCTCTATCTTGTGGATGTTGCTAACACTAGTCCTAACAAGAGCAGTGCTTCGCTGAATCTACTAGCGGATCAGTAACGCGACCCACTGAGAAGAGCCGGCGAGAAACTCAGTGGGCTTTTTATTACTAGGATGGGTAGACCTGGTTAAGTTAAGTGGTTACCGGAGCCCATAAAAATCCACAGCTTAAATGCAACGTAATGACCGTTTCATAAAACAACGGCTGCCGCAACCTTCAAACGACCTACCTTACTGCTTCACAGCAGAAATAGACAAGGTAGTAGTACTTATCCGTGCGGATTCACCAGACTAAATTTATCAAGTTCGGTACGATTTCGGGGACGTATATATAGCTAGTTGTCTACTTCTAAGGTTTTCTTTTAATTTATAGCAAAATTTTCCGCCATTTTACTTTTAGGTAATCATTAGATAAATATCTAGATCAAATAAATCCATTGTAGAAAAATAGTTGTGTCATCGAGGATACATTAATATCATCGTAGATTAATTACGAAATTTTTGTTTTAATTTTAATAATTAATATAAAAATAAATAACAATTAAAATTAATATGTTTAGGTTCGTACAACCCTGAGTCGCTCAGCGTGTGAGCGGGTGAGAACTATAGTCCAACACACAGACACGTAGCGAACGCGAAACGAAATGGCTGTGTTTCTGTCAACGCGGACGTCTAACGCGCGCGTATTTTGACTTATTCTAATAAAACGTACGCCATGTTGTTTTTATTGTGTAAATTTTTTGACAAAAATTTTAATTATTTCGTAACAAAATAATTTGTCTAGTGATAATCGTTTTCTGTGCGACACCTTTGTGTTTGCGTGTGTTTAATAAAACGTGCATATATATATACGTGTACGTGTGTGTGACATTTTGTAATATGGCTGTAGTAGTGACGGTTTTCGATTTTGTGTGAAATAATTATTTATCAAACGTCGATTGAGTGTGTGCCTATTGAGCAATCATCTCGATTAGAAAACCGTTATCGGTCGTTCGTTTTTGTATTATTTTATTATTTTTAAATCCATTTTAAACACTTTACATCCAATGATCGTAATATAATTGTTCATAAAAATAAAACACAAAAATAATTTTAGAACACCGTGAATCGTGCTACCAAAAATAACCGAAGAAGATTCAGTGTTGTGTGTTAAATGTTTATATTTAGTGAAAATGTCTACGTTGAAAGTTAAAATGAGAATGCAAATGCAATTGTCGTAAAAATAGAGAGATAAATGTTTTGTTTTCACGAACGTTATTGTTTGGAATATTAGTTGACCGGGAAATAAAAATGGACAAACCTTTTTTTCGGGTGAGTTTCGAGTTCTTAATTATCTCCGCTCTGTTTTGGCCATATTCCGTTCGTGTTTTGTTTTTTTTTCGCCATGGGAAGCTGTTGCCGCGTTTTAATTATGTAATTTAAATTCTGGTTATTCATTTAAAGCATACATAATTAGCGCATAATTAATTACCGTAATAAAATCTTCATAGATAAACTCGTCTATGTAGTACTGAATAATTGATTGTCATCAAATATATTTAATAATAATATGTAACTTTAAAAGTAATTCAATTGATTTCTTAGTAGAATGACGCGGCCATTTTTACGTTTTAGTAAAAAATCCAATTAGTAGGTAATTATTACAAGTAATGAACAATTTTATTTAAAAAAAATGTACATACTTCAATAAAAATAAATATAGTTAATGATGAATTTTTTATTCATCTTGAATTTATAACGATGTAAAAGTAAATAAATAATTATTATCGATTTCTACAATACATTCAGCTGTAACTTTGCAGTAGGTAGGTAAACGATATTGATTTTAACCGACTTCAAAAGTAGAAAGATCATCGATGAATGTTTTGTTTTTAATTACCCCATTCGTATTCTGGATCATTTACAATAATCATACAAACCGTCAGTTGGTTTTTTTTTTTATTATTTATACTATGTAATTTATGCATTCATAGTTATTTGATTTTTGTTTCCTCGTGTCTCGTCGCTAACACAAAGCTCTGATGAGTAATAACCTTGGCTTGTGATACGAGCTATATTATATTCATTGGAACGTATGAATAAATGTTTTGTTAAATAATAACTTTATGCATATAAGTAATTATTGTTATTTTTTTTATAATTCCAAAAAGGCTATCTCGCCATGACGTATTCGATTTCAGAACGTACTTAGGCATAGAAAAAAAAATTGTAAACGTGTTTTTTTGTTTCGTACTTAAACATCAAACGTCAATATTCCGGGGCCGAAGTTCGACTTCTAATTGGGACTTGTTGCGATTGTACGGTTTTTTTATCAAACGCCAATATTCCGGGACCGAAGTTCGACTTCTACGTGAAAATTGTTGCAATTGTACTTTTTTTTTTATCGAACGTCAACATTTCGGGGCCGAAGTCCGACTTCTACGTGAAACTTGTTGCGATTGTACGATTTTTTTTATCGAACGTCAATATTCCGGGGCCGAAGTTCGACTTCTACGTGAGACTTAGTAACCGCGTGGGGCTAGTTTGTTAGCTCGTGGCGCTCAAACCGGGCGTGTTGCTAACACTGGCCCTAGCAAGAGCCGTGCTTCGCAGAATCTACCACCGGATCGTAAACGCGACTCACTGAGAAGATCCGGCGAGAAACTTAGTGGGCTGGCCGCGATTGTACAGAGCAGCCGCTCAAGAGGAAATGCGATTGACGACGTATTCAAAAGCGTTCCAAAAATTATATTGCTATTTCTGTCTTTCTTCCACGTGTCTTCTCGGAGAGGAAACGAAAGAGACAGACAGATGCTGCTCGTTCCTACCGTTTGCTACTCGAAAACTGGACCAATTTATTTAAGTTCTATCAAAAGACAGATTAAATATTAATACGTGAAGCAAAAACTTTGTACACATTTTTACGATAATTGCGCGGACGGGGAAGTATGAAATTTCCCACACTTATAGATAATATAGAGAAGGAGTGCACAATGTTAATTTTTTTTTTATTATTCCTAAAAATACAAATCAATAAAAAATATACACAGACTACCATGTATTTGACAGAACACATATAATATACTTACTCTTTGTTTATTGTAAAATTTTTGTTATTGTTGAAAGTCGGTGGTCAAATTGAGAATAGATTAATATTGTTTTTTTTTTTGGCGCGAATGCGATGTGTGTTGTGTGATTTGTTTTATTTTGTCTATCTAGTGTTTCTTCGGGTTTAAATATGTAATAACGGT
Source organism: Bombyx mori (assembly GCF_030269925.1). Lineage (NCBI taxonomy): Eukaryota > Metazoa > Arthropoda > Insecta > Lepidoptera > Bombycidae > Bombyx > Bombyx mori. Next base: position 18,328,400 of record NC_085130.1, read on the forward strand.
GGTTTATTAACTGTTTAATATCTGTGAAAGTGCACAAATGTTGGAAAATGAAACAAAGCCGCTGGACGTAACTTCTAGGGATCCTCCAAAAAGTCCTCTGAAAAAATCTTAGTAAATGACCACCATTTTACTGTGATTATATTTCATCCCATTTCATTTCATTTAATTTCATCCCAGTTGATTAATGTCTCAAATTAATCATCTTCATTTCATTTCACTCCATAATATTTTTCATAAAAATATGAATAAAAATTAAAATAAGACATGACTTAAAGGTCTCAGTTACCAGGTCATAAAATCCCTTTAAAAAAAATATTAATAATGTTTATCTATAATATTATTTGTCTATAGTGTAGTTAGTCTTGGCGTAATCTGTGATTTATAGAAGTATAATAAATAGTCTTTGACAATAGAACCATAATAATGTTCAAACTTAAATTTCAATTAGTTTGAATTTCGACTACTGTGCGACCACTAGTAATATATAATTATTTAAAAAAAATCTAACGAAACATGATTTTATTGTGATAGTCATTTTCTAAGCGGGAATGCGTTTAGTATAGGCTAAACTTTACCTGGAGCTCCTCTTAAGTCCAAAAGTCACTAACATTTATCTACTTACTGATAAGTGCCGAGTCCTTTCAAAGTGTTTTTGTCTCTTTCGATCGCGCTTACAGCCGAATGTCAGTGAATGAGACAACGCGATAAAGCTGTTTGTATGCTTAATTGTATGAGGCTGTTTGAGACTTAGTAGGTGATCGATAAAATATTATTATTAAAAAAATGTACAAAATTTTAAATTTTGAATTTCGAACTGTCACTAAAAATTCAATTTAGTTGTCAGCTTCGATCAATAATATTGCATTGAGCATTGAAATGTAATACCAAGAACTACATCTAGTCCCGCAATACAATAAGCACGAAATTTTAATCAAAATGATTTTAACCTTATCAATAAGTCCTTATGTATCATTTTAGAATAAATATTTTTGTACTGATGACTTTTTTATTTTCAAGTGACATTTTAAATTTATTTCATAAAATCCCTTCTCTGACGAAAGGATCTAAATAAATATATTTTGCAATGGTAATTAAACTTTATGTTTTAAGCATTAAGGTTTATAATAAACTGAAGTCGTTGTTAACATTATGAATCTTTTTTTCTAAGAAATGAAGATGTTTTCGTGTCTGCAAACGTGGCCACTCGAGCGTCTTATTTTTGTGCCTGATCCTTTATCTAGTACTATTATTGATCGAAGGTTGTCAGTGTGTAAATTTTGAATTTCGAACTGTTTTAAAAAAAATTACTGTCATTATTAGTTAGCACGCCAATGGAAAATCTAAGTGACATAATTTATCAATACTTTTTTTTTTACTTATTACAAATATGTTTTTTTTTTTTATTGCCTTTGTAGGCAGACGAGCATACGGCCCACCTGATGGTGAGTGGTTACCGTCGCCCATGGACTTCAGCAATGCCAAGGGCAGAGCCAAGCCGCTGCCTATGTATATATAATCTACTATGGGCACAGAAATATTATACTTTTACATTATCGCTTTGCCTTCTTTTGTTTCTTAATGTATGTTTTTTTTTTTTAATGCTTAGATGTTTGGACGAGCTCACAGCCCACCTGGTGTTAAGTGGTCACTGGAGCCCATAGACATGTACAACGTAAATGCGTCACCCACCTTGAGATATAGTTCTAAGGTCTCAGTATAGTTACAACGGCTGCCCCGCCCTTCAAACCGAAACGCATTACTGCTTCACGGCAGAAATAGGCGGGGCGGTGGTACCTACCCGCGCGGACTCACAAGAGGTCCTATCACCAGTGAAATGTCGCTTTAAGGTCTCTTTGACGTAATAAATAATAGTTTAAAAAAACTAACAAAATACGCTTTTATAGAAAATCAACAAAAATAAATTTTAATACATTTGAATTAAAAATAATGTAAGAATAAACGATTTTATTGTAACAAAAGCGTGGGGTGCATGGTATCAGTAGTTATAAATATTTTATGAACAGATAGGAGTAGAAGGGTTATTTTGATAATATCCTGAAAAGCACCCCACGCTTTTTTTCAATAAAAACATTTTTTCTTACACTATTTTTAATTCAAATTTATTAAAATTTATTTTCTATTTTTTTAGTTGAATTTTAATTTTTTCAATATTTTTTATAAATACTGAATTGTCATCGATCTTTTATAAGTATACCGAATTAATCGAGTTAATCCGACGTTTTGCAGGGGGTCAAAATCATGGTCAAAGATTCCGTTACATACTAACATACATACGTCTGAAGCTAATAAAAGCGTATTAAAAAGATTCATTCCCAGTATCATTCGGATTCGTCTTTTCCAGAGTCTACTAGATATACCGGCGTTTTAATGAGATCATTGAAAAGAGAAATCGACATGATTACTTGAAAGCACGGCGTAGGCCACCGGTGACCTACACGGCGCTCGACGTGTTAATTAATCTATTTTGAAGTCGTCGTGGCCTAAAAGATAAGACGTCCGGTGCATTCGTATGTAGCGATGCACCGGTGTTCGAATCCCGCAGGCGGGTACCAATTTTTCTAATGAAATACGTACTCAACAAATGTTCACGATTGACTTCCACGGTGAAGGAATAACATCGTGTAATAAAAGTGAAACCCGCAAAATTATAATTTGCGTAATTACTGGTGGTAGGACCTGTTGTGAGTCCGCGCGGGTAGGTACCACCGCCCTGCCTATTTCTGCCGTGAAGCAGTAATGCGTTTCGGTTTGAAGGGTGGGGCAACCGTTGTAACTATACTGAGACCTTACAACTTATATCTCAAGGTGGGTGGCGCATTTACGTTGTAGATGTCTATGGGCTCCAGTTACCACTGAACACCAGGTGGGCTGTGAGCTCGTCCAACCATCTAAGCAATAAAAAAAAAATAAAAAAACTAATAATATTATAAAGCTGAAGATTTTGTTTGTTTGAAAGCGCTAATCTCAGGAACTACTGGTCCGATTTGAAAAATTATTTCAGTGTCAGGTAGCCCATTTATTGAGGAAGCCTATAGGCTATATAACATCACGCTAAGGCCAATGCAGGCGGAGCACCAATAAAGAATGTTTCAAAATCGGGGTATTTTCTCTATTGAGAGCTTCCACTGCGTGCGCTGCAGACATGGTTAAAGTTACGCTAAAATAATGTATGACAGAATTGTTCCTCTTTAAAAGATCTAAAAAAGTCTGCGACACCATATCTCTATATGCTAAGGTTGGCTCACTATAACGTTTTTTATGCTAACCAAATTTGTTCTAAAATAGATCATTATTTGTGAACTATTCCACGTAGACGAAGTCGCCAGCAAAAGCTAGTATAAGACAATGCCAACGCAGCGCATCGAATAAGACTAAATTCGCGATCCACAGAACGTCTATTAGATTTAGAATACGCGATACGCTATTTATAAAATATATCCACCCTGTCCCGTACAGAGTCGGGGAGTGATTAGCGAACGCCATCGCGATCGCGGTCATAGCGATGACGATCGAGTCGCTTGGAGTCATCCTTTTTTTTTCGCCCTCCAACTTGCCTTCCCGCCCTCCAATTCGCCCTCCAACTTGAGATATAAGTTCTAAGGTCTCAGTATAGTTACAACGGCTGCCGCACCCTTCAAACCGAAACGCATTACTGCTTCACGGCAGACTTACGAGAGAATTAAAAACAATATTATAATTAGTATTGGAAGAAGGAAACGCTTTTATTCATTTTCCTGGCCACCTCAAGATACCTCTACGAAATAGACGCAACACCGACGCTCCGCACTTCATACGCGTCAGTAGAGAGTCGATATATCGACGGTTCGCGGTCAAAGTATCAAGACAATAGTCTGGTTCGCTCGATCGCTATTCCGATCTCCTCCGACGATAAGTGGCGCGGTTATAAAACTCTTCATTCGCCCAAATGTTATACAGCTCAATTGTTTAGTTAAATTAACTGTAACGGTTCGAAAACGATAGGTTGCGGGTTCGCGCCGGCCATGTGTTTTATTTTAGACTTAGCCGACCTCCAGAAATGTGGGTACACGGGTGTTAAGTGTTAAATGAATATTAAAAAAGGGTGCGTGTACTTATGTACGCGCGTGAGAAGTTATATTTTTTTTTATTAATTTTATTTCTTTATTTTTTTTTTTAATATTAAATAATTAATAATAAATATTTAAGGTTAATAAGTAATTTGATAATATTTAGTATGTTGTTTTGTCATTTATATTACTAAATAATACATACGGATAGTTAACCTCAATTGTATTGGAGCACTTGTGGGCAACTTCATTTCTGTTAATTTTGTGTCACGGTGCGCGCGCATCGTAAAATTTCACTTTCATCAATTTTTCATAACGCGGCTAAAGAAGTATAACTTCAAAAAAAAGTGTGTGTGTGTGTGTGTGTGTGTGTGTGCAAGTCACACACGGTAGAAGTGAAACTTATAAATAAGATATAGGTATACTGACTATCCCACTACACAGGAGCATACATATGGACAATGTTTAGTAGACGATAGTGGGGATGCTACGAAGAGTCGCACAAAGAAGAGACCGAGAACGTCTAATGTGTTCTATCTCATTCTCTCGCCGGCTGAATCATATACATTTATGTGTTTTTGTCTCTATGGACTTATTTTTTCGTTTCATCGAGATTATAAAGACGTTTCACTTCAAAAAAAATTTTTCTGTCATCCACTGTTCTCTTCGTAGCGTGAATTTTTGGCGGGAACGTGAGGAGTGAAGTTGTGTGATTTGTTGTTTTATTTCGTCTATTTAGTGTTTCTTCAGGTTTAAATGTGTGATAACGGTGGTTTATTAACTGTTTAGTATCAGCTGTGAAAGTGCACAAATGTGGGAAAATGATACAAAGCCGCTGGACGTAACTTCTCGGGATCCTCCAAAAAGTCCACTGATAAAGTCTCAATAAATGACCATTTTACTGAGATTATATTTCAACCGATATCATCTCATTTCACGTCATGCCATGTTTCATGTTAATCAACTTCATTTCATTTCTTAATATAATTTTTCATATAAAAAATGTTTTCATTCAAATTAAAATAAGACTTGACCTAAAGGTCTTAAAAATCTACGAACTTGAACTATAGCTATTAATAATTTAGCATTCTCGCTATGAGATTATCTCTCATGCAACGTCATTTAACTTATACTTTAACTTACAAGCATAAATTGAAAAAATGTGTGACGTCACATTGGGGGGGGGGGTATAAAAATGTGACAACCCGTGACAAGGACGGGGGGGGAGGGGTTCAAAAGTCCTAAAATTCGTGTGACGTAATTTATGGATGGCCCCTTATGAGAGACTCGTGCACAGGAATTTAGAATCCGGAGAGACGATGGCCGGGGTTGAGGCGCTGAGATCAGAAAATACATGTGGTTTTTTTTTACCGCCCTTGAGATGAGCATAGGGCCTACCTGATGGTGAGTGGTTACCGTTGCCCATGGACATCAGCAAGGCCAGGAGCAGAGCCAAGCCGCCCCCTACCGTTAAACCCCTCTTCGACTTCGACTAGTCTGAGCAGACGCTGCGGCGTGACGTCAGCAAACCACGCCCGCTTCCCAGGTTTTCTTTCCTTAGAACAGATACCTCCTTCTTGCGTCGTATTCCTCACTGCTGAGAGTTGCGACCATTCTTTTGTATCACCTTCGCACGCACGATCTTTCTCCATCTATTCTTGTCTCCAGATTTTTTTTTGTTTTTTATTGCTTAGATGCGTGGACGAGCTCACAGCCCACCTGGTGTTGAGTGGTTACTGGAGCCCATAGATATCTACAACGTAAATGCGTCACCCACCTTGAGATATCAGTTCTAAGGTCTCAGTATAGTTACAACGGCTGCCCCACCCTTCAAACCGAAACGCATTACTGCTTCACGGCAGAAATAGGCAGGGTGGTGGTACCTACCCGCGTGGACTCTCAAGAGGTCCCACCACCAGTAAAGAGATAAGACATGGTACTTGTATTCTATACCGACACAGACATAGTTAAAAGTGTATCTTTTACTTTGCGATTGTTTCGTGTTTGTTCAGCTTTAACGAATGTAAATAATTGTAATTGAATGGTGGTATTCGTCGCGCCGCCATCTTTGTTAGGTGATGGTGGAAGTCTTAAGAGAAAGGCCGCTAGCGATGTAACAGTGTGGAGGCAAGGAGTAACGCTTTGATATTTGTCCTAGCGATTGATCCTGCGGACAGAATGGAAAGCAGTCGACGTCGCCCAAAATACGTCATTTCGGATCCTCCCGATCCACTAACGGTGCTTTTAGGTACCTCAAGCACCGCTCATCGTTCTCGTCGAACTCATCGCTCGCGACGAAGGGCTCGACGAGTAAATTAACCCAGAGACACAGCCTACTTAGTTTCTCCGGTGGTAGATTATGCGACGCACGGCTCTTGCTAAGGTTCCTGTTAGCAACGTCGTCAGGTTTAAGCCCCGTGAGCTCACATACTAGTTAAGGTTACGCTGAAATAGCCTCTCAGGGCTATCAGCTTAGGTAGAACAAAAAAAAGGTGATTGTGGTATTTTTATTGGTCATATATTGAGAAAGCCCGAATACCCACCTAGGGTTTCACCTTCCAAGCGAGCGCTGACCTGGAAAGTATCTGGCAAAAGGAAGAAAGACCGTCCCAGAACAACTTGGCGTCGCTCGGTGGAGAAGGAACTGGGCGTCTTTGGTATGGGAGGAGCTAGAACAGAGCCCAAAACAGGTATAAATGGAAGGATTTGATTCGAGCCCTACACCTCAGCAGAGGGTAATAGGAAAGAAAGAAGAAGAAGAGTGTTAGGGGGTGTGTGGGCAGTGGCTCGGTTTTATCACCCATAGACACAGGCCGCTGAGTTTCTCGCCGGATCTTCTCAGTGAGTCGCGTTTCCGATCCGGTGGTAGATTCAACGAAGCATTGTTCTTGCTTGGGCCAGTTTTAGCAAACTCTCTCAGGTTGAGTCCGTGCCTATTTCTACCGTGAAGCAGTAATGCGTTTCGGTTTGAAAGGTGGGGCAGCCGTTGTAACTATACTTGAGACCTATGAACTCATACCTCAAGGTGGGTGGCGCATTTACGTTGTAGATGTATATGGTCTCCAGTAATGACTTAACACCAGGTGGGCTGTGAACTCGTCCACACATATAAGCAATAAAACAAAAAACTGTCATGTATTTTCGTTATTGCCAAAACTGTTACCACGCTGTCTGCCGTGTAGATCCCCGGTGTCCTACGCGGCGCCCCGAAGTAATCGTGTCGATTTCTATTACTTTATTACACGATGTTATTCCTTCACCGTGGAAGTCAATCGCGAACATTTGTTGAGTACGTATTTCATTAGAAAAATTGGTACCCGCCTGCGGGATTCGAACACCGGTGCATGGCTACATACGAATGCACAGGACGTTTTATCCTTTAGGCTTCGACGACTATTAGCTTCAGACGTATGTTAGTTTGTAACGGAATCTTTGAACATGGTTTGACCCCCTTCAAAACGTGGGATTAACTCGAAATTTGGCATACTTATTAGGGACCGATGACAATTCAATATTTAAAAAAATATTGAAAAAAATTTCAATATTTTAATTCAATTACATATATTTAATTCAACTAAAAACTCAAAATAAAAAATAATTTAAAAAAACTAAAATATATACGCTTATATATATTAATAAATATAATACGCTTGTATATAAAATAGAACTATCAAATAGAAAATAAATTTTAATAAATTGAATTTAAAATAGTGTAAGAAAAAATGATTTTATTGCAAAAAAGCGTGGGGTGCTTTTCAGGATGTTATCAAAGTAACCCTTCTACTCATATCTGTTCATAAAATATTTATAACTACTGATACCATGCGCCCCACGCTTTTGTTACAATAAAATCATTTTTCTAATGAAATACGTACTCAACAAATGTTCACGATTGACTTCCACGGTGAAGGAATAACAGCGTTTAATACAAATCAAACCCTCATAATTATAATTTGTTAAAATAAAACTGGAGGTTTCGCAACAACCCACGGTCATGCGGTAACGTGCGAACTTATCGTGGTACACTTCATTCACGGTTGTTTGCATAAGAGTTAGGTAGTTAGTAAACGAACGCTCCGAGATCGTGGCCAATGAATGATAAAAAAATATGTTATTTCTGTACGTTATTACAAAGTTAAGTGTACATTACTGTACTTACTGTGTACATTACTAATAAAAATCTTACGTTACGGACGTTTTTTCCCGGTAAGGCTACCCCTCCGCATCGTCCCATAAGGAACTTCGTTCCAAAAGATTAAAATTATCGATGAAACGCCGAACGTGTCCCATCCCTAGCGCGTCGGTCATTCGCCTCTTCACTTGCCTTTTACGATTTTACTTGTGCGCCTAAATCTTTTTACCCGAAAGCGCAAATATATTACATTACTAGCCCAAACCGCGATCACATCTCGCTCTATTCGGTTATCTGTAATAAGAAATACTTTATTAACACTTAATAAACATCTATCTATCTATCTATATCTATACTAATATTATAAAGAGGAAAGATTTGTTTGTTTGTTTGTTTCGAATAGGCTCCGAAACTACTGGACCGATTTGAAAAATTATTTTTCCATTAGAAGCCGACATTGTCCCTGATGAACATAGGCTACATTTTTTTATTTTTTTTTTGGTTTCATGTGTGTTTTAATGTTTCCGAAGCGAAGCGAGGGCGGGTCGCTAGTATACATATATAAAAATGAATTGCTGTTCGTTAGTCTCGCTAATACTCGAGAACGGCTGGACCGATTTGGCTAATTTTGGTCTTGAATTATTTGTAGAAGTCCAGAGAATGTTTAAAAGGCAGATAAATATGAATCATCAATATTTTCATAATATTTCATCAATAATTTTCGCAGGGCACGCGATGTAAAGAATATTTTAGGTATTTTTTTACACTTTGGGTTGGTTTTAGTAAGGATCCCAAATTTTTTTCAAAAAAGATTATAGCCTATGTCACTCGGGAATAGTGTAGTTTCCAAACAGTGAACAAAATTTTTAAAATCGGTTCAGTAGTTTCGGAGCCTATTCAATACAAACAAACAAATCTTTCCTCTTTATAATGCTAGTATAGAAGTATAGATATAGACAAAAGTTTAGGTCTTTTATTTATCGATTGAGGCACTATGATATCTGCCGGGTCAGGTAGTCATGTAATAAAAATGTTAAATACAAAAAAAAACATTTAGAATTTGCGTGCTTCCGTAGAACGTCTTGTGAGTCCGCGCGAGTGTGTACCACCGCCCTGCCTATTTCTGCCGCGAACCATGGATTAGATTTTGAAAAATTCAGGATCCTTGACACTGAGAGTCCTTGCGTAATTATTATTACTGGTGGTAGGACGTCTTGTGAGTCCGCATGAGTGAGTACCACCGCCCCGCCTATTTCTGCCGCGAACCGTGGGTTAGGTTTTGAAAAATTCAGGATCCTTGACACTGAGAGTCCTTGAGATTTCGAGCTCATCGTCTCAAAGATTATAAGGACGGGTCAAACATTCGTTTTTTTATACGGAATCTAGAGAGGATCTTCTTAAAAAAGGTTTGAATAATAAAATAAAAAGTTATATATTAATACTTGAAGCAAAAACTTTGTATCCCTTTTTATGAAAATTGCATGGACGGAGGAGTATGAAATTTCCCAGACTTATAGAGAATATAGAGAAGGAGTGCACAATACTAATTTTTTTTTTAAATTATGCAATATTAATACATTAAATCAATAAAAAAAAACATTACACATACTATGTACCATGCATGTATTTGACACACACACTAGTATACTCTTTGTTTATGGTCAAACTTTTGTTATTTTTTAAAGTCTGTGGTCAAATTGAGAATAGATTAATGTTGTTCGTCTGTAATATTAGGTATTTGTCTATAGTGTAGTCTTGGCGACATCTGCGATTTTAGAAGTATAATACTCTTTGATAATAGAACCATAATAATATTCAAATTTATAATGTTCAATTAATTATACTCGAATTACGACTACCACTAGTACAAAGAATTACGACAACAAATATGACAGCAACGGTAGGAGTTGATTGCTGATAAAGGATCATGAGTGCTCATGCTACTCGGGAACCGTGATGATGAAGGAAGGAAGGAAGAATTAGGAACTAAATGGTATCGCAATTTTTGGATCGTAATTCTTGTACGATTTTAGTGTGTTAATGTATTTTATTTAATTTGTATATATATATGTATATTTTTGTTCGTACGAGTAGATTCCTTCGCTGTGTCCATGGTAATATAATAAGCGCATGTCAAACTTTAGGTGAAATATTTATGACTTTTAAACATATTATGTCTTTTGGGTGTTTGCATCGTCTTTGTTCGATTTTCTGTAAGAGTCTGTGTTGCTGTATCTTTTATTTTGTTAGGCCCACACAACTGGATTAAATCTACACACATAAACATTGAGCTTATTTAGATAAAAATAATACATCTTTATGGGTGTGAACACATCTTGCATAAAAGCTTTAAACCCTTTAATGTGGGGAGGGGGTGGTTTTCTCGAACCTGTCGAACGCCTCCGTATCTCTAACAGCGTATGCTTACAGCCGAGCTATTAGAAGGTGAACGATTATTTAGTCATTAGACTTATATACGTGTGTCATCATCATTAACCTGATGATGTGGCCTTCGTTTAGTCTCGTCAATTTCTTGCCGGTCCCTCGCAAGCCATCGCCCCACCTGATCGGAGGGCTTTCCCCAGTGTGGTGTCTCCAATAGTCTAAATTTCACCGATAATAGAGGGGAAAGAAACTACTAATCACAAAAAAATAATCTTAAACTAATGAAACAAAACATTACTCGTTAAAGTTTGAGAAACAGCGCCTCACTGATCCCTAAACCAATATACGAGCGTTACTTTGGAGAATAGGGTTTCCGGGCTAGGGTTGTCTCGGTCGAGATAATTTTTGGTATTGCGCGAGTTTTGAACTCGATCGCGTTTGTGACAATATGGGAATATTTAATGTAAGTATACCTATATATTTGTTGATAGTATTTTTTTTCCTGACTCTTCGCTGGTAGTGAAGGGGCTATTCCAGCTACGTGCGGACGGTAGGTAAGCTCACAGGCTCAACCTGAGAGAAATGGCTAGAACCAGCCCTAAAAGGAACAGTGCTTCGCTGAGTCTACTAATGTATTTTTTTCCTACTTATTCTGGTAACCTCGAGGGGTTATACTCAGAACGAGTAGGTAAGCCCACGGGGCTCGAACCTGACGTCGTTGCTAACACTGGCTCTAGCAAGAGCAGTGCTTCTCAGGATCTACCACCGGATCGGAATCGCGACCCACTGAGAAGATACGGCGAGAAACTCAGTAGGCTGTATCTGTGGATTAATTTACGCGCCGAGCCCTTCGTCGCAAGCGACGGGTTCGACGAGGACGGTGACTGGTGCTTGTGGCACCTAAAAGCATCGCTAAATGGATCGGGAGGATCCGTAATGAGGTGCTTAGGGCGACGTTGACTGTTTATCATTTGATCTACAGGATCGGGTATGTCATTTCCAGCGGCCACGACAAGAGGGTTCTCATGTCGTGCCGCTCTCAAAGTGTTCCTTCACCGTAGCAGTCAATCGTGAACATTTGTTGAGTACGTATTTCATTAGAAAAATCGGTACCCGCCTGGGATTCGAACACCTTTGCATCGTTACATACGAATGCACCGGACGTCTTACCCTTTAGGCCACGATGACTTCAAAATAGCTTCTTGCTTCTTCAGAGTTGCACCGCGTCTATCCGCCGTCGTGTCCGGTAACTACCCTCCTCTAGCATAAAAAATAAAACTAGGTGTTCCGCATTCGTTCGCCGTCTTTCTCACTTTCTAACACGACATCTCCTATCTCTCTTACTCAGTCATGCTCAAAATCTGTCATCATCATCCATACCGTATACAAATTTCGTAAAATTAAAAGTTTGTTCGTTTGTTACACCGGTCACTCACGTGCGCACGAATACGCAAACCCGCAAGTGTGGGTCGACATTTGCAAATGATTATGCAAAGTTTTCGCTGCATTCGTGGTTTTCCAAGCTGTGTCGGTTTTTTAACAGACATCAAAGCGCGCGAACCGCGAACCTTCGTGTAGTCTCCCACACATTCGCTTGCCCAGTTGCGCCGACGATTGCGAAGGTAACGGACGTATACTATACGCCATTTTCATAGTTCGTGACGTCTACTGTGTAGCTTATCTTCATCAAAAGAAATCCCATAAAAACAGCATGGCTGTTAATGATGTCTGGGAAAGAATTAAAAACTCTTTTTCTCTTCAATGTTCTATTGACGAATTAAAAAGGAGGAGAAATTCGTGAGACATTTGTAAACAAGTGTAGGATGAAGCGCAAACGGGTTCGCAAATTGAGTATGCGAACCCATTTGCACAGCCGCTAGGTTTGCGAATGAATGTTTGACGGCCCTTCACATGCGCGCAAACATTCGTACAATGTACGAATATTTGCGCGCATGTCAGTGGCCGGCATTAATCTAATGACTTAAGGTGATTTACCGGACAACCCTGGGTGTGTCCACTATAATAAATATTATGTTCGCCTGTCGGTACGTACTTTACGTACCAACTTGTACATCGGACTGTATCGGAGAGTGACACAGGCGACTCTTAATCACGGGATAATTCGACCCTTTTCATTTCTTTATTACCAAATATAAAGATGCTAAAATCGCGTCTTAATGTTAATGAAGCATGGTCTTAGGTTTTAGTCATCATCATCATTTCAGCCTATCGCCGTCCACTGCTGAACATAGGCCTCTCCAATAGATTTCCAGTGCGACCGGTCCATTGCCACCTGCATCCAACGAGACCCAGCGCTTTTTACTAGGTCGTCGGTCAATCTAGTAGGTGGCCGTCCCACACTGCGCTTGCCAGTACATGGTCGCCACTCCAGGATCTTTCTGCCCCATCGACCCTCCTCTCTTCGTGCTATGTGGCCGGCCCATTGCCACTTCAGTTCACTAATTCTACTAATGTTATAAACGCGAAAGTTTGTAAGAACGTATGGATGTATATTTGTTACGCTTTCACGCAAAAACTACTGAATAGATTTTAATGAAACTTTACATTAATATAGCTGACACATCAGAATAACACATAGGCTATAATTTATAAAGATGCAGTCTGAATTACTCGAAATATAACGATAAGTGTCAAGTAAACATTAAAAACATATTTTCATAATCAATAACAATGTTACGCCGGTAAGAGTGACGCCATCTATCGCCGAATAGCCGAACGAATTTCGAAGGATCTAGTAGCATCTAGAACGCTCGAGAAGTACATCTCCGTCTATTGTCAGATAGCGGAAACACACATCGAAGGTACTCGACTTGTGAAGAATGTTCTCGACGATTCTAGGGATGTGATAACACATAGGCTGTAATTTATAAAGATACAGTGTGAATTACCCAAAATAGAACGATAAATGTTAAGTAAGTAGGAAAAAGATATGCCATTTGCGAGTAATTCTGACGTGCGCCGCAAAAACCGTTGTAGTTACACGTACATAATGTAAAATGGAAATGTTTATCTTAAATAGACCTACAAAAAAGTCCACGACAGCATATATCTATCTTTTATGTGTAAGCAATTATCCCCAAAATAGTGAACCATGAATATAAGAAGAGGAAAGATTAGTTTTTTTGTTTCTTACGTTCATTTTTGTTGTGTTTGTCAGGATCAGCTACCACCACCCCGCCTATTTCTGCCGTGAATATAGCATATGAAATAATGCATTTCGGTTTGAATGGTGGGGCAGCCGTTGTAACTATACTGAGACCTTAGAACTCGTATCTCAAGTTGGGTGGTGGCATTTACTTTGTAGATGTCTATGGACTCCAGTAACCACTTAACACCGGGTGGGCCGTGAGCTCGTCCACCCATTTAAGGAATAAAAAATAAAAAAAAATGTGTAAAAATAAAATAAGATCAATATTAATTACAATTCCCGAAGCGAAGCGTGAGCGGGTTTTGCTAATCGTAAATATAATTAAAACCCCTATTATATTTTAATTCTGCTTACGATTCGCGTAAATCCAAGAGCACATACTTTATTAATTTTAACACGCGATTTCAGCATCTTTACGTTTGGGAATAAAAAATGAAGTTCTAATACACACAAATAAATTTTAATAAAAAAAAAAAAACTATGGAGTGACATCCCTTCCGAGTAGTAACATTGGTTCAGGGCCAAATTGTATGTATAATATACAGACGTGTCGTGCGAGCGAACAAGCCTGATGATGCTGTTTCGCTCGCACGCCACGTCACCCGGCAGGGGTTAGATTAAATTGATTTAAAATTAATTCAATATACAGAAAAAAAAAATGTTACGTGTGAAAAATTGATTTTATTGTGTAGTGGGTGAACGTTCTGATGGTCTTCCGAGTGTTGTCCTCGGGAACGTTTTTTTTTTCCTACCTATGCAGATAGTCTTGAGAGGCTAATCAGCTTCGCCCTAACATGTAGGTGAGCTCACGGGGCTCAAACCGGAGTGGTGCTAACACTGGCCCTAGCTAAAGCAGTGCTTCGCAGAATCTACCACCGGATCGGAAACGTAACCCGCTGAGAAGATCCGGAGAGAAACTCAGTGGGCTGTGTCTGTGGGTTAATCTACTCGTCGAGCCCCTTTCGACGAGATCGATGACCGGTGCTCGAGGTACCTAAAAGCACCGTTAGTGGATCGGCAGGATCCGAAATGACGTGTTTTGGGCGACGTCGACTGCTTTCCATTCTGTCCGCAGGATCGGGAATGCTATGGGCTATGGTTATTTCGCTCGTCGAGCCCTTCGTCTTACTTACCGGGGAGCGCGCATGTAAGGGTCGCGGTACACGGGCCACTAGCCACATCCACAATCGCCGCCAATTGAAGCTAGAAGCGGCTACAAAAGTAGCCGACGCGCACGACAGACGCTTGTGGTCCGAGGGCACCGAGTTTCTCGCCGGATCTTCTCAGTGGGTCGCGTTTCCGATCCGGTGGTAGATTCTGCGAAGCACGGCTCTTGCTAGGGTTCGTGTTAGCAACGTCATCAGGTTTAAGCCCCGTGAGCTCACCTACTAGTTAAGGTTACGCTGATATGGTATCTCTAGACCAGTGGTGGACCAATCATTTTTAATGGCGGGCCACAAAGTTTAGGAAAATCAACTGGAGGGCCAGAATTATAGAAAAATGCATTTTGTATTGAAGCTTTTTAATAAACAAAATACCTTTTACTTTTACGCCTTGTTACGCGTGTGTGACGTGAGGCGTGTGATAGATAGGTGAAAAGAATGTATTTTTTTCAATAAATAAACTAATACCTGTGACAGACTGCCGAGATAATTATAACGATGGCAAATTAATTATAAGATAATGAAAGCTCAAAACACCCCTGACGTATTGGAGCTTTCATTAAAAATTCGAAGATTTTCAATTATTGTAAACATCAGATTTTATTTTACGCGCCAAAATGCTGACTAGAATATTTTGGATGGATTGACTCTCGGCGGGCCGGATTAAATAAATGCTTCCGCGGGCCGCACTTTGGCCATCACTGCTTTTCCTTTATGATTGAAGACTTACTGGTGGCCCGTAGGCCTTTCCAGTTTCACCAGGACAAGTGGGCGAGCAAATGCTCAGCCAGGAGGGGTGGGATTTGCTAGCAGTTGCCCGAGCGCCTCCGAAGGAGATCTAAAAACTCAAGAGCAACTGCTTCGCGAATGAATCTACTACCGGATCGGAATCGCGACCCGCTGAGAAGATCCGGCGAGAAACTCAGCGAGCTGATGCATGGGTTAGGTTGCACGTCGACCTCTTTGTCGAGTTCGACGAGTACGGTTACCGGGGTTCCTCAGCCTGCTCCTAGTGTTAGAGCTGAAGGTATCTAATGCAAGAGTTATTGGATCTGATGGATCCGTAAGGACGTGCATCTAGACCATCAGCCTAGATATCCTATCTATATAGAATAGTTAATCTATTTATCTATCTATCTATGAACAAAAAAAATTGAATCTCTAACAGCAGATTGTCTTTTCAGTTGGTAGGATCGCCCTGCGGTCAACACGGGCAGTACACCTTCTACAAGGCCCTACGTCTGACCGGCTCCAAGGAGAAGATAATAGCTATAGGAGATTTCTTCTTCGTTCGAATATGGCAGGACTGCGAACTGGTCTCCATAGGTGAGTACAGACAAGAGAGAGAGAGAGAGAGAGAGAAACTATGTATTAATACATGAAGGAAAAACTTTGTATCCCTTTTTATGAAAATTGCGCGGACGGAGGAGTATGAAATTTTCCACACTTATAGAGAATATAGAGAAGAAGTGCAGAATGTTATTTTTTTTTAAATTATGGCTAAAAAATACATTAAATCAATAAAAAAAACATTACACACACTACATACCATGTATTTGACGCACACACGCATGCATACTATTTATTGTCAAACTTTTGTTCTTGACGTTTGTGGTCAAATTGAGAATAGATTAAATATTGTTTGTCTTTGTTAATATTTTTTATAGTGTAGTTTTGGCGAAATCTGTGATTATAGAAGTATTCTTTGACAATAGAATCATAATAGCATACAAACTTATAGTTTCAATTAATTATAGTCGAATTTCGACTACCGTGTGACCACTGTTGTTGTTGATGTAGTCCTAGGGTACCCCGCTGGTACATAGGGCCCTCACAAGTTGTCTCCACTTTACCCTGTCTTGCGCTCGCTCCTTGACATCACTCCAGGTCACGTTGGCAGTCCTCATCTCACTCTCTACGGTGCGTCGCCAAGTGTGTACAGGGCGACCAGGTCTTCTCCTGCCAAGCGGTTGCCACTCAAACGCGATTGATGCTGCGTTGACTCCGCTGCGCCGTAGAGTGTCTCCTATCCACCGCCATTTTCGATGAGCAATGTCTTGCGCGATGGGATTTGACCACTAGTACACTTTATTGCACACCAAAACACAATTTACATTCATAAAACAGTCAAAAAGCAGATACATTTGTACAGTAGGCGGTCTTATCGCTAAAAGCGATCTCTTCCAGATAACGGTTTAATTTACAGAAATTCTGGAAAATATAAAAATATAGCAGGTATGTTGCGGTGTACCATAGACAGTAATACATTATTGCTTATGGTACATATTTCAGAAAATTTAAACATACAATAAACAGATATATAACTTTTACATAGAATTTAAAGCAACTAGTTGTCTCCCGGTAGTCCAAATTCGACTATAATTAATTGAAATTGTAAGTTTGTACACTATTATGATTCTATTTTATACTTCTATAATCACAAATTTCGCCAAGACTACACCATAAAAAATATTAACAAAGACAAACAATATTTAATTTATTCTCAATTTGACAACAGACGTCAAGAACAAAAGTTTGACAATAAATAGAATGCATGCGTGTGTGCGTCAAATACATGTTATGTAGTGTGTGTAATGTTTTCTTTATTGATTTAATGTATCTTTTATGCATTATTTTAAAAAAATATTAGCATTGTGCACTTCTTCTCTATATTCTCTATAAGTGTGCAAAATTTCATACTCCTCCGTCCGCGCAATTTTCGTAAAAAGGGATACAAAGTTTTTGCTTCGCGTATTAATATATAGATAAGTTCATTCACTATTATGATTTTATTGTCATAGACTATTTAATAATACTTAATTTTTTTCAATTTCTTCAATTAAAATATATTGAATTGTCATCGGTCCTCAATAAGTATACCAAATTTCGAGTTAATCCGACGTTTTGAAGGGTGTCAATATCATGTTCAAAGATTCCGTTACATACACACATACGTCTGAAGCTAATAAAAGCGTATTAAATGTTAACTGAAGGGTTTGTATCGTTGGCAGGTGAACTCCAATTGCTTTGGACCGACCGGGTCTCTGATCAGACCCTGGTCAGCCTCCGCCTGTACTTCCTGCCCGAGAACACGCCAGACGGAAGGAGTCTCCACGGAGAGGTAAGTTCTACCTCATCATAACCTCGTATTGAGTGATATGTGATATGAAAATAAAAACGGCCCGCAATGGAGAACGAAGTGATAGGTGACAAGACGCGGGGTCAACGTTCTGTTGTGACGCGGGTAGCGGTATTTGCAATCCATTGCGGGTTCGTGATGATCTTATTGAAATAGTGTAGATGAAGTCGTCATGGCCTAAAGGATGTCCGGTGCATTCGTATGTAGCGATGGCCCGGTGTTCGAATCCCGCAGGCGGGTACTAATTTTTCCAATGAAATACGTACTTAACAAATGTATACGATTGACTTCCACGGTGAAGGAATAGCATCGTGTAATAAAAACCAAACCCGCAAAATTATAATTTGTGTAATTACTGGTGGTAGGACGTCTTATAGTCCGCGCGGGTAGGTACCACCGCCCTGCCTATTTCTGCCGTGAAGCAGTAATGCGTTTCGGTTTAAAGGGCGGAACAGCCGTTGTAACTATTCTGGACCTTAGAACTTATATCTCACAGTGGGTGGGGGCATTTACGTTGTAGATGTCTACGGGCTCCAGTAACCACTTAACACCAGTTGGGCTGTGAGCTCGACCACCCACCTAAGCAATCAAAAAAAGATTGGGTAAAAACAAAAAAATTCGAAATATGCCAGAAATAGTCTTTGGTATACACGGCTTACAGCCCGAGCGATGATCAGTGTTCACAGCCAAACCGTTGCCCCAAAGAAAGCTACAGAAACAAACCCAAAGATGTTTCTAGAAACCGGCGAATCCAATTCGCGCCACTAAAGTCATTTATCAACTTATCTGTTATCTATCGCACACGGACGCACTACACACGTAAAGTTGGTACTTGTAGGAATAAAAATTAAAAAAAAAACAAACAAAATCGACCGACTTCTAAAACAGCGTACGATGCAGTTGAGCGTGTCGAACGCGCGTCCGAAAAGCTGGTTCTGTTTGATAGAAGTTAAATTATATATCGATGCTTGAAAGGCCAACGTGACTAATGCGTGAACTTTACAGTAGACTAATTTAAGGTTGAAATACCTTGAAAAAATTCTATTTTAACGAATCTAGCTTTAGGATTGTAATGATTTTAATAGACCTAGAAAAAATTTTTTTTGCGCATTGTATCTGGTTATTGCCTATAATTTATGTAAAAAGCAGTTATTGTCGCTTAGTCACGTTTGCCTTTCAAGCGTCTATATGGAAAACGATGTCGAACGAATGCAAGTTCATAGTTCTAGTAAATCACTACAATAAACTACACGTGCTGACATTGTAAACGTCATAGTTGACTGGCTTTGACCATTAAAGGACACGGTTTCTATATTACTAGATTTCTTTACTCACATGGGATCGCTATCTACATTCTCGTGCCTTAAGAGATACTGTATTATATATACAAAAAGTGAGCCAGTTGCCTTAGTCGAAACGCGAGATAAATGACCTCAATATTTTTTATTTATTCATTGCATTGATGAATGGACGAGCTCACAGCCTACTTGGTGTTAAGTGGTTACCGGAGCCCATAGACATCTATAACGTAAATGCCACCATCCACCAAGGGTGGTGGTACCTACCTGCGCGGACTCGCAAGAGGTCCTACCACCAATAATTACGCAAATTATAATTTTGCGGGTTTGATTTTTATTACATGGTGTTATTCATTTACCGTGCAAGTCACAATGAAAGTCAATACAATTTTGGTGTTCATATTAATCATTGAGAGCATTTAATTAAAAATTAACTAATAGAAGCGTCAAAAACGCAAGTCTGCATATAAATTTACGAATACAGCCAATGTAAGTATGTCTCGCTCGCGCTCATGGATTTATACTCTGTCTCACTCTAATCCCTATTTGGTAACGCCAACTATTTCATGGATGAAATTACTGACTGTGTCGTTTGAAAGTCACAACCGGTAGCGTTGGCGATTTGAAAACTGAAGCGCATGAATTGTGATTTTCATTTAATTTAATTAGTAATTAAGTTTTACAAGATTTTACTATAATTATTTGCGGAATATTTAAATCAGAATATGGCTGTGTAAGTTTTATTAAATTTCCACAAAGTATAGTTTAATATTAAGTATAATCATATTATTATTAATTTCTTACGCAATCCTAAACAAGTAAACAAAATAAAAGAATCAACAAATAAAGCTCACATCAGAAAACATAATAATTATAAATTAGCATATATTTGTCGATATCTTGGACCATACGTAGATTCGGTATTGCTTATAACTCGCAAGCGATTTCAGTCTTTATTCTTTTGAGTTAACCGTGAGATTCCTGTGCTCACCCTCTAGAGTAATTTTGTTGAACGTTATGGGATTTTTATACGACATTCTCGTAATATTGATACTTTTTAAAGATTTGTATATTTTTTTTCTTCTTTTCATTAATTGCTTAGAATCAGAAGAAATAAAATTCAAACGGGCTTACACTACATGACTAATTGTGAAGTGCAACAAATCTCCATTATGACTTCTTTAGTTTAAAAAAAAATACCGCTTTATCATCAACTCAGTATCTTAATCTTTAGATTAAGGTTAGGCTGCTTAAAATGGCATCCCGCGAACATAAGCTACGTTCATCATATTTGAAAACTGGACTCAAAAATTTAGATCGTGAAAAACGATCCGAAGATTTTTAATTAAATTTAATTTTTATCGAATTAAAAATTCAATTTGATTAGTGTTTTGATTTCATAGCGTAACTGTTCGAATATACTTTTTTAGTTTTACACGGATTTATATGTGTTATTATTGTGTTGTCTGAATTATAATTTTTAAGGAAATACTAAATGGGCCCCGCGGTTGCACCTGCGTTAATGTTGTTATTTAGATTTCAATCATAATTGAAAGAATTAAACACGCACCATTTTCCATTGCATTTTTTCGGGTTGCTTGTGTGAAATTTCGTCCAAATTTGTTCTGAAATTTCCACATGAACTCATGTCTGTAATGTCAAGAATCGGTTAAATTTTTTGTTAAAAAAAAAAAGTACAATTATTAATTAGGTGATGTGTAAAGTATCAAAACTATTCAAACGAAGACACAATACGGTTGGCCGTGCGACGCGGCATGTGACGACTTCTGAACAGTAATTCTAAATGAGACTACATTATTCTAAAATATTTTGAACAAAGAGAAATTTTAGTAGTTTTTTTTTTTTAAGTTCGCATCTTTGACCTTTCGCTATGTCTGCCAGCCGTTACACAAAGGCATTCGAGAATTCAACCTACGAAGACTTTTCTAGTAAAAAAGTTGTTCTAAACAGCTGCGCGTTTAATCTCAAATGTATCTTATTAGTGATTTCAAATTCATATATTAAATTATTACGTTCACTGGTAGTAGGACCTCTTGTGAGTCTGCACGGGTAGGTATCCACTGCGCCTATTTCTGATTCTGCGAAGCACTGCTCTTGCTAGGGCCGGTGTTGGCAACACTCCGGTTTGAGCCCCGTGAGCTCATCTACATGTTAGTGTGAAGCTGACATAGCCTCTCAAGGCTATCAGCATAGGTAGGAAAAAAAATGTTTTTTTTTTACAAATATTTAGTTAATTAACTGTTTTTATTAATAATAGTAAGATTTTCGTTTCTGATTATTTTGTTTTTAAATATTAATATTCTCATCGAGTGCACTGTCCTGTTAGTGTAGGAACGTCGATTATCTTATCTCGGGTTCATTCCTTGTGTAAATAACTGATAAGGTGATCGGTCGTGCTGCAGTACGGTCGCGAGCGAAAGTGAGAACGTTTTTAATGGGAAAATGACATGAAAATATTATTTAAAGAGTTATTTACGTATTTTTTTTATTGCTTATATGGGTGGACGAGCTCACAGCCCACCTGGTTTTAAGTGCTTACTGGAGCCCATAGACATCTACAACGTAAATGCGCCATTCACCTTGAGATATAAGTTCTATAGTTACAACGTATAATTACAACGGCTGCCCCACCCATCAAACCGAAACGCATTACTGCTTCACGGCAGAAACAGGCAGGGTGGTGGTACATCTTGTGAGTCCGCACGGGTAGGCACCACCGCCCGGCCTATTTCTACCGTGAAATAGTATGCGTTTCGGTTTGAAGGGTGAGGCAGCCGTTGTAACTATACTGAGACCTTAAAACCTATATTTCAAGGTGTGTGGCGCACTTACGTTGTAGATGTCTATGGGCTGCAGTAACCACTTAACACCAGGTGGGCTGTGAGCTCGTCCACCCATCTAAGCAATTAAAAAGATGCACTAAGAGGAAATAGATGAATGCAACTATGTATATTCGACCTCTAAAATCGTTATCTACATTGTTCTGGTCCGCTGAGGATGTCTGATTTGCGCGCACCTGTACCGTCTGCAAGTTAATCGCTACGATATTTTGTTGTTTGAGATAGTTTTGAGAATGTACAGGAAAATAGTTCACTATCAGCTTTAAAATAATTATTATTTTTGAGTCGTATGATTTTCGTCATATTTTAGCGTTCTAATGTTACGCCACTTTTACTAATGTCGTTATGATGGTTCTGTTCACGATTGACTTCCACGGTGAAGGAATAACATCGTCTAATAAAAGTGAAACCCGCAAAATTATAATTTGCGTAATTACTGGTGGTAGGACCAGTTGTGAGTCCGCGCGGGTAGGTACCACCGCCCTGCCTATTTCTGTCGTGAAGCAGTAATGCGTTTCGGTTTGAAGGGCGGGGCAGCCGTTGTAACTATACTGAGATCTTAGAACTTATATCTCAAGGTGGGTGGCGCATTTACGTTGTAGATGTCCGTGGGCTCCAGTAAGCACTTAACACCAGGTGGGCTGTGAGCTCGTCTACCCATCTAAGCAATAAAAATAAAGTTGAATAAAGACTGTAAATGTATCTATTATCTAGTCTATTCTGAGGCAAATAGTGCGGTCTGAGATTTTGTACGTGACAATTCTATTTTTTTGATACCAATTATTACATAGAATGGCATTTATGGAGTGTACCATAGATGGAACATCACAAATCTAAACTTTTCTAGTCTCGTATTCGCTAAAGCCCTTTCAGGCGGACTAGAATAGAGATCGCAGCTCTGTTTTTCTTCTTTTTTGCCTTTTACGCATAAATAAGTACTGCGTAGCACAAATTGGTACTTAAATACACGGGTTAAAGTCTAAATCCGCACATTCCATTGGCCAACAAAGGCACTCTTTTTTTTAAACAATGTTGTCAATTCAATCCAACTAGAGATAATGTTCAGAACCATTAAAACGTTGCACTCCATTCTCGACCTTCAAAATAAATGACGTCATATGCGCTTTTTTTTTAACGAAGAACGCGTTAGAATTTGTGCGGGCTCAAAGCTCAGATCTCATCTGTGAGACCGATGCGAATGACGAAAATGTATTAAAATGGAAGCTTCTCCATCAGACAAGAGATAGGAATGGGTGGAGAGAAACTTGAGAGACGATTACAGAAGAGTAAAGATATTAAACATCGAGGGAAAGACTTCGAATTATTAAAAAAAAGTGTGTGTGTGTGTGTGTGTGTGTGTGTGTGTGTGTGTGTGTGTGTGTGAGTGTGTGTGTGTGTGTGTGTGTGTGTGTGTGTATGTGTGTGTGTGTGTGTGTGTGTGTGTGCAAGTCACACACGGTAGAAGTGAAACTTATAAATAAGATATATATATATATATATACTGAGTATCCCACTGCACAGGAGCATACATATGGACAATGTTTAGTAGACGACAGTGGGGATGCTACGAAGAGTCGCACAAAGAGGAGACAGAGAACGTCTAATGTGTTCTATCTCATTCTCTCGCCGGCTGAATCCTATACATTTATGTGTTTGTGTCTCTATGGACTTATTTTTTCGTTTCATCGAATTTGAAATCACAACGTTTCTAAAGAAGTTTCACTTCAAAAAGCATTGTAGTTTATTCGTAATAGCGAATCGGGAAATTCAAGAATGATCGTTTGACGGAAAGAATTCAACATTATCCTCGTTCTCTATCGGTAGTAACGCAGTAATGTGCAACGTCTTATCGACAGCGTCACCCTGAGCGTCACTGTTAACATTATTAAATCGGGTTTTCACATCGACATTTTTGCAACTACAAGAGAGCCACTCAAAGTTTAAAATTTGGATAAAAAATCATAACAAAAACACTTCTTTAGGTATTCGAATGCGGTAAACTTAATTGAAGTTCAATTAAAAACATGGAACTGTTCGTACTAATACCAAATAAAACGGACCTTTAATTACAAAGATAAATGTCGCATATTAATCGAAATGTCGCTTAAGCCCTTGATATGATCGGACCACCGCATAGCAGACATAAAAATTTCATAGGTATATAATCAAACCTGGATAAGTGAGAAAACCCTATAAGTGAGAGTAATAGCCAGGAACCGTCATTTTAAACTCCCAAAACCTCTATTAGCGAGAAACAGAAACCTCTGTAAAAGAGAGTCGTTTTTCCCTCATAGACCTCCTCATAGACCTATAAGCGACAGTCGAGCTTTATTTATTTATATTATTTAGGAGGAACAAATGAAAAAACAAATTACAAATTTAACATCTGCTATTTTATGACTCATACTTAACTTTCGTGGAACTTCCTATCATTGTTTTTGTATTGTTTTCTCGTCAATATTGAACCTGTTCTATTTCGTGGAACTAAATAACGTTGTTATTTTATCACATTCTTTTCGAATGGACACGTGTGCCTATGAACCGTCCTGTTTGTCGGACTTACTCAGTTTATCGTTAATCAATCGCCAAAGAAAGTTCTGTTCTGCATCATGTCAAAACGGAAAATTAAAGTACTATCATTAAGTTATTTTTTTTTTTTTTTTATTGCTTAGATGGACGGACGAGCTCACAGCCCACCTGGTGTTAAGTGGTTACTGGAGCCCATAGACATCTACAACGTAAATGCGCCACCCACCTCGAGATATAAGTTCTAAGGTCTCAGTTTAGTTACAACGGCTACCCCACCCTTCGAACCGAAACGCATTACTGCTTCACGGCGGAAATAGGCGGGGTGGTGGTACCTACCCGTGCGGACTCACAAGAGGTCCTACCACCAGTGATTACGCAAATTATAATTTTGCGGGTTTGGTTTTTATTACACGATGTTATTCCTTCACCGTGGAAGTCAATCGTGAACATTTGTTGAGTACGTATTTCATTAGAAAAATTGGTACCCGCCTGCGGGATTCGAACACCGATGCATCGCTTCAACACGAATGCACCGGACGTCTTATCCTTTAGGCCACGACGACGAAACTTAAAATAGTGAATGCGTTTGAATCCGCAATATCGCGAAATGATATTCAGAGGGAGCATTAGCGAGAAACTCGGGTTAGTGAGAAACCTCTTTAAGCGAGAATGAGATTGTGCTCTCTTGAATTCTCGCTTATCCAGGTTTGACTGTATATGTAATTATTTGAAGCGACCGTTTCCAAATTGGTTATACTGTGCTGTGGTCGAAATTCTTTTGTACGAACAATTTCTAGGATATAGAAACAGCGTCAGGCTAACGCGTCATTACGGATCCTCCCGATCCATTAACGGTGCTTTTAGGTACCACAAGCACCGGTCACCGTACTCGGCGAATCCGTCGCTTGCGAGTTCCGACGAAGTAAAGTAATCCATAGACACAGCCCACTGAGTTTCTCGCTGGTTCTCCTCTATGGGTCGCGTCTCCGATTCGGCGGTAGATTCTGCGAAGCACGGCTCTTGCTATTGGACACTTCGGGCTTGAACCCCGTGACCTCACCTACACGTCAAGGCAAGCTGAAATAGCCTCTTAAGGCTATCAGCATAGTTAGGAAAAAAAATCAGGCTATGACAATTCAACGCGATATGATTAACAAATTATATTTTAATAAAAATTGGCACGGCTTACACTTCTACGGTAGATCCATACGCTTGAAGCTCTAAATCAATCTACAGTAAAAAATGTTTTAATAAAATTTATTTTTTTGTAAATGCAACACCCTCTCCACAGTAGTCGAGTTCAGCAATTATTTACCAGTGACGAGGCGCTCCAGTGTCGCAGGGTTGCCAGCTCCGTGGCTCCGGATTATATTTTTTAATGATGGCAACATTTGAATAATACATGTAGTTTTGTATGTGGATAAAACATCGTTGTTTTTTTTTTTTTTTCAATTTTTCCTTTACTTGAAAATTATATCGATTGACGAATCTTCGAAGTCGCCCTGATTTTTGGATGCGGTACTTTTTATTATTATATGAATGTGCTTTATTTAAATCGATTAGTTGATGAGTCGACGGTCCATCTGATGTTAACTGACCATCGTTGGCCTTGAGGCGTGAGGCCGAAACCTCAATAGTCGAACTGTTGTCCCGTCCTTATAAACGTTTAAAACGATCTTTTGTTTGTTCGCACTATGTAGGTCAATTGTATATTTATCTTGAGTTTTATTGTTGTGGGTTCGTCACACACAGTGTGTCCTGCGGGGTCCGGCATTCGATTCCTGGTCGGAGACTGTATATTCGATGCAATTTAATATGCAATTCCCGATTGGGGTCATTGAACTTTGCTACTCTAGACTTTTACCACCCGATTTTGATACTTTTTTCTCGAGTTGTTGTATGTACCAATTCTCAGCTGCTATCAAACGAGATTTGATAGTGGTGTAAGGATTTTTTACTAATACTAGTGGTCCCGCAGTAGTCGAAATTCGACTATGATTAATTGAAATTTGATGTTTTTTTATTTCCGTAAAAAGGGATACAAAGTTTTTGCTTCACGTATTAATATATAGATTAGGATCAGTAAAAACTCGTCAAGTCATTAATGAAGGTTTACTGGTGGTAGGACCTCTTGTGAGTCCGCGCGGGTAGGTACCACCACCCTGCCTATTTCTGCCGTGAAGCAGTAATGCGTTTCGGTTTGAAGGGTGGGGCAGCCGTTGTAACTATACTGAGAACTTTATATCTCAAGGTGGGTGGCGCATTTACGTTGTAGATGTCTATGGGCTCCAGTAGCCACTTAACACCGGGTGGGCTGTGAGCTCGTCCACCCATCTAAGCAATAAAAAAAAAAAGGTTTTTCTACGCAGTGCGTCATGAAACAGACTGAATTACAATCTGCCTCAAACGTTAAGCAACACGAACCTTGACGTGTCTCAAGTCTTGAGGTCGCAACTGCAAATCGTATAGTCCCAGTCTACCATAGTACAAAAAACGTGGCGCGCACATAATGCTTCCCAATCACAGAAATTAAATAAACAGATAAAATAAACCAATAATTGCTACTTACGTCACTGATTAATTAATTCAAGCCAAAATGGTTCTTAACGCCCGTCAAAATGAAGCTCATTTTACGTTGACGCGTACAATGTTGTGTTCTACAAACAAGAATGGTTCATAAATCTCGGCGCGTAAGGCATGTTTTGTTATATCGGTATTGCTCTACAAAAGATTACGACCTTTCGCGTTCTAGGAATAAAGTCGATATTTCTAGAAAATACGTGTGAGAGTCGAGTAATAAGAAATCCGATCGGCTTATGCGTGAAAGAGCTAAGCAATTGTACAAAAAATATAATTAAGTTTGTGGCGATTTATTTCTTTCTATTTATTACCTGCTTGCCAAAATGTCATTTTTTTTCCTACCTATGCTGATAACCTTGAAAAGCTATGTCAGCGTAACCTAACAAGTAGGCGAGCTCGCGGGGCGCAAACCTGACGACGTTGCTAACACTTACCCTAGCAAAAGCCGTGCTTCGCAGAATCTACCACCGGATCGGAAATGCGACTCACTGAGAGGATCCGGCGAGAAATTCTATGGGCTGTGTCTATGGGCTAATTTACTCGCCGAGCCCTTCGTCGCAAGCGAAGCCTATATAATTATTGCTAAATAAGATTTTGTAAGCTTTTGGAAACTAGAAAACACTTGGCCGCCATTTGGGCTCTAGGAGGACACCGCGAGCGTCCCACATTGTGTTAAGTGGGTACTGTACGTCAAGCATGAAAATCTATCGAATTTGTAATGTAAACAATTGAAGCAAAAATGATACAAGGTTTCTTGGATCTTTTCTGCATAAGTTTTTTTTTTATTCGACAGAACGCTGTAAGCGCGTTCAGTTTACAATGATTAAACTTTAAATGAAATTAGCTCTTATTGCCTTGCATTAAGGCGCTTTCAAACGAATAAGTTATTTTTTTTCGGAAAAATACAAAATCTACAATTGTATAACGCTTTTCAAACGACTCTTAATTTTAATTTTCAATTCAATTGAATAATGACGTAAGTTATTTAGATTAAGGATTTTAAATGTTAACACGAAGGAATAAGGTCGGTTACGATTTGTTGATAACAGGAGTTCTTAGTGTGCGTGGGACCTTAAAATTGATTGCGCGTCTGTCTTTGTGTGTGTGTGTGTAAAATACGAATGATTCTGATTGTAACTGGATTTTGATAATTAAATTTGTTTTTTTTTTATGTTTGTTGTTCTGTATATACATATTGTTTGAATTTTTAAAACTTAGAAGCGATATATATACAGGGTGTCCCAGAAATAACGGATAATCCTGAAACGCCTCATAGTAGAGCTATTGGGGACTCAAAATAAAAAATAAAAATTCTTAGGTATGTACCCAAATTAAAAATAAAGAAAAAATATCAAATTTCATAATTAAAATATAAGCTCAGATTAACTTTTATAAAAAATTACACTAGCTACTCATACGATTTCTGGCATATTCTTTAGTATAGTCCATGTAGAATGTGCGAAATTCCCGCGTTATATGGGTGAATACCCGTGTTATACGAGGGACCGAAATCGCGTAATATAAAAATGCGTTATAAGAGTACCGTGTTATAACAATACCGCGTTATAAGGGTGCCGCGTTATAAGATTACCGCGTTGTAGGAGCCGGTCATCGTTCTCGTCGAACCCATCGCTTGCGACGAAGGGCTCGACAAGTAAATTAACCCACAGACACAGCCCACTGAGTTTCTTGCCGGATCTTCTCAGTGGGTCGCGTTTCCGATCCGGTGGTAGATTCTGCGAAGCACGGCTCTTGCTAGGGCTAGTGTTAGCATCAGTTCAGTTTGAGCCCCGTGAGCTCACCTACTAGTTAAGGTTACGCTGAAATAGCCTCTCAAGGCTACCAGCTTAGGTAGGAAATAAATATATTTAGGAGTACCGCGTTATAAGAGTACCGCGTTATAAGAGTATAGCGTTATAAGAGTACCGCGTTATAATAGTGCCGCGTTATAAGGGGGATTAATGTATTAGG
Organism: Bombyx mori; assembly: GCF_030269925.1. Classification (NCBI taxonomy): domain Eukaryota; kingdom Metazoa; phylum Arthropoda; class Insecta; order Lepidoptera; family Bombycidae; genus Bombyx; species Bombyx mori. The sequence continues at coordinate 18,357,694 of NC_085130.1, forward strand.
TGTATTATTACATAATTGTTATCTTATCAACGCACTGCGGACGTGTCGGAATAGGATTGCGTTATGTATACACAGTTTCATTGTTATTATTACATTTTTAATTGTTTTAAAATTCGTCGTCAAGTGCTTTGCGAGACGGTATTGTGACTTGTAAAAAATATATCGAGGACTGAAAGGCTGCGACATTTGTCTTTGTAATTTAACGGTCCGTTTTATTTGGTATCAGCATCGACAGTTCGATGTTTCTAATTGAACCTCAATTAAGTTTACTCCATTCGAAAATAGTTGAAGAAGGTTTTTTTTTTCAAATTACAAACTTTAAGTGGCTCTCCTGTATAAACTTTCAAAAAGTTACACCCTTTCAAGATAGTTATATATCGAGATATATGTATTTTTTTTTTCTTAGGTCGTTCGACGAGCTTACATCTCACTTGAAGTTAAACGGTTATCGGAGTTCATAGGCAACGTAAATCTTTTGCCCGCGACTCCGTCCGCGTGGAATAGTTACATTGGCATAACGCTAAATTTTACCCGCAACTTCATTGAAGTAGAAATTGAAAATATTTTTTAATAATAGAATGTTAAGGAGCTATTTAAGGTACCAGAATCACGCTTTTTAACCGACTTCAAAAGAGGAAGTTATCAATTCGACTATAATTTTTTATCTATGTATGTTCACCGATTTCTCGAGAATGCTTGAACCGATTTTGATAATTCTTTTTTCTTTTTTTTTTGTTCGAAAGGGTAGACTTCCCGAATGATCCTGTAATCATCAAGATCTGATGATGGGATCCTGGAGAAATCCAGAATAATCTATAATAGTCAAAACCTATCTTGAAGTGATTTGGGTGTTTCAATGTTGTAATGAATAACGTGTTTATTTGGATAAGGGATTAATATCATCTTTATAAATACACCTTCACAAATAATGCTTTAGCACAAATTTGGTTAGCATGAAAAACGTTATAGTGAGCCAACCATAACATATAGACCAGTAGTTCCTGAGATTAGCGCGTTTAAACAAACAAACTCTTCAGCTTTATAATATTCTATATAGTTCTATATATTGAAGTCGTCGCGGCCTGAAGGATAAGACGTCTGGTGCATTCGTATGTAGCGATGCACCGGTGTTCGAATCCCGCAGGCGGGTACCGATTTTTCTAATGAAATACGTACTCAGCAAATGTTCACGATTGACTTCCACGGTGAAGGAATAACAGCGTTTCGGTTTGAAGGGTGGGGCCGCCGTTGTACTATTAAAACTGAGACCTACTGGTGGTAGGACGTCTTGTGAGTCTGCGCGGGTAGTTATCACCGCCCCGCCTATTTCTGCCGTGAAGCAGTAATGCGTTTCGGTTTGAAGGATGGGGCAGCCGTTGTACTTGAGAACTTAGAACTTATATCTCAAGGTGGGTGGCGCATTTACGTTGTAGGTGTCTATGGGTTCCCGCAACTAATTTAATGCATCGATACTTGTACAAAAGAATATCATTGCTTCATATCTGCCAGCCTGAACCGCGATGGCTCGTTTAGTTTGCCTAAAAGCAACATTACTGACGAAAGTCATTGTTGGATATACATCATACGCTTATCAGCAGATGATTCGTCATTTCGATCCACTTGATAACGTTTTGGCTTATCACTTCTGATGTGGCATTTATAATTGTCTCGACTGGCGGTAACTTTCTGGTTTTTTTTTTGCTTTGGATATTTTGACGAGCTATTTTTTTTTTCTTACCTAAGCTAAGATAGCCTTGAGAGGCTATTTCAGCGTAACCTTAACTATAGTAGAATTATTTTGTCCGTGCAGTTTGGGTCATAAAAAATCGGAGCGGTGACGCGAGTATTTCGCTCTCTCTTCCACTCGCGAGCCTTATGGACAGGCATAGTGATGCGCATTATTGTTGTCGATAAGCGTTATCGATAGTGTATTTAGTTTTGTCATTTTGTGGGTTAGTGATAAAAATGAAAGAAAAAATCATTAATCGAACACTTACAAATCAAATCAAATCAAAAAAAATTTATTCAACATAAATGAAAGTACATACTTGTTGAACGTCAAAAGAACTACCGCCAATTCACAAGAACTAGCTTCCGTCCTTAGAAGAACTGGCAAGAAACTCAGCGGGCATTTCTTTTTTTTAATTATTCATTTTTACAATGAGTACATATTATAACGTAACAATTATTACAATATTGAAATGCCCGGAGCGAGCAACTCATTCCCACTTTGTGCAATCTTCTACACCACATATCGCCGCAGAAAGTTAACGAGAACGGCAGAAATTTACACTTTGTAATTTTTCAGGATCTATTCTTATTTCAGTGAAATTTTTTAACACATTGTTGATAACCACACGTGCAAATATTATTTTGAATAAATTCTGCCGTTTTGATACAAAACAAAGGAGTATGGCTTGTGTCACTAAGGGTGGATTCGACCAAACTTAAATTTATACTCGAGTAACTATACGAGGAATAACCTATTCCATGATTTTAATCTCGAGTAAATTCATAGTCGTTTTTCCACGTATACTTATAACAATACGCGAATAGCAGAGTGAATGGTGAACAAAAATAAAATCCGGCAAATAAATGTTGTTGTTCAACGGCATAGTGTAAGAGCATACAAATCGTCAACTCGATTTTGCCGTATTTTAGTGTGAAAAAGTAGCTGTTGTGTAAGATATCCAGCTGTCAAACGTAATATTTTTATTTGTTGTTTGTTTGAGGGAATTGTCAAGTTTTGTTGTGTGGTTTTATCTTTTTTCGTTTAAACGTTGCATTATACAATGCCAGACTATTAATAATAATTTAGTGCATTGCGTTGACTTGAAATTAAAACAGAATAAATATTTATGAAATGACAGAAATCAGATGATTGGAGTGACTGACGCCATTACTTTATTCTAGGAATAGCTCCGTTATTCCGTGCGAAAGGGCGGTATAGTAACAATTCCCGAATAGGCCCACTATTCTTAGAATTGTAGTTGGTAAAACGTAAAATTGATTTACTCTCGATTAACTGACGAGTTATTCTAAGAATAAGATTTACTCTTGTTTGGTCGAATCGACCCTAAAGAAATTTAGAGAACCAATGCATAAAAACACATTCCTCTTCGACTTAATGTAATATAATTTGCAGGTAAGTACAAATGACTGATAACATAACAATGTCTCAACACCCTTCGTATACCACCCCGCCGCGGCGCCGCCGTGTACCTGCCTTCGAGGACTCATTTGTTTTTATCGATAATGGTGTTGCACCCGCGCAACATGCTCACCGCCCTAGCCAGGTTATGTTTTATGACCCAAACTGCACGGACAAAATAATTGTACTATAGTAGGTGAGCTCACGGGGCTCAAACCTGACGACGTTGCTAACACGAACCCTAGCAAGAGCCGTGCTTCGCTGAATCTACCACCGGATCGGAAACGCGACCCACTGAGAAGATCCGGCGAGAAACTCAGTGGACTGTGTCTATGGGTTAATTCGCTCGTCGAGCCCTTCGTCGCAAGTGACGGGTTCGACGAGAATGATGACTGGTGCTTGAGGTACCTAAAAGCACCGTTAATGGATCGGAAGGATCCGAGATGACGTGTTTTGGGCGACGTCGACTGCTTTCCATTCTGTCCGCAGGATCGGGAATGCGAGCTATACAATAACGTATGACATGGGTTAATATTTTAAATTAATTCCCACGGATTCGTCAAAAACATATTACACTGAATATCCGTTTTGAGTTGTATATTTTAATGATCGTGATTGTTTTGTGATTGTTAACAGATTGCCCGTTGTTCTGCAAAATCATTGAGCTTGGTAATTTTCAGGGTGTTGTTTCATAGGAGTCTTCAGTTGGTTTTTATTTTAATTTTTCTCGAACGTTCCACAGTTTTCGTGTAATATTGCCATATTACCATAGATAATACACATAAATTAGTTATAGATAAGCAACTGAAGCTCTCAACAAAAATGTTCACGGGCGTCGGCCACTAGATGGCTTCGCTTCGATTAGTTTCTCATTGCTCCTGTAGATGGCAGTAACATCTTACCTATCCTATATTTTATTTTGAATGAAGGATTTTGTAAATTTTCAGAAACCACAAATTGATAAAATTTAATCAATTTGTCTATAACAAATAAAGACTTGTATGATTTTTTTTCTGTGTTTTGCTATACAATAATTAAATGCTTTCTTAACTTTAACAATATATAAGTTTAGGGGCATCCGCTACAAGATGTCGATAGTTTCCATACAAAAAAGATGTATGGTGTCGTGGGACACCGGATAGGAACGAAGTTCCTTATTATAAAAATATTAATTTTAAGTTCTATTTGAGGTAAAAATAAAATAAAACTGGAGGTTTCGCAACGACCCACGGTCATTCGGTAACGTGCGAACTTATTGTGGTACACTTCATTCACGGTTGTTTGCATAAGAGTTGAACGGTGACCGGTGCTTGAGGTACCTAAAAGCACCGTTAGTGGATCGGGAGGATCCGAAATGACGTGTTTGGGGCGACGTCGACTGCTTTCCGTTCTGTCCGCAGGATCGGGAATGGACACAGAACCATAGCTCAAACAGCATATGGTAAGTCGGTCACGATTACAATTCGATTGCGAATCGAACGCAATCTCTTGTGTTCTTATCAAAAACTCATAAATGCTTTATCAGTATGGCAAGATTATTGTACGTACGTTTTATTGGTATGGCTTGTTATTAGGCCGCCCTGATGGACGTACCTTGCGCTGCGCTATGGCCCGGCTCAGACCATGCCATGTGGTGCTGATGAGATTGACTGTCAAATTGTGCTGAGATTATTTCAAGAGATCTCTTTTGCCACGTACAAACTCCTTATGAAATAGTGTGTGCCCGAATTGTATGACCCCCACTTCTGCAGACCAGGCTGGTGGTAGAACCTCTTGTGAGTCCGCACCGGTAGGTACCACCACCCCGCCTATTTCCGCCGTGAAGCAGTAATGCGTTTCGGTTTGAAGGGGGGGGCAGCCGTTGTAACTATACTGAGACCTTAGACCTTATATCTCAAGGTGGGTGGCGCATTTACGTTGTCTATGGGCTCCAGTAACCACTTAACACCAGGTGGGCTCGTCCACACATCTAAGCAATAAAAAAAATTCTATAAGTGGGGTAATTTCATACTCCTCCGTCCGCGCAATTTTCATAAAAAGGGGTACAAAGTTTTTGCTTCACGTATTAATATATAGATAAAATAACGTCAAATATCGTTTACAGGGAAGCCCTGACTCAATATACTCAATGGCTTTTGTTTTGTTGTTAAAGAGTTTGTTAAACACCCGAGCGAAGCCGGAGCGGACCGCTAGTTATCTATATATGTATAAATTTTAACATATGTATTAGTCAGTCTCTGGTAGCCACACCGGTCAGCGTTCTCGTCGAACCCATCGCTTGCGACGTAGGGCTCGACGAATAAATTAACCCACAGACACAGCCCACTGAGTTTCTCGCCGGATCTTTTCACTGGGTCGCGATTCAGATCTGATGGTAGATTCCGTGAAGCACGGCTCTTGCTAGGGTTCGTGTTAGCTACGTCGTCAGGTTTGAGCCCCGTGAGCTCACCTACTAGTTAAGGTTACGCTGAAATAGCCTCTCAAGGCTATCAGCTTACTTAGAAAAAAAAAGGTGATTGTGACATTGGATTGGTCACATATTAAGATTAATAAGATTAATTAAACATTTAAGCATTGGGAGGTAATAAAAAAAAAGGTAGCCACAGCACAAGGAATCCTCATTAAGAGCCAAATGGCCGTGCGTGATTTGTTCCCGGTTATTTAATTATTTATTTATTTAAAAATATATTAACGATTTCATTTTGTATTTTAAATACATATATCGAAAACATCACAGTTAGTAATGCTGTATGTTTTATTTTTTTTAAATTGCTAATCAATATAATCTTCAAGGTTAGCTAGGTAAACATTTTTAGGGTTCCGTCGCCCACGAGTGAAACGCGCGATTGAGTATTCGAAGCGTCTGTGGTGTAATGGATGAGACGTCCGGTACATTCGTAGCCGGGGTTCGAATCCCGCAGGCGAGTACCGATTTATCTAATGAGATACGTACTTAACAAATGTTCACGATTGACTTTCACGGTGAAGGAATAACATCGTGTAATAAAAATCAAACCCGCAAAAATATAATTTGCGTAATCACTGGTGGTAGGACATCTTGTAAGTTCGCACGGGGGTAGATACCACCACCTAGGCTTATTTCTGCCGTGAAGCAGTAATGCGTTTCGGTTTGAAGGGTGGGGCAAGCATCGTAGCTACAGTCGTGGTTACTGTCGCCCATGGACGGGACGCCCGTCGACGGAACCCTTGAAAATTCGCGACCAGACACCCTTGTCGGTTTTTTTTCTAAATTCACGTCACCCGTCGAATATTCGACCTTTGTGTGGCTCATGCCCTTTGCACTCAACGTGTTGACCACAAGCTTTTTTGATATTTTTTTGTTCTTTTTTTTTTATTCCGGACATGGCTACTGGGTCACGTGAATGCCGCCATGCACCTTCAGACATGAGGTCGATTTGTATTGGTCAATCGACTTTTCTTCTACTAGCGACCCGCCCTCGCTTCGCTTCGGAAACTCTTCTTCTTTTTCTCCACCTTATTCCACTAGGTGGGGTCGGCACGGCTATTTTTTCTCTTCCATTCTCTTCTGTCAGCCTTCATCTCAACACTCACTCCTCTCTCTCTCATATCGTAATTCGCACACTCCATCCATGTCTTCTTCGGTCGACCTCTTCCCCCTCTACCTTGCACTACCATTTCCATACATCTCCTAATTCTTCGCTTCGCTTCGGAAACTGTAATTTATTATTGATTTCTCAACTATTTAATGGATGCTATTATGCATATAAACCTTCCTCTTCAATCACTCTAGCTACTAAAAAAAACCGCATCAAAATCCGTTGCGTAGTTTTAAAGATTTAAGCATACATAGGGACAGACAGATATAGGGACAGAGAAAGCGACTTTGTTTTACACTATGTAGTGATTAGCAAATAGATAAGACACTTGTTTGACAAGAGATTTTTTTTTTTAACTCGCTTTTATTACCTTCTGATTTTAATATTGAATCACTCGTTACGCTCGTGAATCAATCATGGGATCCTTCGCTTGCTCAGGACTAAAAATTTCTTTTGAATGTACAAAATAACTGAGATCCGATGTGTTATGGTTTGTATGTTCCGCATATATGTATGCTGAGTTGAAGTCAAATATAATTTACATTAGTTTAATCATGTAAATCGAAAATGGAAAAAAAAATCATTAAATATGTTTAAAAAAAAAAAAAAACTGATTTACAAACTTACTTCGGTTTTCTGTGTACCCTTCGTGAGGTGAGGGGTTAGAGGAGGGGGCCGCGTGCGAGCGAGACAGCAATAGAACAGAGTCCGATGGAGTCGAATTTCGTGAGAGATTTTTGTAATCAGCGCTATTACTTCAACTTAAATAGTATTTGTTTTTTTATTGCCCGAGCAATGCATACTGGTGGTAGGACCTCTTGTGAGTCCGCGCGGTGGGTACCACTACCTTGCCTATTTCTGCCGTGAAGCAGTGTTGCGTTTCGGTTTGAAGGGTGGGGCAGCCGTTGTAACTATACTTGGGACCTTAGAACTTATACCTCAAGGTGGGTGATGCATTTGCGTTTTGGATGTCTATGGGTTCCAGTAACCGCTTAGCACCGGGCGGGCTGTGAGCTCGTCCACCCATTTAAGCAATAGAAAAAAATGCAGACGAGCATACGGCCCACCTAATGGTAATTGGTTACCATCGCTCATGGACGTCGGCAATGGCAGGGACAGAGCCAAGCCGCTGCCTACCGCTTAAAGTATAGCGGTAAGCGTCGATAAATCTAAAATCTTTACACGAGTGAGCTTTTATAGACGCTTTTTAGTCGTCACGGCTGTCTTCGTCACCGAGATCACTCAGTAACAAATTCGGAGTCTCTTTTTCAAATATACATAGACACAGCCCACTGAGTTACTCGCCGGATCTTCTCAGTGGGTCGCGATTCCGATCCGGTGATAGATTCTGCGAAGCACGGCTCTTGCTAGGGCCAGTGTTAGCAACGCTTCCGGTTTGAGCCGCGTGAGCTCACCTACACGCCAAGGAGAAGCTGAAATAGCCTCTCAAGGCTATCAGCATAGGTAGGAGAAAAAAAAACGCAACAGCGCCCGCGGTATACACAGATTTCATACATTCCCTTAATACATCATAGGAATAAGCTTCTTCAATTTGTTCAAGATCTCCCATAAACGTGTGACGTTGAAATGATGTAACCAGAGAAACTTAGTTGTAGTTATAAAAATTAAGTAATTAGCAATGCTGAGACCAACAAAGATCATAGATGTAAAATACCGAATACAACAACTGAAATGGAAATGGGTTGGACATTTAATTCGAGATAAAACAGAAAAATGGGCCAAAGGAGTGACAGAATCGTGTCCAAGATATAAAAAGCGAAATAGAGGAAGACAGCAACGTAGATGGGAAGATGACATCAAAAAAGTGGCAGGAACGACTTGGATGAGAAAAACGCAGGATAGATTATTATGGAGAACCCTTGGGGAGGCCTATGCTGTACAGCAAGACGATCAAGAAACCGGTGTCGAATAATAAAACTAGATAATAAGTGTATTAAAAATGTAACTTAAATTAGATTGTTAATAAAGGCTTATATTAAATTAAATATTAAATGCTGAGACTTCCACCAGGAAACAGGCGAGTTTGTAAGGACATATCGTCTTTTCGCATTAAAACTGTACAATTTACAAAAATATTCGAAATTGAGTTAATATGCGGAATCATTTGGTATCAACAGTATTTTTCTCATAAATACTGTCAAAAGAGCGTAGTTTAGTTTTTGTTATTTTTTGTTCTTTAGTTTACCTATGTTTTGACTACTGTTAAAAAAGTTAATACATAATTTTATCTTACTTTAAAAGGCAGATAATGTAACTGGTAAAAGATAAAAAATAAATGTTGCAAAGATATTAAAAATATCACATGTTAAACCTTTAAAACACTCTCCTGTAAAATTAGTAAGTTTTGAGATTATACAGTTTTAATGCGAGAAGACGATAGATATATTATGATCTTATTAAAAATCCATACGAAAGAAAAAATACAAAAAAGAAGTTTTAATAATAGGAATGTATAATAAAGTATTTCTCACCACATTAAAATGTTTGAATAGGTACATAAAGTACTCGACAATTGAGAAAATAATAAATGGTTATTAAAAAAAATACAAAAAGAATTATATATAAAATATAACAATTATAATACAAAGTCCACTTGAAGTAGTTCTCTGTTCTTGAGTGAAAAAATATCGGGCGGCGCATACTTGCTCAGTGTTACAGGGCTGGCAGTAGGCTAGTTATTATTATTATTATTATTATATTTCAAAATAAAATATTTAATTGCTCATTAAAAATACATAATTTACGGACAAGCAAGGATTAGTAACTTATCAACTTAAATATTAACTAGATGAGGTTTTTTTTTATAACGCCATCTTTTTGTGTCTTTAAAGCAGTTTGTTGCTCTCAATTAAGAAAAATAGTATTATTATTCGCCAATAGATGTCGGGAAGAGTCACAAAGTTGATATCGATAAAGTTGATTATTGAAAACACGAATAAAACAACATTTTCTGAAAATAAATCGTATCTAGATCGATTTCTCGCTCCCGAAATCCTCTGTATACTAAGTTTTATGAAAATCGTTGGAGCCGTTTCCGAGATTCAGATTATATATGTATATACAAGAATTGCTCGTTTAAAGGTATAAGATAAGATTTTTCGTTAATTTAATGTCGTTAATTGAGACAAAAACTGTAATTAATTTTGAGCTTCGGTGGTTATCCGTGCGTGTGTGTGTAATTGGAACTTAAAAGTTCTTTCATAAGCTGAAGTTTTACTGTGATTTCGAATAGTATAAATAAGAAACTTAAAATTGCACAGTTAGGTCAATAACCGTCATAAGGAACCGATGTTTTTTTTTTTAAATTAACTTTGTATTAATTCAAGTAAGTAACATTTTTGATTGAAGCCGAACTTGGCCTCCGGAATTAGAAACAGAAAAATCTGAATTGTGGTACACAAGTTCTATGTCAGCACCACAAGTCGAACCACGTGTTCAAGTCCGGAACAAGAGTAGAGGAAATTTTGAGTATTCGAAAGGTATACTGGTGGTAGGGCGTCGTGTGAGTCTGCATGGTGTAGGTACCACTACCCTGCCTATTTCTGCCGTGAAGCAGTAATGCGTTACGTATCGAATGTTGCGGCAGCCGTTGTACTGTAAAAACTGAAATTTAGAACTCATGTCTCAAAGCCGTACTCACGTTGTGAGTACCGTTAACCACTTAACAACACGTGGGCCGTGAACTCCTACAGCCGTGTAAGAAATTAAAAAAAACCCATCCGAAACAATGCAATGACAATAATACACGCAAGATTGAATCGTAAAAGTAATGTTAATTGTAAGACTCTATAAAAAATAAAATAAAAAAATATTTAAATTGACAGCGACTACGCGAAATACAGCGACATACACGTCTGTGATAACAACTCAGCATTAGTCGGTATTAATTTAAGAAAATACACAGTTTAAAATAAAATTTATGTTAAAAATAAATATAAAATATTTAAAACCATAAAATGTGGTTCACACAGCCCTGTGCCCTCGAGTTTGGTTCGTTTGCTTGCTTTACTTAACACGGCCGATACGAATAATGCGGTAATAACTCTTTTTAACATTTAAGAGATATTATTATTTTTTCTAATTGTTCAAACCAATCACTAATAGTAGATTATGGTCAGTAGCTGTTAGTAGGATGATGAGCAGTTTTAGTCTTCGTTATCAAACAAGATGACAGCTCATTTGCCGCTACGTGGCTATTGCTCTATTGATTGCTACCGTTGGTCAAATGATTGGTGATGGTAATCATTGTACTAAGAGTTCAAGTTCTATTCCTGGTTGGATTCAGTAATTGTATGAAAGGTTTCTATTGGTCTGATGTCTGATCTTTAGGTCCTATTTGTTTTTGGGGTAAACATGATACAGAAGGAAATTCTAATTTTGGAGCCAATCATCGTGGAACTTTCAATTATTTATTTATTAATATCGTATTGTAAAAAAGTAGAAGCTTTAGCTCGAAGAGATTGTAATGTTTGCTTAGATCTTCTTACGTCAAATTACTAATTAACGTGCCCCGGTGCAATCTAAAATTAATAATCCACCAATAAAAACATTGTCATCATTCTATAAGTTTAAAAAAATCTAAACAATTAAGAACAAATCACGCTAGGATTCCCCTGTGTTTTAAGTATCAGAGACTGACAAACATACTTATATACGATGAAATATATACGTGTATACATAATAAGCCTTCAGACGAAGAGCAAACAAATCTGTTCATCACACGAATTTTTCCTCGATTTGGGAATCGAATCCACGATCCTCTATGCAAAAATCAGAGCCGCTAACTACTGCCCCACCGAGTCGATCGATTTGAAGACTCAATTTAAAATTTTATAAATTTTACAATTTGCTTGTACATCCTTTTGTATGTGGATCGTTGTAACGTTTCGTAAGCGACGCGCGACGCCGGATTCCTTCCTCTATACAACGACTTATAATGTTTGATACTTTATAATTATTTTTTCGATATTTTTACTAATACTTAATAATAATTTAAAAATATATAGTGTAGTATATAGTGTTTAGAGCAATTCTAAACATGAAGTTTGTATAACTATTTTTTGAATTTTCATCATCAGTCATTGTAAGTCAATCAAAAATTCTGGTCGTACGTGCACGTGTTGTAAATACATTAAAATAAAATAAAAATAACCTTCTCTCTGTGAATATAACGAATTATTGAAGCGACCAGTACAAAATACAGTCCACGCTCTACACATATACTAATAATAGAAGAATATAATGTACGGTGACAAACAAAAATATATTTATATTGATCACACAATAAAAAATCCTTACGGCGGAAGTGGCATTGGATTGGTCACATTTTGAGAAAGCCCGATACCCATCTCTCAAAGAGAGCGCTGACCTGGAGAGTGTCTGGCAAGAGGAAGAGAGGCCGCCCCAGAACAACCCGGCTATGGAATGAGCTCCCCTCCACGGTGTTTCCCGAGCGCTATGACATGTCCTTCTTCAAACGAGGCTTATGGAGAGTATTAAGCGGTAGGCAGCGGCTTGGCTCTGCCCCTGGCATTGCTGAAGTCCATGAGCGACGGTAACCACTCACCATCAGGTGGGCCGTATGCCCGTCTGCCTACAAAGGCAATAAAAAAAAAAAAAAAAAAAAAAAAAAAAAACTTGGCGTCGCTCGGTGGCTCGGAGCTAGGGGTCTTGGGCATGACGTGGGAGGAGCTAGAACAGACTGCCCAAGACCGATGTAAATGGAAAAATTTGATTCGAGCCCTACATCCCAGCAGAGGGTAATAGGAAGGAATGATAATGATGATGACACAATAAAAAAAACAAATAGGTACTATATCAGGAGGTACTTATTTGGCTTAAGCGACATTTTTGCAATTCTACAGGAGAGCCAATTAAATTTGAAAATTTGGAAAAAATATCATAACAAAACATAAACTTCTTCAGATACTTGAATGGAGTAAACATTATAGAAGTGATTTATTATTTTATACTGGTGGTAGGACCTCTTGTGAGACCGCGCGGGTAGGTAAAAAAAAAAAAGGTACCCCCACCACCACCCTGCCTATTTCTGCCGTGAAGCAGTAATGCATTTCGGTTTGAAGGGTGGGGCAGCCGTTGTAACTATACTGAGATCTTAGAACTTATATATAACGACCACACGGGAAGCGTCAGCTTTCTAATAAAAAAAGAATCATAAAAATCGATTCACCCAGTCAAAAGTTATGAAGTAAAAATAAAAAACAATAAAAAAAACATACCGTCGAATTGAGAACCTCCTCCTTTTTTGAAGTCGGTTAAAATACTCTCAATTGGACGACGGATAATGATGTATCTGTGTCGCGAAGCGGGGCAACCGCTAAGCATATCGAGACCTCATGACCTCATGTATTAAAGTAGGTCATACACGATGCGTTATATGTGCTATGAAGCAGTTTCCAACGGGGCAGTTGTTATACAGATCGAGACCTCATGACCTGAATGTCTCAAAGTGTGTCATGCACGATGCGTCATTTGTGTCGTGAAGCAGTTTCCAACGGGGCAGCCGCTATACTGATCGAGACCTCAAGACCTCATGTCTCAAGGTGGGTCATGCGCGTTACGTCGCGAACTTATCGTCACACACGTAATCAGTTCTCGATCGCTCACTAAAACTCATGAGCGGTCATGGTGCCAATAATGATAATAAGCTTCGAAATAAACATCTAAATAAATTAATAATCTATACATATAAATAAAATTGGAGTGTCTGTTTGTAATATTGAAATAACCACTTTTTACTACATGCATGCATCTCATATTTTTAAACGAGAAATTCTTGTATATAAATCTATATATATAATCTGATCTCGGAAACGGCTCCCAACGATTTTCATAAAATTTAGTATACAGGGGATTTCGGGGGCGATAAATCGATCTAGCTACGATTTATTTTCAGAAAATGTTATTTTATTCGTGTTTTCAATAATCAACTCTTCCCGACATCTATTAGCGAATAATAAAACTATTTTTCTTAATTGAGGGCAACTAGCCGCTTTAAGGACACACAAGATGGCGTTATCAATAAAAAAAAAACGAGCAAAACTCGGTCATCATCTAGTATTTTTTTACTCTATTATATAATAATAATATAATATTTGTGATTTATAATACATATTATTATATATTCGCTCCGAATTTCGGGTTCCGTACTCTCGAACTACCGATGACTTGATAACTACCGTCTGATTTGTGAATAAATAAATAAATTTCTAAAAAGATTAAACTTTAATCTGTTCACGAAAAAAACGAATCAAATAAAAAAATAAAACTTCTCGATTATCAAAAACATTAACCGGTTTAAGCCTCCCAAAACCGGTTACAAGTTCCGGTTATGGCCGGTCAATAATCCGCGCGGGGGCGCGGTACGATCGTGCGATCCTAAACCCACACGTCGTCAGACGAGGACCGACAGAAGAAGTCTGGCTTCGGTTAGCTGATTCCATCTAAAGGGGGAAATTGTCAGCTTAAGTCCCAACCACACAAAGCTGGACGAATTGACATCTGATTGACACACAGAAGGACTTGTGAGTCCGCGCGGGTAGGTACCACCATCCTGCCCAATTCTGCCGTAAGGCAGTAATGCGTTTCGGTTTGAAAGGTGGGACAGCCGTTGTAACTATACTGAGACCTTAGAAAGTATTTCTCAAGGTGGGTGGCGCATTTACGTTGTAGATGTCTATGGGCTCCGATAACCACTCAACACCAGGTGGGCTGAGAGCTCGTCTACCCAACTAGGCAATAAAAAAAGTTTTATGTGTGCGTGTTTTTAATAATTTGTTTGTACCACACCAAACACGCTGTCCGCTCCGCTCGTGCCTCGGGCCAAGTCCCGACATCATTCTATTATTAGCATTCAATCGATAAGCGAACTTAAATATGACACGAATACGTAGGTACTCAGAGTGTGCTTAGTGCGAGTTTTTTTTAACGTTCTCGATAGCGTAAAAGTTAACTCATATTGAATGGGTTCGTTTGCCTACGTTTGCCGCTAGGGGCGCTGTTCCGACTCCATACAAAATTGGGTTAACTTTTACGCTATCGAGAAAGTTAAAAAACTCGCACAAAGCACACTGAACTGCGTGAGTTTCACTCGTGGCTATCTTTTTTTTTCTTACCTAAGCTGATAGGATAGCCTTAAAAGGCTATTTCAGCGTAACCTTAGCTAATAGGTGAGCTCACGGGGCTCTAACCGGAGTGATGCCAACACTGGCCCTAGCAAGAGCAGTGCTTCGCAGAATCTACCACCGGATCGGAAACGCGACCCACTGAGAAGATCCGACGAGAAACTCAGTGGGCTGTGTCTGTAGGTTAATTCACTCGTCGAGCCCTTCGTCGCAAGCGACGGGTCCGACGAGAACGGTGCTTGAGCTACCTAAAAGCACCGTTAGTGGATCGGGAGGATCCGAAATGACGTGTCCTCCCTGAGATGTCGTAGGTCTCTTGTATTTATTTCACCGGCGAAAGTGACCCGCCCGCCAATCATAAGAAACGTCAAACAGATTTTACTTTTAATTCTCAAGTATAATCTAAATGAGTACCAAGCAGCGTTTTGCGTTCAATGAGAAGTCGGCCATTTTGTTGTCGCGTGACGTCATCGCATTGTCATATTACTACGCCCGAACGGTTTTGATACTATTAATTTATTATTATATTAATTTAACACGTGAAACAAAAACTTTGTACCCATTTTTAGGAAAATTGCGCGGATGGAGGAGCATGAAATTTAGGACACTTATAGAGAATATCGTCGTTGCCAATTTAAAATCTCCTATGTGACATTTCGGGCCAAAATAATGTTTTCATATATTATGAAAGTTATTTTGAAGTTGGTACCTATAACTCAGCAAAAACTCCCGTGTGCATACATATCTTAATATTTCACTATATTACGCGTCAATCTCAAAAAAATGCTAAGTGTCGGTTTGCATTTTATTGTAGATCAAAGTATGCTATGTGTTAAAAAAAATATTTGCATTTTTGTTCTTCAGGAGATAGTTTTATTTTAGATTTTCTCGAAAACTACATTTTAAACTCATAGGAGATTTCAAATTTGCAACGACAATATAGAGAAGTAGTGCAGAATGTTAATATTTTTTTAAATTATGCATCAAAAAAAATTTTTTTTTTTATTGCCATTGTAGGCAGTCGAGCATATGGACCACCTGATGGTGAGTGGTTACCGTCGCCCATGGACTTCAGCAATGCCAGGAGCAGAGCCAAGCCGCTGCCTACCGCTTAATACTCTCCACAAGCTTCGTTTGAAGAAGGACATGTCATAGCGCTCGGGAAACACCGTGAAGGGGAGCTCATTCCATAGCCGGATGGCACGTGGCAAAAAAAACCTCTGGAAACGCACTGTGGATGACCGCAGTGGCTCCAGGTAGTATGGATGAACTCTACTCCGGTGGCGGGCGGTGCGATGGTAAAAACGAGATGCCGGCATCATCTCGAACAATTCCTCAGAGCACTCCCCATGGAACATACGGTACAAAATACAGAGGGAACCGAAGTCCCTCCGCAGACCCAGAGGTTACCGTCGCTCATGGACGTCAGCAATGCCAGGGGCAGAGCCAAGCCGCTGCCTACCATAATAAATCAATATAAAAAAAAATTAAATCAATATAAAAAAAACATTACATACACTAACGTGTATTTGACACACACACGCATGCATACTATTTGTTTATTGTCAAACTTTTCTTATTGTTTAAAGTCTGTGGTCAAATTGAGAATAGATTAATATTGTTTGTCCTTAATATTATTTGTCTATAATGTAGTCTTGGCGAAATCTGTGATTATAGAAGTATAATAGTCTTTGACAATAGCACCATAATAATGTACAAACTTATGATTTCAATTAATTATATTCGAAGTCGTTGTGGCCTAAATGATAAGACGTCCGGTGCATTCGTGTTGAAGCGATGCACCGGTGTTCGAATCCCGCAGGCGGGTACCAATTTTTCTAATGAAATACGTACTTAACAAATGTTCACGATTGACTTCCACGGTGAAGTAATAACATCGTGTAATAAAAATCAAACTCGCAAAATTATAATTTGCGTAATTACTGTGGTAGGACCTCTTGTGAGTCAATGCGGATAGGTACCACCACCCTGCCTATTTCTGCCGTGAAGCAGTAATGCGTTTCGGTTTGAAGGGTGGGGCAGCCGTTGTAACTATACTGAGACCTTAGAACTCATCTCAAGGTGGGTGGTGCATTTACGTTGTTGATGTCTATGGGCTCCAGTAACCACTTAACGCCAGGTAGGCGGCCCCAGTATGCAGGAACTGCGCATCAGCCAAACTCGGAGACACCGAGCACAACGCATTTAGTGCTGAGTGCCCAGTGCGGCGAAAATGGGACGCGCTAGCCAGGGCTACAACGGCGTACTGCTAAGGGCGACCACAGTGGACAGCATGGCTCACCATCCCACAGTAAAACCCCAGAGACGGAGACCAAAATCTACAAATTGGCCCAGGTTAACCTCCAACGCAAGGAACTTGCAACAAATGAGGTCATAATAGAAGCCAACAAAACGAAGTTCGACTTCGTGCTAGTACAAGAACCGTACGTGGGTGGTAGGAGAGTGGTTAAGAATTACCGGGGAGTGAGGGTCTTCCAGGCCGATGGCAAAGACAAAGTAGTGAAAGCGGCGATAATGATATTAAATCCAGATATATACGCCAGAGCTCACCCAAAGTATACAACAAACAACATCGCCGTGGTGGAAGTCGGAGCTGAAGACTGGAAGACTACACTCATATCCGTATATTTTGAACCAGACCAACAGGTTGACGACTACCTCTTCCACCTAAGTCGCGCAATCGGAGAGCTTGGACCGAAGTCCATTATTGTTGGAGGCGACATAAACGCCAAGAGTATCTGGTGGGGTAGTAAAACCACAGACAGTCGAGGAGAAGCCATATTGGGCTTCGCAAATCAACATCGGTTGGAGATACTGAACTGCGGCGGTGCACCGACATTCCAGATTGTGAGGCGAGGCCGGGTGATTAGCAGTGTGATCGACGTCACCTTCTGCTCCCCCGACCTGCTAAGTAGGGTGGGGGAGTGGAGAGTGATCGAAGACGCCGTCAGCTCTGATCACAACTGTATCATGTTTACTCTGACAAAGGAAGTGTCAAGAGAAAAGCCAAAGGCGAGTACTACAAGGAAATACAATACCAGGGACGTGAATTGGCAATCTTTTATTGAAAAGATAACCCAACTCAAGGAGGACAAAAATCTTGGCACCCAAAGATTGGAAGCGTCAAACACAAAGGAAGAGTTAGAGAATACTATAAACGAGTATGATGCAGTTGTGATCGAGGCTTGTGAAGAGGTCCTTCCGAAAATAAAAAGTAAAATCAAACCGAAGATTCCTTGGTGGACCAAGGAGTTGGAGGTTGAGAAAAAGAAAACACTTACCCTAAAGCGACGAATCCGCTGCGCAGCACCCTGCAGGAGGAGCACTGTCGTAGCCAGGTACCTAAAACAAAAAGAAGACTATGAAAATGAGGTAAAGAAAGCCAAGACAAGAAGTTGGAAGGAGTTCTGTGGAAGGCAAAAGAAGGAAGGTATGTGGGATGGGATATATAGGATCTTAAGGAGGGCTACCAGGAGACAGGAGGATGAAATGATGGTGAAAGGCGACAAGGTGCTGACTCCAAAAGAGTCAGTAGAAGAGCTCGCGGATACATTCTTCCCAGACGACAACAGCCAAACCGACTCAGAGCATCATCGGGAAATAAGGAGAGCCGTGGAGCATATAAACGGCCAAGACAGGAAAGAGGAACAGGATCCACCTTTTAGTAAGGAGGAGCTGTTAAGCGCCGCGAGAGCCTCAAACCCGAAAAAGGCACCTGGGGGGGATGGAGTGACCGCGGATATTGTCCGGATGCTGGTCGAAGGTGACACGGACTTCCACTTGACGATGGCCAACAGATGTCTAGAATTGGGCCTTTTCCCCACCATCTGGAAGGAGGCCACGGTAGTGGTATTAAGAAAGCCGGGCAAGGAAACTTATACTGCACCAAAGTCTTATAGACCCATCGGCCTCCTCCCGGTGATGGGGAAACTGCTCGAGAGGATGATCGTTGGCCGTCTCAGGTGGCATCTGGTCCCCAGACTGAGCTCAAGACAGTATGGCTTCGTACCGCAGAAGAGCACGGAGGACTCCCTTTATGATCTGATGGAACACGTACGTGATAAGCTAAAACGAAAACTAATTATAGCTATGGTTTCATTAGACATAGAGGGGGCCTTTGACAGCGCATGGTGGCCCGCCATCAGACTGAGGTTGGCGGAGGAGAAGTGTCCCATCAACATCCGAAGAATACTTGACAGCTATCTGACAGAAAGAAAGGTTAAGGTGAGGTATGCTGGAGAGGAGACGCAAAAAAGCACCAGTAAGGGGTGCGTACAGGGTTCGATAGGGGGACCCATTTTATGGAACCTCCTGATCGACCCCTTACTAAAAAATCTGGAGCAGAGGGGGCACCACGTACAGGCATTTGCCGATGACGTAGTGCTCGTGTTTAGTGGAGAGACGTCGAGCATTAACGCCAGCGCTAGGGAGGCACTTGATTATGTTCTGGAGTGGGGTACCAAAAATAAACTCAAGTTCGCGCCACAGAAGACAAAAGCGATGGTTATAACCAACAGGCTAAAGTATGACACCCCACGCCTGAGCATGGGAGGGATTCCAATTGACATGGACAGCGAAATAAAATTGCTGGGCCTAACTATCGACAATAAGTTAACTTTTAATAAACATATCACCCTCTCATGTAGGAAAGCATTGGAAATACATAAGCATTTAACCAGAGCGGCAAAAATAACGTGGGGACTGGACGCGGAAATAATAAAAACAATATACACGGCAGCAGTGGAACCGGTCATCATGTATGCGGCTGGGGCCTGGGCGAAGTCCGCTGCAAAGTTGGTATCTAGAAAGCAACTCAATGTCGTGCAAAGAGGCTTCGCCCAAAAAATATGCAGAGCATACAGAACGGTTTCGCTCAACTCCGCACTCGCACTGTCCGGGATACTGCCTCTCGACCTCCGTATCAAAGAGGCTGCCACACTATTTGAGATTAAGAAACGAAAAAAGGAGCACGCCTACGGAGATAGGGAGGTCGAGAAGGAAGTAATGTACACCAAAATCGCACACCCTGCATGTAAGCCACACCTACAATATAAACATCTGGAGAACCAGGAGCAGATTAACACCCTGGAAAATTTGCAATTTAAAATTTACACGGACGGCAGCAAGTTTGAGGGCAAGGTCGGGGCCGCTTTTTCCTTATGGAAAAACGACCTCGAAATTGAGTCCAAAAAGTTTAAGCTGTCGTCTCACTGCACCGTATACCAAGCTGAACTCCTGGCTCTCCGAAATGCAACGGTGGTGGCCCTGAAAAGGGCTGGATATTCATTTGGAATATTTAGTGATTCCAGGGCTGCCCTTGACACCTTATGCAATAGTGAGACAAGGCACCCTCTAGCAGTACCCGCACAAAATAACATAAGCCAGGCAACACAAGCAGGGAAAACAATCTCGCTATACTGGGTGAAGGCCCATGTGGGGATAGCAGGAAACGAGAGGGCGGATGAGCTCGCGAAATACGCCGCGCTACACTTGAAAACTAAACCAGTGTACGATCAATGCCCGGTCTCATTCATGAAGAGACAAATCCGAGAGGACACTCTCCATGAATGGAATCGGAGGTACACGGAGGGACCCACCGCATCCGGTACAAAAATATTTCTGCCCGACGTCTATATAGCCCAGAAATTTATAAAGTCAGAGAGCATAAACATGCACCTCACGCAAGTACTCACTGGGCACGGCGGGTTCTCGGAGTACTTGAATCGCTTCCGGTGCAAAGAGAGCCCGTCGTGTATTTGCGACCCGGACGTGGCGGAAACAGTCGTCCACTTAATTGTAGAGTGTCCGGTGCATTGTAGTGATCGACTTGAAATTGAACAAAGAATTGGAATCAAAATAGAAATTACAAAACTAAGTCAATTAATCTGTGAAAAAGAAACTAAACAAGACTTCATAAAATATTGCACCAAAATAGTACAAAAAGTAAACTTTAGAAACAAATAAATTGTATATAAAAGGATATTTTGAAATATGCGGATATATACAATACTAAAATTAATAAATACATACACAAAATCATCGAATCACTACAATGCCAAAGCAAATTCCTCGTATTCCTCGTAGCGACCTCTAGTTTTAAAATAGAAAAAGAAATGTTGTAAGAAAAATGGAAATATTCAAAATGTAATTTTAAGATATTATACATTGTAATTTATTAATGTAAATTTTTATATTGGTAATGTATTCATTAGACAATGTAAAGAAAATGTAAACATAATTATATAAAATGTACAACGAAAAATGTGACAGATAGACAATGGAATGCGTACAAGAAGTGAAAATGAAAATTATATCGGAAAAAAGTGAAGAAATAAAATATAATAATAGGCATATAAGTAAAATATAAGGGAATTAAAGTATAAGTATAAGAAGGGAACAGAAACGAATATTATATAATTATGGAAAACGAAACATTGGAAAAATAGCAAAATAGCCTAAAAAATGTCCCTGACAATTACTCGTCAGGGGAACGCGCAATATATTAATAAAAAAAAAAAAAAAAAAAAAAAACGCCAGGTAGGCCGTGAGCTCCTCCATACATTATGTCGAAATATATTCATATAGCCATTTTTTTGCTTAGATTTTTTTATTTTTTTTAGTTTTTTCCTAAGGTATTTTTTATTAAAAATCCTTTTTAATTTAAGCAAAATATGTGAAAATAAACTTAGCACCAAAAGGGTTAATATGTCACTTAAAAAATCGAGGTATCGACCGAACCATAAGCCTCGCGTTATTGATGTCCATGGGCATCAGCGACGACTGGAGATAGAATGTAAAAAAAAAATTTGTGTCTGAATTAATATATTAAATGCGCTATAAAGTATTAAATTTATTTATTGAGTATCATATTATTATTAATATGTATTGTGAGTCGTATCTCAGGGTGTTGTTCGTAAATTTAGTATGTATTTATTTTTATTGTTTTAGTATGGTAAACGATTTCGCGGCTAACCCATAGACCTCACAACGGGAATCTTGAGACATGAGGTCGAATTCAAGGCGGTCTGCAGTGTTCGTATGCTTTCGTGAGGGTCTGAAAGTAATATACAATACTATGTTAAATAACAGAATTTTGTTTTCATCTATAACGGTAACGACTTAACAGCGGCTGGGCCGTGCGCTCGTCGTCTCAAATATCTCCTGTAATTCTCAATTTAATTAAAAATTCATTCGATCTTTTTTAAGAATTTATCCGAAGGTTGATTTTATGTTAGGCAGCAGCTTAGCTCTGCCCCTGTCATCGCTGAGGTGCATGGGCGACGGTAACCACTCACCATCATGTGGGCCGTCTGCCTACAAAGGCAATAAAAAGAAGGTATTTTTCTTTAAACTCACAGACACAGTTTCTCGCCGGATCTTCTCAGTGGGTCGCGATTCTGATCTGATGGTAGACTTAGCGAAGCACTGCCCTTGCTAGGGCCAGTGTTGGCAACACTCCGGTTTGAGCCCCGTGAGCCGATGCTGTCAGCATATCGACGCTTGAAAGGCAAACGTGACTTAGCGACAATGCGTGAACTTTACAGTAGACTAATTTAAAGTTGAAATATCTGAAAAAAATTCTATTTTACGAATCTAGCTGTAGGATTGAAATGTTTTTTTTATTTTTATTGCTTAGATGTGTGGACGAGCTCACAGCCCACCTGGTGTTAAGTGGTTACTGGAGCCCATAGACATCTACGACGTAAATGCGCCACCCACCTTGAGATATAAGTTCTAAGATCTCAGTATAGTTACAACGGCTGCCCCACCCTTCAAGCCGAAACGCATTACTGCTTCACGGCAGAAATAGGCAGGGTGGTGGTACCTACCCGCGCGGACTCACAAGATGTCCTACCACCAGTTTTAATTACCACCATTAGGTTTTAATAGACCTAGAAATTTTTTTTTTTTGCGCGTCTAATATGGTTTTTGCCTATTATTTGTGTACAAAGCAGTTATTGTCGCTTAGTCACTTTTGCCTCTCAAGCGTCGTCCATATGTAAAAAAAGAAAAAGGCTGAAAATATGCATTATTTTGTTGAAGTTAGTCGAACGAAGTGCAACGCGCAAAATAGTTGAGCAAAAAATCGAATACTAAAATGAACAAAAAAAAAACGAAAAAAATAAACACGGTTTCCTAATCTCCAAATTCTATATAAGCTAGTCGTATTAATAAGTTAAACAAACATTGACCTGATTTGAGACTTTAATGTCTGCATTTTAAAGATCGCATTCGTTCGTTTTTCAAATGTACTATTTCGGTACTTACACCCTTTTGTGTGCGAGTTGTTTTCGAAAACTTCGTGAACGTTTGTCTAGACGGCGCGATTGGTTTTGATACTTACCAGAAAATAAATATTCGTTTAATGTTTTTTTTTTTTTTTACAGCTCACTCTTAGCTTGTTTGTTTTTGTGATAATAACTTAAACACACAACAAAGTCGCGGCAGAATAAAAAGTTCTAGAAGTTTCTCGGATACCCCGTAAACTTATAAAACATTGGTTGGTGTCAAAATTCAAATGTAAGTGCATTTACAAGCGCGGCATAGGCTTTGTCCTTACATTTTTTGTTTTTTTTTATTGCCCTTATAGACATACGGCCCACCTGATGGTGAGTGGTTACTGTCGCCCATGGACTTCATCAATGTCAGGGCCAGAGCCAAGCCGCTGCCTACCGTTGTTTTGTATAGAATTTGTAGTTTATTAATTTGGGATTTATTTGTGTATGTGTGTGTAGCGTCCGAATGAAACCAGAGTCAAACGCACTCATGTTTGAAAGCATCAAATAATTAAACTCAATCGTAAGGGTTTTTGTGATTATGACATTGCCAGTGCAATGTCATGTCGGACGTTTAAGTTTGACATCGTCAACTCACGTGTTCCAGTTACGATATGAATATTAATTACGCTTTTTTTGTGTTCCTAAATTTTATTTATTATCTTTAACATACATGCGGTGTGTGAAAATTAAAAAAAAATCGTAATTTTGTTGTCTATTGTTCTCTGAATAGTTTTAGTAGATATATCGCCAGTTGTTATTGTAATTGGTAGGTCGAAAAACTAGAAGCCAATTCTGAGTGCCTATATGCTCTGTGACATTCAAACGATTGGAACATGTTGAACAATTATTACACAGCTAGTAATGACCTGATGATGTGGACGACTTTAACGAATCGTCAATCAGCAAAACGTGTTTTTTTCCCTAACAAACACGTTCGTCCTTTTTAATCGACCAAGAAGAAACATACGTAAAGATAACTTATAGTCAGACTGCTCTTACAGGCTTCACATATACTATTTTTGTTACATCCGAGCGATTAATTTTAAAAATATTTAAAAATTATCGTAAACGGTTTTAAATAAGTATTGTTTTTTTTTTCCATATCCAATCGCTGTTAGCCTGAAGAACTATTATAAGCATTCACGGACCGCTAGCCTCTCAAGGCTATCAGCATAGGTAGGAAAAAAAAGGCTGAACCTATAGAACTGCCGCGATGCGTTATATCCTAGCTGCGTGGCTAATATGGTCGTTAACCTTAATGATATGCACACAGTCAGCATTTTCCGTTGTTCACGGCATCTTAAATAGAATTAGCAGTTCAGTTCCTTTTTGTTTTCCCGCCTATTCTAGTGACCTCAATCATGCTAGATTCGCCGAACGAGCAGGTAAGCTCACGGGTTCAACCTGAGAGAGCTTGCTAACACTGGCTCTAGTGCAGGCAGTGCTTCGTTGAATCTACAATCAGATCGGATTCGCGACTCACTGTGGAGATCCGACGGGAATCTCTATAGGTTCTGTCCAAGGCCTAGTTTGCACGTCGAACTCATCGTCGTATTGAATGAGTTCGACCAAGATTACTTAGATAGATAGATACGCAGACCTTGCTAGTAAATAGCATGTTAACAAAACAAATGGATATTTGGAGAAAGAGAGAGAGAATATATTTTATTGCACACCAAAAACTCAATTTACAATAAAAACCAGTCAACAAGAAGATACATTTGTGCAATAGGCACTCTTATCGCTGAAAGCGATCTTTTCCAGACAACCGTTTAATATACGGAAATTCTGGTAAATATAAAAATATAGCAGGTATTTTGCGGTGTACTACTGGCAACACATTATTATAGAAAATACATATCATATGATAATACCAACATACATACTGACATGTTAATATTATTATTAATATCTTGAAATATATTATGTTAGTAACGATTGTGTTTTGGCAACTCCATATTTAAAAGTCATCGCCTATTTTGACTTCAAATAAGAAAGCTACATTCTTCCACGTCATATAAAGTTATCGCAGTAAATAAAATAAAAATGAAAACTTCCCATTGCCTTTTAGAATTATATCGTATTTCTGTAATCGTCAACAAAGTCGGTTGTAGCTGTTATAAATAATGCACACATATAAATAAAGAAATATAGAAAACTGATGATTGATAAATAAATATCTTGTTATGAGTATAGAAATTATGTTAGGTGCTAATTACATGACGTAAATATGTATGTCTCGCATAATAGTTTTGATATTTTCAATTAATCAATAAAAATACAAATAAAAAAAATCCAGGCGTGCATCATTACGTAACAATTAGTCGAAAGTATCAAAATGTTTCGATTGTACTATCCGACCCGGCTCTCCTCATCTTTCACTGCTCTGTTGCAGGGACGTACTCAGTAGGAATAATTTTATTTGTTTTCAAGACAAAGGATTTTATTTTATTTAAATGCTCGAAAAAATTTCAATTCAATAAAGACATTTAATGTTTTTTTTTCTTCATCTCGCTTTTGTTGGAATAAGTGAATCGAAATAAAAATGGAAGAAATTAAAAAAATATATACATACATATGAGTTGTCTATTATCAAAAGTGGCAATCTGTGCATTTGGACAAAAAAATGTTATTGATATGTCAATACAGATTGATTTGAATATAATCGTCTCCTTCAAAGAATACGGTTCAAAACCTACATTAAATAAAGGTTAATAGTTAACCTGTTATTTATCTAAGATGTCGTTCCGAAGAGTTTTGTGACTGCCAATGGAATACAAAGTCAATAATTAGTTTTTCTGATTTACCAATAATTATCCAAAAGTCAGATTGCCGGCTTTGATAATAATCGACTCATATATAAAAGAACATCCAGGGGTGAAAGACTATTTTTGCAACTTTACAGAGGAACCGTTTAAAGTTTAAAATTTGAAAAAAATATCAAAACAAATCAAATTATTCAGCTATTCGAACGGAGTAAACTTAATTGAAGTTCAATTAGAAACATCGAATTGTTGATACTATTATCAAATAAAACGGATTTTTAATTACAAAGATAAATGTCGCGTCTCAAGTGAAATATCGCTTAAACCATATTTACACGTATTTCTCTATGTTTTTATGTTAATTAATTTAAAATCGGGTTTATATCTCCAGATTACTTTACTCGTTCTAGAGGAAGAGGTAGACCTAAGAAGAAATGGATGGATTGTGTGAAAGACGATATGGGTAAGAGGGGAGTGAGCGAAGAAATGGTATATGATAGAAGAGTATGGAAGGAGAAAACATGTTGCGCCGACCCCAGGTGACTGAGAGAAGGGCAGGATAATGATGATTACTTTACTCGTTCTCTACAATTTTATCGAAACCGTGATCTCAAAATATAATATTTTTATCCACTTGTTATAGTAGTTTGGTTAGTGTATATAGTAGGTTGCAGGTTGTATAGTGTAGTAGCTGCGTGTGGCGGGTAGCCATCATACAACGCAAGATAATTGACAGATGCCTGAATCTCGCTTACGACATTTTCAAGATAAAGCGCATATATACAAGTTCCGAACAACAACATTCGGACCGTCGGTCTACCGAGCAATATCATCCGCTCGGTGGAAGATCTTCCCTTTGTCGTCAAGCCTCCCAAACTGGTGACCCCGACGTGATGTTAACACGCAACCTTCTGATTCATCATCAGCGCATCAAGAACTCCGGCAACCACAATCCCCGCATTCTCGCAGATAAAAGCACGTCATTGACAGTCGTCCCACAGCAAGCCAGCATCGCAGCCTCAACAGGACCATCGCAGCCGACTCACCGCGCTTCCTGGTCCTACGGCACGCAACTTCACTGCCTCATCACGCCGCAACAGTTCATCGCAGCCCACGACCGGATCATCAACGCTTGGGGTCACACATCTCCGGCGTGGCAGCTCTGCACACATGGACTACTGGCGACACGCACGCAGCATTCAAGCTCAGTCTCGACTCACCGCAGACTTCGAGCAGCACTGGCGACACGCACGCAGCATTCAAGCTCAGCCTCGACTCACCGCAGGCTTCGAGCAGCACTGGCCCTTGCAAGCTAATCTCAGCACGGACAACGCTAATTAAAAATGACACGACCTTCAGTCTCGGAGGGGAGTGATGTGGCGGGTAGCCATCATACAACGCAAGATAATTGACAGATGCCTGAATCTCGCTTACGACATTTTCAAGATAAAGCTCATATATACAAGTTCCGAACAACAACATTCGGACCGTCGGTCTACCGAGCAATATCATCCGCTCGGTGGAAGATCTTCCCTTTGTCGTCAAGCCTCCCAAACTGCGCTATTTCTCATGGGATAGTGCAGCAGTCGTTTGCATATATATTTACTTTAATTATTACTTTAATTAATTTACTTTAATTATTTACCTACACTATTGAAGACGTGAGTGGATGAAGGGGTTAAGTACAATATTTAAGATTTTTGAGCTTTTACATTGAATGAAGTAATGTGCCTATATACCATATTAGACCTTAAAATTCCGGGTTTAAAGGCTATTCTCTAATTGCCTCTGATGAAGGATTTATGTACGAAGAAAAAGTACAAGTAACAAAAGTTTGTTGCCTGTTTTGTCAAAATTAACTAATAGTATCGTATCTCCTTCATCCACCCATGTCTTCAATTGTTATTTTGATACTAACATAGTTTTACGAGCTATACAAACATAATGAGTCCTGGTTACTACAATAACTAAATATTGTATTAGTATTTTATTTGAAGAAACTTATCTCGATCAAATCCGTAATATTTTAGAAAAAATAATTAAAATCTATTAAAATGAGACGAAGTTAATAAATTTGTGATAGTAATCAATAAACTGAAAGTCTCAGGAAAATCGTGTTTACATACGGAAACTTCTTTAGTGGACTTTTTCAAAGAACCCAAGAAGTTAGGTCAATAGGTTTTCTTGATTTTTTCCCACATTTTGGTCCTGGTCCAATTCTTTTGCCCGTGTAAACAGAAAATATACAATTTTCTTTTTTTATTATAACCAATTATCTGAACAGTCCATATTAATCACTGCTCTGTCATCTGAAGGCGACTTTAAAATTTGAATAAAATCGAATAATTATAAATTCTATGTTTCCTGAGTGCGCACCTGTACGTTCCCCTCCCCGCGCGTCCCTCGCCGCCATTTCATGTTATTGAGAATTTATGACGATTAGGTATAGTACACACAGGGCGTTCCACGGAAATAATATTAACGTATAATAAAAGATTTTGTTACTAAAAACAATTTTAAGGTTTTCTTTTTTTTTCTTTCTTTTAATTGGCTAATAAGTTCATTACACGAATTCGAAGGCTCCAAAACGAATTCAGTTGCTTATTAATAATATTAAAAATAGAATTTTCAGCTACGTATGCAGTGAATATGGATTTTTTTCTTATGTGTGTGCGATATTTTTTGTTTATACATCGACGGGTGATAAGTTATTTGTTCTAAGCGACATGTTTGCAACTTTACAGGAGATTTTTTTTATTTTTTTTTATTGCTTAGTTGGGTGGACGAGCTCACAGCCCACTTGGTGTTAAATGGTTACTGGAGCCCATAGACATTTACAACGTAATTGCGCCACCCACCTCGAGATGTAAGTTCTAAGGTCTCAGTATAGTTACAACGGCTGCCCCACCCTTCGAACCGAAATGCATTACTGCTTCACGGCGGAAATAGGCAGAGATAGAGAGACATTTAAAGTTGAAAATTCATTGAAAATTCTTTAGCATCGTTGTGATTCGAAAGTCGATGAAACGAAAAAGCGACAGTAAAAAGAGACAGACACATAAATTCATAAGATTTAACGTGAGAGAAAATGAGATAGGAATATGAATAGGACTAGGAATAAAGGAACGGTGTTTCTTATACTCGTGGTTCTCTTTGTGCTCTGCTTCGTATCTAATATTCGTACTTCATACATTCTGAATAAAATGTAAAACAATTATCCAACTTTGTATCACTGTGAGATCCTTACTAAAACTTACAACCTCTTCCCGAAATTTTACATTCGACTCATTATCTCGAAGTCTAAATCTTTTTAAGTTTTCACTTCTAACACGCGTGAATTGCACATAATGTTTTGTATATTTTATTTTTTATTATTAATAAATATAAGATATACAATGTGAACACGCCCTAAGCGCTAGGGACGTTGCACTGACCGAATAGATCCGGCGAACGCGAACGTTATCAATTCTGTGCGCGGAGCCTCGTGCGCTCGCGTGTGTGCGTGCGTGTCACAAGTGTGTGCGTGCATACGTGAGATACAGGGTGTGTTATTTTTTAAATTTCAATTCAAACAATTTTTGTTAAAAAGCATTTCTTTGCTTTTTTTTTTTCGTATATCACTTTGTGCGTTACATTTAAATGAGGAATTGAAAAAAAAATACATATGTGCAATTCACACGTGGTAGAAGTGAAACCTTCAAAAATTAAAATACAATTATCCTAAATGTCTAAGTATATCTAAAATTTTGTCATTAGTAAATATTTGTAAATCATCTTTTATAGTATGAGGTAGCGCCCTCTGTGAATTGATATTTTAACTTCACCTATAATCTTAAATTAAAATTCACTATAAGAGGTTTCATATACACGTTATTATTAAAAAATCTCATAGATGGCGCTGTATTAAAAAAAAAAACCACAACGGACTTGTATTTTCGTTTCATCGAGTTTGAAATCACAACGATTCTAAAGAAGTTTCACTTCAAAAATATTAAAAACTAGTTGACCCGGCAGACTTCGTAGTGCCTCAATCGATAAATAAAAGATCTAAACTTTTGTATAAAATAAACTTAAAACAAACAAAAGGAATCCGTCCGAAGGGGGACACATCAAAGGAAAAACAAAATTGTTATTTTTATTTAATTCCGAGCATTTTCATATTTATCTACCTTTTAAACCTTCTCTGGACTTCCACAAATAATTCAAGACCAAACTTAGCCAAATCGGTCCAGCCGTTCTCGAGTTTTAGTGAGACTAACGAACAGCAATTCATTTTTGTATATATAGATAGATAGATGTGTGAATTGTAATTTTGTTTCGTCGCCGGTTGTTTGGTTGCTTCTTTATTGTTGAGGAACGTAACTGTTCTGTAGTTTCTCATTGTTTCTCTCCCTCTATTCCTATCTATTGCGCGATGGAGAGCATCCTTGACTGGCATTTCCAGCTACCCGGCGAGACCACCGCTCTTGTCTTTGGCCTCTAGGTATTTTACCTTGCGGTCGGTAGCAATGGTTTACTGGTGCTAGGACCTCTTGTGAGTCAGAGCCAGAGATGCCCAAGAGATTTCAAAGGATTTATGTTATGTTTGTAAATTATTACTGTTCAATAATTCACCGGACCATTCTGTGTGCGTTTAGCAATATTTCCTTTTTCTTTACTCTTTTGTTGGTTAAATCAGTAGACGTGTCCATCTGGTATTGATCCTGGAGCCCATAGACATCAATAACGTAAAGCAAATGCCGTGAAGCAGTAATGCGTTTCGGTTTGAAGGGCGGGGCGGGTTATGTAAGTTTAAATATATAAATAAATAGATAATAAACGTTCTGATATATAACGTAACTATACTCGAGTCCTTAGAACTTATATCTCAAGGTGGGTGGCGCATTTACGTTATAGATGTCTATGGGCTCCAGTAACCACTTAAAGGTGGCCTGTGAGTTCGTCCATCCATCTAAGCAATAAAAAAAAGAGCTTTTCCAGGTTATCATCCTTGAATCTGAATTACGAAATATAAAAAAAAAAATGAAATAAAATGCAACACCCTGTATAATTAATGTTCGTCCATGACAAACAAACACAGCCGCCGCTGCACGCACACATTGTTCGTTAAAGGTTATTTTATATTTATAAATGCCTTTTTTTTTATTTAAGTAATTCTCGTGTCATCCGACTTGCTGATAGCACTTTTGGGTTTTCGTCGCCGCTTACGGGCCGGGGAGCTAGCGGTCGATGTTCTGTTGCTTTGTTGCCCATGGACATCACTACGTCATAGCGTCACTCTCTTTGAATATGGGCTCTAAGTTAAACAAACTAAATGCAATGAGGATATTTTTGTTTTGGGCCATCGCGGTCGATGTTCTATTGCTTTGGTGCCCATGGACATCACTAGGTCATAGCCTGACCCGCTATCAGATATGAGGTTTAAGTTAAACAGAGCTAAGAGCAATGAGGATATTTTTGTTTTGGGCCATCGCGTTCGATGTTTTGTTGCTTTGTTGCCCATGGACATCACTACGTCATAGCCTGACCCGCTATCACATATGAGGTGTAAGTTAAACAGAACTAAGTGCAATGAGGATATTTTTGTTCTGGCCATCGCGTCGATGTTCTGTTTCTTTGTTAATGCTGCCCGTGGACATCACTGCGTCATAGCGTAACCCGCTATCAGATATGAGGCTTAAGTTAAACAGAACTAAGTGCAATAAGGATATTTTTGTTTTAGCAATCGCAATAATGTTCTGTTGCTTTGTTGCTGCTGCCCGTGGACATCACTACGACACCGCGTGATCGGCTTTGAGATATGAGGTCTAAGTTAAACAGAACTACGTGCAATGAGGATATTTTTGTTTTCGCCATCGCCTCGCCCCTCATCAGAACTGCATTACTGCATTACCACATCATCCGACCTTGGAGTAATAAATACTATGAACCAGGCACCACTCCTACTGGCCAGCTTGAACTGGAGGAGTATATAGATGTTTAAATATATACTTATACTAGCAGACCCGGCCACACGTTGCTGTGGCTAAGGTTTTTGTGAGTCCGCACGGGTAGGTACCGCCGCCCTGCCTATTTCTGGCGTGAAGCAGTAATGCGTTTCGGTTTGAAGGGTGGGGTAGCCGTTGTAACTATACTGAGGCCTTAGGACTTATATCTCAAGGTGGGTGGCGTATTTACATTGTAGATGTCTATGGGCTCCAGTAACCCCATAACACCAGGTGGGCTGTGAGCTCGTCCACTCATCTAAGCAATAAAAAAAAAAATTGTGATTGAAGGATTACTAATACCAACCATAAAAATACTAACGTTTCACGTAAGCTACAATTTAGTGCCATAAACACCACGTGTTGCTGAGGCTAAAGTATAAGTGAAATTTATTTCGTAGTAAACAAAATACCCTAAACACAGGACCTACCCGTGCGGACTCCCAAGAGGTCCTACCACCAGTGATTACGCAAATTATAATTTTGCGGGTTTGATTTTTATTACACGATGTTATTCCTTCACCGTGGAAGTCAATCGTGAACATTTGTTAAGTACGTATTTCATTAGAAAAATTGATACCCGCCTGCGGGATTCGAACACCGGTGCATCGCTACACACGAATGCACTGGACGTCTTATTCTTTAGATAATAAAATATAATACACGACGACTTCAAAATCAATATAATATATATGACCATCTGTTTAAATATTCCACTAACACAAAAGTCTTTTAAACTATTTTCCCAATTGTTAATCCAAATAATATTAACGCGTTTCTCTTGCGTTTCGTAATTATTAATACATGCATACCAAATGTGATTTTTGTTTTAATTAATACAAAAAAAAAAGTAATAAAAAATAACACCCTATATACGAGTTCACCTTGTCGGAGTCAAACAAACATATGCTTCACGCGTGTCGATGTGTGTGTGTCTGTGTTGAAATGACCAGCTTAACATAAAGTTTTAATTGTTAAAACACTCGATAAAATAGGAGAATATGTATGTGTACATATGATGTACATATGTACATATATATACACACGTCCTTACGGATCCATCAGATCCAATAACCTTTGCATTAGACGCCTTCAGCTCTAAAACAAGGAGCAGGCTTAGGGACCCCGGTAACCGTACTCGTCGAACTCGACAAAGAGTTCGCCGTGCAACCTAACCCATGAATCAGCTCGCTGAGTTTCTCGCCGGATCTTCTCAGCGGGTCGCGATTCCGATCCGCTAGTAGATTCACTCGCGAAGCAGCTGCTCTTGAGCTGTTAGGTCTCCTTCGGAGGCGCTCAGGTAGCTGTTAGCAAATCCCACCCCTCCTGGCTGAGCCTTTGCTCGCCCACCTGTCCTGGTGAAACTGGAAAGGCCTCCGGGCCACCAGTAAATATTCAAACATAAAAAAATAAAAATATACATATATATATATAACAAGGAAGCGACTCCATGCTATGCCAACCCAAGAAATTTACGGGTTCGTAAATATTGTGCGCCAAATAAACACATTCCAACTTCGCGGCATAAATAGATATTAGTAGCTGACCCGGCAGACTTCGTAGTGCCTCAATCTATAAATAAAATACCTAAGCTTTTGTATAAAATAAACTTAAAACAAACAAAAGGAATCCGTTCGACTGGAGACACATCAAAGGAATCAAATCAAAATTGTTATTTTTATTTAATTCCGAGCATTTTCATATTTATCAACCTTTTAAACCTTCTCTGGACTTCCACAAATCATTTAAGACCAAAATTAGCGAAATCGGTCCAGCCGTTCTCGAGTTTTAGCGAGATTAACGAACAGCAATTCATTTTTATATATATAGATAGATAGAAGATAGATTTCTGGAATCTTCCTCTCTCTCTCTCTCTTCAATCGGTCCCTCAGTGTTGAGGATCGTGACTCCGACCGATTCTATCAACCAACTGTCTCCATCGATCCCAATCTGTAGCTTAGTGGAGTGCGTCCTGACAAGTATTTTTTAGTTCCTCCGCTATTAGGTCCGACCATCGCTTGGGACATCTACCCCTAGGCCAGGGGTTCCCAAACTTATTTTGTCTACTGCCCACTTTGAAAATAAATAATTTTTTAGCGCCTCCCTCTTTTGACCTACTTAAAAATCACTATAGCAAGAGCTCATTCGGTGTCTAGATGAAATCACAAATCGCCTCCCAAGCCTTTATACAACGCCCTTTTTTTTCTGGGTGTCTTACCGCCCCCCTTTAGGCCTGCAGCGCCCATAAGGTGGCGTTATCGCCCACTTTGGGAAAGGCTTGCCCTAGGCCTTTTCCCCTCGATCTAATCGTTCACCACAAGGCGTTCCAAATTGCCAAAGAAAAGAATATTTGTTTTTTTTATTGCTTAGATGGGTGGACGAGCTCACAGCCCACCTGGTTTTAAGTGGTTACTGGAGCCCATAGACATCTACAACGTAAATGCGCCACCCTCCTTGAGATATAAGTTCTAAGATCTCAGTATAGTTACAACGGCTGCCCCCCACCCTTCAAACCGAAACGCATTACTGCTTCACGGCAGAAATAGGCAAGGGCGGTGGTACCTACCCGCGCGGACTCACAATAGGTCCTACCACCAGTGTTAGCAACGTCGTTAGGTTTGAGCCCCGTGAGCTCACCTACACGTCAATGAGAAGTTGATATAGCCTGTCAAGGCTATCAACATAGGTAGGATAAAAATATAATAATTAAAAAAAAGACAATGTCGTTGAAATATCGCATCGGTGTCGTAAGGTCTAAACGGTTTTTCGGTTAATAGGAAACCAATTTTTAAAGTAAACACCCCCGTCTGTAGTCAGGTTTTGGAAACGCAAGGGGCCGGACTCAGTGCGTGCAAGCGGGTACCATTTAGTGGAGGATTAAATTTGGTGTTTAAAAATAATATTTTAAAAAAAACTAAGAAAATACGCTTTTATAGAAAATCCAACTAAAAAATAGAAAATAAATTTGAATTAAATATAGTGTAAGAAACAATGATTTTATTGTAAAAAAAAAAGCGTGGGGTGCTTGCTATAAGTAGTTATAAATATTTTATGAACAGATATGAAGGGAATATAGAAGGGTTATTTTGATAATATCCTGAAAAGCACTCCACGCTTTTTTTACGGGTTTGATTTTGATTAAACGATGTTATTCATTCATGATGGAAGTCAATCATGAACTCGAGTTAAACACGTATTTCATTTAAAAAGTCGGTAAATGCTTACGTGATTAGAATCACGGCATACGATCCTATCTTGAAATAAAAGAAATGGAGCGCGTGCAACTTGGTACACGTGAAAGAAGTGAAACTTCTTTTGCGGTGCGCTATTGTGGTTATCCTTCAATCAAGTTTATTTTATTGCTTAGATTGGTGGACGAGCTCACAGCCCATCTGGTGTTAAGTCGTTACTGGAGCCCATAGACATCCACAACGTAAAGTTGCCCACCCGCGCGGACTCACAAGAGGTCCTACCACCAGTAACTTCTAATAGGGCTGGCTTCTAATCTGGCTGTGTATAAGAGAAACGATATAGCTCTCTTTGTCCTTTCCCACTCTCCACGGTCGAGTGGTTCGCGAGACGCTACATCTGTTCTCTCACTCTCGCTCTTCCTAAATTGCATCTTTTCTCTCTAGCCGTAACGAATCTGTCGCGAGTTAAATTTTATTCTCCGTGCGCCTAAATAAGTTTCACTTTAAAAAGGGGGAGATGGCCCTAAAAAAATTAAATTCGTTTAGACTCGGCGTGTCAAGGTGGGGTCTGATGCCTTAAAAATACACTCTCAAAATCCTGAGTCCGCCCCGTGCTCCCCCTACCAACCCCCACCCCCCTAATCTCCTCGTATCGAGTAATTTCCCCCGGTCGGGTCGCGGAACGACCCACCGATTTATTTCGACTACACTTTAATTATATAAACTGGCTTCAGTGAAGTCATTAATAATTTCTTTAGGGTAGGTACTTAGAGTTGTCGTTTGTTTAACCCAATGCCCGGGTTCTTTTCCCGGTCGGAATCACCGGCTATACGAATAGAATCCGGTTCTGTTGCTGTTCTAAGTTTTACTACTAAAGAACCGTCTTAACGGGTTCACGGTAATTCGATGCTTTTTTTATTGCTTAGATGGGGGACGAGCTCACAGCCCACCTGATGTTAAGTGTTTACTGGAGCCCATAGACATCTACAACGTAAATGCGTCAACCACCTTGAGATATAAGGTCTCAGTATAGTTACAACGGCTGCCCCACCCTTCCAACCGAAACGCATTACTGCTTCACGGCAGAAATAGGCGGGGTGGTGGTACCTACCCGTGCGGACTCACAAGAGGTCCTACCACCAGTAAAAAGTCTGTCGCAAGTTCAATGATCACGGGTATACTAAAGAGGGCCGGAGCAGATAAATCTGTCTACCCTCTTTCTATCTATATATTAATACGTGAAGCAAAAACTTTGTATCCCTTTTTACGACCTGGTCCCTCGTTTGTTGGGGGCGGCCGGCGCGTTAAGCCGGCTTCTGCCCAACATCGGGGGGCCTGACCAGGTGACGCGCCGTCTCTATACAGGAGTGGTGCGATCAATGGCCCTATACGGGGCGCCGTGTGGGGCCAGTCCCTGGCCGTGGGGGTGGCGAGGCTGCTGCAAAAGCCGCAACGCACCATCGCGGTCAGGGTCATTCGTGGTTATCGCACCATCTCCTTCGAGGCGGCGTGTGTACTGGCTGGGACGCCGCCTTGGGTTCTGGAAGCGGAGGCGCTCGCCGCTGACTATCAGTGGCGGGCTGACCTTCGTGCCCGGGGCGTGGCGCGTCCCAGCCCCAGTGTGGTCAGAGCACGGAGGGCCCAATCTCGGCGGTCCGTGCTGGAATCATGGTCCAGGCGGCTGGCCGATCCTTCGGCTGGTCGTAGGACCGTCGAGGCGATTCGCCCAGTCCTTGTGGATTGGGTGAATCGTGACAGAGGACGCCTCACTTTCCGGCTCACGCAGGTTCTCACTGGGCATGGTTGCTTCGGTGAGTTCCTGCACCGGATCAGAGCCGAGCCGACGGCAGAGTGCCACCATTGTGATTGCGACTTGGACACGGCAGAGCATACGCTCGTCGCCTGCCCCGCATGGGAGGGGTGGCGCCGTGTCCTCGTCGCAAAAATAGGAAACGACTTGTCGTTGCCGAGTGTTGTGGCATCGATGCTCGGCGACGACGAGTCGTGGAAGGCGATGCTCGACTTCTGCGAGTGCACCATCTCGCAGAAGGAGGCGGCGGGGCGCGTTAGAGACGCGCAAGACCGCCGCCGTCGAGCGGGGGCCAGGGAGGCGGATTTCGCCCAAGCCCTGGCCCTCTAAGTGTTTCGGGTCCCCCTCATATGTCGGTCTGGGGACCGGCGAGGGGGACCTAAGAAGACGTCGTGCAAGCTGCTCTGCACGCGTTTTACGCAAGAGCATCCGGGTGATGGAAGGCCGGCTATCCTCGACCCACGCTGGTTCTGACCCAGCGGGGTATTCCGTAGGATAGCTCACTCTAACCGGCGCCATCTACGCGGGCTCCGGATAGCCTGCCGACCGAGAGGGCTGGTGGTCGTGGCGCCGACGACCGCCAGTCCGGCGTCCCGAGGGGGACGGTGATGGGAGAGATGTGCTCCGCACTAAACACTTCACTTTCCCCCCTTTGCCTTTTCATGAGTTCTGTCTCATGTGAGGTTTGGACGTTGGTTGTTGAGCGACAGGAGGTTTTAGTCGGTTCGACTCCGACATGCTCCGCCCGCCGTCCCCAGTGGAGGGCGGAAGTCCGGCGATTTCCTCCTGAACAAAAAAAAAAAAAAAAAACCCTTTTTACGAAAATTGCGTGGACGGAGGAGTATGAAATTTTCCGCATTTATAGAGGAGAAGTGCACAATGCTAATATTTTTTTAAAATAATGCGTAAAAGATACATTAAATCAATAAAGAAAACATTACACACACCACATACCATGTATTTGACGCACACACGCATGCATACTATTTATTGTCAAACTTTTGTTCTTGACGTCTGTTGTCAAATTGAGAATAGATTAAACATTGTTTGTCTTTGTTAATATTTTTTATAGTGTAGTCTTGGCGAAATTTGTGATTATAGAAGTATAAAATACAATCATAATAGTGTACAAACTTACAATTCCAATTAATCATAGTCGAATTTCGACTACTGCGGGACCTCTAGTTCCTTTAAATTATTGATGACTAATTAAAAAAAATATCCTTTTCCAGGACGAAGTCATCATCGTCATTCTCCTGCCCATCTCCCGGTCACCTGGGGTCGGCGTAACATGTCCTCTCCTTCCCTACTCCTCTATCATATACCATTTCTTCGCTCACTCCCCTCTTACACATATCGTCTTTCACGTAATCCACCTTTTTGTTCTTAGGTCTAACTCTTCCTCTAAAGCCTTCCACATTCATAATCAAAACTTTCTTTTTCAGGACGAAGTGTTAGCGATAAATGACAAAGTGGTCCTACGGGCGGAGGACCTCCTCAGCTGGATTTGCGACGGCGAGGGGTGGCGGTGGGGTCTGAGGGCGGTGTGGCGCGGAGCGTGCGCCCCCCCAGCGGACCTCCGCCACACGCAGCCCCTACACCACACGAAATTGGATTTCAGCGACGTGGAACGCGAAAAAAATAGCATCGGTGAGGAGAGATTCCCGTACCCCTCCACAGGTTCTCTGGGGAGCCGCATTTGGATCGGCTCCCTAAGTACTGTCTCCAGTTTCGTTAGTCGCAAACGTAACCATAGCTACGACTTTTTTACTGGTGATAGGACCTCTTCTGAGTCCGCGCGGGTAGGTACCACCACCTATGCCTATTTCAGTCGTGAAGCAGTAATGCGTTTCGGTTTGAAGGGTGAGGCAGCCGTTGTAACTACATTGAGACCTTAGAACTTATGTTCCAAGGTGGGTGGCGGTATTTACGTTATAGATGTCTATGGGCTCCGGTAACCACTTAACACCAGGTGGGTTGTAAGCTCGTCCATCCATCTAAGCAATAAAAAATAAATAAAAACCTTTGATGATGGAGTTATTTAGACAAATATTGTAGATAAGTATTCGTGAGATCGCGCGAGTACGGGCTTTCGTTGACCCGAGCATCAGCTGTTTTTAATTTTGTGTTTCATTGCTGGTTTTTTTTTAAAATAAAGTTATGTATTTTTTATGAAGCTATCGTTTCATTTAACTGTATTAACAAGATGGAGCATAAATAATGCTAATATAATGTTTTAAAAAAAAGTTTTTTTTCCGTCCCATCTTCAAAGGTGTTATTAGTACTATCGTCTGTCTTCGTGTTCGGAAGCGGTTTCCGACACCCAGTAAATCTATACTTATTAATGTGATGAAGCTGAAGGTGTTTATTTGTTTGAAAGTTCTAATCTCAGGAACTACTCGTCCGATTTGAAAATTTCTTTCAGTGTTAGATAACCCATTTGTTGAGGAAGGCTATAGGCTATATAACATCACGCTAAGACCAATACAAGCGCAGCACCAATAAAGAATGTTTAAAAATCGGGTTATTTTTTCCTT
This sequence comes from Bombyx mori, assembly GCF_030269925.1. Lineage (NCBI taxonomy): Eukaryota > Metazoa > Arthropoda > Insecta > Lepidoptera > Bombycidae > Bombyx > Bombyx mori. The sequence goes on from NC_085130.1 coordinate 18,397,175, forward strand.
TTGAGAGCTTCCGCTGCGTGCGCTGCAGAAACGGTTTAAGTTTCGCTAAAATAATGTATGACAGAATTGTTTCCCTTTAAAAGATCTAAAAAAAAGTCCGCGACAGCATATGTATATATGTTAATGTTGGCTCACTATAACGTTTTTATTGCTAACCAAATTTGTTCTAAAATAAAGCATTATTTATGAACTATTCCACGCGGACGAAGTCGCAGGCAAGAGCTAGTAAAACAATAAAGTTAAAAATAAAGGTACTAATTTGATAAGCTTACAAGGAAACTCTTGGATTCCAGCTACGGACGCGGACAGTCCTGGTGTGGTGGTGTTCTCGTATCCTCGCTACTGCAGATATAGAGCGCTGCTGTCCAGGCTTGAGGGGATCCAGGCCGACTGGCTGCGGGACTCCCTGGTCGCGGCGCTTGGCGGCTACGCTGCCCCCACGAACAATACCAGGATACTGTATTGTAAGGTAGGTCGAAAATTCATTGCCTTGTCCCACTTTACCTATTACGTACCCAGCGATTTAATACAAAACCTCGGTGGGTCGATGACCTTTGCTTTGTTACTAGGATCTAGATTAATGTAATGCATTTTTAATTCGGTCTGAGTTCTCTTGCAGTTGATACAAAGATCCGGATAACAGTAATGGCTTAGTTTTGTGAGTGCTTGTCTCATGTCTTTTTTTTTATTGCCCTTGTGGGCAGACGAGTCCTGACTGATGCAGAGGTGAGTGAACCTGATGGTGAGTGGTTACCGTCGCCCATGGACTTCAGCAATGCCAGGGGCAAAGCCAAGCCGCTGCCTACCGATGGCTACTTATGGTGGATGGTGGCATTAACATTGTCTAACAGTCATATCACGGTCGATATATCGAGGAGTGAAAGGCTATTTGGTTTAAGTGACATTGCGCTTAACAAGCGACATTTACACTTGTAATTAAAGGTCCATTTTATTTGGTGTCAGCATCAACGGTTGGATGTTTCTAATTGAACTTCAATTAAGTTTATTCGGTTCAAATAGTTGAAGAAGTGTTTTTGTTATGATATATTTTCCAAATGCATAAATATTACTGGTGGTAGGACCTCTTGTGAGTCCGCGCGGGTAGGTACCACCACCCTGCCTATTTCTGCCGTGAAGCAGTAATGCGTTTCGGTTCGAAGGGCGGGGTAGCCGTTGTAACTATACTGAGACTTTAGAACTTATATCTCAAGATAGGTGGCGCATTTACGTTGTAGATGTCTATGGGCTCCAGTAACCACTTAACATCAGGTGGGCTGTGAGTTCGTTCATTCATCTAAGCCAGTGATTTCCAAAGTGGTCTATGTCGACTCCTAGGGGTCTATGACAACCTGCAAGGGGTCTATGTCAGCGAAAAAAAATTTGGGGCTCCACGATAGTGGATCTCAACACATACACTGATAGTACCTATTTACTTACATCATACTATCTTATAATATCAAGATATCATTAGCCGAGGAGATTTAAGATTAACCCTTACAAAATTGATGCCAAATGTTGATAATCTATATATTAATACGTGAAGCAAAAACTTTGTATCCCTTTTTACGAAAATTGCGCGGACGGAGGAGTATGAAATTTTCCACACTTATAGAGAATATAGAGAAGAAGTGCACAATGCTATATTTTTTTTAAAATAATGCATAAAAGATACATTAAATCAATAAAGAAAACATTACACACACTACATACCATGTATTTGACGCACACACGCATGCATACTATTTATAGTCAAACTTTTGTTCTTGACGTCTTTTGTCAAACTGAGATTAAATATTGTTTGTCTTTGTTAATATTTGTTTATAGTGTAGTCTTGGTGAAATTTGTGATTATAGAAGTATAAAATACAATCATAATAGTGTACAAACCTACAATTCCAATTAATTATAGTCGAATTTCGACTACTGCGGGACCTCTAGTTTATTATTAAAGCTTCAGGTTCATCCTTCTCACTAAAAATATTGACTTATTGCTTATGTTATTTTATTTATAGTTTATTTTATGTTACATATATTTTACATAGCAGCTACAACATTTTATTTTGAGTAGTTTTAATTTATGTTCAATTAATAAATGTATAAATTAACAATTAAATTTTTAATAACAATTTAATAATTTAAGTTTTTAACACTAAACTTTACTACAGTTAGAAATTTACAGGAAATCAATATCAGGTAAGTAGGGTAAGTCTACCTAACACGGTAAAACATGGCAAGGAGTCTACGATACAAAAAAAAAAAAACGACCACATTTAACTAATATTTCGGAGAATTAGATCTGTTAGAACGACCGGCTCAGCTGTATTGTAAACAATTTGAATAGGCATCCACATTTGTGTTCAATGGCTATTAAAATCAGGAAAGAAAACAATAGCATTTAGTTTTAGTGTAGGGTCTTTTCTAATTCTTAGAAACAAAACACGTGCAAGCAGTAGAGTCAAAGCCCGCTTCTTCATATCTCTTCAGTTAGTTTGTTACTTATCTATACACAAGACGTACCAAAACTTTGTGGAGTTATTCGTGAAACTTTCAAAATGTCTCAAAGAAAAAGAAAACAAATTAATATTGAAGAAAAATCGTGTATTATATCCAAGCTAGAGAGCGGAATTTCAAACAAAGACTTAGCAAAGGAATATGGTGTCTCACACTCGACAATTTCAACCATTTGGAAAAAGCGAGAAAAAATTCAAACGCTTTATGACAATAATTTTTTGAAAATGAAACGGGCCCGAACGACGAAGCACACGAATATTGAGGAAGCTTTGCTGAAGTGGTTCAAATATCAGAGGTCTAATAATGTGCCAATAAACGGACCGATTCTACAAGAAAAAGCTAACCATTTTGCTAAATGTTTTGGCGAAGATTTTGTTTGCTCGTCTAGTTGGATCCAACGTTTTCGGGCTCGGCACGGTATTGTCGGCGGGAAAATGAGTCGTGAAGCTGCTAGTGTTGATAAGGATACTGTAGAAGAATGGAAAACGCAAAAGCGGCCTACATTATTTGAAGGCTACGGACCAGATGAAGTTTTTAACGCAGCCGAGACTGGACTTTTTTACAATATGACACCAGACAAGACGTTAAAGTTCAAAGGAGAGAATTGTTCGGGAGGAAAAATGTCTAAGACAAGATTAACGATCATGGTCGCAGCAAATATGACAGGATCATGTAAAAGGAAGCTTTTAGTTATTGGCGAATCTAAGAAACCAAAATGCTTTAAAAACACACACTCACTACCGGTAACGTATGAAAACAATGTGCAGTCATGGATGACATCGGACATTTTTGAGAGATGGTTAAGAAACTGGGACGCTGAATTGAAAGGAAACAAACAGAAAGTTCTACTTTTGGTTGATAACTGTCCTGCTCATCCGGCTGTTACTAATCTAAAATGCATTAAACTTGTGTTCTTACCGCCAAATGTTACATCTGTATTGCAACCAATGGAGCAAGGTGTAATAAGGTGTTTAAAATCTCACTATAGAAGACTGCAAGTGTTAAAGTTAATACAAAACCTTTACAGTGGCGACCAAAAAAGCTTTACGATTCTTGATGCCATCTTGATGATATCAGAAGCATGGAAAAATGTTTCACAAAACACTATAGCTAACTGCTTTAAACATGCTGGTTTTAAAGACCTCTTAACAACAGCCTCAGATGATGTGACTGATGATGATGGAGAGGACAATATTTCTCTTGCTCAATTATCCCAAAATTTACGACCTGCTTTATCTACTACTGAAGCAGCAGAGTTTATTGATGTAGATAACTCTATTGCAATTTGCGCACGAGCTACGGAAGATGATATTGTACGAGATGTTCAAGAGGAGGATGACGAACAGGAAGATTCTGAAGAAAAATTTACTGTACCAACTTTGAATGATGGTATCAATGCGGTTCGTATATTAAGAAAGATTGTTCTTTTTAATGAACACTTCCACATCCACAGCAATTATGACGATACGTTAATTCAAATCCAACGTGAATTACAAAATATCTATGCACAACAGAAGTGTTCCAAACAGACCAAAATTACAGATTTTATGCTCACAGAAAAATAATATGCATTTTTTTTTATTGCCCTTGTAGGCATACGATCATACGGCCCACCTGATGGTGAGTGGTTACCGTCGCCCATGGACTTCAGCAATGCCAGGGACAGAGCCAAGCCGCATGAATTGTACTTATGTGTAATAAACAAAATGTACATAGTTGAATAAATATATTGTTCCAATAATTCCCTATCGATTTGTTTGTACTTGCACGATACACATTAAACATCACCGGTTGTTACGACTATCGGTTTTTACGACTGAATATGAGCAGTCCCTTCGATGTCGTTATAACAGATTTTGACTGTATTGCTTAACCTGTCTAGGCATGTTCCAGGACACGTTCGAATACCCGGAGCTCGAGGGTCACGAGTTCGTCTGCAACCACCTCGCTCCGCGGCTGAAAGGCAGGCCGAGGGGACGGCGACGGCGCGCAGCCAGGTCCAGGTCGCACTCGCCCTCGCCCTCCTCCCGGTCCAGCGACTCGGACCAGCAGAGCGGCAACCCTGAGCCCGATGTGAGTATTGGGAGGAGTTTCGCTCGAAGGACCATCAACAGTAACAACAACGCGTTATTTGAATCGTGACGTAGTAACCGACATACAAGTGCTCCTTGCGTTGTAATTTTTTTTTATGGCTTAGATGGGTAGACGAGCTCACAGCCCACCTGGTTTTAAGTGGTTACTGGAGCCCATCTACAACGTAAATGCGCCACCCACCTGGAGATATAAGTTCTGAGGTCTCAGTATAGTTACAACGGCTGCCCCACCCTTCAAACCGAAACGCATTGCTGCTGCACGGAAGAAATAAGCAGGGTAGCGGTACCTACTCGTGCGGAATCAGAAGAGGTCTTGCCAATGCTTGCTTATGAATAAGCCAACCTGGTGATTGCTGAAGCCCATAGACAAATCAACAGCTTGTGTGGAATGACTTTAGCGATTCCCCCGTCCCTCCTCTGCGCCCACAAACCTGAACGCATTGCAGCTCAGCAACATGCAGGATGCTTATGTCTACCCGTGCCGACTTTCCGTCATGAAGTCGCAGTACTAACACAGATGACGCTGCTGCTCATTCAAATTCTTCAGTCGCCAACGTCCCCCGGGACTAGGGTACTAACGTTTCGCCATTTATGGACGACAATAACAACCCCACTCTCCCTTTAATTACACAATACGTTTGATTTTCGTAAACAATACATTGAAGTACACGACACACTCGCCCGCACCTTCACTTCCACTCCTCCCCTCGCACACCCTGTTGGGAATTGGGATTGGAGAAGCTGGGGGCTTCTTCTTCTCCATCGTTCCCTGACTGCTGAGGATTGCGACCACATGTGACTTTCCTCCATAGTGCTCGGTTATGGGTGACACGGACCGCACGGTATAGACTACCACCTACTCTTCCCCTAGCACTCCCCATACCCCCCACTACAATTCCCCTCCTCTTCGCCCTAAAATGCTCCATTTTATCGTCAAATGCGACGTGACTTCGGCCGGAGGGCCAAAACAAAAGCCCTCTCCGGCCCGGTGTGCTAGCCAAACGACGTCTGTCCGCAGACGCCGCGGCGCCTCTCTCTGCGGAACGGCGCCGATCGGAACAGCGACGACGAGAACGAGTACCGGCGGCAGGAGACGCCCGAGGACCGGGCCTTCGTCAACCAGCTCAGGCAGTTCTACAGGGACAGGAACGAGACCTTCAAGGAGCACGCCCTCAAAGATGGTGAGTCTCGTCGCGTGGTCCGGGATCAGTCTCCCGTTGTACTGCTATAGAACACATGGCATTATTGATGCTGTGAACCCGTCGTCCCAAGGAACCCTGGAAGGCAAAGCTGCTTCGTGGCAAAAACAGGGAGGCGGGGGTTAGCGGTAGGGGCGCTCGACTCGTCAGGAGACAGCTATATCAGTACTTTGAGGGTAGATCGCTCAATTGTGACTATTAATCGTTTGAGGGTAGTATGTTTTTAAATGACGAGCAAGTTATATTGACTTTTTGGCGGGAACGCGAGGAGTGAAGTTGTGTGATTTGTTGTATTTTGTCTATTTAGTGTTTCTTGAGGATTAAATGTGTAATAACGGTGGTTTATTATGTTTAGTATCTGTAAAAGTTTACAAATGTGGGAAAATAAAACAAAGCCGTAACTTCTTCTTCCAAAAAGTCAACTGAAAAAGTCTCAGTTAATGACCACCATTTTACTGAGATTATATTTCATCCCATATCATCTCATCTCATTTAAAGCCTTACCCTACCGGGTCATAAAATCCCTTTAAAAAAAAAGGAAGTTTTATATATTTTGAGGGTATCATATAAAAAGTTTGGTAGGTGATATTCGCCACCGGTATTCAAAAGTTTTTGGGCGGGAATTAAGTGAGGGGGAAGGGAGACTTGCTCAAAAGCTGCCATTGAGTTGGTCGTCGTGTTCGCAGTGACGCCTTTGGCCCTGTACCGCGGGGTGTGCTCGCGGGGCGGCTACCGGGCCGTGTGCCGCCGCGAGCTGTGGCCGCGCCTCCTGCCGCGCCCGGCGCTCGCCCGACGGTACTATGAGAGGTGAGCACTGTGCCAAGGGGGAGATTTGGAACGCATCATATTGTCAATGTTCATTTTTTATTTTTTTTATTACTTAGATGGGTAGACGAGCTCGCAGCCTACCTGGTGTTGAGTGGTTACTGGAGCCCGTAGACATTTACAACGTAAATGCGCCACCAACCTTGAGATATAACTTCTAAGATCTCAGTATAGTTACAACGGCTGCCCCGCCCTTCAAACCGAAACGCGTTACTGCTTCACGGCAGCAATAGGCAGGGTGGTGGTACCTACCCGTGCGGAGTCATAAGAGGTCCTACCACAGCGCGCTCACCCCCCTTCCTCAGGTACCTCCTCCCCTTCGAGACCTACGAGCGGAAACTGAACGGCAGCACCGAAAACATCCCGACCATCGAGGTAGCCGACTCCCCACAGCACTCGCCCAGCAAGAAGCCGCTGGACAGGACGAGGGTCATCGATGTGGACGACGAAACGGGCGAGGTCAAGGACGTGCCCGACTGCCCCGCCACCAGCCAGCCCGCCGAGGTGCTCAACCGGGAGTTCCTGGACTCGCTGGACGCGGACAGGCGCGCCGCCAAGATCAACGTCGTGCCCGTCGAGAAGCTGAAGGACGAGAAATGCGCCGTCATCAACAACAACGTGCACCTGCGTGAGTATACTGTGTGTGCTCATCTAACTGAGACTGAGGTCACTAGATGAATTTAGTTAGTGAGTTCACTAGGTGATATTTGTTAATGAGGTCACTAAGTGAGTTTAGTTAATGAGTTTACTAGGTTAGTTTAGTTAGTGAGATCACTTGGCGATTTTTGTTAATGAGGTCACTAGTCGAGTTTATTTAGTCAGTTTGCGAGGTGAGATTTGTTAATTTGTTCACTAGGTGAGTTTATTTAGTGAGTTTGCGAGGTGAGATTTGTTAATTTGTTCACTAGGTAAGTTTATTTAGTGAGTTTGCGAGGTGAGATTTGTTAATTTGTTCACTAGGTGAGTTTATTTAGTGAGTTTGCGAGGTGAGATTTGTTAATTTGTTCACTAGGTGAGTTTAGTTAGTTAATTCACTAGGTGAGATTTGTTAATTAATGAGTTCACTAGGTGAGTTTAGTTAGTGAATTTACTAGGTGAGATATGTTAATAAGGTCACTAGGTGAGTTTAGTTAATGATTTTACTAGGTTAGTTTATTTAGTGAGATCACTAGGCGATATTTGTTAATGAGGTCACTAGGTGAGTTTAGTTAGAGAGTTCACTAGGTTAATTAAATTAATGAGTTCACGAGGTGAGTTTTTTTAATCGTTTTGGAAATTTAAATTCGGTAAAATAAAATTAAATAAAAATGTTAATAAAATTCGCCTCAAAACAACTGTATCGGCTTTACTAAATAACTTATTTTATATAGAGAAGTAGTCGAGCTCATGGTCCCTCTGGTGTTAAGCGGTATTTTGGAAGAACAGTTGTATGGAAGTCTTTTGTTCAGACCTAAAATCACAGGCGCTCCAGTGGTTATGTTCATAATGACTATTGCAATGCAGGATTCATGTTTTGTTGTATTTGGTGTTTTGTCCCTTGTCATATGTGTGTTTATTTACGATATATGTATGTATTATCAGCGAACACATCATCGAACGCTGAACAGACGATAGTGAGGACGAACCCTGTGACCACCGAGCCGGTTGTCAACGGGCATGCGGACAATGGACCGCAGGTAAATCGTACCAGAATAATAGAATAGTTTTGAAGTAATTGATTACGCGGTCAATGACCTCGTTGAATAGACTTTGTTTTGCATTGCGGCACGGTCGGCTATAGATGAACCTGCTTACATGTTAGGTGTTCTTAGTATATAATAAATGTATTGATGTCCGTGGACATCGGCAATACAGTTAACAGGTCAACGCCCTCAGGACTCATGTGCTTTTAAGTAGTTACCGCTGCTCATAGAGATGTACTACTTGTATAACGTGACCTAATTTGAGACATGAGGTCGAAATCTTTTCAAAGTCTTGAGGTACTTGGACAACGGGTCCCCCTGCCGTAATTATCTATACATAATATTTGTCTAGACGATTCTACGACCTATGTGTCGGGCAGTGACCACTGTCGCCCGTGGACATCAACAGTGTCGGACATACGGCCGAGCCCAGGGCCGCACTTGTGTTGATGTCGATCTGCCGGCTGGAAGAGATCCTGTCTGTCTGCATGTGTGTACAATGTTAATGCTGTGTATTTCTGTCCCCTGACTAGAAGACGGTCCGTCCCCTCGGTAAGAGTTCCCTCCGCGCCGTCCGAGTGAAGGCGACGCGACCTCACGCGCAGCCCGCCAGTGCACGTACGTACCGCCCCACCACGCCACTGGATACTCACTTTAGTTTGTTCTATATGTAATTGTGAAATCGACCTCAACGTTTGAGCCACATAGACCGAGAAACCTGTTTTTCGTTAGTTTGAGGCTTACAGTAATATTATAGAATTCGTTTAATCGATCTCAAACTTTGAGACAAGCGTGAACTTGTATCGACACCGCTGATGATAGTAATAATTTGTTTATATCTTGCTGTATATTAATGGAAAGAGTGCCGGAGCCCCCGGCTTCCCGTGTCGACCCCCCCCCCACTACAGCGTGTGTCCCCCCACAGCTCCGTCGCTCCTGAGGGGATCCCCGCCCGCCGCCGGACTCAACAACTTCGGCATCCACCGGCCCCCGCCCGCCCCGCGCCGCGCCCCTCGCAGCGACGACGAGATCGTGGAGGTGAGGGGACCCCCGGGATGAAATTGATTTCTTTGTAGAAAATAAAAAAAAATACTGTGCGGCTTATATTGAACACTATACTATTTATAAAGAACACTGTACAGTTTATAGGAAACACTGTACGGTTTATAGGGAACACTACGGTTCATAGGGAACACTGTACGGTTCATAGGGAACACTGTACGGTTCATAGGTAACACTACACGGTTCTAAGGAACACTGTACGGTTCATAGGGAACACATTACGGTTTATAGGGAACACTACGTTTCATAGGGAACACTGTACGGTTCATAGGGAACACTGTACGGTTCATAGGGAACACTGTACGGTTCATAGGGAACACTGTACGATTTATAAAGAACACTGTACAGTTTAAAGGGAACACTGTACGGTTCATAGGGAACACTACACGGTTCTAAGGAACACTGTACGGTTCATAGGGAACACTGTACGGTTCATAGGGAACACTGTACGGTTCTAAGGAACACTGTACGGTTCATAGGGAACACTGTACGGTGTATAGGGAACACTGTACGATTTATAAAGAACACTGTACAGTTTAAAGGGAACACTGTACGGCTCATAGGTAACACTACACGGTTCTAAGGAACACTGTACGGTTCATAGGGAACACTGTACGGTTCATAGGAACACTGTACGGTTCATAGGGAACACTGTACGGCTCATAGGGAACACTGTACGGTTTATAGGGAACACGGTACGGTTTATAGCGAACACTGCACGGTTCATAGGGAACACTGTACGGTTCATAGGGAACACTGTACGGTTCATAGGAACACTGTACGGCTCATAGGGAACACTGTACGGTTTATAGGGAACACTGTACAGTTTATAGCGAACACTGCACGGTTCATAGGGAACACTGTAAGGTTTATAAGACGTAGTAAAGGTGATAACTGTCCTTTATAAATAAAACGAGCTAGTTCCGATTTTATTCCACATATTGTCAAGTGTCGGCCGCGTCGGGCGGTCTATGTACGACTGAATATAACAAACTATGTACAACCGCATGCGGTACTCAAACTGTGTCCCTACAAATATATTTGAGGGCAGACTTATCTCAGTATTAATTAAATAGTAAATTTTGTATGTCAGTAAATAAATAAATAAATTTTGTGAATGTCGATCTCGCGAGATCAGTGAACGAGTTCACGGCTCGACTGATAATGAGCGATCACTTGATTTCTTTTTAACCATAATAAAAAATTCATTACAGGGTAGACTTATCTCAGTAATAATTAAATAGTTAATTTTGTATGTCAGTAAATAAATAAATAAATTTTGTGAATGTCGATCTCGCGAGATCAGTGAACGAGCTCACGGCCCGACTGATGATGAGCGATCACTTGAACTCGTAGACATCTCATTACGATCGCCGTCAAAGTTACAACTGCGCCCACGCTGCATCACGACATAACAGGGTAGGGCGGCGGTACCTACCCGCATAGCATCCCCGCCCCGCCCCCGTACTCACCGAGCGATCCCCCCCCGCCAGGTCCCGTACAAGCCCAAGAGTCCCGAGATCATAGACCTGGACGAGTACCCGGAGAGTCCTCAGACCTTCAAGAAGAAGAAGCTGGAGATACTCAAGGAGCGAGGACTGGAGGTGAGTCTGTTCGTTTGTGCAGCTAGTATAGAGTCGGACTTTTTTTGGCGGGAACGCGAGGAGTGAAGTTGTGTGTGATCTGTTTTATTTTGTCTATTTAGTGTTTCTTCAGGTTTAAATGTGTAATAACGGTGGTTTATTAACTGTTTAATATAACTGTGAAAGTGCACAAATGTGGGAAAATGAAACAAAGCCGCTGTAACTTCTCAAGATCTTCCAAAAAGTCCACAGAAAAAGTCTCAGTAAACCACCGTTTTACTGAGATTATATTTCATCCCATATCATCTCATCTCATTTCATTTCATTTCATCCCAGTTGATTAATGTCTCAAATTAATCATCTTCATTTCATTTTATTTCACTCCATGTTATCATTTTTCATAAAAATAAGAATATAAATTAAAATAAGACATGACTTAAAGGTCTTAGTTACCAGGTCATAAACTCCCTTAAAATAAAATAAAAAAGGAACTGTCGTCGCGACACGTGCGGGGTCGCTGACCCCGCGCCTGCACGGCGTGCACTGCGTGATTGTTACTTTGATCTACATTACGCGTTTTTTTTTAATGTGGTTGGACAAACGATTGAGCTCACCACTTAATTGGTGCGAAGTGGTTTCCGGAGCTCGTGACGTCACGACGTGACCCCCGCCTCAAGTGGCGCAGTTGTGGTCTCTGATTGCTATTATAATACCCACAAAAAATAGGTTTCGTTGATGACATAAATTTTCCATAATTATATTAAGAGTAGTTTGTGTCTCGGCGCAGGTGACGGTGCTGCCCGCGGGCCCCTGGCCGGTGCTGGCGCCCGTCGCGGCCGTGCAGCACCTCGGCTACCCGCGGCCCGCGCAGCTGTACCAGGTGTTCGGCGCGGGCCCGCCCAAGGTCATCCAGTCCACCTCGCCCTTCGGCTGCGACGGGCCCCAGAAGACGGTCTACGGGAACCCTAAGGACCCGTTCATGCCGCCGCCGCACGTGCTGCAGGGCGCGCCCGTGAGGCCGCAGCGAGCCCCCCCCGCCCCCCACGAGCCGCCGCACGTGCTCGACCTCACGTGCAAGCTGGGGTCGCCCGCGGGCAGCGCCGTCCGCGTCGACTCTGATCTGGAGATCACGCTGCTTGAGGACACGAACGCCTCGCAGAAGAGGCCGGCGCTCCGCCCCCCGTGCGGCGCGGACGGGGCGGTCGGCTACAGCTACAAGGACCCGTACGCCGCCTTCTACAACAGCCTGGCGGGGTCCGTGGACCAAAGGCAGCTGGCCATGTACCGAGAGCTGGTCTCCACGCAGTTCCGCGGCTACGGGCTGGCGGGCCTCGCGCCCGGACACGTGCCCACCAGCAAGTGAACTCCTCGTCGCGTGCAGCCGCCGGCCGCGCGGAGGTCATCGGAATTGTTTTTGGGAACAAGCGCCGCGGTCGGGGCGGGCGCGCACGGCATGGCACACGGCTGCGGCACGGCTGCGACACGGTTGCGATACGACTGCGACACGGTTGCGACATGACTGCGATACAGCTGCGACATGACTGCAATACGGTTGCGACGTGACTGCGACACGGTTACGACACGGCTGCGGTACGGTTGCGACACGGCTGCGGTACGATTGCGACACGGCTGCGGTACGGTTGCGACACGACTGCGATACAGCTGCGACATGACTGCAACACGGCTGCGGCATGACTCTGTATTAAACCACGAACGGTTGTTAGGTAGCAGCAAGCGCGCAGACCCGCTGTTAGCTTTTTATACTGACGTCGTTATGAAACATACGACATACGATTTAAGGGTCAAATTCGAATGACAAGCTAATCGCCGCGTTGCAGCGGTGCCGCGGCCGTGCCCGCGCGGTGTGCCATGACGCTTACGGTGCAGCGGGCCGCCCGCCAGCCGCCGCGACTAGCTAATGATTTGTAGGGAAATTGTAATTAATAATTCGTGTTGTGTTTTTATTTTTGTTTTTTGGAAATTCCGTTGGGAGTTGTCGATGTGGTGGATATAAGTGAATATTCGTTTTTCTTTATTTAAATTTATGTTTTGTTACACGACGACGGGCGGACAGGCTCGCGGCCCGCCTGGTGGTAAGTGGACAGAGCTTGTAGACACCACAGCGTGTTCCGCCCGTGAAACCAAAACGCGAGTATGTTTAGTGGCGGTAAGAGATAGGATAGTGGTGCCGGTCCGCGCGTTCTCGACTGTGACCACTTAACAACAGCCGGGCCGCGAGCTCGTCGCTCTGAAGTTAAAGCGGCACAACACAAACAAACCAACAGACTTTTAAGAAGACTACTACTAGTAAGATTGTTTTAGAATTCACAATTTGTAAATAAATAATTTGTTGTGAGATAAATGAAAAAAAAAAAATAAAAAAAAAATACTGTGACGGATGTCGCAGTCAAATCTTAAATATACGATGAATTAATTTGAATTGTGTTTTATTTGTCTTTGGGACGCGGTCAATAGTGACTGAGAAGTCAGTCACCGCGTGACTCGCATACCTAATGCGGGTCGTTTTCAAATTTGGGATCAAAAACGAGTTATTTGATTTAATTACTGGTGGTAGGACCTCTTGTGAGTCCGCGCGGGTACCACCGTCCTGCCTATTTCTGCCGTGAAGCAGTAATGCGTTTCGGTCTGAAGGGTGGGGCAGCCGTTGTAACTATACTGAGATCTTAGAACTTATATCTCAAGGTGGGTGGCGCATTTACGTTGCGGATGTCTATGGGCTCCAGTAACCACTTAACACCAGGTGGGCTGTGAGCTCGTCCATCCATCTAAGCAATAAAAACTACCACCAGTCCGCGCAATTTTCGTAAAAAGGGGTACAAAGTTTTTTGCTTCACGTATTAATATATAGATACATTAAAAACTACCCCAAATCTCATTCGTATCACTGGTCCGAAATTCCAATTCTAAATTGTTTGCCATTTTTCCAGTAATGCGTGTTGAAATTCGGCAATTTTATTTTAATCAGTATATAATACAATAATAAAGGAAAACTAACTGGATATTAGAACATTATTAAAAACAAAAGAAGTACCTACGAATCCTAAGCTTTTTAAAAAAGTTCCTATTTAAATTTTCATCCGAGTGCGTAAAATGAAAAATATAAATGAATATTATATAATATTATCAATAAATGATTGATTGGGTTGATTGAGATGAAGCATTTTTTATTCTGATCATGCCTAAATACAAAAAAATGGAAAAATAGAGAAAGTTTGAATTCATGAAATCGTTACTTTTTTGGCCGCAATACTGAAAACGACCCATGCAAGCTCTTTAAAAGTTTCTAAATGTGAAAATATTTGCCATAAATATCTAGTGTATTTGTTGTTAGGAAACATTTAAGAACACACAGCATTTTTTCAATTATTAACAATCCCATCTCATCCTCTGTTGAGGTCATCGGCCAGGAGACGTCTCAAGTAAAGTTTTCCGCTGCGCTGTCTCCACTCAAGAACGCGTTCAGTGACTGTCAGTTCTATTTATATGTATATAGTCAATTTGTAGATTGTTCATTTGTATATTCAATCCACACACTTTTCTAAATAAAAAAAAAGTGCGTGCGTACAAAGTACACGTGTCAGCAGTGAAACTTTTTTGGCGAACTAATTTATAAGTCTTGCTTATATTTATACAAATCTAAAACTTTAGATTTCCGAGACTTAGAGGAAGGGAAAAGGAAGATATGTTCCCGCCAAAAGTCTGTCAAATGTCAATCTCAAACCTCAGTGTTGACAGTCACATTATATTTAGATTTCTAAATTGTAAATGACTAATATTTTGCCAATTAATTGACTAATTTAATTTCATGCTATTTGATTAATGTTCCAAATTCTTTTCATTTCAATTCCTATTAACATTTCTCACAAAAAAATTATAAAATATTAGGCTGATGGTATGGTATGATACATTTGCCTTTCCAGTTGGAAAAATACAACAACTACTACTACTGACATTTGACAAGTACTTAATTTCAATAGTAGTTTGATGTCCCTTCCGTTGCATACCTGCGTGACGTTCTGTAAAAATTTTACCCCCATGCGCTTAAAGAAATTTCACTTCAAAATATTCTTGGATCATTCTTGGACATTACCTAAATAAGGGTTTTCTAACCCTTATTTAGGTATACAAATATATACAAATATAGTTATAACCCGGATTAATATTTCTATATTAATCCGGGTTATAACTATATTTGTATCAAAATCAAAATCAAAATCAAAAAAAATTTTATTCAACATAAATGAAAGTACATACTTGTTGAACGTCAAAAGAACTACCGCCAATTCACAAGAACTAGCCTCCGTCCTGAGAAGAATTGGCAAGAAACTCAGCGTGCATGTCTTTTTTTTTACATATAAAATTATTATTTATTTATTTTTTAATATTATTATTTTTTTTAAATATGAATTTTTTACACTGAGTATTATAACGTAACAATTACTACAATATTGAAATGCCTGGAGCGAGCAACTCATTCCCACTTTGTGCAATCTTCTAGATAATCATTGACTTTATAGTAAGCTTTATTGCACAGATGTTCTTTAATAGTTTTCTTAAACCTATGTATATGTAGGTTCTGAACATCATGTGGGATTTTGTTGTACAGGCGCACAGACAAACACCCGAATGAATTTCGTATCTTATGTAACCTACTCATCGGCACAACAAGCTTGTGTTTGTTCCTAGTATTTCTATTATGTATGTCCGACTGTTTAGGAAACTCCTCAATATGTTTACGAACATACATCAAATTTTCAAAAATGTACTGGGATGGCATAGTGAGAACTTTAATTTCTTTAAATTTCTCCCTCAGGGATTCCCTTGAGTGCATGTTATAAATAGCACGTATAGCTCTTTTCTGCAGAATAAATATCATTTCTACATCGGCCGCATTGCCCCATAGCAAAATGCCATAGGACATGACACTGTGGAAGTAACTAAAGTAAACTAAACGAGCCGTGTCCGCGTTTGTTAACATTCTAATTTTTTTTACTGCGTATGCTGCAGAGCTGAGCTTACTCGCCAATTTATGAATATGAGGTCCCCACTGCAGTTTGGAGTCCACTGTTATACCAAGAAATACGGTTGACTCAACAAGCTCCAATGATTCCTCAGAAACAATTACATCACTATCCACTTGTCTCACATTTAAAGATGGTTTAATACATTTTAAAGTAAATTTAATACATTTAGTTTTCTTACTATTCAATAATAGGTTATTGATACGGAACCAATGAACCACACACGAAATCGCATCATTCACTTCGTCATAGACTTGTAGTTGTCGTTTAATTTTAAATAATAAAGATGTATCATCTGCGAATAATACGACCTCGTGTCGGGACTCAATAAAACTAGGTAAATCGTTTATATATATTAGAAATAAAAAAGGACCCAAAATGGAACCCTGAGGTACACCCATTTTCAACAAGGTGCCTGAAGATCTATTACCTTTCACATCTACTGTTTGTATCCGTCCTGATAAATAGGAAGTAATAAGTTCCAATGCACCATCCCTAATACCATAGTGATGTAGTTTCCTCACCAATGTTTCATGTTCAACACAGTCAAATGCTTTGGATAAGTCACAGAAAATTCCAAGACAATCATGCGATTCCTCCCAAGATTTAAAAATATTTTTGACTAGATAAGCACCTGCATCAGTTGTAGAGCGACCCCTGGTAAACCCGAATTGTTTATTATGAAGCAGGTTATTTGAATTAAAATGTTCTAAAAGTTGGGTCAAAATAATTTTTTCAAAAATTTTACTCAACGTAGGGAGTACTGAAATAGGTCTATAGTTAGAGGGGTCATCAGTACTACCAGATTTAAAAAGAGGAATCACTTTACTATGTTTCATTAAGTCAGGAAATACACCACACCTAATACAGTCATTAAAAATACTAACAAGATGAGGAGCAATAATGTCTATTACAGACTTCAAAATCTTTACTGATATTCCCCACAAGTCAGCTGTATTTTTTACATTAAGGCTATTAAAATTTTTTATTATACTGCTTGAATTAATTTCCTTAAATTTAAAAATTTCATTACATTTGTTGACATGTTTATGCAATAATATTTCAGCTGCTGTGGGGGATGAATTTAGAGAAGTGGTAGTTGAAACTGGAATGTCAGAGAAAAACTTTTCAAAAGCATTAGCCACATCTTCATGACTAGTTACCAATTTATCATCTATTTTTAATGAGAATTCTTGGTGGCTATTTCTGACTTTTCCACTTTCTCTACCAATGATGTTCCAAGTCATCTTTATCTTGTCAGGGGCATTTTTTATTAAATCACTTAAATGTAAAGATTTTGCCGCTAAACAAACTTTTCTAAATAGTTTTGAATAGTTCCTGACATATTGATGAAATGTTTCATCATTATTATAAGCTTTTTCAGAGTACAGATCATATAACTTTTTTCTACTCTTGTACACTCCGGTGGTGGCCCACTCGCTGAACACGGTTTTGTTTTTTAATGTTACAGTTTTAGGAATAAATATATCAGTAAAGACCAAATTAATTCTCTGAAACATATTCTGGTATGACAAATTTGGGTTTTTGTTATAAATAATTTCTGAATGTTCTTGCTTAATATTATTTCTAAACTTCTCAATTCGTTTTTTATTAATAGGAACAATCACAAGAGTATTTTTATCTTTAGGATTCATATTAGATTCAAAAGACAGAAATTGTCCACTATGGTCTGATGTTAACTGATTAATAATTTTTTTGTTAGTCGGTGTTACATTTGTAAATATGTTATCTAAACATGTTGCCGATGTGGTCGTTGTCCTAGTAGGCTCTAAAAATAAGTTTGGGAGGTTATATGACTTTAACAGTGTTCTGAATCTAATAGTGGTATTTGTGTTTTCTAAAAGATTAATATTAAAATCACCACATACCAAAATTTGTTTATTAGAGACAGAAAGCTTTAGCAATACATTTTCCAAAATATTTTCAAAAGAATCATATAACGCATCAGGAGGTCTGTAGACGCAGACAACGATGAGGTGCTCAAGCTCAACACAGGAAATTTCAATAATTCTCTCAACAGAGAGGGCCACTACATCCTTTCGTTCCTTACATTTCAAACATTTACTAACGAGAATCAGTGAGCCACCGCGAATAGCGTTCTCTCTGCAGAAGGAACTTGACAACTGGTGATCATTAAAATTAAACAATAATTCATAGTTTCTAAACCAGTGCTCAGTGACACAGAATACATTAATATTATGCATATTTAAAAACATTTCAATTTCTAGCTCTTTACCCATCATCCCTTGTAAATTTTGATGCACCAAATTGAATATGTTAATAATTGAAACGTTAACGTCTTTTGATGGGTATAATCTAGTTGGTGTATTAATTGATTTGTAATTGCAAGAGTGTGACTCCTTTGTCTTACTAATTAATTTAAATTGGAAGCAGATTCCAAAGTCTTATAACATGTCATATCTTTTTCCTGCTCAATAGAAGCAGGTATTTTTTTAGCTAAATTTATAGCTAGGAAATTGTGTATAAAATAGTGTAGCGATGTTGCTACTTGTCTAAAATTTTTATTCGTTAATTTAAATATTTCATTTTTTGATGTCCTTAAATATCTAAATTTTATTATATTATTTAAGTCTATTAATTTAAATGCATATTTTTTGGATGTCAAGATGCAGTTATTATTGTCAAAAGCATTATAAATTGCATTATTAATATTAAATCTAATTTTATTTTCTGTCGGCAAGTCCTGCAAGTAAGGAAAGGTGAACATAATAATTTTTTTAATATTTAACATATTAACTTGTTCAACATAATGCAAAATTTGTTTTTGGTTAACGTTTTCTCTCCTCCCTAACATAATTATTATGACTGTGTTTAGACAATGTGTGGTATTTAAAATCTTATCAAATATTTGTGCTGGATTTGCACCTGGCATACAGTAATTAATCACATGTTGTCCAAAACAAAGGTCATGTAATGCCACACCCATTTGTTTCCCCAGCTCATCACTAAAAATTTTTATTTTAATTTTGTCTTCTCTAGAAACTTGTGAAGATGCAGTAGTAGGTAGACAGATAGGTGCTGCCCTCATAATATCATTGCTTTGAGACTCTAGCACTGAAAGAATAGACACATTATGTTTTTGAATTTCAACATGTGGTAGCTCCTGACAACCCGATGCAGAGCATTTACATTCAGCGTACTGCATTGTCAAAGAGTCAAAACGCTGTTGATTATAATTACAAGTATCAATTAAATTGTCCATTGCCAACACATGCTCACTAATGTCCCTCTGTGCTAGTTCATAGTTTAATGTAATGTTCTCTAAACTTGACTTTAAATTGTTTATTTCTGTAGATAAACATTCTATTTCTTCCATGTGTTTGTGATGAATTTGTTGACTCTGTTCAGTCAATACAGCTACCTGGTGTGAAAGTGAAGTTCTCTGCTTGCAAATGAACTTGATGTATTCCTGAGACTTGTAATTCCTCAATTTCCGTTGAGTCTTATATATTAATTTATTAATTTTAACATATTTCCTAAGTTTATTTTTACTTAAAACTAACTGGGAGCGCTCTGAGGTCTCTGCATCACTACCAGTCAGATCAATAGTAGTTATGTCAAAATTCAAGGCAGTATCTACAGCAACCAAAGAGGGTTTGCTCTGAACCAGTTCCGAATATAAGCTCTGAGGCTGCTGTTCCTTAAGTTTATATAACTCTGACCGCAAGCCAGAAATACAATCATCAGCCTCAGCCAATTTATGTCTCAACTCAGCAGTGATTTTCAATGAATCACAAAATTCATCACTGCATTGAGAAAAGGTGTTAATCGTATCCTGCAACTTCTGATTGATCTCAAGAGCTTCACTGTGTTCAATGAAGAGCTGAGACAATTGTTTTTTAAGGTCAGTATTCTTAGAGATGACTGACAGCATCTCCTCTTCATTTTGTTCACTTTCTTGTAAAAGTATATCATATTTTTCGCGAGTATTTTTTAATTGTTCTAAAGCAATACGAAGCTGTTCATCAACCTGACGAGATTTGATGCTGCGAGTCATCATTTTAAAATAAATTACAATAAAATATGTAAAGAAAATTTACGAAGTTGCCGGTCAGATTACCCTCAAATTACAAAATATTACACACTCACCAAGCAAAATTACAATTAAATAACGTTTTAAAGCACTATTTATAATTTTACTTATTTATACACCTTTAACACTACTTTGATATGTTTTAATGATATTATGAAGTGTTAGTTTATTTTTAATTAATTTATTTACGGGAGCAGAGAAATCGAACCGAACACAACCGAACCTACCGACCAAAAAACAAGGGTGTTTGTTAAAGTACTTGGTATTATTTTACAAAGACAACAGACAATTATTATTACAGAGACGACTGTCAGGGGCTGACGTCATTATATCACTGTCTATATGACCTCATGAGTCTATGTGACCTCAACCATGTCAAGACGTGTATGAGACGATATTTAAACAAATCCATTTAATAATCTTGTACATACTGTTATGTGTATTTTACACAGCAGCTGTGCTACAATGTAACACATATTATTAATGTCTGTCTGGATCCCATAAATATTCAAAATCAGTAATGAAATAGTAAAAATGAAAAATAAACACATAATTTTCAAACCATTTATTTTCACATAACTTCCTTGGCGAAACAGAAATATTGTGTAAATAAAAATACATACATACAGATCATAAATTTCAACTATCTTAAACTAAAAGCCAAGGAAACAGTTTTTACATCAATCAAAAAATTACATCAATTTAGAGTTTAAAATTAATTTTATTCTTAAAAAACAAACCCTAATTTCGTACAATAAAACGTGGTATTTACACGTGGGAATGAATCGTTTTTACCAAACATTTCAAAGATTACATTGTTCTTTTTGTTTTGTTTGACTTTTGCTGAAATTGGTTTTTACAATTTTCAAACCAACCAAAAAGCTAAGGTTCTTTTTTAAACATAATGACAGTAAAAATAAAAAATATTCTCGACATTAACTGCCAAATCAACTATGTACTTAACGATAGTTTTTGATTGTACAAAAAAACTAGCCATGAAGAAAACTCGATTGAAAAAATAGGTTTAAAATTTTCAAATTTGATAAACAAGTCAATGTCAATCAACTTTTTTTTTAGGTGCAGTTTTTTTGCACATACAGCCTCAAGATAATACATTTATAGGCGTGAAAAATTATTACGCATTTCCAAACCACAATCACAGATGGATATAAGAAAGCTTTTATTCAAATACCCTCATGAAGTTATTGCTCATTAGAAAAAATTTCAAGATTTATTTGTATTATTAAAGTAAAGCTCGTAATTTTGAGCTTTCGACTGTAAAAAATTCGTACAAAACATATATTGTGCTGGATTCATTCGTATCAATGCGGATGTCGTGACAAGCCGATTTGAATCGTTTTCGCTGCAACCTTCGTCAATCGCCCGTCCGCCGACCGCGTACGTGCTTATATATTATTGTAAAAAAATAACAATTGTATATATCGGTAAACTATTGAAGGCACCAACAACGCAGACTGCTGTGTTCTCGAAAGACGAAAAAAAAAAAAACGTGACAAACCACAGACGGAACTAAAAATTTCAAGTGACATTACAAATGTCACTTTTGTGAATCGGCGGCCATATTGTTTTTTTTTTTTTTACTTTGCTTATGTGATGTTTATTTTCGAATTTTAGCCAGTATTCAACAGAGTTATCAAGAAATTTTAGTCTTACGTTAACGTTGCTACAGCCGATAGTTCCGATGAGTTCACCGCGAAAGTTCTCCGTTTTCGAACACAACAATCTGTATTGGCGGGCCGCGCTATTGTAGTCTATGGAGGACACGGGTAAAACCGGGGGGAATGTGTGTGTGTATGTATTGTGTATATAAATATATCTATATTATATCCTATTTGGTTCGGTCGGCGGACGAGGTCGAAAAAAAAAATACAACGAACTATCAGTCTTATAGAAAGTTCCCGCGCGTTTTTTTCGTGTTAGCGCGCCTTTGTTGTTGACACGTAATAAAATCTTCTAGGTTAAAGATCGCTGCATACGTCACAAGTTCTATACGGACGGGATGGGTTCATACTAAATTAATATGAAAGAGGATATTTCGTATGCACAGTCACTCTATTCGTTCCGGAGATAGAATTAGTGACGTCTTGACGATGATATTTTCCAGTAAAGCAAAACATTATTTTGGCATTTGGCAAAAAAACTGATAAAATTGAGTCTCATCATTCAAAAGTTCTTTATAATGTGGTATTCTCCTTATTGTTCTCTATTCTACCACGTAAGATAGGAGCTACTTCCTCATCTAGAGCAGTAGCAATTAAAGCCAATTCTATCTATCCTTGTTCACAACACTAGCACGTTAGATCCGAGTACCCGTCCCATTCACATCTCGTTACGTATACACCGACCTTAAGTTAGCCTTGTTTTGTCTCTTTCGATGACACAAACAAAAAGCCATTCCTAGGACCGCGTTTATATGTAAACTATTGTCTGTAAAGTCGGTTTACTGACAATAGTTGAACGTGACAGCGTCATAAGAAAAAACTTTTTTTTTAGTTTAGCCACGTGATCGCGGAACACCTCGGAGCGAGGTAACGCCGCACGAGTCATGTTTTTTCGTGCGTGCAGCCGGCTCCATCGAATTATAAGACGTTGTCACGTCAAAAAAACCTTCGCATTTTACGTTCAAAATTCCTGTCAACACGTTCCAAAACGCATCAGGGGAACCATTACGTGTTGTCGTGAGAACGATTCAAGTCGGCTTCATGGTGTGGGGAGCCGGGCCCGCGCGGGCGTTAGCAGCGCGCGGGTACTGAATGTAACGGACATTAAACTATCACATATACAACTAGCAATGCCTTGTCACTTGATTGAAAACAAACAAAATTTCTAATTATTTTCAGTAAAATTACAACCCTCAAACACACTCCAAATTTTTAATACTGTGTACATACAGCCAAACCGACATGAAATACTACAGTTCTGTTTTAAATAAACTTCTAGATCAGTTCCAGATTTCATGGTCCGATGGTGTTCCCAAACCCATTAAATACATATATCAGTCTAGGTAGTTTATCTGAGAAAACTGATCAGTGTTACCGCAACGAATTAAGATTTTCCCCGAAACTCAATATGGCTCATCTTATAATATTGATAATGAAAATTAATTGTATCGAGGCATTTCCAAATAATGTTCAGTATCAAGCAGAACTTTATGGGAATTCGATAGTTCTATTCTGATATTCTTTTTAATAGTGACAAGGCATAAAAACAATTGGGAATGTGTACATAGCCAAAAGAATATTTGAATATATTGATTTGATAAGAAACAAAAATGGCTTCTTTGAAAATTTAATACTCAAATGATTCATAAAATATTTTAATGGCTATATACACACATAAATGCTTTTCTGTTCGTATAAAAGAAAACAGACAACACTTACATACTAAAAATAGCAGTGTATTGATTCATTATTGTATGAATGTATGAATAATAATCATTTAGGTCAAATTAAACTGAGCTTGGAGAAATAGCACCAAAGCTCAAAATGTGTACTCAATTATTAACGGTTTACAGTCCATTAATGGGCAAAAATGTCACCATCACTTATTACAAATTCATCGTAGCTATTAAACATCTCCACGTGAATACCGCCCCCATCTTGAGAGGTTAAGCTCAATTGTATGATATAACTGTCTCACTTGTCAAAATGAAATGTAATACAGAAATCGGTGGACTGATATGATGTACCCTTCCTTCCCAGCTCACATGATGCGTCATTCAGAAATTTGAAGTAAATTCAGGCCATGTTATGGGAAGCGGTTTCTGTCAGCTACAATCCTTGCCAATGTCATGTCGCTTAGTATAACCGATATTATTGTAGCAAAACTGTATGACAGCTATTCTACATCTTGTCAAATATACCTTAATGATACTTTAACCTCTTGAATGAGTTCAAAAGTTTTTAGTTTCCATTAAATGCTTATTATCCCTGTATTTATGAACAAATTATACATACATTCATACAATAAGGTCAATTTTGTATCACAATATGTAATATATAAAAAAACCCAAGACCCTGCAGGTCGTGTGTGCGTTGATCCCGAAAAAAAAAAGACGACAGTGTGAGATGACGGTCTAATTGTAAGAGTATGGGTATTTCATTGTTTTCACGTAAGACTCTGATGTCACCAAAATTAATAAATGACTCACAGTACATATAAAAAAAATTATTTACGTACTGATGCTCAGAAACATGACTGCGTGCCATTAAATTTGTGGCATTTTGCCTGGGAAGCACTTGTACTGTTAAATATATTTTTACTAACATGTCACTTGGTGTATTTGTGCCAGTAATCTTACTATGCGGTCGGAGCAATACTTTATCTGTTTGCATGCACAATGATAGATGACAACATGAGGGTAATAATCATTTTGGGGTACCTCGTCTAATCACTGTTGGTCATTCTCAACATATTTATAGTTTAAATGTTATTTTCACTTACAGAAAAACCATTAGTAAAATGTAAAGTCAATTAAAGTTTTTCACGAAACATACCTAACAATTGATTTATATATAAGCCAATCTTGACCTTAGAGAGATTGGAAATAGTCTTCTCGGGAAATGGTAAAAACAAATCTATTAATACACCAAGTGATATGACAGCAGTGGCGTGTCAATCTATCCAAATACGAGCTCCTAATAAATTCTATTACTGCAGTCCTCAGGAGTCAACTCATCTGCCGCAGCAGCCCATACTCGAAACAATTGGACAGTCATCGGGTATTTAAGCTACGAAGTCTAGTGGCCTGTTGAATCCGCCCTTCCGGTTCATGTACTGTCTGTATTTCCGTTTCAATACCACATGTACGTCCCCTTCAACATTACCATCGACTTTCTTACCTTTCGTTGTGTCGAAACCGCAAAAGCCCATAACCTTTAACATTTCCTGTTCCTCCGGAGTTTTTCCTTCTAAGTCTGCCGGTGTTATAATGGGGCGTTCTCCGATCGGTTTCTTTTGTCTCACGAATGAGGTGCTCGGTATCGGCGAGGGCGAATTCGATCGGCGGCGGCGCGGTGACGGAGACCTGCGTCTGTCGGGGCTGCGTCTCCGCCGGTCCAGGGAGCGGGACCGAGATCTGGTCCGAGGGCGCCGTCTCTCCCTCTCTCGCCTGTCTTCGCGGCGTCTGTCGTCGCGCCGCCGAGGGCTAGGCGACCTACCCATTGTCGTCTATGGAAATATTAGTTTTTTTATTATATTTCCTATCTATTTATTATATTTATATTATATTTTATTTATTATTTATATATATAGTAAGAAGCGAGTTCGTGAAGTAAGAGAAAGAAGATGCATGTGACTAGGAGATGTATGGAAATGGTAGTGCAAGGTAAGAGGGGGAATAGGTAGACCGCAGAAAACATAGATGGAGTGTGTGAATGACGATATGAGAGAGACAGGAGTGAGTGTTGAGAAGATGGCAGATAGAAGGGAATGGAAGAGAAAAATTAGTTGTGTCAACCCTACCTAGTTGGATAAGGTGGAGAAAAAGAAGAAGATTATATTTCCTATCCGGTAATAAACTTACGTCTTAAATATATTGATGGGTTCAATGAGCATTCAACAACTGTTACATTGGCAAATGAGAAGTATGATTTAATTGAAGACATGGGTGGATGAAAGGGATATGATACAATTTGTTAATTTTCAACAAAACTGGGAACAAATCATTTGTTACTTGTACTTTTTCTTCATACTTAACTCCTTCTTCACAGGCAATTTCTAAAAATAGCATTTAAAGCTGGAGTTTTAAGGTCTAATATGGTTTATAGGCACATAACACATTCATTCAATGTAAAAACTAAAAAATCTTAAAAATTCTTTAAGCCCTTCATCCACTCATGTCTTCAATTACAATGTTGGTTATTTTGTGGACCAGTCATGGGTCAATTACCGTGTCTACTGACAGTAGGTCGCACCACAAGCCTGTACGGATATGTACCATTATCCATGGCGACGTGGCGAGTCGAAGTGATGAATTTACAACGAAACATGAGTATCGATCAATTGGCGTTCGTGTTGTGACGTCTACAGCGTGTGGGGTACCAGGCGGCGTCATAGTCGTAACATACAGTAGAACCTACTTCAACGAGCTTTTTAGTTTTTCTGATACCGTCATTCGTAATAGCACGTGATTAAAAAACGTTGCTAGAAATATTTAATTGTGTGAATAATTCCTAATACGCTCTTTTATGTTGATGAAGAGAAACTTTCACGACCAGCCCTGTATTTAATAGAGTTTGCAGAATTTGAGTCATGAAGTTGATATCGATTTTGTAAAACGTAAAACTTATACAAATTCCCCAAGTGCATCTAATTGCAGTTAGTCAAAGGCGTGGGCCTGGGATGCTTCTGGATAGTTCTCTAGCCAATCTGCCATGTGCAATTCTACAGGGGACTAAAATATAATAGAAGTGTACGATATCCTAAATTAAGATGATAATTGATTGTTTTAAAAATATGGCCTTCTATGAAATTGTACAATTTAGAAATGAGCACGAAAACATACTTCTTGTTGGTCTTGATTAATTTAACTTATATTAATTTCATCATCAATTAACTTGGGCTAATTTAAATCTTATTTGCAATGCATTTTCGATAGGTTCTTTCTGCTTACAAGGCGTTTCGAATTAATGACTCGAAATAGACAAAATAAATCAAATATGAGTAGTATTGTAGTACAATAAAGAAATGTGAATATTTACCTTATTTTTAAGTCAACAGTATTTAAAATTTACATTTAAAACAAACAAAAAATTAACAACGCACACTTCCTATACGAACGCCATTTTTGAAGTAATGATATTATACTGGCAACTTTTTAACGGCATACTGCGTTTAGATAGTCAAAAAGGTTTTTAAATTTTCTACTTTTTATATTAATAGTAAAAGTTTAAATATTGTAGCCTTAAGTTACAAAACGCATATTTATATATCCTAACTCCCCTGTAAGAATTAAAACAAAAATGCTTGTAACTTTAATAAAAAATTTAGTTTATTATTTGAAATTTTAAAGAATAAAAACAAAACGCATAAACGCAACAAAATGTAAAATAAAAGTTCAGAGTGATATTTTAACTTAAGAATATATGTTTACGTGTCAATTAGGAGTTTAAGTTTAATTGAAACATTTAACAAATATTGAAATCTTTACAACAGATTAATTTTTTTACGTTTTAAAGTAAAACGAAAGTTTTTTTTGTAATGTTATCAACAATAAATCATTTTAGAAACAAACGGGAAAACCAAATAAATATTTTTCACAAAGTTGAGAATATTAACAAAATACTTCTTACTATCGTGATTTGAATGATTATGATTTATGACCTACATGATGACAATCTTTGTTTTTAATTTAAGCGCAAACACTCTACTTGAAACATAACGAATCAGTAAAATAGTGAAAGCAATATACAAAGACAATATTACTGCCAAGGTGTAGTCGTCCCATATCTTGAATTAAAACAATAACAAACTATGGACGCTCTCTGCAAATGATGAATACAAGTTCGTGCCATACAGAATAGATATGGCCTTATTCATATTACAATCGACTCCATGACACTTCTGAAGCTGAATGCGAATCTCTAATTAAGTCTGGACCGAAGAAAATTCCTATGGTTTCGTTATTGCAGATCACTTGGCAAAGATTAACCAACGTAAATGTTTTAGTGGTATTTAGTTCGATTTTGCATCTAAACGTCATCGGTGAGTGAAGATCTGGGTTTTCATTGCATAGTACTTCAGGGCCCCTCTGGTTCTCTAGTTACCATAGTCCGCATCCATCACAATGTAAACCACACCCCACTTGAAACGTCAGCTCAAAGGGAAAAGAGGAACGCCTGATTGCTTCGTGGCTGAAATAGATAAGGCGGTGATAACTACATATGTTTTCGAATCCCCTTATTGCCGGGGTTTATTTGCCTCTATTTCTGGCCCCCTTGCTCAATGAGTGCTGATTCAAGCGTACCTATATACGATGCAACTTTGCCTTAATTCACCCTAATCTGTTTGATTCAGATTCTTTCGAATAGCGCAAACATCAAATGCAGAATTAATTTTTTTAACAAGCCGCCATACTGCTTTGACGCCGAGACACACAACTGATTCATAGGTTAATTATTATACAGGACAATGGAACCAATCCATATTTACAGGCTCAGAGCTTTACTCATCACCAGCCCTTAAGAATTTAGGGGAAAATATAATACAAAGGCATTCAAAGGGGGACGTAGAAATGCTAGCTGGCTTTTAACGAGGTGGTAGATCAGCCTTTTTAAAATAATAAAACAGAGAGTAAGTATAACTTATAAAGCGATGAAACATTACAACTGATTTAGCCAATGTTTGGCCTCATAAACAATTTAAATACATATTTAACGTAAATTTGAATTCCCTAGTAGGACAAATTGCCATACTAAAAAAATAGCAAAGTTGAATCAATTACGGTGTGGGCGCTTTAGCTCGACTGTGGCGCCGTCACAGTAAAACGGAAAAAAGCCAAAACTCGCGCCTACATCGATTGACTTGGTAGCGTGCTGAATTTCTTTGAACGAACGAAATTAATGAAATAACGCCTGTACATGCGGTGTCTGTTAAGCTAGTGCTGTAAAAAATATAAAGAGAACAATAAGTGCGTGTTTTTACAAATATAATGTTTCGTGCTTAGTGCCTGTTACGATCGCCGTTCAAATTTGTGTGTGAATTTTGTGTGTAGTGATCATCTAATTTGTCGCTACGCCGGGCCATCTGCTGGTATGTATTGCACGCATTTGCCTTTCTAATGGTTCATCCTATTTGCATTTCCTCTAAGAAAGCGGTAGTTGTTGTTTTAGTCGCATTTTTTGTGACCTTCCTATTTGGGTGTGTCGTGAAAGACCGCTTCTGAAATGATGATTTTTTTTGTGACCGCCTCAAGTAATTAGTATCTCACATGATTTTATCACACACACTTATCGAAATACGTGCGGTTATCTGTCACGATAACTCGAAATTCTCAAAAAAAAAAGTTTTTTTTTTTAAATTTGCATGTTTCAACTCAATTTCATGTTTTAACTGCCTAATTAAATGGATTTAAAACTATTATATTCTTGTATTTATACAAGTTTTTGGGTGTGACATTTCGAATTTCGACATAATCTAATCGATAAGTGAAAGATGATGTCATACATCGGGCGAGAGCCGTGTATAACCCTGCCGTTTTCAACTGTAACTAATACTGACATAAAATAATCGTGTTCGCTTATTATTTCAATACGGTCGAACTATATTTAGTTTCAGATACATACTAGCGTAGGTACAGTAGGTAAAATATTACAGTCAGAACTATGCTATTTCTAAGGAAATAGATATTGTTAAACAGAAATGTACTTTAAGTTGTATGTACATTTTGATTGGACTACTTTGAACAAAAGTAGTATGTATTATGAACAAAAAAAAATAGTACATAAAGAAAGCGAAATATACCTATATTGGTTTTTTTAAATCTAATTCTATTCCTAATCTAATCTCATTCTAATCTAATGTATTATATAAAAAGCCCATTTAATGTTACAGTAAATCTAAAACTACTTTTTCTAAATAGTCTCTTTTGTCTAGAAAAATCACTGAATTAAAACAGCACTCACATCTTTTTATTAGTATTTTTACAAAGTAATAGTAGTGACAAAATTGTAATACTTTCCTGGTTTACACTAAATCAAGTCTTCAACTTTGAAACATCCCCTTATTACACAAAAGATTATTTTTGTCGCCTTGATAGAAAGAGTACCTCTTTTTTATTGTCCTTGTAGGCAGACAAACATATGGCCTTCCTGATTGCGAGTGGTTACCGTTGCCCATGGACAATGCCAGGGGCAGAGCCAAACCACTGCCTACTGTTAAGCAGAGCCGAACCACTGCCTACCGTTAAGTACTCTCCACAAGCCTCATTTGAGGAAGGACATGTCATAGCGCTCGGAAAACACTGTGGAGGGGAGCTCATTCTGAAGCTAGATGGTATGTGGCAAAAAAAATCTCTGAAAATGCACTGTAAAAGTACCCATGGCAAGTTCCTGTTGGTCGTGAACATCAGGAATTCTGGGGATACAAACAAGCTGCTGCCTACCACACAGAACTCCCCTTAAACACCACCTTTGAAAAATGACTTCAAATATATGAACTAGAGCAATATGTTTTCTTAATTTCGGTCATCAGATATGGACGCTGGCCATTAACGCTGGCGTTCCACAAGGTTCGGTGCTCTCCCCCACGCTTTTCATCCTGTATATCAATGACATGCTGTCTATTGATGGCATGCATTGCTATGCAGATGATAGCACGGGGGATGCGCGATATATCGGCCATCAGAGTCTCTCTCGGAGCGTGGTGCAAGAGAGACGATCAAAACTTGTGTCTGAAGTGGAGAACTCTCTGGGGCGAGTCTCCAAATGGGGTGAATCGAACTTAGTTCAATTCAACCCGTTGAAGACACAGGTTTGCGCGTTCACTGCGAAGAAGGACCCCTTTGTCATGGCGCCGCAATTCCAAGGAGTATCCCTGCAACCTTCCGAGAGTATCGGGATACTTGGGGTCGACATTTCGAGCGATGTCCAGTTTCGGAGTCATCTGGAAGGCAAAGCCAAGTTGGCGTCCAAAATGCTGGGAGTCCTCAACAGAGCGAAGCGGTACTTCACGCCTGGACAAAGACTTTTGCTTTATAAAGCACAAGTCCGGCCTCGCGTGGAGTACTGCTCCCATCTCTGGGCCGGGGCTCCCAAATACCAGCTTCTTCCATTTGACTCCATACAGAGGAGGGCCGTTCGGATTGTCGATAATCCCATTCTCTCGGATCGTTTGGAGCCTCTGGGTCTGCGGAGGGACTTCGGTTCCCTCTGTATTTTGTACCGTATGTTCCATGGGGAGTGCTCTGAGGAATTGTTCGAGATGATACCAGCATCTCGTTTTTACCATCGCACCGCCCGCCACCGGAGTAGAGTTCATCCATACTACCTGGAGCCACTGCGGTCATCCGGCTATGGAATGAGCTCCCCTCCACGGTGTTTCCCGAGCGCTATGACATGTCCTTCTTCAAACGAGGCTTATGGAGAGTATTAAGCGGTAGGCAGCGGCTTGGCTCTGCCCCTGGCATTGCTGAAGTCCATGGGCGACGGTAACCACTCACCATCAGGTGGGCCGTATGCCCGTCTGCCTACAAAGGCAATAAAAAAAAAAAAAAAAAAAAAAAAAAATGGAATTAATGAGGTTCGGAAGACAAGATCATATCATATTATATTAGCACTGACACAATAGGCAGTTAATTTGAATGCTAGGATTTCTATTTTAAATGGTTTCCTACACACCTTAACCATTCCAAAAATGAAATAGTTTTATCTGCACTCATTGCATCATGTTACTCATTGTATTCGTCATTTTATTTATCACTGCTCTGTAATCTAATGTAAATTGAACTTGTTGAAGTGGTCAAAGCTGTGTTTGCGGGAACCCCTCTACTCTGACCAGGTTCTGATATGGGACGGAGATCGGACAGGGATCGGTTCAGGGGTCAAAGCTGTGTTTAGATTAATATTGAAATTAGCAAAATAGAAGAAGTCTCCTTGTTTGATAATTGCCTTAAGTCTCCTATGCAAGATGACATGTTAAAATGCTTTTAGTTGCATTAATGCATCTGTGGAGTTTCACGAAATAAGTTTAAGTTCCTTCATCCAATCATTGGAGAAAAACTAACTGCTCTTAAAATATTGCTGCCCACCTTGAGACTTGACACCGAAGCATCCGTTGAATAGCAAAATGCCAGTCTTGCTCGTTGAAGTAGTGCGCATGGTAAAGGTTAAAGCTTAAAGTAAGCAAGACACTTGTGTGCTTTTTAATACACCTATCTTTCTTTGTGTTCAGGAGGTTAACACATTAGACATTAATGTGCCCATTGTTATATTATGTATTATTATTATAATTTATATGTGTAATGTAAAT
The DNA here is from genome assembly GCF_030269925.1 of Bombyx mori. NCBI lineage: Eukaryota > Metazoa > Arthropoda > Insecta > Lepidoptera > Bombycidae > Bombyx > Bombyx mori. The sequence goes on from NC_085130.1 coordinate 18,429,234, forward strand.
ATATTATTATAATATATGAGATGGTATGAGGTTCCTTTGTGTCTCAACAGTTAGGTCTTTCAGTGTTATGCCTTAATTCTTCCACATAGAAGTAAGAAGTTTATTAACTTTTATAAAAAAATCTAATGAAATACGCACTTACAAATGTTCACAGTTGACTTCCACAGTGAAGGAATAACATGATCTAATGAAAATCAAACCCGCAAAATTATAATTTGCGTAATTGCTGGTGGTAGGATCTCTTTTGAGTCTGCACGGGTAGGTACCAGTGGTACCACCACCCTGCCTGTTTCAGTCGTGAAGCAATAATGTGTTTTGGTTTGAAGGGTGGGACGTTCGTTGTAACTATACTGAAACCTTAACTCATATCTCAAGATGAGTGGTGGCATTTACGATATAGAAGTGTGTGGGTTCCGGTAACCACTTGAACACCAGGTGGGATGTAAGCTAGTCCACGCAGCTATGCATAAAAAAAACATTGACCAGAACCTAAACCTCAACCCTGTGATTTATTACTCGACTAGCTGTTACCACAATTAATTTATTTGTGTGGTTAAGGAAATGTGTCAGTGTAATTTTCCTGTATGAATGAGAGGTTTTATTTTTATTAAAGGTAATCTGGTTGACTGGTAGAGAATGCCTTAGGCATTAAGTCCGCCAATGTAAATTTTACATTAAGTGTAATAAATAAATAAATAATCTATGTCACTCTCCTGACTTAATACTATAGCTTTAATTTTTTTTTATATCAGTCCATAGCTTTGTATCAATGTTAAAAAAGGACCAACAAACATACTTTGACATTTATAATATTAAGTATAATAACCGGCAAACTTCTTGAGCATTTGTTGACGTAGTGGGGGTAAGTTTGCGCATGGTACACTCACGTGCAAAAACATTACTTACTCTGCGTCATAATGCAATAAAATTATTAAAATCAACATATGTATTTATTTATATATTTATTAGAACATCAACAAAACATATAGGTTAATAATTGTAATAATTTAATCTTGGGGTAAAATAGATATTCCTTCTATTAAGTCAAAACTAGAGCTGTTGCCAGGTCTTGGTTTAGTTGAAGCGAAGCTGGTATTTGTAATTTTTTTTTCGTTATCATAATCTTGACCATCATTGTCATCACTGTTTTCATCACCCGAGTCGCTATCATCGTGATGAGTCGACATAGGGCTCATCGGCGTAGTTTACAACTCGGTCGATTCGGTCTTCTTTTTTGTCTATAGTTAATTATTTTTTGAAGATATTCGATTCGTAGTAATCGAATGTTACTTTTTTCATTTACCAGCTTCCGATTATTTTCTGTTCTTTTTTTCCATCTGAAGCCTAGCTCTTTCATAATTCGTCGTAAGCTTCATTCCGAGCCGTTAAAATTTATATCTTCTTTAAATTTTTCGAAGCCTTTCTACGGTACGGAGTTTGGCTGCTTGTTATGTAGTTATTATGAATACATCTTTTTATTACAGATTGAACGAAACTATCTATTCCGGTAACTTTCTTCTTCCCTGATATTTTCTTACCCGGAGTCCGAAACACGGCGAGCAAGCCAGAGCCTTTAGCTTCGTTAATAATGCACCTAACAGTACTCACTGATGTTTTTGTTGCTTCCGAAGTCTGTTTTAATTTTTCCATATCATTCTTCCCCTGTTTTATAATGAAGCAATATACGTCGTACAAAAATTTTCTACCCTTTCTTTTAAGTACTACACCAGTTTGTCACGGCATAGTGTATGTTTTATAAAAAATCAACAAACACTCAACAAATAGCAATGGCAACAAAGTCCACAAGCAATTATAACAAATAACTTAACGATTAATAACGATAGACTTTCCACTATACGCAAGCGTACTTTTGGGAGCAAGCGGAATGAGGGCGCGGTGCGGGACGCAAGATTCGACTGATCTACCAATAACGCGCTCGATACGATTTCCCCTGCCGTCGCGCCTCACCCTCACCACCAAAGTGATCTAAAATTCGGTTCTGCGCAGTCAAGGTCATTTGCTCAAGAAGTTTGCCGATTACTATATGTATTATTATTTACATTTTTTTTATTACTGAATATTAAATTTTTTTAACTATCTGTTCATTGTGAGTAGTACACTCATAGGAAAGGAATATTGATATTATATATTTATAATATTGATATTAGTATGTATTATTTATATTTAGAATTTTTTTTATGACTGAATATTAAAATTTTTGAACTACAGTCAAAATCTGTTATAACGACATCGAAGGGACTGCTCATATTCAGTCGTAAAAACCGATAGTCGTAACAACCGGTGATGTTTAATGTGTATGTCGTGCAAGTACAAACAAATCGATAGGGAATTATTGGAAAAATATATTTACATAATACGCGATTTTTCTTCAATATTAATTTGTTTTCTTTTTCTTTGCGACATTTTGAAAGTTTCACGAATAACTCCACAAAGTTTTGGTGCGTCTTGTGTATATATAATATAAGTAACAAACTAACTGAAGAGATATGAAGAAGCGGACTTTGACTCTACTGCATGCACGTGTTTTGTTTCTAAGAATTAGAAAATACCCTACACTAAACTAAATCCTATTGTTTTCTTTCCTGATTTTAATAGCCATTGAAGACAGATGTGGATACCTATTCAAATTGTTTACAATACAGCTTAGTCGGTCGTTCTAACAGATCTAATACTCCGAAATATTAGTTAAATGTGGTCGTTTTATGAGGTATGTCGTTATAAGCAATGTCGTATAAAGCAATGTTTTTAATAAGGCGGTCATATGGCATTCAGCCGGGACCTTTGTTCTAGGTTATTATAACCGGTATGTTGTTCTAAACGATGTCGCAGTAAACGGTTTTGACTGTATCTGTTTATTGTGAGTAGTACACTCATAGGAAAGGAACATTGTTATTATATCATAAAAAATATTAGCAATTCACAGTATATGTAGCGTATTAGAAGAAAATTAAAGCTTATAGCAAATCCATGACCACTGTGTGCTTTCAAATGTGATAACTCGAAGTTAGACCTTGTTTTTCAATGTCATTGGAATTTAGTGTTAACTTGACTAAAACTCTTTTCAAGCTTTCTTGATTCATTATGTGTAAGTAGAATTTTTCTTTTTCTTATTGCCTTTATCCTAAAAGCTTAGATGATGTTGGTAGTAGATACCAAAATCCATAGCTATCGACAATGTGACTCACTTTATATGAGACAATATAAAGCACTCTGATGCGAAGATATGTTTGTTTCATGTCAGAAATAAATGAAACAATAGTACTCACCGATACATTGGTTTTGCCTCTGTTAATTATAAAATTTAAAACATTATTTAAATTTATTTTAAAATACTCAATGTTAATGTATATAGCATATAGTAAATTATTATTTATAAAAAATTATCTGTCTATCAGAAGCTAAGCAAAAACCCCAATCGTGTCTACGACGTTTGCAAGAGCAGCTCAAATAAAAAGGCATTTAAAACAACAATAATTTACACGTCGGTCTATTTAAGATTTCTCCTTTTTGTAGTCGATCCTTATATCACAGGGGTGGTCGACTTGATTAGAACCAAGACCTATTGTCTACTGACGAAACACTCTGCGACCTACCAATGACCTTTCATGAAATTTAATTAAATAATGTAGTTCAGTATACAAATAAGTAGCATATATACTTTTATGAAAAAGATTAAAATAAAGCTGAAATCTATACTTCTATACATCTATACTACTTACTACTAATATTATAAAGAGGAAAGATTTGTTTGTTTGGTTGTATTGAATAGGCTCCGAAACTAATGAACTGATTTGAAAAATTATGTCACTGTTTGGAAGCGACACTATCTCCGAGTGACATAGGCTATATCTTTTTTAATAATAATTAGGGATTCTTACTAAAACTCCAATAATGTAACCCAAGGTGTAAGAAAATTACCTAAAATATTCTTTACATCGCGTGCCCTGCGAAAACTATTGATGATAGAATAAAATAATGTACTACGACTTTGTAGAACACATTATTATTTACAAAAGGTGTCGCGGCAGCATATATCTATTATAGCTATGCCCAATAAGTGTTTTTTTATATGAAAAAAAATAGAGCAACGTCAAATATCGTTGAAATTTTTGTTAAATACCCGAGCGGAGCCGGAGCGGGCCGCTAGTTATATAATAAAAGAGAACTATTGTGTAAAAGAGAGGATGAATAATGTGACGTAATAGTCATTCACAAATTATACAAGATGAAGATAATGCGTGCAGCAATTGGAGATTACATTGTGCAATCTGTTCTATGTATTTATATTTTTTGTCTTGCCACGATCGACTAAACTAATGGCCATGATTGACCGGTTGGCTGCTATATCAGATCTATTATAACCCAGCTATGAACCTTGTCTGATATCAGTGTACCGGTCGTCTTAGTCTTATAACATATTTACACAGACGCCACACTTGTAACCTACTTCCTTCAAGCGTCCCACCGCTGACTCACATGTGTACTAATTGATAATTAGCAGTTGAGTGATTACTTGTAATTGTACTTTATCGCATTGAAATAATAACAGTTATTTAATTCATTCTGATATTGATATTATTAATGTTGAATGTGATTAGTTTATTCAGCTATTGACAGAAGAGAGTTTTTTTGTTTGTTTAGGGTTCCGTATTAGAATTGGAAATAGGGATCCTCTTTTTTTTTCCCTACCTAAGCTGATAGCCTGGAGAGGCTAATTCAGCGTAACCTTAACTAGTATGTGAGCTCACGGGGCTCAAACGGGAGTGTTGGAAACGCGACCCACTGAAAAGATCCGGCGAGAAACTCAGTGGGTAGGGATCCACAGCTTTCACATGTTCTTTGAATTGAGACTGCGAATTGGTAAATGTAGTGCAGGATGCCCTCTGGCTGGTGTAGAGACTGGATAAGAGAAGCCGAGGATCGTGCTCAGTGGCGTGCTATTGGAGGGGCCTACGTCCAGCAGTGGGCTGCTATACGTTGATAAAGATGATGTTGATCCTCAGCTTTATCAGCGGTATCAGGTGGGCTGTATGCTTGTCTCCACTTCGATAAAGCGGCACGACACGTGAATCCTCTCATCGTGTCCGCCGGTAACTACATCCCCGATCCTGCTGACCAAATGGTAAACAGTCGACGTCGCCCAAAACACGTTATCTCGGATCCTCCCGATCCACTAACGGTGCTTTTAGGTACCCCAAGCACCGGTCATTGTCGAACTAGTCGCTTGCGACGAAGGGCTCGAGGAGTAAATTAACCCACAGACACAGCCCACTGAGTTTCTCGCCGGATCTTCTCAGTGGGTCACGTTTCCGATCCGGTGGTAGATTCTGCGAAGCACGGCTCTTGCTAGGGCTAGTGTTAGCAACGTCGTCTAGCTTGAGTCCCGTGAGCTCATCTACTAGTTAAGGTTACGCTAATATGTACGCCGGTCTCTCTAGATCGTACGAAAAAAAAAAAACAAAGAAATGTATCTTCTTCTTCTCAGTCGTGTCACTCTTGACAGAGTGGTCGTGATCGTCATGTAGTGTTGGAAGGGGCAGACTTGATGCGTCTCACGATGTCGCGCCATCTCTCCCTGCTCGAGGCCATTCTACTGCACTCATTTAGGGGACCTCCCACTGCAGTTTTAATTTGGTCGGTCCACCAAATTAAATCTGCAGTTAAGAAATGTATACTTGTCTACAAAAGGCAATAAATACTATGTACTCATTTTGAAGCAGAGACCAGTCATAATTTGTATGTTTTGAGCTGAAGCCTTGAGTTGGGTGACGGGCGGTATTGCGCTATGGTTGAGAACCAAACGTCTCCACCGGAACACGGTACGTTAGTCGTGAAGATAAAAATAAATGTAAATAGACATGGTTTAACAAAAACCGACTTCAAATAGAAAAAAAAAGATATTCCAAAACAAATTTAATATACACTAAAAACAATAATCATCGAAATCGGTTAGCGTGATATTGAGTTATTGAATTATTCATCTATTTGTCGCGCACGTACTTAATGCAAATTATGTATATGGTTTTCTCATGGATACCATTATCATAACTGGACTAAATTGTCACACGGGAAGCGTCAGCTTTCTAATTGATAAAGAATCATCAAAATCGATTTACCCAATCAAAAGTTATGAGGTGACCAACATAAGCGCGTAGGTAGGCAACGGCTAGGCTCTGCCCCTGGCATTGCTGAAGTCCATGGGCGACGGTAACCACTCACCATCAGGTGGGCCGTATGCTCGTCTGCCTACAAGGGAAATAAAAAAAAATAAAAAAAAGTCGAATTGAGAACCTCCTCCTTTTTTGAAGTCGGTTAATAAAAAGACACGTGACCCGTACGTTCTAGTATATGTGCATTATTTGATTTAATCAAACGCCGCGCGCCTTATCAGCGCCCTGGCCTAGATAATAACGCTGAGGCAATAAGCAATGCAGGAAAAGTTGATATGTATTAATAAAACTAAAACCAAGCCAAACATGGGAATGTGTATTGAACATGTTTCAATCCTATAGGCGGGTATGGGTCATGATTCGAGTGCTCTTAAGTGAACGATGCATGATATGGGGTCGTTGTCGCAATTAGGTGTTTTTTTGACGTGATAACGTTCTTTCAAATCGATTAGCTGTACCCGTCCGCTTCGATGGGCATTTAAAATTAACTTTATTATTTTTCACCCCCACAAAGATTCTCATCATTAACGTCCCCGCAACTGGTGTAGGGAGTCCAACACTCTTATAAACATTAGCCTATTCATTAAGTACATGTATTTTCTGCATGGATACGAAGTTTCAAGTCAATCGGATGCATGGTTTAGTAGTTATAACGGAACATCCGTAAAAACCACTGTAGATTTGTATATTAGTATAGATGAACGGCAACTGCACGCACGAAAAAGTGTCACGTTCCGCCTGAGCGTGATCGTGCAAGCGAGAGCCCGGAACAAGCGATAGAGAGGCAATATCGGCCCAAGCGTTGGCTTGTGACACGTTTATCTCTCTTCTGGCGTGACGTCAGAACTAGCAGTTTGAATAGTTCCGCTACTGAGTTTATCATCACTTAAAACTATCGCCCGTAAACCGATTTTGCAGACAATCAAGCAAAGCATTGTAATTAGCTTCGTGTGTAATCTAACATCTCGTGGGGTTAGTGCCACACGATCCGGGTTTGATATCCGGTCGCTCAGTATACTTCATCGCCTTGGATGGCTTCGACAAGTTTCAATCACAATTAATCTAAATTTTTAGACATAGTAGGCAGACGATCTTCTGGTGGTAGGACCACTTGTGAGTCCGCGCGGGTAGGTACCACCACCACCCTGCCTATTTCTGCCGTAAAGCAGTAATGCGTTTCGGTTTGAAGGGTGGGACAGCCGTTGTAACTATACTGAGACCTTAGAACTGAAGTCTCAAGGCGGGTGGCGCATTTACGTCGTAGATGTCTATGGGCTCCAGTAACCACACCAGGTGGGCTGTAAGCTCGTCCACCCATCTAAGCAATAAAAAAAATAAAAAAAGATCATACGGCCCACATAATGGTAAGTGGCACGACCAAGTCGCTGCCCGAAACGCATGTATAAGGCATGTCCCGCTCCCTTCAAACCGAAATAGGATAATGGTGGCGTAATATTAGCGGAACCCCATCTCGTATTCGGTGGACGATGGCGGTATAGACATGGTCATGTCCTTGGTAAAGATTTAATAGAAGTCTAGTGGGATTTTTTTCTCCCCCACTTCTTCGCTGGTAGCCTATAAGGCTGTTCCGGCTACGCGCGGACGGGTAGATGAGCTCACGGACTCAACCTGGGAGAAATTGTTAACACCAACCCCAGCAAGAGCAGTGCTTCGCTGAATCTACCGCTGGATCGAGATCGTGACCCACTGAGAAGACCCGGCGTGAAACTCAGTGGCAATAATAATGAACGGCCGTCTGGTGTAGTGGTAAGTGACATGGTCACTACATAAGGGGGTCGCGGGCTCGAATCCCGCCAAGAGAAGATATTTGTATTATAAATATAAATGTTTTTTCCAGGGTTATGGATGTATATTAAATATATGTGTGTGTATATAATAAAAAAACTTACATTTATTTCCGTTATCTGGTACCTGTAACACAAGTCCTTTACGAACTTAACACGGGAACAGTTAACGTGGCGTGATCGTTAGTAAATATTTATATTTATTTATTTTTTAATGAAGAAACTACCGCATCTACGAATTTGGATACTCCTTGTTCTGTTTCGTTAACCCACCAGTCCATTAATGCTCCACCCATTAGGAATAAATTCTGACAATAGCTGACGCGGTTCGAGTCGCTGGCACACCGCCAGACTCAAGGGATTCCTTATAAATATCGCTCCTTTAAGGATGTCTGAGTATTCATTCGAAATATGGCATAAATAAAATGACGTTACTATTTTTAAATTGCTAAAGGACATTTTGGCGGGAACGCGAGGAGTGAATTTGTGTGTGATTTGTTTTATTTTATCTATTTAGTGTTTTCGAGGTTTAAATGTGTAATAACGGTGATTTATTAACTGTTTAGTATAACTGTGAAAGTGTACAAATGTGGGAAAATGAAACAAAGTCGCTGGACGTACGTAGCTTCTCGGGATCCTCCAAAAAGTCAACTGAAAAAATCTCGGTAAATGACCACCATTTTACTGAGATTATATTTCATCCCATATCATTTCATTTCATGCCATGTTTCATATTAATCAACTTCATTTCGTTTCATAGTATATAATTTTTTGTAATAAAAAAAGTTTTCATAAAAATTAAAATAAGACTTGACCTAAAAGTCTTAGTTACCAGGTCATAAAATCCCTTAATCAATTGCCAAACTGGTAGTCTAGTTTTTAATGCGCCTTTATTAGCTTCATACCGTGATTTTGACCCCCTTCAAAACGTCGGATTGACTCGAAATTTGACGTACTCATCAAGAACTGATGATGACAATTCAATATTTTAAACAGTTAGACCCGTTATTCTTCGAGTTTTGGCAGTCCAAACAAACTCGTTTAAGCATCACTACTTCTTTTTTCACTTAGCAAATTGGAAACTATTGTATTTGTCTGAATGTACATGAATGAATAATTTATGATACATAATGCAACTTAAACTAAAACAATTGAAATATAAATAATAGTGTTAAAAAAAAGCAACTAAAAACACGCTTTTATAGAAAATCCGACTAAAAAATAGAAAATAAATTTATTGTAAAAAAAAAAAGCGTGGAGTACTTGTTAAGATATTAACAAAATGATCTTTCTGCTCATTCATATCTGTCAATAAAATTTAAATTTAATTTTTTTAAGACGAGCCCACGTGATGCTGAGTGTTTACCATCGCCCATGGACTTCAGCAATGCCAGGGGCAGAGCAAAGCCGCTGCCTACCGTTTAATACTTTCCACAAGCCTCGTTTGTAAAATAACATGTCATAGCGCTCGGAAAAAACTGTGGAGGGGAAGCCCATTCCAAAGCCGGTCACTTCGATAAAGTGGCACGACACGAGAATCCTCTCATCGTGGCCGCCGGGAACTACACAGCCGATCCTGCAGACCAAATGGTAAACAGTCGACGTCGCCCAAAACACGTCTTTCGGATCCTCCCGATCCACTAACGGTGCTTTTAGGTATCACAAGCATCGATCATCGCTCTCGTCGAACCCGTCGCTTGCGACGAAGAATCTCTGTACTGAGATTCTCGCGGGATCTTCTCAGTGGGTCGCGTTTCCGATCCGGTGATAGATTCTGCGAATCTAGGGTTCGTGTTAGCAACGTCATCAGGTTTGAGCCCCGTAAGCTCACCTACTAGCTCGGTGACGCTGATATGGTCTCCATCGGCTTAAAAATTAACATAGATACGATTTGTAAGATCGTGTGGTTGGTGCTTTTCACTAACTCCTTGAATCTATTTATGATTCCTCCGAAGAAGTCTTTTGTGAGCGTTTTTTACGAAAATATGCGGCGCAACACGATAACGCTCTTATCGCGACCGCTTCAGATAACATAACCGACCCAGACGACGGGGCAAGGCGTAATCGCATAAGGCAAGGGTAAGTCGTCGTGGCCTAAAGGATAAGACGTCCGGTGCATTCGTATGTAGCGATGCACCGGAGTTCGAATCCCGCAGGCGGGTACGAATCTTTCTAATGAAATGCGTACTCAACAAATGCTCACGGTTGACTTCCACGGTGAAGAAATAACATCGTGTAATAAAAATCAAACCTGCAAAATTATAATTTGCGTAATTACTGGTGGTAGGACCTCTTGTGAGTCCGTGCGGGTAGGTACCACTACTTCGGCTATTCCTGCCGTGAAGCTGTAATGCGTTTCGCTTTTGGTGGGGAGGCAGCCGTTGTAACTATATTGAGACCTTATAGCTTACATCTCAAGGTGGGTGGCGCATTTACGTTGTCGATGTCTATGGGCTCCAGTAACCACTTAACACCAGATGGACTGTGAGCAAGGAACTTATTTCGGATACGTCAGGCATCTTATCTAGTAAGCCACGACGATTTCAAATCTTTGGTATGGGAGCTAGCCACTGGGAATTCTTAAGGGTGATTCTCACCTTCAGAACCTGAATAGATATGCTTCAAAATAGTTTGTGTCAGACCATTAAAACTGTTTTAAAAACGAACTAACGACCGGTACGGTCTTAAAGCTTTTCAATTTATAACACGAGGGGCTTTTGAAAGCTCGTTGCGTAAATATAAAAGTTCAAAACTTTATACCGTTTGGCAGACTGCAAGGAACCGGCAATACTGGTTTTAAACCAGCACAACCACTGGAAGCTACGCGTGAGTCATGCTATGCTATACTATGTTTTTTTATATCACAAACTAGCGACCCGCCCTCGCTTCGCTTCGGAAACATGAAATTTTATTATTGACTAGCTTTTGCCCGCGACTTCGTCCGCGTGGAATAGTTACTTTGGCATAACGCTACATTTTACCCCCCCCCCACTTAATTTACAGTACTCAGGATTGGAACTTCATTGCTGAACCGGTAGATGGCGTTGAAGAAGCTAGATTTTTGAGATTTTTTGACAAACAACTTTTTAATTTTTTGTAAAAAAATTTTTTTTCTTCTTAATAAAAAGTATCCTATGCTACTTCTAATACCTCCAAGAATATGTGTACAAAGTTTCATGATGATCGGTCGAGTAGTTTTCGCGTGAAAGCGTTACAAACAAACTTACATTCACATTTATATATTAGTAGGGATTATTTACGACATCACATTAGAAACCTCAAAAATAACAGTATTTCTCCACTATTTAATGGATGTTATTATACATATAAACCTTCCTCTTCAATCACTCTATCTATAAAAAAAACCGCATCAAAATCCGTTGCGTAGTTTTAAAGATTTAAGCATACATAGGGACATAGGGACAGAGAAAGCGACTTTGTTTTATTCTATGTAGTGACGGACTCATTATTACGGTTGTACAAAGTAGTTGTTTGACTTCGACGGTGAAGGAATAACATCGTGTAATAAAAATCAAACCCGCAAAATTATAATTTGCGTGTGTGTACTGGTGTACCTACTGGTGGTAGGACCTCTTGTGATATGCTTAGGTTTTAACAACTCATGTAGCGAATGTTAAAACATTTTTTGTTTTTTTTTTATTAGGTTCACACAACTGGATAACACACATTAACATTTAACTTAAATAGAAAAAAAAATATTCTTGAATTCACGCGTTGGGGTGTGCTCTGAGGAATTGCTTGAGATGATTCCATCATCTCGTTTTTACCATCACACCGCCCGCCACCGGAGTAAAGTTCATCCATACTACCTGGAGCCACTGTGTTCATTCACAGTGCGTTTCCAGATACTTTTTTGCCACGTACCATCCGGCTTTGGAATGAGCCCCCCTCCACGGTGTTTCCCGAGCGCTATTTTTTTTTTTTTTTTTTTTTATTGCCCTTGTAGGCAGACGAGCATACGGCCCACCTGATGGTGAGTGGTTACCGTCGCCCATGGACTTCAGCAATGCCAGGGGCAGAGCCAAGCCGCTGCCTACCGACATGTTCTTCTTCAAACTAGGCTCATGGAGAGTATTAAACGGTATGCAGCGGTTTTTATCTGCCCCTGGCATTGCTGAAGTCTATGAGCGACGGTTACACCATCAGGTGGGTTGTATGTTCGGCAATAAAAAAAAAACAATTTGGTTTGGTCGCGTAGTATTCTGAGCGTGTCTCGCAGTGTGCGGCAAGCTTAACCCCGCACAAGTCGGATAGCGAAGGCTGGTTGTGTAACATGGTAGACAAGAGTGAACTCCAGACAGAAGTTGAACGTACTCTAAGAAACGATTCTATCGCTTTAACCCGATAGATAGGTTTGTCGCAAGAGACCGCCGTCGATGCGGCGCGTCAGCTGATTTTTAATTGTGTCACATTGCGAGCTGTACTAAAAAAACATTCCCGTCCTGCGGAAATTATGGAAAGTAGTCGACGTCGCCCCAAACACGTCATTTCGGATCCTCCCGATTCACTAACGGTGCTTTTAGGTACCTCAAGCACCGGTCATCGTTCTCGTCGAACCCGTCGCTTGCGACGAAGGTCTCGGCGAGTAAATTAACCCACAGACACAGCCCACTGAGTTTCTCGCCGGATCTTCTCAGTGGGTCGCGTTTCTGATCCGGTGATAGATTCTAGAAGCACTGCTCTTGCTAGGGTTCTTGTTAGCAAGAGCAATGCTTCGTAGAATCGACTTTGGACCCTTTTTAACGAAAATTGCGCGGTCGGAGGAGTATGAAACTCCCCACACTTATCTATACTATAATAATAATAATATTATAAAGAGGAAAGATTTGTTTGTTTGTTTGTATTGAATAGGCTCCGAAACTACTGAACCGATTTGAAAAATTCTTTCACTGTTTGGAAGCTACACTATACCAGAGTGACATAGGCGATAATCTTTTTTGAAAAAAATTAGGGATCCTTACTAATACTCCAATAACCCAAGGTGTAAAAAAATTGCCAATTTTTTTTGTTAAAGATCCGCGCGAAGCCGGAGCGGGCCGCTAGTAGAGAATATAGAGAAGGAGTGCAGAATGTTAATATTTTTTTTAATTATGCATAAAAGATATATTAAATCAATAAAGAAAAGATTACACACACTGCCATGGTTTTGACACACACACACATATATGCATATACAGTCAAAACCGTTTACTGCGACATCGTTTAATACAACATGCCGGTTATAATAACTAAGAACAAAGGTCCCGGCTGAATGCCATATGACCGCCTTATTAAAAATATTGCTTTCTACGACATTGGTAATAACGACATACCTCATAAAACGACCACATTTAACTAATATTTCGGAGAATTAGATCTGTTAGAACGACCAGCTAAGCTGTATTGTAAACAATTTGAATAGGTATCCACATTTGTCTTCAATGGCTTTTAAAATCAGGAAAGAAAACAATAGGATTTAGTTTAGTGTAGGGTCTTTTCTAATTCTTAGAAACAAAACACGTGCATGCGGTAGTCAAAGCCCGCTTCTTCATATCTCTTCAGTTAGTTTGTTACTTATCTATACACAAGACGCACCAAAACTTTGTGGAGTTATTCGTGAAACTTTCAAAATGTCGCAAAGAAAAATAAAACAAATTAATATTGAAGAAAAATCGCGTATTATATAAATATATTTTTCCAATAATTCCCTATCGATTTGTTTGTACTTGCACGATACACATTAAACATCACCGGTTGTTACGACTATCGGTTTTTACGACTGAATATGCGCAGTCCCTTCGATGTCGTTATAACAGATTTTGACTGTATATACTCTTTGTTGATTGTCAAACTTTAGTTAATGCTTAAAGTCTGTGGTCAAATTTATATAGGATAATATTGTTTATCTTTAATATTATTTGTCTATAGTGCAGTCTTGGCGAAATCTGTGATTATAGAAGTATTATAATAGTCTTTGACAATATAACCGTAATAATGTTCAAACCTATAATTTCAATTAATTATAGTTGAATTTCGACTATCAGGGCACCACTGGTTGTATTTGAGTTGTCTATTATCAAAGGTGGCAATCTGTGATTGATTTGAATATAATCGTCTCCTTCAAAGAATACGGTTCAAAACCAGCATTAAATAAAGGTTAATAGTTAACCTGTTATTTATCTAAGATGTCGTTCCGAAGAGTTTTGTGACTGCCAATGGAATACAAAGTCAATAATTCGTTTTTCTGATTTACCAATAATTGTCCAAAAGTCACATTGCCGGCTTTGATCATAGTCGACTCATTTATCGTAAGCCGTCGCCGCGTGGGGACGACTCGCACACTCGTTAAATAAAAACGAATAACCGGTCGTTGATGAGGAGAGCTCTTCGGGTTTTGGGCGAAACGAAACGAAAAATGAAAAAAATCATCTCAAACCAGTTTCTTAAAATCGACCACGCAACTTGAAAGTTGTGTGTTTGTTCGTTGGAATGACGCATCTAGTGTTTGTAATGGTTTTAGTTCTGTTGGAATCTATATATTAATAAGTGAAGCAAAAACTTTGTATCCCTTTTTACGAAAATTGCGCCGTCGGAGGAGTATGAAATTTTCCACACTTATAGAGAATATAGAGAAGAAGTGCACAATGCTAATATTTTTTTAAAATAAAGCATAAAAGATACATTAAATCAATAAAGAAACCATTACACATACTACATACCATGTATTTGACGCACACACGCATGCATACTATTTAATGTCAAACTTTTGTTCTTGACGTCTGTTGCCAAATTGAGAATAGAATATGGTTTGTCTTTGTTAATATTTTTTATAGTGTAGTTTTGGCGAAATTTGTGATTACAGAAGTATAAAATACAATCATAATAGTGTACAAACTTACAATTCCAATTAATTATAGTCGAATTTAGACTACTGCGGGAACTCTAGTTTAATTTAAAATGTAACGGCATTGTCTCTATCGGTTTTGGTTAGAATTTCCTTTTTTTATTGTTTAAGTGTGTGTTAAGTGGTTACTAGAGCCCATAGACATCTGCAACGTAAATGCGTCTTGAGATATAAGTTCTAAGGTCTCAAGTATAGTTACAACGGCTGCCGCACCCTTCAAGCCGAAACGAATTACTGCTTCACGGCAGAAATAGGCGCGGTGGTGGTACCTACCCGCGCGGACTCACAAGAGGTCCTACCACCAGCAAAAGTTCGGGTTGGCGTTTTTTTATTGCTTAAATGGATAGACGAGGTCACGTCTCACACCTGGCTCATATACATTAACTATGTTAATGCCACCACCCAACATCCAGACATCTCCCGAGACAGGACATGGATCTGTGTGCTTAGTGCGAGTTTTTTAACGTTCTCGATAGCGTAAAAGTTAACTCATAATTGTATGCAGTTGGAACAGCGCCCCTAGCGGCAAACGTAGACAAACGATCCAATTCCATACAAATATGAGCTAACCATTTATGCTATACCGGTCACCGTCCTCGTCGAACCCGTCGCTTGCGACGAAGGGCTCGACGAGTGAATTAACCCACAGACACAGCCCACTGAGTTTCTCGCCGGATCTTCTCAGTGGGTCGCGTTTCCAATCCGATGGTAGATTCTGCGAAGCACGGCTCTTGCTAGGGTTCGTGTTAGCAACGTCGTCAGGTTTGAGCCCCGTGAGCTCACCTACTAATTAAGGCGACGCTGATATAAAACAAATAAAATTCATTTAATTCAGACACTATTAAGTCCATATGTTGTAAGTTGAATAATACTTAGAACTATGTTAGTAAAATTAAAATCAAAATTAAAATTAAAATTAAAATTAGCAATTAAATCATTAATTAATTCATAAATCTGCGCTGCTTTGAGGCACCTGGTATATGGGTATGTATATGAACCCAGTGTCTCAAAACAGCACATTCGGGTTTATTACCTATAACCATCAGGATATTATTAGTACTCGCACGAACCCCACGCATCAGTGAGGCCGTTCGTTTGCGGATGATTGATGAAAAGTCATCCACGTGAGCATCCGCAAACATACCCGATGCGCTACAGTACCGCGGGAGCCCCAACAACATCCTGAAAGCATTATTATATTGCACTCGGAGAGCATTGTATGGCCGCCGCGCATATCGAACCCACAGGGTACAGGTATATAAGGACTGGCAAAACGCCTTGAACAAGGTTACCTTAACCTGTGCGGTACAACGGGCCAACCTGCGGGCCAGCATACCGCAGCGGACAGCCAACGCTCTCCGTTCCCTTTCAATATCTGCATCGTCTTTAAGGTGCTCAGTTACAATATGGCCAAGGTATTTGAACTCAGTAACCCTCTTCAGTGGAGCACCTCCGAGCGTCACTGGTGGCACATAACTCGGTTTTGTCTTTGCTGCCTTAAAGACGAGCAGTTCACTTTTTTTAACATTATAGCGGAGCCCGTGAGATTCCGCGTACCTCTCACAGATGGACAACAACCGCCGGAGAACACCGATCGATGGGCTCAACAGCACCATGTCGTCAGCGTAACTGATGCTGTTCACACAGTGACCATCAATCGAGCAGCCGACACGTGCCTCACCGAGTGCCTCGATCAACTCATTAATATACAGGTTGAAAAGCGCCGGTGAGGTTAAGCCCCCCTGCCTCACCCCGCATTCCAACCTGTACTCCTCCGAAAGTGTGTTTGACCATCTTACCTGATTGGTCTGATACTCGTACCAATGGGAGAACAAGTCCACGTAAGGTCCGGGTACGCCCGTCTGCCTCAACTTACCCCACAACAAGTCGTACCTGACTAGGTCGAAAGCCTTCGAAAGATCGAGAAACACTGCATAAACAGGCGTATTCCTCTCCGTGTAGTATCCCACCACATGCTTTAGCGACAGGATTGCACACTCGGTAGATAACATCGGTCTAAAACCGAACTGAGCATCACTTAATTTAAGATGATCACTCACCTGCCGCTCGAGCACTGCATCGAGTACCTTAGCAGTTATGGTTGCCAGGGAGATCGGCCGATAGTTGTTACGATCCGATACGTCGCCTGTTTTATTTTTTAAAATCGGGACAACGACCGTTCTCATGAACGCCCCGGGCAGATACGAATGTCTGATACAGAAGGTATATAAGAGCGCTAGCAATCTAGGTAAATGCGGACCAGCGTGTTGAAAGTGCTCAATGCTGAGGTGGTCATGACCGGGAGACTTACCCTTAGTCATATTCATTATAATTTTAGTTATTTCCTTCGTTGTTATCCGAGGTGGTACTAGCGAGGGTCGACTCGGGTCCACCACCCCAGCATCAGCACCTCTACTTAACTGACCGGGTGATTGTACCCTGAAATGGTTCTTAAACAGATTAGCAATCCTCACAGGCTCACACTCGCCATCAATGCTCACCGGGATACCAGCTTTTGGACTCAATTTCCTTGTTTGTTTCCAGAAACCTCGGAAGTCTTTTTGTTCATGTTTTGTGGCAAGAATATTCATTTTTATTTGTTCCTGATGGTTTTGACAAAATTTAAGCTGTTTTTTTGAATATTTTTCTCGATTCCACCATATCCCTATACACAGTTCCTTTCCGAGGTTTCCCGTTCCACACCCAGATATAGCCTCTCAAGGCTCTCAGCTTAGGTAGGAAAAAAAGTCACTGCTTAGTTCTTACACAATTAGCCATTTTGTGTTGGTTACAGCAAATACAACTCCTTTTAAACAAAACAAATGTAATTACTGTGAAACAATTCATTAGACTAGAGGTCCCGCAGTAGTCGAAATTCGACTATTATTAATTGGAATTGTAAGTTTGTACACTATTATGATTGTATTTTATACTTCTATAATCACAAATTTCGCCAAGACTACACTATAAAAAATATTAACAAAGATAAACAATATTTAATCTCAATTTGACAACGACGTCAAGAACAAAAGTTTGACAATAAATAGTATGCATGTGTGTGTGCGTCAAATACATGGTATGTAGTGTGTGTAATGTTTTCTTTATTGAGTTAATGTATCTTTTATGCATTATTTAAAAAAAATTATTGGCATTGTGCACTTCTTCTTTGTATTCTCTATAAGTGTGGAAAATTTCATACTCCTCCATCCGCGCAATTTTCGTAAAAAGGTATACAAAGTTTTCTTCACGTATTAATATGTAGATGTAGGTTACATAATGTTCACAATAAATATTTTAGTGATTATTACGTGACTCTAACATGAAGCCATTCTATATAAATTACTTTTAACTAATTTATACTAACATTATTACTATCCAGCCTAATAATAGATGGCGCCAACAACGTGATTTGCATAACAATTACAATACTTAATCAAATTATTAATGTTAATTATAACTTAATTTATTATTAATATTTGATTATTTGAACAATCATTTGTGTTTTTAAACAATAAAATAAACATTAAACCTAATTATTCTGTACATTTTCACATCAAAACTAAATAAACTACTAAATATTAAATATGGTAGAATAACAGTTTCATCTTACTAATAATAAATAATAGGTTGGAGAAAAAGATTCTTCGCATTTTTTAAGAAAATTCACAACATTTTTTAATATAGAGTATGTAGGTACCATTTTGTTCGAAAACTTTTTGCCATCTTGTAGGTAGGGACATAATCCCATTGCTATAGAAATTTTGGGGCTTCTGATCAAAATGCCGCGACAATTGGTTTTGGCAGTCCTCTCGTGATGTTAACCTGACACTGCCTAAAGAATTCTGAAGAGACCGAAACAGGTGGAAGTCTGAAGGTGCAAGGTCAGAACTATACGGCGGATGCATTAACACCTCCCAGCTCTCTTAATTTTTGCGGAGTGGCTAAAGCTGTGTGAGGTCTAGCGTTATCATGATGTTTAAACCACACCCCTTCTGTTGATTAATTCCGGCAGCTTTCTCTCAACCTCTTTTTTTATTGCCCTTGTAGACAGACGACCATACGGCCCTCCTGATAGTGAGTGGTTACCGTCGCCCATGGACTTCAGTAATGCCAGGGGCAGAGCCAGGCCGCTGCCTACTACTTCTTGCTTTAATCTCATTAGTTGATCGCAGTAGAGTTGTCCTGCCTGGTGGTAATAGCTCATAATGAATAATGCCCTTCCAATTCCACCACACACACAGCATCACCTCCAGAATGGCGCTAGCATTGGCACAGGGTATGATATGAATTGAGCAGCTGTTAACTGATTGAAGTACTCTGAGTTAGGAAATTTAATATATTTAATGACTGGAGTAGTTAGTGACAAGATCTCACATGTTTACGTAGTCCAAACTAATTTCGTCAATATAACCTAAAATTATTGCTGTGGTAAAACGCGGAGACATCAATTGCATTTTCTTATCAGCTTTAAATAGAATACTTTTTGTAATTTTGTAGCGCTTACAGTTCTTTCGTCCTTTTTTATTTCTCTAACTTATTCTAATAACTATCAGCGCGTTTTTTTTAATTTACCCGGTTGCTACTGTAGCGCCATCTTTATTTAGCAGATTTGAGTCGTCTATTATCAAAGGTGGCAATCTGTGCATTTGGACAAAAAAATGTTATTGATATGTCAATACAGATTGATTTGAATATAATCGTCTCCTTCAAAGAATACGGTTCAAAACCTGCATTAGCATTAAATAAAGGTTAATACTTAGCCTGTTATTTATCTAAGATGTCGTTCAGAAGAGTTTTGTGACTGCCAATGGAATACAAAGTCAATAATTCGTTTTTCTGATTTACCAATAATTGTCCAAAAGTCACATTGCCGGCTTTGATAATAGTCGACTCATTTTAACGGACACTTTTTCACACACAGAGACGGTTCTCCTTACCTCTACCCTCCATAATTGATATGTATCACTATCTATCTATCTCTATCTCTATCTCTCTCTTGCTCTCTCTCTCTCTATCACTGCGGTACGTGACAGTTACGTTAGCTTCTCAATAAAAATTTCAATGTTTTATCTGTCGGTCAGAGTAAATACTTAACAAATTTTACGATAAGATTCCCTCAAAGGAAAACTTATGTAATGTTATTTTTATATTTTTTTGTAAATCTCCGTTATCGGTTTGTTATCTTTTGTATTTTTTGTGTTATTTTTTTCGATTGCGCAGCATTCCTAAGTAGTTTGTGTTCGTGAATCGTGTGAATTGTCTTGGATTAGAATAACTGATTCTGAATGAAAGTTGGAAGCAGCTTGAAGGAGCTAAGGAAGATCTGCGGAGGGACTTCGGTTCCCTCTGTATTTTGTACCGTATGTTCCATGGGGAGTGCTCTGAGGAATTGTTTGAGATGATACCGGCATCTCGTTTTTACCATCGCACCGCCCGCCACCGGAGTAGAGTTCATCCATACTACCTGGAGCCACTGCGGTCATCCACAGTGCGTTTCCAGAGGTCTTTTTTGCCACGTACCATCCGGCTATGGAATGAGCCCCCTCCACGGTGTTTCCCGAGCGCTATGACATGTCCTTCTTCAAACGAGGCTTGTGGAGAGTATTAAGTGTTAGGCAGCGGCTTGGCTCTGCCCCTGGCATTGCTGAAGTCCATGGGCGACGGTAACCACTCACCATCAGGTGTACCGTATGCTCGACTGCCTACAAAGGCAATAAAAAAAAAAATCTAAATTGTATTCTTTTTTGCTTGTAAACATTTCTTTGGTGTATTCTGGATGTATGTAACAGTAGACAGCGGCTTCGCTATGCCCCTGATATTTCTGACGGTCGCGAGAAATTGTAACCACTTACCATCAGGTTTTTTTATTGCTTAGATGGGTGGACGAGCTCACAGCCCACCTGGTGTTAAGTGGTTACTGGAGCCCAGAGACATTTATGACGTAAATGCGCCACCCACCTTGAGATATAAGTTCTAAGGTTATAGTTACAACGGCTGCCCCACCCTTCAGACCGAAACGCATTACTGCTTCACCGTTGCATCGCTAAATACGAATGCACCGGACGTCTTATCTTTTAGGCCACGACGATTTCGTAGTAATATTTATTCACCCACGTATGACGTAATATTATATTATAGTTAACGCTCGGCGAAACAAAGGAAATGCTTAAGAAATTTAAAGAAAAGAAACAACTTCATGTTTTTTCATCCTCCTCCATGCGTCCTTGAATTAGGAGAATATATAATGTCAGACGCCCACGAGTGGACGCGTTTCCCGACCTCGTGACCCACACGAGATTCGACGCTGCGATTATGTCACGCCTCAAAGGTCGTCTCAATTGTACAGCGGAAGAATGAATAAGACCAACGATCAGCTGAGACGTTGGATTCGTTTTTGTTTTTCACAGCCCACCTGTTGTTAAGTGGTTACTGGAGCCCATAGACATCTGCAACGTAAATGCGCCACCCACCTTGAGATGGACACTTATTAAAGTTAAACGTTTAGTAATATTTGAGTTATTTACAAGATTTTGCAGAAATTGCTAAAGGATTATTGAGAAGAAAAAAGAAGTTCCTTATAAAGGACATTAACTTAAAAACAAAACAATTTTAAACGGTTATTTATAAATGCTATTAACATATAGACTTTTTGGGCGAGAACGCGAGGAGTGAAGTTGTGTGATTTGTTTTATTTTGTCTATTTAGTGTTTCTTCAGGTTTAAATGTGTAATAATGGTGGTTTATTAATGCCGGATTTACATTACGAAATTAGTGTCATGCATGATGAGCTCAGTTTCACGAAAGTAGTTTCGATATATGCGAAAGTAATTTCGTTAAAAAATTTGTGTCGCGAAATCCACAGTATCGCAGTAACCATAGCGCCTTCAGCATCAAAGCTATAATTTGCTATATTCAATGTAGCTAAAGAAATGCTTATATACCTATAAACTTAAAAAAAGACTATCAAGAAAAAAAAAGTTGGTAGATTCGAGGATGGTCAACAAGAAGGCTCCTTCTTCCTATTCGTACACTCTTGACAGAGTGATCGTGGTCATGCATCAGTCGGATGCGACCTGCTCATGACTCTCGTGGGTAATAAGTGCAGTGGTTTCCTGTTGCCTTCTGCAAAAGAAGAAACAAGAAGGCATTTAGGTGCAATGAAGTTAGTCTCTGAATTAGCAGATGAAGATCCTGAGAGTTACAAAAACTATGTTCGAATGAGTGAAGATAATTTTGATTTTTTACTATAGGTGTTTCGGGACCCTTGTCATTAATATTCATTAATAAGATCTATATTTTTTTCTGTATTCCATCGTTGGTTTGCCATTTTGAACGCTTGAAGCGCGTCCGAACTAACAATACACACGTCCGCACAGCGCAGGCCCTTTCGCGACATTAGTTTCACGTCGCGTCTACACTATGAAATTAGTTGCATGACACTAATTTCACCAAAAAATCGCGCAGCGCACGAAACTAATTTACATGCATGAAATTAATGCATGCATTACGAAAGTATTAAATTACACGTGAAACTGTTGGTAAAACTAATGTCACGAAATTAATTTCACGCCACTAATTTCGTAATGTAAATTCGGCTTAACTGTTTAATATCTGTGAAAGTGCACGAATGTGCGAAAATAAAACAAAGCCGCCGGACATAACTTAAACTAAAACACGACTTAAAGGTCTTAGGGTACCAGGTCATAAAATCCCTTATAAAAAATATTAACTTATTAAAAATTTTATACGTGTGCGCGTTGAGACACTCCTGTACACGATACTTAAAATCTATAATCGAACTGCGCAATAGTTCGTATACCGACGCTCTGCGCTTTATAAGAGAGTCGATCTATCGACGGTACACGATTAAAAAGTTAATCTCGCTTATGAAAATACCCTTGCTTTCGATAAATACCGGTTGGGGTTCGCATAAGCGCTCCAACTCCGCTGTTGGAGATTTAATTCATCGCGCGAATTACCTCATTGTTGTTACAAATCGTTGTACCAATTGATGCTACGTTTGTTCTGACAACCTTGACCATAATATGTCGAAATAGTCTCACGGGTAATTGTAATGTTCATAGCATTTATCTTTTGCAGTTTGAATGTGTAACATTTTTATGTTTGGTGTGTGTATAGTCTTATTTGTTTGACAGTAGCTTCGCTTCTGGCTTCAGTTTGAATGGTGGACGAGCTCACAGGACTCAACCTGAGAGAATTTGCTAACATCTGTCCCAGCAAAAACAGTGCTTTCCTAAATCTACCACCGGCTCGGAATTGCGACCCACTGAGAAGATCCGGCGAGAGGCGGAAGGATGCATGGAATATATAGATCATTTTGAAACTTCTTTAGGCGCGTTGAGAGTAAAATTTATCTCGCGACAGATTCGTTGCGGCTAGAGAGAAAAGATACAATTTAGGAAGAGCGAGAGTGAGAGAATAGATAGTGCGTCTCGCGAACCACTCGACCGTAGAGGGGGAAAGGACAAACCTTTTTTTTCCTACTTATTCTATTAACTTCGAGGGGCTATATTAGATTCACACAACGAGTAGGTGAGTTCACGGAGCTCAAACCGGAGTGATGCTAACACTAAACCTAGCAAGAGCAGTACTTCGCAGAATTACCACCGGGTCGGAAACGCGACCCACTGAGAAGATCCGGCGAGAAACTCAGTGGGCTGTGTCTGTGGGTTAATTCACTCGCCGAGCCCTTCGTCGCAAGCGAGGACGGTGACCGGTGCTTGAAGTACCTAAAAGCACCGTTAATGGGTCGGGAAGGTCCGTATTGATGTGTTTTGGGCGACGTCGACTGTTTACCATTCGGTCTACAGAATCGGCTATGTAGTTTCCAGCGGCCGCGACAAGAGGGTTCTCATGTCGTGCCGCCTTCTCAGAGTGGTATCTTGAGGCCAAGCACTTGCTATAATTCATATTCACACGACAATCACACAAATGGCGGTAGTTATTATAAGCCAAGGACTGGTAACACTAATCGTCCGATTTGTGAGACTAATTAACCGATATCCAATATAATTGGAACTTCGATTATCTGCCGGTGGGCGGCGGCGTGGAAGCGTTCGCACAAGCGTTGTCACATCGCAAAATCACAGGCCACAACGGACATTGTCAGCGACTATCCGATATCACGAATTTTCAATACATACGAATGTTAGGAAATGATTCAATCACGTTTATATGGACGTATTTCACACACACAATAAACTATTATTGTATGATTGAATAAGATTCTAAACCAGCCTTTTTCAAAGTGGGCGATAACGCCCCTTGTGGGCGCTACAGGCGGTAAGAGACCCAGAAAAAAAACGGGGGCGTTGGGTAGAGGCTTGGGAGGCGATTTGTAATTTCATCTAGGAGAACTCTTAGATACCGACTGAGCTCTCGTTGTTTAAGTAGTAGAACTTATAGCTCAAGCTGGGTGGCGGCATTTACGTTGTAGATATCTATGGGCTCCGGCAACCACTTAACACCAGGTAGGCTGTGAGCTCGTCCACACATCTAAGCAATAATAATAAAGTAAAACGCCCACCAAGGTTCTCTGTGCTGACGTGTACACGAATCCACAATGACATGCGACAGACTGACCTTACGACGCCTCGATATATGTATTTCTCATTTGCTTTGTAGACAGACACCCATAATGAGTGCTCACCGGTGCTCCTGTGCATGAGCAATGATAGGGTCACAGTCAAGTCGATGTATACAACTAACTCACAGGTGACGCGCGAGTGATTTAAAAAAAATGGTGCGCCTGCAACTTGGTCCACGTGAAAGAAGTGAAACTTCTTTTGTGGTTTGTAGTACTATATTATATATTAGCGCTTTGTGTTTTTGCAAACGACGGGCTCGACGAGTGAATCAACCCGCAGACACAGCCCACTGTGTTTCTCGCCGGATCTTTTCAATGGGTCGCGATTCCGATCCGGTGGTAGATTCTGCGAAGCACTACTTTTGCTAGGGACAATGTTAGCAAATTCTCAGGTTGAGCCCGTGAGCTCACCTAACCCTTCCGCGCGTGGCTGGAACGGCCTCTTAGATCAACAGCGAATAGATAGGAAGAAAAAAACACAACACTCCATAGTCATTGTTAGCGAATCAGCCCACTGAGTTTCGCGCCGGATCTTCTCAATTGGTCGCGATTCCGATCCGGTGGTAGATTCTACGAAGCACTACTTTTGCTAGGGTCAAAGTTAGCAAATTCTCTCAGGTTGAGCCCCTGAGCTCGCCTACTACTACTAAGCTGTAATAGCCTCTTAGGCCAACAGAGAATAGATAGGAAAGAAAAATACAACACGCCGTAGACATTATTAGCGAAAATATGCATATAGCAAGATATCCACATTACGGTCAAGACATTTTTAAATATGTACATTCAT
Organism: Bombyx mori; assembly: GCF_030269925.1. Lineage (NCBI taxonomy): Eukaryota > Metazoa > Arthropoda > Insecta > Lepidoptera > Bombycidae > Bombyx > Bombyx mori. The sequence continues at coordinate 18,454,528 of NC_085130.1, forward strand.
GTTTTTTTATTGCTTAGATGGGTGGACGAGCTCACAGCCCACCTGGTGCTAAATGGTTACTGGAGTCCATAGACATCTACAACGTAAATGCGCCACCCACCTTGAGATATATGTTCTAAGGTCTCAGTATAGCTACAACGGCTACCCCACCCTTCAAACCGACACGCATTACTGCTTTACGGCAGAAATAGGCGGGGCGGTGGTACCTACCCGTGCGGACTCACAAGAGGTCCTACCACCAGTAAATGTGTCCTTCCAGACATTTTTAAATATGTACATTGGTGTGGCCTTTTTTTCGTGATTCATAAATTAGGTTTTGTTTTTTAATTCTCCGTAGGCTTTATTTTTGCTGCAATAGTGAGTGAGTGATATTAAAAAAATCAATTTACGTTCGAACGCCCGGCCCACGTAAAAACCTTTGAATCATTTTAATGGACAACAAAATTGATTTTGTTTTTAAACACAATAATAGGTAGCGGCGACAAAAACCTCAATTGAGGCTGCGTCTCATTTGCTATTTTTACGCGTGCACCTCATCGGTCGCGCTCTAGATGAGATCGGGATGGGTGACGTCACTGACCCAGCTTTGTGGCTGCTTAGTGATGCGTAGCGATCGAATGAATGCATCAGGGTTCGACCGTGGTTGTGTGCTTAAGTAGCGTCGCGGAAAATTGAATGGGGGACACGTGCTCGCGATTCAGTGGCAGGCGTGGGAAGGGGGCCTTTTAAAAAAACAAACTTTTTATTGCTTATGTGTATGGACGAGCTCACAGCCCACCTGAAGTTAAGTAGTTTACGGTTACGGATGTTAAGTACTCCACGGTGTTTTCCGAGCGCTATGACATGTCCTTCTTCAAACGAGGCTTGTGGAGAGTATTAAGCGGTAGGCAGCGGCTTGGTTCTGCCCCTGGAATTGCTGAAGTCCATGGGCGACGGTAACCACTCTCCATCAGGTGGGCCGTATGCTCGTCTGCCTACAAGGGCAATAAAAAAAAAATTACCGGAGCCCATAGACATCTACAACGTAAATGCGCCACCCACCTTGAGATATAAGTTCTAAGGTCTCAGTATAGTTACAACGGCTGCCCCACCCTTCAAACCGAAACGCATTAAGGCGGGGCGGTGGTACCTACCCGCGCGGACTTACGAGAGGTCCTACCACCAGTAAATAATAAAACTAAACTACTAAATAACTAAAGCTAAACTACGCTTTTTGACAGTATTTATGAGAAAAATACTGGTCATACCAATAAATGATTCCGCATATTATAACTCAATATCGAATATTTTTGGAATTTGTACATTTTTAATGCGAAAAGCAACTGCAATTTTTATTTATTTAATTTAATAATGTCATTTTGTTGTCCTTTTCATAACTGTTTTTTTTAATTTTATTATTCATGTTCTTTTTATTTTTTAATATATTTTACAATGTTGTGTATTGGTCGGTCTGATGCTGGTGTGCGCGTCACTCCGCAGGTGCCGGCGGAAGATCAGAGCCGCAGTACCGATTGCTTCGTTACTGTTAGGCATTGCTGAGCCGGTAACCGTTTCCAAGCCTCGTTATTTTTGTTATCTTTTTTATTAATTTTTTGTACTTAATTTGTGTTTGGAATAAATGTTTATTATTATTATTATTACCCCAAAATATTTTTGTGTAAGTTGATATTAACCTATGGCGAGGAACAAAAAATAACGAAATCGCTTCTTTTTAGCATCTTTCATATTATAGCCTCCATGATAATTTGAAATCGCAACGATTCTAAAGAGTTTCACTTCAATATATACTTTTTACTCACAAAAGTTTCATTTTTACCCCTCCCCCAAAATTTCATTTTACCCCATTTGGGGTAATTTACCCCGGTTCCCCGAACGCTGCTTTAGACCTTCTGACGTTTTGTGCGTTTTGTTACAGGACCGTGCATGACTCCTGAAGGACTCGTGCTACCGGATTACTAACCCAGGTCTTGCTTGACAAGTAAGTTTAAATTTTTTGTCCAATGTGCGTCCAACTGACTTTTCAAGCTTTTTTTTTGACGTACCACGAAATGATCAGCTGTTTGAGGTTTTTTTTTAATCGAATATTATTTTATTAATATTTTATAATGATAAGAAAAGAAGTGTTCATTGGAACGGAAATTGTAGCAATCTGAAGAAAAGGGCTTCGAGAGAAAAAGGACGCTAACTTCTACCAAGATTTCGACTGGGAGCCTTATTTTATTAATCTAGACCCTTATTTTACTAATCTAGAAGTTCATGGAAGTCGTCTCCGGGTCAGTAGAAAAGACTCATAGACACAGCCCACTGAGTTTCTCGCCGGATCTTCTCAGTGGGTCGCGTTTCGGATCCGGTGGTAGATTCTGCGAAGCACTGCTCTTGCTAGGGTCCGTGTTAGCATCACTCGGTTTTGAGCCCCGTAAGCTCACCTACTAGTTACGGTTACGCTGAAAAAGCCAAGTCAAGGCTATCAGCTTAGGTAGGAAAAAAGTGGTCCTCATTCGTGCGTGCTCAAAATGAGATTGCCTTAAGCGATGTTCCCTGTTATTTGTAACTTTAAATTGTTAGTTACCCTTCGAAGTCAATTGTAATTTTGATTCGACTCAATCTACCACCTTCGTATATTCGTATATTAATTGCATGAAGCATGGAGGGGCGTTGGGGGGGGGTGACCACCCATTTTCCGCCCGACGCGTCGACGTCGCGCCGCCAGGGGGGTCGGAGACCGTCTGAGTACTTTTTATTTGATTTTATAGCGTTGTTTTGATATGAGGGTAGAGGCATAAATTGTGGATTTATGGGCGTTTTCGATTGGGGCTTGGGGGTAGGGTTGCCAAATATGTATACTGTTTAAAACAGTATTAGTTATGCTTCTCGGAGACGGTTTTTTTTTATTGCTTAGATGGTTAGTGGAGCGCATAGACATCTACAACGTAAATGCGCCACCCACCTTGAGATATAAGTTCTAAGGTCTCAGTATAGTTACAAATCAAATTAGCCTAATGAGTTTCTCGCTGGATCTTCTCGTTGGGTCACGATTCCGGTGGTAGATTCAGCGAAGCACTGCTCTTGCTAGGGCCAGTGTTAGCAAACTCTCTCAGGTTGAGCCCGTGAGCTCGCCTACCAGTCCGGGCCAGTAGCTAGAATAACCCAATGGGCTTCCAGTGAATAGTTAAGAACAATAAAAAACAAATGACAATGATACTTCAGTCGTTGACGACATGGAGTCTTCGAAACATCTGCAGTAATAAGCGCTAGATTATTTTCATTGCATAGATCGGTGGACATGCTCACGGTCCTCCTGGTGTCAAGTGGTTATTGGAGCCCATAGACATCTACAACGTAAATGCGCCACGCACCTTGAGATATAAGTTCTAAGGTCTCAAGTATAGTTACAACGGCTGCCCCGCCCTTTAAACCGAAACGCATTACTGCTTCACGGGAGAAATAAGCAGGGCGGTGGTACCTACCCGCGCGGACTCAGAAAAGGTCCTACCACCAGTAAATTACAGTACTAGTATATACAATACTATAATAGTTAGACATAAGCTGTTGCGACACTTTTTGTAAATAATAATGTGTTCTACAAAGTCGTAGCACATTATTTTATTCTATCATCAATAGTTTTCGCAGGGCACGCGATGTAAAGAATATTTTAGGTATTTTTTTTACACCTTGGGTGTTATTAGAGTTTTAGTAAGGATCCAATTTTTTTTTTCAAAAATGATTATGGCCTGTGTCACTCAGGAATAGTGTAGCTTCCAAACAGTGAAAGAATTTTTCAAATCGGTTCAGTAGTTTCGGAGCCTACATAGGCGGCACTGAAAATTTCGGGAATTAACGAAGTGACACAACATTACTATTTAAAAATGTATTTATTGCTTTTCGAAGTATTCTCCGCGAAATTTGACACATTTTTCCATACGATGGAACCAATCATTGAAGCAACCATTCCATTCGGAAGTTGGGGTCTCCAAAATGGCCGTTTTGTAGGCGTCCACTGCTTCTTCAGGTGATGAAAATCTTTGTCCACGCAATTTATTCTTTATTTTAGGGAAAGTATAGAAATCATTAGGGCTTAGGTCGGGGCTGTACGGCGGATGGTATAATAATTCTATGTTTTCTTGCTCTAAAAACTCTTTTGTTCTGTGCGCGGTGTGAGAACTCATTGTCGTGATGGAGGATGATGCGGCGGTTGCAGTTCTTTTTACGGAGTTCAGAAACGACCTGTGGCAAACAAATGCTAGCATACCATTCTGCATTAACCGTTCTTTGTCCCTCAAGAGGAATAGTCGTAACATGGCCGGTTTTGGAGACAAAGTGGCCACCATTTTTTTTGCAACACTCCGTGAACGAACAATTTTTGTTGGCTTTAACTAATTTTCGAACACCCAAACTCGTGACTGGTTTTTTGTTTCGGGTTCGTACGCGTATATCCAGGATTCGTCACCTGATACAATGTTGTATACAGCATTTGAGGATCCTGCGAGGAATCTTTCGAGAGTTCTGACGCACCAAGTAACGCGAGCCGCTTTTTGCTCTTCACAGAGCGAATGCGGTATCCATCGGGAAAACAACTTTTTTACACCTAATTGTTCATGCAAGATTATTTGTATTTGACTCATGCCAATGTCTAAAGTGGCCTGAATTTCGCGGTATGTCACATGTCGATCTTCCTCAATCAGCTTACGCACAGCATCAACGTTTTCTTGGGTGACTGAGCTTGACGCGTCCACGTTGAAACTCAGCAAACCAGCGATAAATTGTGGTTTTGGATGGGGCTTCATCACCAAATGCAGAAATGATCCGGTCAACACACTGTTTTTGTGTTAAACCACTTCGAAAGTCATAATAAATCATTGCTCTTGAATTTTCTCGAGTCAATTCCATTTTCTCAACGACTAAACAAGTTTGACAAAACCTCGTGACAAGACCGCGAATCTTTTTTTAAATAAATAAATGGTATTCGATTTTTAAAACCAAGGAGTTTTCAATTTAAAACATTTGAATATGACAGGAACAGTGGAAATATTCCATTCCAGATACTTTTAGTGCAGCCCTCGTATTCAATACAAACAAACAAAGAAATCTTTCCTCTTTATAATATTAGTATAGAAAAGTATACACAATAAAAATAACGGTCATTAGTTCTAAACAAAACCCAGCACAGAAGAGGTCGACCGAAGAAGACATTGATGGAGTGTGTGAATGACGATATGAGAGAGAGAGAGAGATGAGTGAGTGTTGAGATGACGGCTGATAGAAGAGAATGGAAGAGAAAGATTAGCTGTGCCGACCCCACTTAGTGTGATAAGATGGAGACAAAGAAGACTACCGCATTTCAACAACGACTGGCAATGGTCACGTAGGTAGTGTGCGAGAGAGATGGCGCTCTACGAATGTGACATTAAGCGATTGTCTCTTTCTAAAGGTCGATGTGCAATATTTACGTTGCGCTGCCGCCGTTGCGAAGATTCCGGAAGTAACGTTACGCAGGACGAGTCCAATTGGGGTTCGTACCGGAAAAGCGCGATCATTTAAAGCCGGCCTATTCACGGTCTGACATGTTCGACGAATGGCTGCCCGAAAACACATTTGAACCTTTGGATTGTTACTTAATTTTTTTTTTTTCTAACTACCGACTCGCCCTCGCTTCGCTTCGGAAACTTTAAAATTTATTATTGATAGCTGAGTCCCGCGATGTTACCCGCGGTTATTGACGTACCACGGGTGAAGCCGCGAGGCGAAGCTAGTCTAAAAAAAGCCTAAGTTACTCCTTATATCGTCAGCTACCTATCAGTGAAAGTCTCATCAAAATCGGTCCAGCCGTTCCAGAGATTAGCCGGAACAAACAGACAGACAGAAAGACAGAGAGACAAAAATGGTAAAAAAAAAAACAGTGTATATATATATTCATATGCATGTAGTAAAAAGCGGTTATTTCAACATTACAAACAGACACTCCAATTTTATTTATATGTATAGATTTGATACTATTAAAATGAGCACGAATCATTAGTTTTTCGACATTTAATACATAGATAGATAATTTATCTTTAATGTTTTATTACATTTATTGCTCATTAATAATTGTTAATTGTGGTCAACGAAACCCATTTATGTAATTATGTGATTGGCTACTAAAAAATACAGCAGGATCGGCTAAAACGCGGGAGTCTTTAAGTTGCATTTTATTTTCTTTTATAATGGCGGTCCTTTTTGATTTCGCCAAAGTCAAGTTTTATAGAGTCTGTGGTTTTACGTATTTGTCGCAATTGTCGTGGCGCGAGAGTTATGTCATCGCTTGATTAATGTCAATGTCAAATTACAATGAGAACTGTTTGATCGATCTTGATGATTCTTTTTTTTTTATTAGAAAGCTGAGGATTCCCGTGTGGTCTCACTTCAATTTAGTCCAGTTCTGATAATGGTATCAATGAGAAAAACATATAATTTTATTTTGCATTAAGTACGTGCGCGACAAATAGATGAATAACTCAATAACTCAATATCACGCCGACCGATTTCGATGATCAATGTTTTTTAGTGTATATTAATTTGTTTTGGAATAAAATTTTTTTATATTTGAAGTCGGTTTTTTTAGAGCATGTCTATTTACAATTATTCTTTCATTCAATTCAACACAATATCACCTCGTCTTTAATCTAGACCGGTCTGAGTGCGATGTGACTTCATTCGACCTTGGACGAACATTACTTATTACATCATTTACGCCAATAAAAACAAAATTGTTGGACTAACGGACAAGCCTAATGAACGATGCGCACTTGTACAATGATGATGAGAAGACCTCGAGACAGCGTTGCCAACTCGAAATTCGTCAAGGTGGGAGATAGGGTTCTACAAGTTGGTAGTTTCCAACAAACCCTATTATGAAAAGTTGGTAGATCTACCACCCATACTTTTCAAGTCTTTTAGAGACCCTCCATTAAGAATCTGGCATCCTTAATTTACTTATCGATTGGATAAGACATATTTTTTTAATTTTTTTTTTATTGCTGTGTAGGCAGACGAGCATACGGCCCACCTGATGGTGAGTGGTTACCGTCGCTCATGGACGTCAGCAATGCCAGGGGCAGAGCCAAGCCGCTGCCTACCGTTAATTTGAACTATTTTTATTAGAAATCCAATGATAAATCAGAATTACAGGCCGCTAATATTCAAAATATCAATAGAAATATAGAGTTAATTGAAAAGATTACGAAAAAAAAAAAAAAATAGTTTCAATATTATCTTCATGGAGGTTTGATTTGAACTTTTTGAAAACTTCAAAAGTTGGTAGATTTTTGCTACAAAGGGGTAGGTTTGATTACGACACTAAAAGTTGGTAGATCTACCGAAAATTGGGTAGAGTTGGCAGCACTGCCTCGAGATATTACATTTATTTTTCGCAATCAACACGTGACCGCTGCAGCCAATACGAGATACGGGACGCAAGCGCCGTCTGTCGGCGTTCGGTGGGTCAACTATTCACCGGCCGAGCGGAGCACACGACCAACACTTAGCGCGGGGCAGTCGGCTAGAGCGGTCGAATTTGAACCATTGCTTGTTCCTGTACACGTACCTACCTGTTGTACCTAAAGGTTGTGAATCATTAGACACTACAATATAACTGAGTGAATTAATACTGTGTTTCGTTTCCAACGACGCCCACTGTACGAAGAATAAGCATTATAGACCCAGCTCTGCCTAAGCTATATTTATATGTCGGAGCATCAGTGGAAATAGCTTTGATTTATTAGACTGGAAAAGACAGGTTAATTCTCTGGATGGAATCGGAGATGGCGCTGCGATCGTAATTGTTTATGGGTAGACTTGTTGTTGACTCGTCCAATAGACAATGACGTATGGCAAGTGTCAGTTAATATGTGGATGACGTGTGACATTTTGAGAGTTAGTCTACGACGGTGGGATGACTAGACACTAGACAGTCATTTGAGTAAGAAGGTATTCTCTTTGAAGCCACCATTGCGTCGAACGCATCTCTGAGATCACCGCCTTTCTAGTCAGCAATTATTTGTGTTCTTATTTCGAGTTTAACCTACAAATGACTGATCACGAGGACCCAGGTGATGATCGGCAGGAGCTCTATCCGACTTAAATAAAATAAAAATATAGTCGATCCAATACTAAGCGAACATCACTACGTGAAGGCCTTGAGACGTGAGGTCGATTCCGCGATTGTAAAGCGTGTCCCACCCTTCGAACCGGAACTGCGTCAAGCCAAAAATAAAACAGGATTGGGGTACCTACCCGCGCGGTCGCACAATACGTCGTACCACCAATAATTTTCAGCTGATGTTCATGATCGGAATATCTCGAGCATCTTCGCATTATGGAGCGTAAAAGTAAGGAGCACCATCTCAGAATGGGAACCAATTAAGATGGCGGCGCCACAGTAGCAGGTGGAAATTATTAAATTTTTCAATCTAGCACACTTCGCTCTGTTTAAAACTGCTATATTCATAAAATTTCCACTTCCTACACTAGCGCTCTTTCGGTGAGTCTTCCAACAACAACTAGCTGCTTACAGACGGAAACTTTTTCAACTTGTCCCCTATACACAAGATGGCGTTCTTTACTTCTACCCTCCATACTTCGCTTCACCCAGTCAAAACTTATGAGGTAACTAACGTAAAAAATAAATAAAAAAAACTGGCCCCGATACTATTGAAATGTGGTATTTTGATTCACTCGTCAAAGTTGAGTTTAAATATGTCAGTCTAATAGTGAAAAACTTCAAGAGAATCTTGTTATTGCTTAGCATTGTATTAGAAAATGACGTGACTCATTCTTCATTCTTTGTTTTTTTTCATACTAGATTCGCCGGGCGAATAAGTAGGTTCATAGGATCTCACGGGCTCAACCTGAGAGAGCTTGCTAACACTGGCCCTAGCAAGAGCAGTGCTCCGTTGAATCTACCACCGGCGAAACACTCAGTGAGCTATGGTGATGTATGGGCTAGTTTTTTCAACGAACCCTTCGACACCTTCGAGCTCTAAAACTAGTTCGGGAAGCTTCCATGCTGGGAAATCGAAGATGATTGCCATCTAGACACGGGCGCCTCTCGTGGTGATTGTCAGGAGTTCCGCCAGGCTGCCTTTGCACCCCCGTTCGATAGATGGCGCCACTAACTCCGCGCCATCACTCATTTTATCATGGTAGTTGACATGACTCGGACAATGTCAGGTTTATCTGCTACAACAAATACGACAGGCTGTTTGTTTGTTCGTGTTTCTATAAATAGATCAGTGGCTCATTCTTTATTTATACCGGGAAAATGTCTCTCTGAGAACACGGGTATAAAACAGTTCTTTTTTTGGATTGGGTTGTAGGCGGTATTTTGAGTAATTTTGACTAGGTAGGGTAGGTAGGTAGGTAGGTTAGGGGCGTCTACTATATCTGGCGCAAAGCAGACAATCTGTTATAATATTGTCTGGTATATTAATTAATTTACCTAAGACCGAAAGTGCCTCTATCAGCGCTTTCCGGCCTAATATATACTGGAGCTCCCTTGGCTCGCAATCAGTCACTCTGCGTCGTTACTATGAGCCACACTCTTTCTAAGTAAAATCTTTTATATCCTCTAAGTCTTTGCTTCTTTTTTTTTTCATAGCCCTAGTAGACAGACGAGCATACAGCCCACCTGATTGTGAGTGGTTACCGTCGCCCATGGACTTCAGCAACGCCAGAGGCAGAGCGAAGCCGCTGCCTAGTGCCTACCGCTAAGTCAATAAAATCTTTTTTAAAAAGGGTCTTTCAAAGTCCCGTATAACAGATCGATACTGCGATTTGGTCAATGGACTCCCGCAATCTCCAAGTATGTACTTTAGGACGCGTTAGCCGAACTACATTTAAATTAAAAATGAGTATATAAAATGGCGAGGACATTGATCAAACTGGTCACGCTCAAACTTATTGCGTGATACCCGATCCTGTAGATCGAATGGTAAACAGTCGACGTCGCCCTAAACACGTCATTACGGATCCTTCCGATCCATTAACCGTGCTTTTAGGTACCTCAAGCATCGACTCAACGAGTGAATTAACCCATAGACACAGCCCACTGAGTTTCTCGCTGGATCTTCTCAGTGGGTCGCGTTTACGATCCGGTGTTAGATTCTGCGAAGCACTGCTCTTGCTAGCCTTAGCTATTACGTTTGAAATAATTGAAAAAAAAAAAATAGCTTGTCACAACACTCACAACAAAACTCAACCCTTGAAATTAACGAGCGGACGTTACGCAATCAAAATGGCGGTCCGATGACGTGATTCCCGGAAATACGTCGGCCGACGTTACCGAGAACTCGCGGCGGCCCTAGAGCCCGACACAAAACGCCATCATTGTGCGCCATGTTTCAACCTTAACGCGTACGAATTAGGGTTCGTATTTGTTTATTTTAATGTAGATGGAGCGATCGTCTAAATCTAGACTGGGTCGATATTTGGTTCGTGTTAATAAAACAGGTCTGGCTTTTTTTTTGATTAGTATATTAAATGAGTTTCGGGATTTGACGATTTTTTTTTATATTTGGCGCTAGTCTCGTGTTAGTATTGCTCTGTAGGTAGGCACCTCCTTCTTGACTATTTATTTTATTTATTTATTTATTCAATTCAATACAAAGTCAGGCTTACAGTTTGCACCAAAACGCCTAAGGCCTAGGCCGCACTACGGTTTTTTCCCGGGAGCGGTTAACCGCTGTAACCGCGAAACCGCTTAATACGCACACACTACAATTATTAACTGCGAATTCGCCCGCGATTTTCACAGTTGGAAGATGAATAAATTTCAAAAGAGCAGTAGCAGTGTGGCTCTGGTACTAAGAAATAGATAAAAAGACAACGAAAATTTTACAAATATTGGGTCTATCCACTTTCTAGCCGTAGATTTGAGAAAGGTTTCTTTTATAAGAAATATCGAAATTTAAGAAAGCCCCTAGAGATTTTTTTCAATTACTATCGGATGTCAGCAGCCAGTTTCATGGAAACAAAGATTCGCAAATGTATTTGTCATTTCAAAAAAACCGCCCGCGGTTACGCATAGTGCGTGCACGGCTACCTAGTTCTATGGATTACAAATTTTCTTGCGGTTTTTTTCCGCGACAATTTTGTAACATTTCGCGGTTTTAAAATCAGTCGCGGGAAAAAACCGCAAGTGCGGCCGCTTGTATTCGTTTTCGTGTTTCATAAGCTCACACGGTTATTAACCGCTGCGGTTTCACCGTAGTGCGGCCTAGGCCTAACTCGTTAACAAAAAAAAAACATTATTAAAATTATTAAGTACTAGCTGAGACCTGGCAGACTTCGTAGTGCCTCAATCGATAAATTAAAGACCTAAACTGTTGTATAAAATAAAGAAAATGAATCCGTCCGACGGGGGACACATCAAAGGAAAAACAAAATTGTTATTTTTATTTAATTCCGAGCATTTTAATATTTATCTACCTTTTAAACCTTCTCTGGACTTCCACAAATATTTCAAGACCAAAATTAGCACAAATCGGTCCAGCCGTTCTCGAGTTTTAGCGAGACTAATGAACAGCAATTCAGTTTGATATATATAGATAGATTATTATTATGCTAAAAATAATATAATTTTAGACAAAAGTATTCCCCAACGATCGGCAAACACGTTAGCATCCTGGATTTCGGACAGAAATATACCGGTAACCCTTCTATAGCACGGTAGATGCGTTCCTACCAAATCCCGTGTTGTGGGAAACTGTGATGATGATGATGTTTAACACTAATCATACCAACACTGGTACCTATTTTTACAACAGCGCCATTCTACCATAGTAGTCCAAGGTAGAGGGGGAAGAGGTCGACCGAAGACGACATGGATGGAGTGTGCGAATTACGATATGAGAGAGAGAAGAGTGAGCGTTGAGATGACGGCTGATAGAAGAGAATGGAAGAAAAAAAATTGTTGTGCCGACCCCACCTAGTGGGATAAGGTGGAGAAAAAGAAGAAGCGGGTATACGACAAGTATTACTCAAAATAAACCAAACATAACAACCAAAAAAAGTATAACTGTAGATTAATTGGTATAAAAAAGTCATGAAATCAAATGTGCCAAAACAAAAAGATGATCGTGCATTTTCAATGCAAAACTTCAAAATGGGTCATTTGACCCGCTATGGTATTGTAGGGGAATGATACACCGCCCCGCTTAGCTTACTATGCATTTATTGTGCATATAGTAATGAGCAGCATACGTTAGTCAGTCAGTGGTCAACGTGCAGCGATCCACCGCGGTCGCTGACGCGAATAAACATGTAATTATAAGTAATGTTTTATTGACCGCTCCGATGAGGTTTATGGAGGACAACACGCAACAAACAACCAACGCACACGCCTCCTCCTCACTTCATCTCCCAATAAACCTCACAGTATGTTTGGTGCTATATTAGGCTCATTTGGTTGACAAGGTTGCCGACCACTGGGCTATTGGTCCATTCTCCAAACCGAATCGCACGATTGCATTGCTGCGGAAATACAGGTAGGTAATATATCCTCCTATCACGCAGTATTTTACAACACGATTCCACTCTAACTGGTGGTAGGAACCTCTTGTGAGTCCGCGCGGATAGGTACCACCGCCCTGCCTATTTCTGCCGTGAAGCAGTAATGCGTTTCGGTTTGAAGGGTAGGGCAGCCGTTGTAATTATACTGAGATCTTAAAACTTATATCTGGAGGCAGGAGGCGGCGTTTACGTCGTAGGTGTCTATGGGCTCCAGCAGCAGGTAGGCTGTGAGCTCGTCCGCCCATCTAAGCAATAAAAAAAAAGAAAAGAAAAATTCCCCAAAACCCTCTTATATAACGCGGTACTTTTACAACACGATAACGAGATTTTTGTTTTAAAAATAATTTAAAAAATCACATTAAGCATTATGAGCACACTATATATGGGAATAACAGAAAATGTACTGCTTATTTTTTGCGTATAATAAATAGGTAAACAAAAATACACACAGGCATAGTAGAGATGTTTCTTTTAGAAAAATTACTCTTTTTTGTAGTGGCTCCTAGTCTCATATAACACAGTTTTGTACAACACGGGACTTGGTAGGAACGTATCTACCGTGTTATAGGAGGGATTTATGATTATAGTTTTATTTCCACTTAACAATGCAAACAAATATCAAATTATAAATAAGGTATTTCTTCTTATCCTTTGTTATATGGTCCCTTCTTGGGTAAAAGCCTCTTCCATCCTTTTCCACTTTTCCCTATCTTTAGCCAATTGCATCCAACTTATTCCGGCCGTCTTTATTATATCATCGAGTCATCTTTTCTTTTCTGTCTCCCCACACTTCGATTGCCTTTTGGGTCCAACCATTCAGTAGTTCGCTAAGTCCATCTTTCGTCCTTATATCTGGATAAATATCCTGCGCAGTTCCCAAGTGGAAGTGTTTCAAACTAAAACGAAGGGCATCAGTTAATTTAGTTTTCTTGTTGACAGCTGTGTTTCTTCGTTTGTGTGTCCTCCCGATCCACTAACGGTGTTTTTAGGTACTTCAAGCACCGGTCACCGTTCTCGTCGAACCCGTCACTTGCGACGAAGGGCTCGACGAATAAATTAACTCTCAGACACAGCCCACTGAGTTTCTCGCCGGATATTCTCAGTGAGTCGCGTTTCCGATCCGGTGGTAGATTCTGCGAAGCACGGCTCTTGCTAGGGTTCGTGTTAGCATCGTCGTCAGGTTTGAGCCCGGTGAGCTCACTTACTAGTTAAGGTTACGCTGAAATAGCCTCTCAAGGCTATCAGCTTAGGTAGGAAAAAAAAAAAAAAAAAAATCGTTTGTGTGTTGTTCGTAGTTTAAGTATATTTCGTTCCATTGCATCGTGTTGGTATGATGCAGTTTTGTTCTTTACTTTTTCAGTAAAGACCCAAGTCTGGGCAGCGTATGTCAGGCTAGGATAAACACAAGAAGTCGCGGAAGCCGGTGTCGTTGGTCGTTGACTATCGCCTCGATGGCCCGTCGGTCGGGTGTCCTCGGGGTGGCGCCGCGAGTCTGGTTGATCGCGGTAACCCCCTTACTCTGACCGGGTTCTGACCCCGGGCGGAGATCGTACGTCCAGTGTAAAGGTGCAAGGGAGTCGTTTAGTGCGGTAGGGCCCTAAAAATATCCTTGGGCCCGCGGTCTGCTCCCAATATCTGCAGATCGTCAAGTGCCATATACCCCGCGCGCCCCCTTAGGCGCGGGGACCTCGTCGGAGGTTCGACCCCCGGCCCGAAAAAAACGGGAGGACACAAGAATCTGTGGCGGGTAGCCATCAGACAACGCAAAATATTTGACAAATGCCCGAATCTCGCTTACGACATTATCAAGATAAGCTCGCATATATACAAGTTCCGAACAACAACATACGGACCGTCTACTAGTCTACCGAGCAATATCACCCGCTCGGTGGAAGATCTTCCCTTTGTCGTATGTCGTCCACACTGGTGACCTCGACGTGATTTGAACACGCAACCTTCAGATTCCAACAAATCCATTATAGTCTTTTTTTTATATTTGTGCTATAATTCTCATTTAGGATTAGGATGGTTACTTGTATACTGGTGTTAGGACATGTTGTGAATACGTACGGGTCGGTAAAACCACCTTGTCTATTTCTGCCGTGAAGCAGTAATGCTTTTCGGTTTGAAGGGTGGGGCAGCCGTTGTAACTATACTGAGACCTTAGAACTCATATCTCAAGGTGTAGATGTCTATGGGCTCCAGTAACCACTCAACACCAGGTGGGCTGTGAGCTCGTCCAACTACCTAAGCAATAAAAAAAGAATATTAAAAAAAAGACGGCCACGATGTTTATAAATCACGATGGCATTACAATGGCTTCGTACGTAAAAATGAACTAGTTTCCTAGTTGGAGCGTCGCGTAATGCCCGCCCACGCGTCCGGGGGTCGCCCGATCGATACCAGGTCGTCGTACCCAGTGTGCCTAGCGCTCGGCGTTGCCCGGTATAGATCATACCGCGCGACTGTTTCCACGGTAACGCGTTGAACTTGAACCGTTCGCGTGAAGAGTAATTTGAGGGAACGCGCGTGAATTGGTCTTGTGGAGACAGTGGCAGGATCGTAGGCAGCGGCTTGGCTCTGCCCCTGCCATTGGTGGGCCATATGCTCGTCTGCATACGGCCCACCTGATGGTGAGTGGTTACCGTCGCCCATGGACTTCAGCAATGCCAATAGTTTAAAAAAATGTATAGTTGTTATTGTTAGCATTTGTTGTAAGGTTAGGTTCCTCACAGTTTTCAGCATTCAAAACGCCCTGTAATTTAGACACAAATATCTTGAAGTCATGAAGAATATACCCAAGTTTCCCACAAAAGCCATAACACTTCAAGGTTTCATTAAGTCCGTGCAAGGAATAAAATTGGCAAAAGGCCCTTATCGGAACAACGATTTTGAGGGTTCGTCTCAAAATGATGGGCTCGTGATCGAAAAGCAACCCAGATATAGATTCCGCGAGCGCTCACGGGTAAATCTAAACAATGGGCCGTAAAACTTTTTATATAACTTTAAATTTATACAGGAAATTCACCATTAAGGCCTGCGAAGCAACCAAATCAAAAAACAGAATTGCGAATAATAATAGAGACGATTCTTATTCTTGAACACGACATAGCTAATTATTTTATATGTAACTGCGTCAATAATATTAATGAGAAACGTTCGTTTTTGTATTGCCGTGTATTCGAAGTTGTCGTGGCCTAAGACGTCCGGTGCATTCGTATCGAGCGATGCACCCGTGTTCAAATCCCGCAGGCGGGTACCAATTTTTCTAATGAAATACGTACTCAACAAATGTTCACGATTGCTTTTACGGTTGAGGAATAACATCGTGTAATAAAAATCAAACCCGCAAAACTATAATTTGCGTAATTACTGGTGGTAGGACGTCTTGTGAGTCCGCACGGATAGGTATCACCGTTCTGCCTATTTCTGCCGTGAAGCGTTTCGGTTTGAAGGGTGGGGCAGCAGTTGTAACTATACTGAGACTTTAGAGCTTATATCTCAAGGTGGGTGGCGCATTACGTCATACATTTAATTTCGATGATGTCTCCAACCGACCGTTGACACCAGTTGACATTGTAGGTCCCATATATCATCCGGAATCAGCATCAAATCTCATTTAAAATGTTTCATTAGTAATGTCATGGCTTTCTGTCGAAGCGATCTTCCCAGCAGGTTGGCTGTACTCTTGGCATTTTTTATTTATTTATTACTTAGATGGCTCGACAAGCTCACAGCGTACCCGGTTTTAAGTGGTTACTAGAGCCCATAGACATCTACAACGTTAACGCTGCCAAACGCCTTGAGGTCCCATGCCGCGTTAAAGCTGTAACTGTCTATAGGCTCCGGTAACCACTTAACATCAGGTGGACCGTGAGCTCGTTCACTCATTTAAGCAATAAAATATAAAAAACACCAATACTGTAGTTATGTATGTTAGACAACAAGGAAGAGTTGTCTATATTGAATATGTGTTGTACTAGTAAATCGTATAATATACTAACTATGCTTATTAAATGCTTATTATATAAAAGTAAACGAATATAAATGTAAATAGACATGCTCTAACAAAAAACCGACTTCAAATAGAAAAAAAAAGTGCGTGCGTACAAAGTACACATGAGTCGACTATTATAAAAGCCGGCAATGTGACTTTTGGACAATTATTGGTAAATCAGAAAAACGAATTATTGACTTTGTATTCCCTTGGCAGTCACAAAACTCTTCTGAACGACATCTTAGATAAATAACAGGTTAAGTATTAACCTTTATTTAATGCAGGTTTTGAACTGTATTCTTTGAAGGAGACGATTATATTCAAATCAATCTGTATTGACATATCAATAACATTTTTTTGTCCAAATGCACAGATTGCCACCTTTGATAATAGACGACTCACATGTCAGAAGTGAAACTTTTTTGGCGAACTAATTGCCAAAAAATTGGCGAAAGTCTTGCTTAAACAAATCTAAAACTTTAGATTTCCGAGACTTGAGGAAGGGAAAAAGGAAGATATGTTCCCGCCAAAAGTCTGTCAAATGTCAGTCTCAAACCTCAGTGTTGACAGTCACATTAAGTTTTGAATTGACTAATTTAATGTCATGCTATTTGATTAATGTTCCAAATTCTTTTCATTTCATTTCAATTCCTATTAACATTTTTCACAAAAAAATTATAAAATATTAGGCTGTATGGTATGATACATTTGCCTTTCCATTTGGAAAAATACAACAACTACTACTACTGACATTTGACAAGTATTTAATTTCAATAGTAGTTTGATGTCACTTCCGTTGCATACCTGCGTGACGTTCTGTAAAAATTTTACCCACATGCGCCTAAAGAAGTTTCACTTAAAAAAAAAAGATATCCCAAAACTAATTAATATACACTAAAAACAATAATCATCGAAATCGGTTGGCGTTATATTGAGTTATTGAGTTATTCATCTATTTGTCGCGCACGTACTTAATGCAAATTTAAGACTTATATGGTTTTCTTATGGATACCTACCATTATCAGAACTGGACTAAATTGTAATGGGACCACACGGGAAGCGTCAGCTTTCTAATAAAAGAAAAAAGAATCATCAAAATCGATTCACCCAGTCAAAAGTTATGAGGTGACAAACATAAAAAAAAACAGTCGAATTGAGAACATCCTTTTTTGAAGTCGGTTAATAAAGAACAAAAGATTTACTGTATCTCCCTATCCTCAATAGTTGATCCGCTAATTCAATTACTATAGAGATTCTCAGTCGAGTGCCGTGAATAAGAGAATTTAGCGTTTTGTTATAACGGTCTGCTATAGATATACGTAACGAATTTTATTTGGGTTCAATGCTGCGAATCAAAAACTAGACTATAATTATATCGACGCTTGAAAGGCAAACGTGACTAAGCGACAATGCGTGAACTTTAAAAATATACCTGAGAAATACCTGAAAAAAAAAAACTATTTTAACGTATCTAGCTGTAGGATTGAAATGATTTTAATAGACCTAGAAATATTTTTTTTTTTTGCTCATCGAATATATCGTTATTGCCTATCATTTATGTACAAAGCACTTATTGTCGCTTAGTCAAGTTTGCCTTTCAAGCGTCGATATATATTATTATGTATATAGCGCGTGCTATTTTACTGTATGTATTTGGTGGTTTGTAGTAATTTCCTTTATATGTTTAAAACCACGGAATAGATAAATAAGGTGGAAAGGCCTTTGCTCTAATTTTGTATTAGGACCAGTGTCGCCGCTTCATCCCCACTATTTTAATTTCTACACATACACACTGTGATTACAAGTATTTCGCACACAACAAAAACACCCACACATAAATCTCAGGACAGATATTCGTTCGCAAACTAGCACAAAACTCCCGTAGGCATACACACTCAAACACGCAAAAAGGCAATAAAAAGGTTCATACACGCTAGTGCTTGGTAAAACCGATATTCTTTATCGATAAATTACCTTATTTATCTATTCCGTGTTTAAAACTGTAGTTTTGTCAGCATCAACAGTTCGATATTTTTAATTGAACTTCAACTATGCTTATGCAATGTCTCTCCAGCGCCTCCGATCATTGGCCGCATGAAGAGCTTCGTGAAATGGGATCCCTAGTGTGGAATCTCCATCCTATTATATCATACTTCTCTCTAATCTCTAACCCAATCTCTGTCCTATCATTCTTAAATACTAACGTTTTTTTATTTATTTTACTTATCGCTTAAGTGGGTGGACGAGCTCACCGCCCACCTGTTAGTGTTAAGTGGTTACCGGAGCCCATAGACACCTCCAACGTAAATGCTGCCACACGCCTCGAGATATGAGTTCTAATGCCTCTCAGTATAGTTACAACGGCTGCCCCGCCCATCTAACCGAAACGCATTACTGCTTCACGGCAGAAATAGGCAGGGTGGTGAATTTATTGAATATTATTGAACACGAAAATATTAGCTTGAGTTCGGTCGTCGTCACTACGCGGTCGATTGGAACTCCACTAGGCTATGGAGTTACAATGGCGATGACCTCAAACAATGAGTCGTTCTATCGTTATGTTAATTAGCGTAATCAACTTAGATATTTGGCTGAGTTCCATTTGCCTGGCGTGGACGAGTCATAGGCGCGTTGTAATCGCGTACCGTGTCCACGGTTCTACGAAAATATCGGATTGAACGTGTTGAGCTGACAAGGTTGAGTTTTGAGTGGCCTGATATATATTTGTCGGTGACGGTCAATGTCATTAGTTTGGTAGCGTTTCGGTTCGAAGGGTGGGGGGGTAGTCGTCGTAACTATACTGAGACCTTAGAACTTATATCTCGAGGTGGGTGGCGCATTTACGTTGTAGATGTCTATGGGCTCCAGTAACCACTTAACATCAGGTGGGCTGTGAGCTCGTTCTTTCATCTATGCAATAAAAAATAAATAAAAACTAAACGAAACGCAGCACGATTCCCGGGAGATGGCAGCACGATTCCCGGGAGATGGCAGCACGATTGCGGTATCGTCGGATTACTGGTGGTAGGACATCTTGTGAGTCCGCACGGGTAGGTACGACCACCCTGCCTATTTCTGCCGTGAAGTAGTAATTCGTTTCGGTTTGAAGGGCGGGGCAGCCGTTGTAACTATACTGAGACCTAAAAATTCATTATATGTATCATTATTTGCATCTGAAAGTGGGTGGCTGCATTTACATTGTAGATGCCTATGGGCTCAGGAAACCACTTAACACCAGATGGGCCGTGAGCTCGTCCACCCATCTAGGCAATAAAAAACCTCGGCTAACTTCGTGCTACAATAGAGCCTAGCCGATGGAGGCGCGCAGACGCCATCACACTTACCAACCAGCTTTCTCGAAGAGCGGTGCCTCCGTCCTAAGGACTGTCATTCGTTTTCGTTTGCTAACGTCAAGAGAATTCTAAATTGTTGTCAGACAAACGTGATTGGTGTACTCAATATTTCTCTTAGCTCGATCACCGTATTCGCCCCTACGATGTCTGACGATGGTGTTAATAATTGTAGCTTCTCCGACATTTTTTTTTTTTGTTAGTATTACGGGTGGCCTGGAGGCCTTTCCAGTTTCCAGAATAGGTGGGCGAGTAAGGGCTCCACTAGGAGGGGTGGGATTCGCTAACGGCTGCCCGAGCGCTTACGAAGGAGAGACTGACAGTATAGCGCATACTTAGCTTGTAAATAGTATTATTTTTAAGATTTTATACATGATGGATAAGTTGGTTCTATGTCGTTTTTTTTAAAATAACTCATCATTATTATTGCCTTCTATAGTGACAGTAATAAAGACTCAATTTTCCAATGAATTCCATTCCAAGTGTACAGCGATTATTATTGTAAGCTCCGCCTTGTTCGGCTGCTCGAGTCGGAATGTTTTGTTGCGACAAAAGTAACTCGTTTTCATAGTAGAACAGTGGGATAGTTTGTTTCTTAATTTTCCTGAATACCGTCTTAAATAATGGCAATGGTAATCACCCACCACCCGGTGCGCCGGACGCTTGTCTACTTACTGAGTCAATTAAAAGAAAAAACAGTTAAACAAACAAACTCTCCTCACGTCGTGGACCTACTGAGCCGGTCCGGTCCGTCGGTGAACTAACACTAGAGACCGACCGACGTAGGTACTGACTGTTTCATTTTAGTTTTTATTTACTCCGATGCCGAAAATAATATTGTGCGCTTAAATAGAAAATAGAACGGCGCGTGAATAGACCGCGGGCGTGTGCGCGTAAGGAATCCGCTTCCGGAAATTCCCTATGTTTTTCTACCATACGCTACTGGCGATTCCAATGCGATCGATCCTCGTTGTATTGTATACAATGCTGCGTCGGTCCCGTGAGTGGTCTTTTTTTATTTTGTTTTTATTGCTTAGATGGGTGGACGAGCTCACAGCCCACCTGGTGTTAAGTGGTGTTACTGGAGCCCATAGACATCTACAACATGAATGCGCCACCCATCTTGAGATATAAGTTCTAAGGTCTCAGTATAGTTACAACGGCTGCCCTACCCTTCAAATCGAAACTTATTGCTGCTTCACGGCAGTAATAGGCGGGGTGGTGGTACCTACCCGTGCGGACTCACTAGAGGTCCTACCACCAGTAAATAGTTCGTGTAATGCAGAGGTGACGCGCCATGTATGACCCTCGGATGGTTGGTGGTCCGGTTGATAGTAGGTTTGGCGAAGCGCTGCCCTTTATTTATTTATTAGGCACACAATACACATCACGAGCTAAAAAGATACACAAAAAATAACAACCATTGCGGGCTCAGTAATTATTACCAACGACATTATTAAAGCCACAAGTGTTTTATGCTTAAGTCGGTTAATGAATATTGTTTTTCTGTTCTTTTATATTTTTTTTCGCTAGTTTGTGGTTTTATTTTCACAGAATGGTTTTTTTTTCACATTGTGGGTACTTATTTATGCGGTTCTTACGTCATCACTGACCGTAGTATGTACTGGCCAACGTGTATTCAAAATGCTCATAGTTTCCTTGTTTCTTTTTTTTGGGATTTTATGACCTGGTAACTAAGAGCTTTAAGTCATGTCTTATTTTTATTTATATTCTTATTTTTATGAAAAATGATAGTATAGAGTGAATTGAAATGAAATGAAGATGATTAATTTGAGACATTAATCAACTGGGATGAAATGAAATGAAATGATATGGGATGAAATATAATGTCAGTAAAATGGTGCTCATTTGCTGAAAATTTTTCAGTGGACTTTTTGGAGGATCTCGAGAAGTTACGTCCACCGACTGTTTCATTTTCCCACATTTGTGCATTTTCACAGTTACTAAACAGCTAATAAACCACCGCTATTACACTTTTAATTCTGAAGACATACTAAATAGACAAAATAAAACAAATCACACAACATCACTTCTCGCGTTCCCGCCAAAGAGTCTTCCCTTGTTTCGGAACACGTTTTAACCCTCTGATATGTAGGTCACCGGTGCCCTACGCGGCGCACTGAACTAATCATGTCGATTTCTGTTACCAAGGCGCCTGGATTGCCTCCTATTCTTTGTTAATGTATGTTTTTAATCTTTTAAATCTCTTAGAAATAGATTGATTCTCAGTATCGTTCGGATTCGTCTGACCTAGCGTCGAATTGATACTCCGGTCCCTTTGTAACAGAAGATGGCGAAATATCATCCAAAGAAGGATAATAAGAGGAGATGGTCACGACCCTCAGACATGAGGATTGCGCCGCGTAAGGCACCTTTGTTTTTTTTTCCCCTACCTATGCTGATAGCCTTGAGAGGCTATTTCAGCTTCGCCCTAACGTTTGTAGGTGAGCTCGCGGGGCTCAACCGGAGAGTTGCTAACACTGACCCTAGCAAGAGCAGTACTTCGCAGAATCTACCACCGGATCGGAAACGCGACCCACTGAGAAGATCCGGCGAGAAACTCAGTGGGCTGTGTCTATGGGTTAGTTCGCTCGTCGAGCCCTTCGTCGCAAGCGACGGGTTCGACGAGGACGGTGAAAACCTACCTTTGTCAAGTTGACTTGTCTCTTAGGATAACGTTAGCTATTTTTTTTATCGAAATTTGGCATACTTATCAAGGACCGATGACAATTCAATATTTTAAACAGTTTGATCCGTTATCCTTACTAGGATAATCAGGATCCTTGGTTTTCCTGAGACTCCGAGTGTCTGCGTCAAGACCAAGAAGGGAAACTACCAGACGCGCCGATAACCTATTTCTCGGATAAGTTACAGACTGATTCAGATGAAACTTTTGAAAATTAGAAGAAAAAATTGAAAAAATTGAAATTCAACTAAAAAATTAACAATAAATAATAGTAAAACTAAACAAATACCCTTTTATACAAAATCCAACTAAAGAAATAGAAAATAAATTTCAATAAATTTGAATTAAAAATAGTGTAAGAAAAAATGATTTTATTGTAAAAATAAGCATGTAGCAATGTATGTATGTGTGAAATATGTAAATGTGTGTAAAATAACTAAGCAAAGTTTCAAATCGATAGAAACAACGCTTTTATATCTTACGTTTGTTGTCTTCATCAAACGCAAAAAAAAAACCGCTCGTCTTTTTTTTTATTGCTTAGATGGGTGGACGAGCTCACAGCCCACCTGGTGTTAAGTGGTTACTGGAGCCCATAGACATCCACAACGTAAATGCGCCACCCACCTTGAGATACAAGTTCTAAGGTCTCAAGTATAGTTACAACGGCTGCCCCACCCTTCAAACCGAAAGGCATTACTGCTTCACGGCATAAATAGGCGGGGTGGTGGTACCCACCTGCGCGGACTCACAAGAGGTCCTACCGCCAGTAAAGGTCCTACCACCAGTAAAGGTATCATCTGATGATGCTTTCGCGATTCAACGATTCAAAACGAACTAGGTCACGAGAGCAAACGATTCGTTCCTTCATTCGTTCAGTTTTGAAATGCGAACATTCGACTATAATCAATCGAGTCGATCACACCCGGACTAATTGATTCAATTAAATCTATATATTAATACGTGAAGCAAAAATTTTGTATCCCTTTTTACGAAAATTGCGCGGACGGAGGAGTATGAAATTTTCCATACTTATAGAGAATATAGATAAGTGCACAATGCTAATATTTTTTCAAAATAATGCATAAAAGATACATTAAATCAATAAAGAAAACATTACACACACTACATACCATGTATTTGACGCACACACGCATGCATACTATTTATTGTCAAACTTTTGTTCTTGACGTCTGTTGCCAAATTGAGAATAGAATATGGTTTGTCTTTGTTAATATTTTTTATAGTGTAGTCTTGGCGAAATTTGTGATTATAGAAGTATAAAATACAATCATATTTAATAGTGTACAAACTTACAATTCCAATTAATTATAGTCGAATTTCGACTACTGCGGGACCTCTAGTGTAACTAACTATACTTGAGACCTTAGAACTTATATCTCAAGGTGGTTGGCGCAGTTACGTTGTAGATGTCTATGGGCTCCAGTAACCACTTAACACCAGGTGGGCTGTGAGTTCGTTCACCATTCTAACCAATAATTTTTTTTTTATAGGTAACTATGTATTTGTTTTTGTGTAATTCGGTTCCAAATGATTCTTGTTCACCTGATGGTTGCTTGGAAGAGATCGCCAATTGTACTTAATTTTTTTTGTATTTAATGTTTCGGATTGTTTTTTTTTTTTGGTGTACAATAAAGAATACTCTCTCTCTCTCACTCTCTCTCAATACGTAAATTCACTAAGATGGCTGACCGATGTCGATGACCTCTAACGGTCGCCATAAGAATTCGTATCAACGTCATTACGTAGCGTCTTGTGGCTGACTCAGAGGCTACTATTAGGTGTGTCAATGTTCTGTTATTGGTGAGATGACGTCATTGTTCAAGGGTTTTTTTTAAGGGATTTTATGACCTGGTAATTGAGACCTTTAAGTCATGTCTTATTTTAATTTATATTTTTATGAAAAAGATATTTTGGAGTGAAATGAAATGAAGATGATTAATTTGAGACGTTAATCAACTGGGATGAAATTAAATGAAATGAAATGATATGATATGGCATGAAATATAATCTCAGTAAAATGGTGGTCATTTACTAAGATTTTTTTCAGTGAACTTTTTGGAGGAATCCGAGAAGCTACGTCCAGCGGCTTTGTTTCATTTTACCACGTTTGTACACTTTCACAGATATTAAACAGTTAATAAACCGCCGTTATTACACATTTAAACCCGAAGAAACACTAAATTTACAAAATAACTGGTGGTAGGACCTCTTGTGAGTCCGCGCGGGTAGGTACCACCGCCCTGCTTGTTTCTGCCGTGAAGCAGTAATGCGTTTCGGTTTGAAGGGTAGGGCAGCCGCTGTAACTATACTTGAGACCTTAGAACTTATATCTGAAGGTGAGTGGCGGCATTTACGTTGTAGATGTCTACGGGCTCCAGTAATCACTTAACACCAGGTGGGCTGTGAGCTCATCCACCCATCCAACCAATAAAAAAAAGTTGTGCTGGCTCACTTATACTCGAGCAAGCCGTCGTCACGTGCAATCCTCTCGTTCGCTAGACAATACACACGAGCTTGCTAAAGCACTAAGCTAAAGTTCATTTCGTTGTTTGAAAAGTTAATCGGTCAAGCTTTCGATTGAGCCGATAAAGGTTATCGACCTGTTTCGCGACCAGAACAACGCCCGATATGTTTCGGAGTCTGGCGGTGGTGTATTGAAGGCGTTTTCAATGTAGAGATGTAGGGTGGACAGATTAAGGCGATCGGGATGCGATTGTTTTTTATTTTATTTTTTGTTGCCTTTGTAGGCAGACGAGCTTACGGTCCGCCTGATGGTAAGTGGTCACCGTCGCTCACGGACGTCAGCAATGCCAGGGGCAGAGCCAAACCGCTGCCTACCAGATTGCAGTGAGACTGATTCGATTTTAACACGTTGACAGACTATTAGGTCACCGGTGCCCTACGCGGCGCCTTGAAGTAATCATGTCGTATTCTGTTACTAAAGCGTCTGAATTGCCTAACTTGGCCTTCGCTTATTGCTTAGATGGGTGGGCGTTCTACGGTTCACCTGGTCTGAAGTGGTTACTGCCCATAGACATCTATGACGTAAATGCGTAAGGTCTCAAGTATAGTTACAACGGCTGCCCTGCCCTTCAAACCGAAACGCATTACTGCTTCACGGCAGAAATAGGGAGGGCGGTGGTACCTATACGCGCGGACTCACAAGAGGTCCTACCACCAGTAATTACACAACTTATATTTTTTGCGGATTTGATTTTTATTACACGACGTTATTCCTTCACCGTGGAACTCAATCGTGGTGAACATTTGTTAAGTACGTATTTCATTAGCAAAATTGGTACCCGCCTGCGGGATTCGAACACCGGTGCATCGCTACATACGAATGCACCGGACGTCTTATCCTGTAGGTCACGACAACTTTTGTTGCACGGTAATAGCTCTTGTGTGAAGTGTATTTCTTGTGATGTAAGCGTAGCCGGATTGTGCCCGATGGTCGGGTACAGAGGCTCCCAAAGTTTTGTTTAAGTGACGGTCATGTGGGAAGGGGTGGGGGGATATGCAATGGAATATAGTTATATTAAAGTACCGTCGTATTAATTTCAGATCAATAGACTCGAGCTGTCGGAATGGCTGAGACGGACTCAGAGACGATCCCGAACGGCACCGGGCCCCTGTCCACCGAGGAGGAAGACGAGCGCTTGAAGCAGCGTCCGGCCGACATCGACGCCGTGAGTATTAGCTTTCGTGAGCACAGGGTCGACGGAGCATGGAAACTGAGGCTGCATTCCCCTCAGCTATAGACATCACGAGCCTTATGGTTAGATCCATCAGGATACTTAATACTGGCGGTAGGACCTCTTGGGAGTCCGCGCGGGTAGGTACCACCGCCCCGCCTATTTCTGTCGTGAAGCAGTAATGCGTTTCGGTTTGAAGGACGGGGCAGCCGTTGTAACTATACTTGAGACCTTACGCATTTACGTCATAGATGTCTATGGGCTCCAGTAGCCACTTAACACCAGGTGGGCTGTGAGTTCGTCCACCCAAATAAGCAATAAAAAAAATAGATCTAAAAAGGCATCCACGCCACCAGCATTCACATTTACATCAACAGTCTCTGTTCATCACCAGGTGATTGAAGTCTCAAGGTCAAAATGAAATGGAATAACCGTCTTATTACCCTCAAAAACCGGAAAATATGATTGGTTCGTGGCACATGTAGATGCTATGATGATGTATCATCGTGAGGTATCGCATTAGTACCATCAGTGTATGCGGTTGTATGGTGGGTGGTACAAATACGAGGTGGTGTTATGTTCACGTCATTACGGATCCTTCCGATCCATTAACGCTGTTTTTAGGTATCTCAAGCACCGATCACCGTCCTCGCTTGCGACGAAGGGCTCGACGGGTAAATTAACCCATAGACACAATCTACTGTGCTTCTCGCCGTATCTTTTCAATGGGTCGCGGCTCCGATCCGATGGTAGATTCAGCGAAGCACTGTTCTTACTAGGGCTAGTGTTAGCAACGTCCTCTGGTTAAAGCGACGTGAGCTCACCTACGCGCTCGACAATGCTGACATAATAGCCTCTCAAGGCTACCAGATTAGATAGGGAAAAAAACTGGGCTCCTAACTTCAGGATGATGCTAATACTGGCCCTAGCAAGAGCATTGTTTCGCAGAATCTACCACCGGATCGGAAACGCGACCCACTAAGAAGATGGTGGTAGGACCTCTTGTGAGTCCGCGTGAGTAAGTACCACCACTCTGCCTATTCCTGCCGTGAAGCAGTAATGCGTTTCGGTTTGAAGGGTGGGGCAGCCGTTGTAACTATACTGAGACCTTAGAACTTATATCTCAAGGTGGGTGACGCATTTACGTTGTAGATGTCTATGGGCTCCAGTAATCATTTAGCACCACCGGGTGGGCTGTGAGCTCGTCCACCCATCTATGCAATAAAAAATAAAATAAAATAAAGACGGCGAGAAACTCAGTGAGCTGCGTCTGAGGGGTTGTAATATGTGGATAAGGTTAGAAAACGGCATCCTGTAATTATTATTTATATTTTCATTACAGGATGTCCGCGAAATGGAACGCCGGAAGCGCGTCGAAGCTCTCATGTCCTCGAAGCTGTTCCGCGAAGAATTGGAACGGGTCCTCGACCAGCAGATGCACGAGGGCGGCGACGCTCCGCTCCTGCAGAGGATCAAGGAGATGGTCGGCGGGAGACTGCACACCGGAAGCCTCAGGGTAAGGTTGCGTTATTCATATATTTACGCTGCTGTAGATTAGAGAGAGAGACATATAGAGAGAGATAGAGAGGCAGAGAGAGAGAGAGAGAATTCTTTATTGTACACCAAAAAACAAATAAACAGTGCCATACATTAAATACAAAAAAGTACAATTGGCGGTCTTATCGGTGAGAGCGATCTCTTCCAGACAACCATCAGGTGGACAAGAATCATTTGGAAATGAATTAGCAGTTTTTTTTATGATTGAAAGATTATTGGTGGCCCGGAGGCCTTTCCAGTTTCACCAGGACAGGTGGACGAGCAAGGGCTAAGCCAGGAGGGGTGAGATTTGCTAACAGCTGCCCGAGCGCTTCCGAAGGAGACCTAACAATTCAAGGGCAGCTGCTTCGTGAATGAATCTACTGCCGGATCGGAATCGCGACCCGCTGAGAAGATCCGGCGAGAAACTCAGCGGGCTGATGCACGGGTTAGGTAGATTAGCAGATCTGCTCACAGCCGAATATATCGCTGGTTCGCGATAGTAATGAGCTACCGTGCGAGGTCTTATAGAAATTCTTTATAGCATTGGATGCGTGAACAAGCTTGGACATGTGATGCGTAGTGCAAGGTACATGGGGAAGAGGTCGACCGAAGAAGACATGGATGGAGTGTGTGAATGACGATATGAGAGAGAGAGGAGTGTTGAGATGAGGGCTGATAGAAGAGAATGGAAGAGAAAAATTAGCTGTGCTGACTCCACCTAGTGGGATAAGCTGGAGAAAAAGAAGAAGATGCGTGAACAAACAAGCTCATGACCTGTAGACCTTGAGATATGAGGTCTTAATTGTATGGTGCAATGGTCTTTTCACTCTTCAAATTATCGATCCGATGAGCTAGAATGAGCTTTTGGTTGGTTCAATCCCGACATGTCCCGTAGATGAAGACAGCGCCTTGTAAAAGCGCGGTTCGTTGACGCCGTTCGTTACAATAAGAAAAGTTTGACAATAAATAAATAGTATGCATGCGTGTGCGTGTGTGTCAAATACACGGTAGTGTGTTATAGTTTTTTTTTAAATGATTTAATGTATTTTTTTTGCTTAATTTAAATTTATTTTATTATAATGCACTCCTCCTCTATATTCGGTATAAGTGTGGGAAATACCATACTTCTCCGTCCGCGCAATTTTCTTAAAAAGGGGTACAAAGTTTTTGCTTCACGTATTAATCACTACATAGTATAAAACAAAGTTGCTTTCTCTGTCCCTATATCTGTCTGTCCCTTTGTATGCTTAAATCTTTAAAACTACGCAACGGATTTTGATGCGGTTTTTTTAATAGATATAGTGATTGAAGAGGAAGGTTTATATGTATAATAACATCCATTAAATAGTTGAGAAATCAATAATAAATTAGTTTCCGAAGCGAAGCGAAGGCGGGTCGCTAGTAATATATCCGATGGTAGATTCTGCGAAGCACTGCTCTTGCTAGGGTCAGTGTTAGCAGCTCTCCGGTTTGAGCCCCGTGAGCTCACCTACAAACGTTAGGGCGAAGCTGAAATAGCCTCTCAATGCTATCAGCATAGGTAGGGGAAAAAAAAGTAATATATAGATTTGGGCGTAGTCTGTGTACTGATATAATTTCATTGTCAGGGTCCTAGCTGCGTTTTGCCGATCAACGACATCCGAGGTATCGAAGGCATAGGGTATGAGAAGGGGGAGAAGATACTCCGCTGCAAGCTGGCCGCCGTGTACCGGCTGGTGGATTTGTTTGGTTGGACGACAAGTGAGTTTGTTTATCATAGGTGTTGGTTAGAGGCTTCGTCAAACAGAACTCGTAGTTAGCGCGCGTCAGAACGGTAAACTGCCGCGACGGCGCGTTATGACGCCGAGATGTGTTGTACTACTGTGGTAATGTACTGTCAAACCGAGCCCCAGCGCTGTAAGTACGCAACGTTCTGTCGCGGCGTTAGGACGCTTCGACGTCAGGCGTTGTAATTATTAACAAATTTTATTTTAGCGTCCGAGTGAATGTGTATTAAAATACCGGACAATGCCCGAAAAATTTATAGAATTAATTAGAAAATACCCGTGCTTATACCATGCCAAATCTGAATCACTCGACATCTTTTATTTATTTATTTTTTATTGATTAGATGGATGGACGAGCTCACAGCCCACCTGGTGTTAAGTGGTTACTGGAGCCCATAGACATCTACAACGTAAATACGCCACCCACCTTGAGATATAAGTTCTAAGGTCTCGGTACAGTTACAGCGGCTGCCCACCCTTCAAACCGAAATGCATTACTGCTTCACGGCAGAAATAGGCGGGGCGGTGGTAGTACCTACCCGTGCGGACTCACAAGAAGTCCTACCACCAGTAAAACCAGTGTGGTGACGTAGACCGATTTGTCCATAGCCGGAGTGACGGGGCAGATAACGGCCCGTCTGAACACGGCCGAGGAGCAGGTGCTGACGTCGCCGCGCGGTCTGCTGCCCCACGAGGTGACCGCCTCGTCTCTGGTTAAGGTGGACATGCAGGGCGTCGTCCAGGACCAGGGCACCACCAACTTTCCGGTCAACGTCGAAGGTAATGACCGGTAACTAGGCAACGTGTGACTCCGTGTTCGCAGTGAACCTGATGGGATGCAAGTTTGAGGGTCGATTGTTGTGTGACAAAGTCGTGATCCATGACTAGTACTTGAAGATGAAGATAGGGTTGATTCGGTCACCGTCCTCATCGAACGAAGGGCTTGGCGAGTAAATTAACCCACAGACACAGCCCACTGAGCTTCTCGCCGGATCTTATCAGTGGGTCGCGTTTCCGATCCGGTGGTAGATTCTGCGAAGCACTGCTCTTGTTAGGGTTCGTGTTAGCAACGTCGTCAGGTTTGAGCCCCGTGAGCTCACCTACTAGTTAAGGTTACGCTGAAATAGTCTCTCAAGGCTATCAGCTTAGGTAGGAAAAAAAGAAAAAAAAAAGCAACCCTGGTCCGTCAGGTTTCTCGGTGCACGCGTCCGTGCACGCGGCCCGTCCGGACCTGCGCTGCGTGGTGCACGTGCGCGCGCCCTCCGCTCTCGCCGTGTCCGCCACGCGGCGCGGCGTCCTGCCCCTATGCCAGGAGGCGGCCCTTCTCGGCGAGGTCGCGTACCACACTCTACCCTACGGCGTGCTGGACAACGCCGAGCGCGACAAGCTGGTCCGCGCGCTGGGCCCGCACGCCAAGGTCGTGGTGCTGAGCGGGGCCGGAGCGCTGTGCTGCGGTGCCACGCTGGAGGAGGCCTTCCTGCACGCGCGTCTGCTCACCGCCGCCACCGACGCGCAACTGAAGTTAGCAGCCACGCCGCTCGATGACCTCATCCTGCTTGACGATGAAACGCAGAGACAGGTACGTACAGCCCCCCAACACCCCTCACCCCTATTTTTCTAAGTATTAGCGCGTCCGCCTAGTGGTGGGACTTCTTGTGAGTCGTGTAGGTACCACCGCCCTCTCTATTTGTGCCGTGAAGCAGTACTGCGTTTCGGTTTAAAAGGCGGAGCAATTGTTGTAACTATATTTGAGACCTTAGAACTTATATCTCAAGATGGGCTTTGAGCTCGTCCACCCATATAAGCAATAAAAAAAAACCTGGTTGACTTACTCACTGAATAAATGATATCGTGGGAGAAAAATCATCAGCCCCAAAATCGAGATATGTTTTTTTTATTTTTTTTATTGCCTTTGTAGGCAGTCGAGCATGCGGCCCACCTGATGGTAAGTAGTCACCGTCGCTCATGGACGTCAGCAATGCCAGGGGCAGAGCCAAGCCGCTGCCTACCATAAGTCCTATGTCCTGTCTAAAGCAATAGCACCTTCCAGTCTGAAGGTTAGGCCAGCGGCGATATCATCCCCTATGACTCTGATGACGCCCCTAAACATTTAACCCGTGCTGCTCTTGGCCATGTATCTGTATCTTGCCGGTTCGTATGCGTCAGATGTACGAGGCGTCCCGCAAGCCGCCCGCCGACGCGAGCAAGTGGCGCGTGGGCGGCGAAGAGTTCGAGGCTCTGATGCGGATGCTGGACAACGCCGGCTTCCGCACCGGCTACATCTACAGGCATCCCCTCATCAAGGTGAGCGCACCACGCGGCCGCTGCCTCCCTCATCTATACTTAATACTGACGCACGGTCATTCGGTCCCTGTGTTATGTGGCTACCAGAGACTGACTAATACATACTTATATACGTTTAAATATATACATATATAGATGATAAACGTCCAGATAAAGAGCAAACAAAACGTTCATCTCACGAATGTTTGCCCGACGCGAGAATCGAACCCACGACCCTCGACCCTATAGTCGGGCCGCTAATTACTATAACATTGAGTCAGTCGATTATTATTATGTACTAGCGACCCGCCCTCGCTTCGCTTCGGAATCATGATATTTTACAATTGCTAAGTCCTAAGATAGCTAAGTCCCGCGATGTTACCCGCGGTTATTGTCGTGCCGCGGGTGACGCCGCGGGGCGAAGCTAGTCTGCAAAATTGTTTTAATATTATTTGTTTATAGTGTAGTCTTGGCGAAATCTGTGATTATAGAAGTAAAGTCTTTGACAATAGATCCATAATAATGTTGAAACTTATAATTTAAATCAATAATTATTATTATAGTCAAACCGGGCCACCACTAGTTATTATTATTGCGTTTCATCCCTCAAAAAACTACCCTCAAGAGAACGCAACGAAGTTTCACTTCAAAATTTTTATTCACAACTAACTGACCCGACAGACTTCGCAGTGCCTCAATCGACAAATAAAAGACCTAAACTTTTGTATAAAATAAACTTAAAACAAACAAAAGGAATCCGTCCGACGTGGGACACATCAAAGGAAAAACAAAATTGTTATTTTTATTGAATTCCGAGCATTTTCATATTTATCTACCTTTTAAACCTTCTCTGGACTTCCACGAATAATTCAAGACCAAAATTAGCCAAATCGGTCCAGTCGTTCTCGAGTTTTAGCGAGACTAACGAACAGCAATTCATTTTTACACGCTTTATTTTAGCTTCACTTGTATGTATTTTTGTTTGTTTGTAACTGACTCCTTTAGACGTGACTTTGACCCACTCTAAACGCCCGGATTTCATTCAAACCTTGTAGATTTATCGAGGACTCATGACAATTAAATATTTAAGAAAAAATTAATAAATTGAAATTCAACTAAAAAATTGAAAAAAAAAATTTATAAATTTAAATTGAAAATACTGTAAAAATATATATATTTTATTGTAAAAAAAGCGTGGTGTTATTACTTATATTTTTCTGACAGATATGAGCAGAAGAATTATTATTTCAATAATATCTTTAAAAAAAAACACCCACGCTTTTTGAAGTGAAACTTCCTTATCGGCGTTGGAAAAAAATTTACCGTCACATTTTTCGGTTACGCGTCACTTTTTTCCGTTACGCGCCATCTGTTTTGTATTCATGTCTATGATAATAAAATCCTTTTGTTTAAACTTTATCTAATTTAACTTTTTTGTATTCATGTCTATGATAATAAAATCCTTTTGTTTAAACTTTATCTAATTTAACTTTATTTAACCAATTTCTAGAAAGTTGCATGTAGATCATTTTTCGAAAAATAAGGCCATAAACAAGTTTCACTTCTTACGTGTGTACACTAGTACACGCACACATTTTTTTTTACTATAAAATATACATATATATTTTTACACTATTTTCAATTTAAATTTATCAATATTTTTTTATTTATTTTTTTGTTGAATTTTATATTAAGTGTGTTTTTTAGTTTTTTTTAAACTATTATTTATTTTTAATTTTTTTAGTTGAATTTCAATTTTTTATATACATATATAGATATATAATTTGTCAGATCTAATATCATGCTAACTCTGTGCTCCACAGAACGACGTGCCGAGACCCAAGAATGACGTGGAAGTTCCACCAGCCGTGTCGTCCCTCGGCTATCTGCTTGAAGAGGAGGAGCTGTACAAACAAGGGTGAGTGAGCGCTGCCCTGATGCAAGCATCTTACTGGTGGTAGGACCTCTTGTGAGTGCGCGCGGGTAGGTACCACCACTCCGCCTATTTCTGCTGCGAAGCAGTAATGCGTTTCGGTTTGAAGGGCGGGGCAGCCGTTGTAACTATACTGAGACCTTAGAACTCGTATCCCAATGGGCTCCAGTAACCACTTAACACCAGGTGGGCTGTGAGCTCGTCCACCCATCGTAGCAATAAAAAAAAGGCTCGGTCCTCTGCAGCACCACACTAAACCCGCGCCCTTCCTCAGGTTGTGGAAGAAAGGTCAGGGGAAGACCGGTGAGCGAACCCGCTGGCTGAACTCTCCGAACGTCTACCAGAAGGTCGAGGTTCTGGAGACTGGCACCAGCGACCCCAAGAAGATCACTAAGGTAGAATATCTGAGGGTTGAAGCCGAATAATAAGCTCCTGTTAAAATGCTTCGTTGGTAATACCGTTGAGTTAGACAACAACTTTGTCCGCTTGCAAACTTTGGGTGTCAAAATGTGGATCAGGTTTTTTTTTTTTTAAGAAATTTTATGACCTGGTTACTAAGACCTGTAGGTCATGTCTTATTTTAATTTATATTCTTAACTAGCTGACCCGGCAGACTTCGTAGTGCCTCAGCCGATAAATAAAATACATTAACTTTTGTATAAAATAAACTTAAAACAAAAGGAATCGGTCCGACGGGGACACATCAAAGGAAAAACAAAATTGTTATTTTTATTTAATTCCGAGCATTTTCATATTTATCTACCATTTAAACATTCTCTGGACTTTCACAAATAATTCAAGACCAAAATTAGCCAAATCGGTCCAGCCGTTCTCGAGTTTTAGCGAGACTAACGAACAGCAATTCATTTTTATATAGAGATTTTATGAAAAATGATAATATGGAGTGAAATATAATCTAGTAAACTGCCGGTCATTTACTGAGATTTTTGCAGTGAACTTTTTGGAGGATCCCGAGAAGTTACAGCGACAGTCCCAGCGACTTTGTATCATTTTCCCACATTTGTGCACTTTCACAGCTGACACTAAACAGTTAATAAACCACCGCTATCACACATTTAATACTGAACAAACACTAAATAGGCGAAATAAAATATATCATACAACATCACCCATCGCGTTTCCGCCAAAAAGTTCCCGGATCAGTCTTTTGATTCTTGATAACCTATTAATCAATGCGTAGTATTTCACTTTATATTAATGGTAATGTTAATGATACTTTGAAAAATAGTTTAAAATTTCACGGGCAAATTTGTTGTCTGTATGTTTCACTCGACTGTATACCAGCAAATTATTGTCTTTGTTTAAATTAAGAACACAAATATATAGTTTATTTTATACGTTGAGAATTAAGTGTAACAGAGTTTTATGGATGCAGTACTTTTTAATTGTAGGGTTGTCGCTTTCGATATTTTTAATGTAATTTTTTTTATTATTATTATTTTGTACAATTTTACGTTTGTGATTTAAATGACAATTTTTTGCCTTTTTTAAATATATAGTTTTAATACAGCGCATCGATTGTAATGTGCTTGATAAATCCGCCAACGGCGTACCTTAATTACAGACATCAAATAAAATCGATCCTCTAAAGTTTATTTTTCATCGAATCGACAACCCTAATGTTAGTGTGGCAACAAAAAGAACTGTATTTTAGGACATTCCATGTTTTTTTTATTAACCTTTTTTTTAATTATAAGATCAATAATACATTTATTTACGGATTTATTAACACCAGATTTACCGCACCAGCCAAAATGACTGATGTTGGTATAAATAAGTATAACAAATTGATAAATCTTGTGTTAATTGGCATAAATATTTTGATTGGGTTATTATTCATAAAGTGACCTCAAATTAGGGCTTGGGTATGCGCGCTTATATAATGTGTGTCTCAAATAACAATGAGGTTAATATAAATTTTTTTTGCCCTCAAAGTTAACATTGTTATTTTCCCTCTAACACTTATGTGCTTTAAAAATACCAATTTTAAATTAATCATTTACCTTTGCAATTAAAGATCCGTTGTGTTTGGTATCAGCATCGACAGTTCGATGTTTCTAATTGAACTTCAATTAAGTTTACTTCATAAAAATAGCTGAAGAAGTTTCTTTTGGCATGATATTTTTTTCCAAATGTTTAAACTTTAAATGGCACTCCTGTAATGTTGCAATAATATCGCTTAAACTTTTCAACCCTCCATATGTATCTTAAAGTCACAGACGTGAATTATTGTTAAGTGAAAAAAACCGACCCCCCAAAAAGGGATGTTATTAAGTGAACTGATCTTTAGCAATGAGATTTATTCACGTTCAGATAGATTTGATAGTTACAAAACAAAAGATGAAGTAAAACAGTAAAATGGTGAAGAGTTTACAAATCGCACCGAGCAAAATTGACATGACCACCGCACGCGACCGCGATACGCAGTGTACCGCATTTTACAGGCGTTGACGAACTACCCGCAAATAAAAAATAATAAAAAAAAAATAAAAAAAATCTATATTAATGTGTGCATAACATTTTGATTGATAGAGGTAATGAATACAAAAAAGAAATACACATTTGTTTTGTCATGATAATTTTGCAATATAATTTATCAATTATCAATAATGCAATTTGGTGTAAATTTCGTTTGAACGAAAGAGACAGATATATTTATGTTGGTCCCGTCCTCGGGGTGACTAAAGAAACACAAATTATTATTACTATGAATATTAGATAAGAAGGCTTGGTTTTTTTTAAATTCGTTTTTATATATCAACGAAACTAATATTATATTGAATAAGGAATATTTAAATATTGGAATCGCATTAAAATTTTATTATATTATGTTATTACAAAAAGGTTATTATTAATTATTAATCTAGTTAACGATTTTATTATTGGCTTACGCTGTTTTGTCTAATTAGCGGTTTAAATAAATAAGAAAAAAACAAAAAAAGCACGAATTTTGTAAGAAAACAACTTCAGCTTAAATGAAGTATGATCGAATAGTACCCTCCAAATGGATGGTTTATATCTCATATAAATAATGCAATATGGGTATGTACCGTTTACATTAATCCTTTCAGTGCTGAGCTTATTTTCAAATATCTTTCAGAAATTGCTAAAGGATTGCTTTGAGAAAAAAAAAGTACGTCATAAAAACTTTAAAAAAAAATATGTACAAAAATCAAGGCTAAATAAACGGCAAAATAATTTTAAATGATTATTTGTAAATGTTATTAACTTATTAAAAAGTGTAACCTATAACTTGTAATGGAACTGGGCAATAGTCGGTATTCCGACGCTCTGCACTTTATACGCAGTAAAAGAGAGTCGATCTATCGACGGTTCGCTTTTTTCCTACCTATTCGCTGATAGCCTAAGAGGCTATTCCAGTTAGCTTTGAATGGGTAGGTGAGCTCACGGGCTCAACCTGAGAGAGTTTGCTAACACTAGTCCTAGCAAGAGCAGTGCTTCGCTGAATCAGGATCGGAATCGCGACTCCTGAGAGAATCCGGCGAGAAACTCATTGAGTTGTGACTATGAAACGGCTCTTGCTCGAAGGGCTAACACATTGTAGTAATGCTCTGCTAATAACAGATGGCGCTGATTGTATGTAGATTCAAACGTGTTTTTGTTACGACTGTACCATCCATGCACTTTTGCAGCCCACTGTACTCGCTCACTACGAACGTAATGTTATTGTAATAAATTCGTGCTTTTTTTCTCTTTCTCCAAATATAATATTTATTATCGATATGTAATAATACGGCTTGTTTGTTTGTGAGATTATAAATAAAATGTAATGACGAAAAATGTTTTAACTCTTTCACTCGCCGCCGGGTGAAATGCTATTGACGTTTTTTTTTTGTTTATATATATAAAAAATTTTTTTGTCCGTTTGTGTGTGTGTGTGTGTGTGCGCGTGTAACTAATACAATAATGTTTTTCAGTGGGTGGACGTTAACAACGAAGAGGTAATATTATAATGAGTAGTTTTTTTTTATCTATAACATGTATTTTTTTTTTTTTTTTTTCGAAGATGCGGTCTTGTAATTTTTCTATTTCGATTTAGTGTCAGATTTTTTTTTTATTCGTGGTTATTGTTTTTTTTGTGTCGTTTCGAAGTGGTCAAAGCAAATTGCGTTTAAAGGGGGAGTGTAGTATATCGAGAAACGAATATCGGTGCTTATCTTATCTTATCTTATCTTATCTTCTTATGACGTCACAATTGTTTACTAGTGCCAAAGCAAATTTTAGTGTCTGTCTTTCGCGCTATCTCCGAGCGCTGTGACGTGGCTCTTTAGGCATGCCCGCGTCACATCCGATGGGAAGCGGTTACTAAAGAACGTAGACATCACGATTTAATTTTTTAACTGCTAACTAATTTATAAAACTTAACAGAAATAGTAAGTAATGATAGTAAGAAACGAATTTGAAGCTTAAAGCTGTCAATCACGACAGCTTTCCGCTTAAAAGCACATATTACAAGATCGCATCCGAGCTCTAATACTTCTTCGTAATAATTCTAACATTGAAATGTACTGTATTTCTATAATGATAAACAAAATAATAATAATCATTAACTGAAAAAAACACACCCTGTGCATAGTTCTCGTTGAAATTAACGCGTCGAACTCACATTCGATGAGGTTATTTGTTGAGACGCAGCATATGCGTTCGTCTTCCAAAATTGTCAAACACGTTAATGGGGAGAAACCCAATAAATCGACGCTTCAGAATCACAGTGCAACCAGTCCCAAAAAGTCCCTAGTTTTTTTTTTACTGGACGAGCTGGTGTTGGGTGGTAGCCGGAGACGATAGACATCAAGAATGTAAATGCGGACATCCAAGTATCAGTTTGGTGATACAACGGCTGTCCCACCCTTCGAACCGGGCCGCATTGCTGCGTCACGGCAGTAATAGGCAGGGTGGTAGTACTTATCCGTGCGGAATCCAAAGACATTCCGCACCCAGCTAATTAATAGTTCCATTTACCGCAATGCTTAAAATCCCAAATGAAATGTTCAGTAGTGTTTTGATTCGGGTCGGGCGTTTTTACAAATACTTCCTTTCCAAACTGATTTTAAATAAGATATTTCAGTTCAAAGCTGCCATTGCATGTTGAAGTATTCCGTTTTTTTTTTCGTTATTGGTTAGATGGGTGGACGAGCTCACGGCCTATTTGGTGTTAAGTGACTATCGGAGCTCATAGACATCTACAACGTGAATGCAGCCACACACTTCGAGATCCGAATTCTAAGGTCTCAGTTTTGCAGTAAAAGTAAAATTAAAAACTTTATACGTGCGCGCACTAAGTCACCTGCGTACAGCTCGATACCCAATACACACAATCAGGCCGTGCAAATAGTCGATTTTCCGACGCTCCGCACTTAATACGTAATAATAATACAAAGTTGAAAAATAATATAATCAACAAAATTTCACATTAAATAGTATGATTCTGAAAAAACAATGTTGCGAGTGATTCAGAAGCTGATTAACTATGATTTTGTATTGTAGCAATACAGTACTGGAGAATGTATTTTCGGAAGGCGAAATATTAGTCTGGGAAATTTCATGGTGCTCTAACGTCAAAAGCATTTCACTCATACCCTGGTCTACATATATATAAATAAATATATGAACATCGAGAATGTACAGTGTAGGAACGAGAAAAAAAAATAGATTATTTAAAAATGTTGCCACATCACCCTTATTATCATTAAAAAAAAAAATGTTGCATGCCTTTAAAATGCTTCAGAATTATAACTAGTATTGAACGCGATTTTTTTTGTTATTTTTGTTTTCAATTTCGTTAACGCGTCCCCACTGTACACCCTCGATGAGGCCAGAGCGAAAAAAAAAACCACTAAAAAAAACCTACTAATTCACGCTTCTAAAAATCGAACGCACTCACCTTAGCTTCACTGGGCTGGCAACATTTTTAACTAATCTATGTTTTTTCTGTCCCCTCCCGTCCCGCCGTGTGACGCGTCGTCACCTTACTCCGTGTAGTGGATCCAAGATGGCTCGGCTCAATCGAGTACGCCCGTTAAAATCGATACATTGCAATTCGTACCGAAAAATACGAACCCAAAGGAATTTAAGAAGCTTCAACAACAGGTGAGCGAATTTCCTTCTTTTTTTTTAATTCGACACTGACAATGTCGGTGTCTAATATCACTGTCGGAAACTTTAATGAAATAGTGCGTTTCACTTGATTTTTTTTTTAGAGTTAAGCTTTAAGCCCATGGACATTCCAACGCCCTTAGTAAAAGATTTCAAAGATCCTAATGATTTGTGTCTCTTAAAGAGCAATAGAAAATTTAGTATATTATCTTCACTTCATGTCTTATGTCTTTACTGAGAGAGGAGTCAATAAGGGAGTTCTGATCGTAGCTGGTGTGTCATGGTTCTCATGGTCAATTGTGAAACGAGGTCTGATACGCCTCGTACGTACCCCCCCAGCGGTACGGCTAAGACAGACCTAGGCATTTCTCTCAATTATTATCCCTACCTAATCGTTGGTGGCTTAAGGATCTATTCCAACTAAGCGGGGTCCATTGACATCTCTGTCGCTTCGAATGTCCTCTGTGAACTTTTTAACCTTTTTTCACCCGGGAGGCGAATTTCGCTCGCCACATGATTCAATTACAAACAACAAAAAGAACAATACGAACAGAGATATCAAAAACATGGAAGTCGATCATCAAAGAAATTAACACTAGATGATGACCGGTTTTTTTAT
Organism: Bombyx mori; assembly: GCF_030269925.1. Classification (NCBI taxonomy): domain Eukaryota; kingdom Metazoa; phylum Arthropoda; class Insecta; order Lepidoptera; family Bombycidae; genus Bombyx; species Bombyx mori. Next base: position 18,495,122 of record NC_085130.1, read on the forward strand.
TTTTTGATAACGCCATCTTGTTGTGTCTTTAAAGCGGCTAGTTGCCCTCGATTAAGAAAAATAGTATTATTATTCGTCAATAGATGTCGGGAAGAGTTGATTATTGAAAACACGAATAAAACAACGTTTTCTGAAAATAAATCGTAGCTAGATCGATTTATTGCCCCTGAAATCCCCTGTATACTAAATTTTATGAAAATCGTTGGAGCCGTTTCCGAGTTTCAGATTGACAAGAATTGCTCGTTTAAAGGTATAAGATAAATAGTTAACAAAGCGCATTGAATTTCGTCGCACCAAACAAAATGATAGAGCGAGATTCGCCTGTAAGTCTACTTAAATGCTATTTACCGATTTTTAACTTTTAATTTGCGTGTTCAGATCAAAGAGAATCGCCGCGCGGACAAGATAAGCGCCGGTCCTCAGTCCCACATCCTCGAGGGGGTGACCTGGGACGAAGCCAGCAAGATGGTCGGCGAGGACGCCGTGAACACCCACACGGGGGACCATGTGGTGAGACGCTCTCGCTATCCTTAGGGCTGAGCCACCGGATGATTTTACTTGGATGATGTGATGTCGTCATCTTGTTCAATGGTTACTCTTACTGCAATACATTATTGGTGGTAGGACCTCTTGTGAGCCCGCACGGGTAGGTACCACCCCCTGCCTATTTCTGCCGTAAAGCAGTGATGCGTTTCGGTTTGAAGGGTGGGGCAGCCGTTGTAACTATGCTGAGACCCTAAAACCCATAAGTCAATTTAAAAAAATACAATCTCTGCTACTGGTGTGTCGGGTCCATGGACACTGAATATATGACATATCCTTGAGCCCGCGGTCTGCACCGTCAAGTCCTACATATATCGCGCGTGCCCCCTAGGCGTGGAAGCCTAGCATGAGGTTAGGCCCACAGCCAGAAAAAAAAAAGGTCCACGGACACTGACAAGCTACAGCATTATTGTATTGTCATCGATCCTCGTAAAAAATAGCAACTACAAACTAAAGATTGGGTTAAAATTGCCCAATCTAAAGAAGATTAGCTATCATGGGATGAGGCCTTAACTCGAGGAGGGGTTCTTGCAAGTGGGAAATAGCACCTAATATTATTCAACCAACATATTTATTAGTTAATTAATAGCATAGATTGATTTAATTTGTTTTTATAAGTCACTTTTATTAAATACTAGCGGCCTGCTCCGGCTCCGCTCGGGTTATTAACAAAAAATTCAACGATATTTGACGTTGTTTTATTTTTTAAAATGAAAGATCACTTATTGCGGCATAACTATAATAGTTAAACATTTGCTGTCGCGACACCTTTTGTAAATAATAATGTGTTCTACAAAGTCGTAGTACATTACATATTTTATTCTATCATCAATAGTTTTCTCAGGGCACGCATGTAAAGAATATTTTATGTAATTCTTTTACACCTTGAATTACATTATTGAAGTCTTAGTAAGGATCCCTAATTTAAAAAAAAAAAAGATTATAGCCTATGTCACTCGGGAATAGTGTAGCTTCCAAACAGTGAAACAATTTTTCAAATCGGTTCAGAAGTTTCGGAGCCTATTCCTTTCCTCTTTATAATATTAAGTATAAGTATAGAAAAGGCTTTTTTTTTGTATTTTTATTTATTTATTTATCATCGATCCTCTATGCGTTCGTGGATAGTCTTAATTGAACGGACTTCTCGAAGTCGGAAACAATTACGTTCAAAGATTCCGTTACATGCAAAAAGGGCCGATAAAACCGCCGCGTCCGTCAGGTGCTGATGGGAGCGGCCTCGAAGGGCATCATCCAGCGCGGCTACCAGCACAACGCGGCCGTGTACAGCGCGCCCTACGCCCGGAACCCCTTCGACCATATCACCGACAACGAGATCGACGAGTACCGGCGCGACGTCGAGCGCAAGCGGCGCGGGAACGAATGTGAGCCCGCCCCCCCAACCCCCCGCCGGGACCCCGCGGGGACGTACGGCTTGTACTGTACTACTGAGAGGTGGAACTTATGTCCCAAGGTGGCGTTGTTGATGTCCATGGGCTCTGCCAATCACTTGGCACTATATGGGAGCTCGTCCACCAGTTAAAGTGATCTCAAAGTGCTCGTAAAATTTTCTAATTGTGGTCCACGATCTAGTGAGTGACAACAGTAGCTGCAATGTAAAATTGTATCTAATTACTTTATGTCCACGGACAACAACAATAAAATTTTACTAGTGGTTGGACGTCTTGTGAGTCCGCACGGGTAGGTACCACCGCCCCGCCTATTTCTGCCGTGAAGCAGTAATGCGTTTCGGTTCGAAGGGTGGGGCAGCCGTTGTAACTATACTGAGAACTTAGAACTTATATCTCAAGGTGGGTGGTGGCTTTTACGTTGTAGATGTCTTACGATCTCCGGTAAACACTTAATATCAGGTGAGACGTGAGCTCATCCTCATATGCAAAAAAAATTATTCCACTAGCTTGTAAATTTTCTCATTGTGGTCTGCGATCTGGTTACAACATGAGCTGAAATGTAAAATAGTATCTAATTACTTTATGTCCACGGACAACAGCGCTGAAATCTAACGGCTAACGCCTACACTCGTATCCAATTCGACAGACGACACTGACCTGTCCGAATCGGAGGCGATAAGCGCGGCGCAGATGACGTCACCGGCCAGCGCCCCGTCCGAGACAGAAGAGGAGTCGCGCGACGGTAGGTCCCCCAACCTCCCTCATCAACACCGCGCCCCCCACCTCTTACTCAGCGTCGCGCCCCCCCACCTAGCGACAGGCCCGCGCGGGTACATACCGCCGTCCCCCTGACAGATAAAGTTTGATCCTCGCGTAGTAGTAGTAGTATTTTTCCAACTGAAAAGGCAAAGGTCAATCATACCATACAGCCTAATCTTTTATATATTGGATGTTAGGAGACCACTTCCGAAAGCGAAAATTTTGTACCTACAAAGTTGTAAATTTTGGGGAGCGCGGCATCAGCTGTTTTTGATTTTGTGTTTCATTGCTGGTTTTTTATTTATTTAGTAAGGTAATGTATTTTTTATGAAACTATCGTTTCATTTAGCTGTACTAACATGGATGGAGCGTAAATAATGCTAATAAAACGTCTTTAAAAAAATTTTTTTTTTATAAAATAGAAATATATTTTTTTTAAAATCAGGATCGATTTTTTTCCGTCCCATCATCAAAGGTGTCATCAGTACTATCGTCTGTCTTCGTTTTTGGAAGTGGTCTCCTAACACCCAGTATATATATTTTCCATGAAAAATGATAATATGAAGTGAAATGAAATGAAATTGACTAATTTGGAACATTAATCGATTGACATGAAGTTAAATGAAATGATATGGGATGAAATATGATCTCAGTAAAATTGTGGTTATTTACTGAGACTTTTTCAGTGGACTTTTTGGGGGAAACTTGAAAGTAGTAGTAGGGTTTTTCTCGAAGAGAAAGGCAATGGAACTAAGCCATATACAGCCATTTTTTAAGTTTAATATTTTCATATTTGACAACTGTGAAATGTGACACTTGTTTTTTTTTTTAATGTTCGTAAAGAGGTTAATGGTTTTTTTTTTTGTTTTCAAATGTAATTAAGAACACCGAGTTTTGAGAATAGAGACCAAGCAAGCGCCGGTCCGAAGCCAACCAGAAGTGGTCCTGAGCGATGGTAAGTGATACTTTTAATTTTTTTTTTTATTTAATTGTAAAAAGTATAGACTATGAATTGTTTTAGGTTTTTTTTTTTTCAAAGAATTGTTTGATTTAGATTGATTGTTCACTGATATTAGATATATTTTTCTACACACTTTTTTGTTCACGCTTAAATTTATTATTATACCTTTTTAATATTATGAATGTAATGAATGAAGTCACAAATCGTCTTCTCGCATTAAAACTGTATAATCTCAAAACTTACTAATTTTACAGGAGAGTGTTTTGAAGGTTTAGCATTGGATAGTTTTAATATTAATAATCATCTTTGCAACATTAATTTTTTATTTTGTACCAGTTACATTATCTGTCTTTTAAAGTAAGATAAAATTATGTATTAATTTTGTTAATAGTAGTCAAAACATAGGTAAACAAAAAAAAATAACTAAAACTAAACTACGCTCTTTTAACAGTATTTATTAGAAAAATACTGGTGATACCAAATGATTCCGCATATTAACTCAATTTCGAATATTTTTTTGGAAATTGTACACTTTTAATGCGAAAAGACGAAATGACGTAGCCTTTGTTCGCCTCTCGCTCGCAAGATATCCGAGAGAGCGAGATAGCTATTTCTCTTGCATGTTTTCATTATGTCTCCCTGTATTCTATTATAGTTGATACAACTGATTTCTTGAACGCCGAGAGAGCCCATGTCGACAGTACTAGAGGTCAGTATTCGACGAATTCTTACACGTAACCCTATTATTGTTTATCCTTCAAAAATGACACATGTCAAAATTGACAGCTGTCAAACGTGATCAGCAAAATATCAACCTAAGTGTAGTATGATGGTTTTTCCAATTGTACTTGTGTCATTATTGAATAAAATAAAATTAAATTATAGTAGCTTAGTGGTGGTTCAGTCGAGATTAGTTCACTTGATAAAAGCAATATTTAAGATGTTATGAAATAAAATTTAACATTATCATTTTTCTATTGAAGTCTCATAGCCTTTGCTATTAAGAAGAATATATATAATACATAGTGGCATATCGTGTTTATAGAATTCTCAATCTAATTTTAAAAAGCTTAGAGTCGATTTTGCTTTGGATGTGATCGATCCGTGGAACTACCACTACGTCACTGGCACGTGATCCACTAACTGCTTCGTCTAAGACTTTCGTTTGATTTTAAGCTTTATTTGGCCTGAAGCATGTACTAATTTCTTTTAACTTTTTCTCATATTATTTCAAAAACTAATTATCTGGTTGAAGGATTACTTAAGGTATTGAGGGAGGGTAGATTAGAAAATTTTGACGGTGAATCCGATGAAAGGGGTGGTTATTCTTACGATTTGAAAGTATAATAATTAGAATGTGATTTTTGGATTTTAATATTTTTTTTTAATTTCAACGGAACAAGTCCCTGTCAGGTCAATGACCTTTTCGGAAAAATTTGTTATACATTGAATCCTTTTATAACTAGTTTGTTCTAAATACGTCTTCATTCAAAGCGTATAATATCTGAAGCTGGTATCGGCTTTACGAAGCGCTAATTGATTTTAAGCGTAGTGGCATATTATATCGAAGGTAGAAAGGCGGTGTAAGCGACATTTGTTGCAACTTTACAGGAGAACCACTTAAAGATTTGGTAGGCAGCTGATTGCTGAGATCCATGGGCGACGGTAACCACTCACCATCAGGTGGGCCGTACGCTCGTCTGCCTACAGAGGCAATAAAAAAAAAAAGATTAAATTTTGAAAAAAAAACAATCATGACAAAACAAAACTTCTTCAGCTATGTGAATGGAGTAAACTTAATTGAAGTTCAATTAGAAACATCGAACTGTCGATGCTGATACCAAATAAAACGGACTTTTAAAATTACAAAGCGAAATGTCGGTTACACCAAACAGCCTTTCACCGTTCGATATGTTAATGGTATTTTAAGTCCCGACACGGGAGTCGAACGTACCGTACGACAGTGGGTCGCGTGTTCCAGTAGGACCGCCGCAGCGTCAGGTCGTGGTGAGGTCGTACGCGCATCCGGCTGAAGGTGAGTGTGATAGAAGAGCGAGAGTGAGAGGAAATTTTACTGGTGGTAGGAGGTCTTGTGAGTCCGTACGGGCAGGTACCATTATCGTGCCTATTTCTGCCGTGAAGCAGTTACGCGTTTCGGTTTGAAGGATGTGGCAGCCGTTGTACTGTTAAAAGTGAGACCTTAGAACCTAAAAATACTATTAGGAACGTCTTGAGATTATCTGGTCAATGTTATTACGAGAACTAAATGTATATCGACGCTTGAAAGGCAAACGTGACTAAGCGACAATAACTGCTTTGTATATAAATGATAGGCAATAACCATATTCGACGCGCAAAAAAATAATAATTCTAGGTCTATTAAAATCATTTCAATCCTACAGCTAGATTCGTTAAAATATAATTTTTTTCAGGTATTTCAACTTTAAATTAGTCTACTGTAAAGTTCACGCATTGTCGCTTAGTCACGTTTGCCTTTCAAGCGTCGATATGTTCCATGGACCTTTGCGTTTTTGTTCAAGTACCTGTCGGTTTGAGTGTTATTCTTCCACCAGCGCTCTGTCCTTCTTCAAATGTGATCGGAAATCAAGCACTGGCTCAATTCTGTCCTAAAAGTCCGTGTCCCTAAAGATATCCTGTCTTTTTCAAAGATTGAGACTCTTGGTGTTTAGTGGGTAGAACCCAAAAAACAGCCTTGGGTCCGCATTCTGCTCCGAACTTCTGCAGACCGTCAAACCCCACACATCCCGCGCACCCCCAAGACGTGGACAGCTCGGATGAGGTTCGGCCTCCTCCCCATAAAAAGATGACAATAAATAAAGGCTATATTTCTGCAACATTACTTGATTGAGAGAGTATTTTCATGGATGCTTTTGGCCCTTTGTACTTCTCAGATGAGACGCAGCCGGTGATATTTTTTTTCTTTCGATAGCTTTCTTTGGAATGGCACATAAAGTTTGATACTTATGGTATGAATGTGACATGTCTAACTAGAAAAAAGTATGCCTTACAGTTTTACGATTGGCCGCCTAAGAGCTGTGATGACTCACAACATAAGACCAAGGCCCATAAACCCATATATCTTAAGTGTGGTAGATTATTATCATGTGCATCGGCGTGTAAACCTATAGACCGGACCCGCGATCCGAATCTCCTGTCCGACGACGAAGTATTTCTGGACTCGAGCGCGTCGACTGTGACGTCGTCGATGACGTCACCGGTCCCCCGACAGGTCGTGGTCCGGGGGACGCAGCACGCTGTCGTGCAGCGGGTGGCCGGCAGGGGTGAGTCGGTGAACTGTGATATGGTCCTCGTTTGTCGTATCCGTGCGTTTGCTATTTGAAATCAACCTTATTTTCATCGTAAGCCTTTAAAATCTAAGGTTGACTTTCCTGTGGCTCCATAGTCTGGTTATTTGTACAAATGCACCAAGTGAAGGGTTGTAAGGACTACGATCATGATTGTTGGTTTGAAGGTTTTGCTTGTGGCTTGATTTTTATACAGACGACCGGGGGATTGTTAATAGTGGAACTATGGGGGGCGTTAAATAGATTGCCTAATGTTGCGGGGTTTTGTTGGGATTGACACTAGCGCAACTGCTGTCTGGACGTGTTCCAAAATTGACGTAATGTTAACGCGAATTGTGAAGGCGTTGAATGTTGTAAATGAGGGTAGTTTAAAACTGAGTGTTGCTTGTTCGTTTATCGCACGAGTTCATTAAGCGTTGGCATTATATTTGTGAAAATATATATCAATGTTATTGTCCATTGTCAATCGATTCGTAATATCCGTTAAAGGAATGTGTACTATATATAAATGCATTATCATCATCTTTCATTTTGTAGATGACACGATTACGGCATTTTCGATCTTACGATCGATCTTTCGATATAGGTAATAGAAATATATGTATATAGCTCAACGTTGTTGATATGAAATAATGGGACACAAAATCGAGATACAGTTCTCCTATTGGGTTTTCAGCGGTTTTAGAGTCGGAATAGCGCCCCTAGCGGCAAACGTAGGCAAACGTTGCAACTCCATACAACTTTGAGTTTAACTATAACGCCATCGAGAACGTTAAAACACACGCACTACTCACACAGAAACTAATTAAAACGTAAGAATAACCCCTAAGCTGTTTATCCTGCGAGGGTTCTACCCCAACATTGTACTGTCTTTGTCGAGGCTAAGCATAAGGATTATTTGAATCAGGAGGAATCTATAAAGAAAATATTCCTTTAAGCTACACATCTGACTCGTCTTTTTGTCACTTCATAATATTTCACCTGTAATTCGTGCTTCTTCAAACCTTCACATTAATTTCAGGTAATCAAGATACTAACACGCTAATTGAAGCTCTCGCCTCTAATAATAGAAACCTCCACGATTATTCCCGTAGCGCTAATTTCGATAACATAATTAGGGTCTATGAAGATTCAGAGAATCGATCGAAACGCAAACGTAATCTTAGCGAAAACTTCCGAAACGCCCACGACAGTAGTGTGTCCACTTTGCGTTCGGTCACTTCATTAGATTTAGACTCGTTAAAATCTAGGTCGTTACCCAGGAGACTTAATTCGAGCGTCTACCGGAGTCGCTCTCACAGTGGTCTGGTCAACTCTTACATTGAGAATCCAATGCCATTTCATTATCACATTCCTAAGTGTTACTCATGCGGTGCGATTAGCGTCCCGTATTCTTGGAACATGAAATTCAACAATAAGAAACTGTCAAAAGACAATTCCGTATACTATTCGACAGAAAACATAAATCAGAGTGTTGAAAAGAAAATAGACATAGTTAGAGTCAAAGAGAATGTTATCCCGATTTACAGAATAGCAAATTCGGAAACAGAATTCGTTGATAGTCAAGAGTTTAGTGAAGATAATTACATTACTGATGTTGGAGAGGGCTTCGCAGTTCACAATAACGTAGTTACCGCCAAAGATATAGATAAGAATGAGAATAAAATGTCGGCTGATATAAGAGATGTGTCTTTGAGTTCAGAAGGCGAATACCACAGTTTTACAGACGACTTTGAGGAAGCCTATGAAAGTCCAGTTAAAAATTTAGTTAATAAAGACATTCGCGACTACGCGGTACCCATTAACTGCTATTTTCCTGATTTCGCAAAGCAAAGTCCCAGGAAATCTCCCTTAAAAACTCAGAATAACATTCTAGAACCTATACTGGAAGAATCGAAGAGTTCGTATGGTGAGGAATCTAATAAATCAACGGATCGTAGTAAGAGTGATTCAGAAATTGATAAGTTCACAGAGATTAGTATAAATGATGTCTTCGATACCGCATTCATAACTAATAATAATAATAATGTTGGTAATAGTAATAATGAAAATAACCCTACGATTGTTGTGAACGTAAACAATACTGTGACAGCTTCTGGAGTTGACAAAGACAATTCAGAACAGAGTAGTAAAATGCCAACAGAAATCACCAGCTTCAATTCGACATACGAGTTTGAAAAATACGAAATGATAACGGAAATTCTCATTTCACTATTCAATTCTATAGATTTTGATTTGATCACAAAGAACAGAGAAAAGTCCATTAGTAGTTTTGATGATAGCAAGGATGGTGTAAGTTTCTCTATAACCGAAATGGTTGAAGAATACGCAATTCAATTTGATAACACTAATATAACTGATTCGTTTGAAGATCACACCAAAGAATCTCAAATAATTGTAGAAGGCGTAATATATTATATATACAATAATGTCTTTTACGAACTCGAACAGAAAAATGGGAAATCTAGACAAACAAAAACCGTCTTCACTGTCGCGGATAGCGAAGATATAATGTACACAGCGATTAATATATTTAATAGTCAGGATATAGATTGTGAATGTGATAACGACAATTCTATAGTTAATGAAGAGAGGGATCAAGATTATAATGAGGATAATTATTCAAATTCAGATATAGCCAATCATAGCTATACAATAGCAGAGGAATTGGTCTCTGAGTTAGTTGATACATCTACAGGCGAATCTAAAGATTTGAATGTAGCTTTTGTTAATACGAGAGATGATCACGATGCTGTATTGAATAGTTTTGGCGGTACATCTAAAATTCTTTCGATGTCACTGACCGAGAATAGTGGAGGTATAAAATATTGGATATCTTTTGACGATTGCGATACAACAGAGGATATTCAATTCGGTTTCAGACGCAGGAGCACCGAGATGCCCAGTTTTATTGTTATCGATAGTAAGATCGAGAAACGCGTGACGAAAAATCATTCGAGTGACAATGAAGGCGAATCGAATGATATTCCTTTCGATTTGAATGCGATTGGGAATGATATCGATGTGCCGAAGAAGAAATGTATTTATGAACTGCGCAAAAGGGAGTATAGTAGCTGGCCTCCGTTTGAAGATACGTTGTTTTATAAGATCATTTCGAACTTCCGAATGTCGGATAGCTTTGACGCCAGCGAATTAGATAGGGTCAGGATCGACAATAGCTTAGGCTGATGCCTTTACGCAGCTCAGAAATAAGCATCAATTTTGCCAGATATATTTATCTTCAATTAATAGGATATAACTCCAATTTTTGAAGCTACTTGGGCATTGGATTGGAGCAATAAATCCATGTCATTATCGAAGTCAACATAACCTCTATTGGTTCCAAGAAGAGTATCAGTCCACTGATGAAATTAATTCAGAGGTCGTGTTTTTTTTTTGTCAAAACAATAGCGACACGTGTTCATTTTGATTTGTTGAAACTTGTCTAAACGCAATGCTCTAATCTAATGCATTGTGTTTTGAAATATCGCTAGGATATATTATATAATATAATTAATACATAATTACGAGCGGTAATATGTGGCGTTTAAAACCCAATGGAATATAATACGTATTTATTTAGGATAAAGTTGAAATTCGATTTTAAAAGATGTATTCATACAAAGTGTTTGTTTGTAACGTTCCGTGTACGTACAGTCGATTTAGCTTTTTATTATTATATTTGTTTGAGTTCTTTTTAGCATGCGCATATATACGTTCTTTTTTTTTAAGTTTGTTGTCTTTTAATTTGTCTACGGGAATGGTCTTGTATTTTTTAAACCCATTAACTATTATATTCGCAATATTCTTGAGAACATCATCGTCACAGCCTTCCGCCTTTGGCGTACCACAATGCTTTTGAGTGTCTATTTGTTATGAGGTCTATGGAACATTGCGAATATAGGGATTTTGATATGCTTTTGTTTTTAATGCATGTAATTCCTGATCTTTTTGCCTCATTGTGTTTGTAAAATGCGTTTTTATTTCTTTTAGATTGAAATTGTAATACCGTTCAAGTTCAGTCGATCGAATCTTTAGTTTTGGTAAAATTCGCATTACCCTTAAACTTTTGTGTAGAACTATTAATATCCTTGCGCGTTGTATTTGTCTATAGCGAAACCTAACCTAAACCTAACCTTTTTTGACGTGTTTTAAGGTTCAAAAGCGTAACGCTACGCAGTCAAAATTTGGGTCTACCGTCAAATAACAATAAGGATTCTCAATTTGACCGTATGGCACGTTTGGATGTTTGAGAATTCACGATCTTATGTCTTTTAAGTACTTTGAAATAAAAACGCATTTTATTTATTTATTAAGGCTTGGATTTTATGTTAGCGTACAACAGCTTTATCGTGAATTTTTGGAGCTTTCATTCCTGTAGGCTTAATGGAGTGTTGATATCTTTAATGTAGTTTGGAATAAATTTGTTGATTTAATAAATTGTGTGTTTGTTATTTGTTTTAAATGACGCAGGGTGTAAAGTACGGAAAGCTGTATTAAGAAATTTAAATTAAAGAAAAAAAAAATTTTTTTTGACCACGCAATGTAAATCGTTTAGGTATCAGTTGTCTCGCGTGAATCAAGCAGGCGTCGACTGTCGTTTGACTGTCCTTAAAAAGCTGGTCCTTAAAAAAAATGAATCGCCTCAAACGTCAAGTTATTATGCCTGGATCCTTTGTGCTTATTTAAGACAGAATGAATTTGAAAAGTTTCGCAAATCAGTTAGATCAAAATTCCAGACAACGATGCAAAATCTATATATTTGTAACGTTAACTGGTTTTTTTTCGACTAAAGCGATCTCGTGCCGGCTATCAAACACGGCCAGAGAACATATCGAGGGGTAAAAGGTTATTTGGTTTAATCGACGTTTTTGCAACTCTACACGAGAGCCATTTAATGGTAAAAATTTGGAAAATATCACCATAACTAAATAAACTTGATCAGCTATTTGAATGGAGTGAACTGTGGACGAGCTCACAGGCCACCATAAGTGGTTACTGGAGCCCATAGACATCTACAACGTAAATGCGCCACACACCTTGAGATATAAGTTCTAAAGTTTCAGTATAGTTACAACGGCTGCCTCGCCCATCAAACCGAAACGCATCACTGCTTCACGGCAGAAATAGGCAGGGCGGTGGTACCTACCCGCGCGGACTCACAAGAGGTCGAAGTACAATTAAAAGTATAGAAATGTCGATGCTGATACCAAATAAAACGGATCTTTAATTACATAGATAAATGTCGCGTGTTGAGCGAAATGTCGCTTAAACAAATAACCTTTAACCCTTCGATATGTTAATTAACTTCTGGCGGTAGTTTTCAATAATCTGATCCTTTATGTGCAGATTGAAATTTAACTAGTTGGGATTGTCTTGATGTTTTTAGTGCGTACGTTAGTTATAGAGCTCGCATACTAGGCATTGAATGCCTCTACCCACCTAGAAATACAGAGTCGAAGTCTTGAACTGCATAATGGCTGACTCGCCATCCATACAGAGCTTAACCGCTTCGGGACAGTTAAAGCCATTAATGGTACCCACTTGAGCTAACAACATCGCAATACGTTGGCATAACAATCCGATGCTGCTTTCCATTCTCCGGTGAATTCCACACGTCATTACGGATCCTCCTGATCCATTAACGGTGCTTATAGGTACCACAAGCACCGGTAACCGTCCTCGTCGAACCCGTTGCTTGCGACGAAGGGCTCGGCGAGTGAATTAACACAGTCCCCTGAGTTTCTCGCCGCATCTTCTCAGTGGGTCGCGTTTCCGATCCGGTGGTAGATTCTGCGGAGCACTGTTCTTGCTAGGGCCAGTGTTAGCAACATACCCGGTTTGAACCCCGTAAGCTCACCTACACGTCAAGGAGAAGCTGATATAGCCTCTCAAAGCTATCAGCATAGGCAGGAAAAAAAACAGTGAATTCCGTAGTTGCCTTTTACCCGCCGACAGAGGGCGGTGTGCTATTCAGGGGCGATGCGACATAGCGAAGGATCACTTTAAGCATTACCTTACACCCTGCATCTATCTATTCTGTACCAAACGCTCATTTCGTATAGTTTGGGTTGCTTTCGGCACGAATATTGTCACAGTTGCAATAATTACAGTAGTCTCCTTTATAACACTTTGAATTTTTCCGCGTTGTAGGCGTCTTATCTTATAACGCGCCCGTATAACGCGTTATATACAAAAATTGGATATTAAAGTATGCTGATATCGAATCATGTGCGTTTGATTAAAACCGAATTTAGAACATTTGATAATGAACAATATGAATTTGTTACTAACTATAAATAATTTTAATTTTATAACAAAATTGGTACACGGTGTCTACGAGAGGTACGTGAAATTAATTAACAATTACAAAAATGTACAAATTATTATAGTTTTCTGGAAATATAGAAATGTTATACCCGGGAAATCCCCGCTTTATATGGGTAAGAATGAAATGATGTACATGAAATCGCGTTATAAGAGTACCGCGTTATATAGGGGATTACTAAAATATACTCTAACAAGCTTTTCATGTTTCGCTTTCACAAATGTGCATGACAGCTTACGATTGGCTTCGGGGCGTGGCTCACAATATATCCGGTAAGTAGCTTGCTGCATCCTTACTCTCTCTTAACTCTTTTTTTTTAAGTGATTTTATGACCTGGTATCTAAGACCTTTAAGTCATGTCTTATTTTAATTTATTTTCTTATTTTATGAAAAATGATGAAATGAAATGCAAATGATTAATTTGAGACATTGATCAACTGGGATGAAATCAAATGAAATGAGATGAGATCATATTGGATTAAATATAATCTCAGTAAAATGGTGGTCATCTACTGAGACTTTTTCATTGGACTTTTTGGAGGATCCCGAGAAGTGACGTCCGGCGGCTTTGTTTCATTTTCCCACATTTGTGCACTTTCACAGATACTAAACAGTTAATAAACCACCGTTATTACACATTTAAACCTGAAGTAACACTAAATAGACAAAATAAAAGAAATCACACAACTTCACTCCTCGCGTTCCCGCCAAAAAGTCATCCTAACTCTTTATTTTCTAATATTGCCAGTCTTAACTGCGAGACCGCTTATGTGTTACTGAACTGTATTTTCTTAGGTCCAATCAAACATATATAATGACTTAAATGATTGTCAACTTGTATGGAGGATTTTGAAGTGGAATAAAAATTCCGCAGGCGAAGATACTTTGTTCTCCTGTCGCTGTAATTCTAAGTGAAGAAGTAGCTAATTCGCGTTCCCGAATGAACCTACAAGTGAAGGCATAGCTTGTGGAATTAAATGAGAAAGGTCTATATCCAGCAGTGGGCCGTTGGCTGATGATGATGACGTAATGTCGTCATTACAAATCCAACTCGAAGATGTATGTAGTGTGTTGTTGTATCGAACGAATGCGTAAATAATTATATCGTCAAGCTATTAAGTACCGTTTACGTGGTCTTTCTTATGGCGTTTTTGTTTTTACTGGTGGTAGGACCTCTTGTGAACCCGCGCGGTTAGGTACCACCACCCTGCCTATTTCTGCCGTGAAGCAGTAATGCGTTTCGGTTTGAAGGGCGGAGCAGCCGTTGTAACTATACTGAGACCTTAAAACTTATGTCTCAAGGTGCGTGGCGCATTTACGTTGTAGATGTCTATGGGCTCCAGTAACCAATTAAAACCAGGTGGGCTGTGAGCTCGTCCACTCATCTAATTAATAAAAATAAAAAAAACAAATTCGCCATTCGATCTTGTCAAATGATGCGACCGCTTACAGACAAGAGGTGATGGTTTTATAGCTGTCTTATTGTTGTATGTTCTAGCTTTAAATTGAAAATGAGTATATACTAATTGAAATTTCGTCATATAGGTGACCACACTGTTAACGGTGACCATTCGGACGCCCATCAGAGTACATTCTCTCACAGCAGTAAAGAGGTAAGATTCTATGTACTAAAGATTTTTTTTGTTCTATAAATGATTAGACGAACCTCATGGCTTGAGATGTGAGGTTCGATTCTCAATTCTATCCCAAATTTAAAAGGTTATTAAAATATAAAAAAAAACTCGGAACTGTAATTTCTTACAATATGCTGCTGTTACCGCCGATTCATCTAGCTCTAAGCATAAGCTATTCCAATGCTACGTTAATCTAATCTTACTGACTGTTTCCATCACGTTTATTGGTCTCCCAGGGCTCTCCGTCGAAGGAGGCTTCCACCGAGGATTCGCCCAAGAAGGACAAGAAGAAGAAGAAGGGACTCAGGACGCCGTCGTTCTTGAAGAAGAAGAAAGAAAAAAAGAAGGAGAAGTCCAGCACGCCGCAGCCTGCCTAGAGGTAAGAGTTAGACATACGTAGAAGGTAGATCTTTCCATACAGGGGTAGGTGGTATCACGGAAAGCTCGTTGAAATGATTAACAGTTCAAGGAAGAGGGGACAGCCAATGTTCTCGCGTTTGATCACCCACAAGATGGACAGACTTTACTAAATCATCAACGAAGTGTTCCCTTATTGGATGTACATATATCGCCACAAATAGACAAAGATGAAGAAGCCTAAGCCTAAGTTGTCTTGGCCTATAGGATAAGACGTCCGGTGTATTTGTATGTAGCGATGCACCGGTGTTCGAATCCCGCAGGCGGGTACCAATTTTTCTAATGAAATACGTACTTAACAAATGTTCACGATTGACTTCCACGGTGAAGGAATAACATCGTGTAATAAAAATCAAATCCGCAAAATTATAATTTGCTTAATTGCTGGTGTTAGTAGGACGTCTTGTGAGTCCGCACGGGTAGGTACAATCATGGTGCTTATTTCTGCCGTGAAGCAGTATTTAGCCTATTTCTGCCGTAGTTTGGAGGGTGGGGCAGCCGTTGTACTATAGGACAGAGATTTAGAACCCATGTCTCAAGGTGGATATTAACACTAGGTGGGCCAAGAGCTCATTCATTAGTCTAAGCCAAAAAATAAAGAAATTTGAAACATTTCTTTTTTTTTTTCAGATAAATCCCACAAAGCTGTACTGCCATTTCGCTTCAGAAATTACTTGTAATTTTATTATGAATATACTAATTATAAAATTTAAAAATATATTTAAAAAAAAAGAAGGAAAAAACCGAAATACAGAAATTACACGTGTAATCTACAATATAACAGCTTTATTATATTATATTTTTATTATTGATTTTCATGTCTTATTAAGTGCGGTGGGATGTACATAATTTTAAACAGAAAATAAATTGAACTATATATATTTATTTGTTAAGTCTGACATGTTGATCGAAGAAAAGGTATTTAGAAATATGCAATACTAGAATGGACCTCTTGATTAAAATGGAATTAGCGTTGCTATCGTTTGAATTCAAAATAAAATAATTAAAAATGTCGGACTTTTTGGTATATAACGACACATCAGAACTGTAACGCGGATAATAAATGAGGTTGAGGTTATCAATGCAATTTTTTGGTCACTTTAGAAAACTGCATTTTACTGTTCCAAAATCACAACCCAAAATGTTTTGATTAAATATTTTTATGCAAACTGAATTCCAATAAGATATTGCAGACATTGATATAATAAGATTTTGACTTGTAATCAGTTTGGTTCTGATGTATCGATATAAACATTTATATTTGTTTTTCAATTAAAATTACTGTAAATGTTAAGTTTGACTAATTGCGAAATGTCAGATTTTAAAAGTGAAATAATGCTCTGTTTTTAATATATTTAAATCGCCAGGTGTACAGTTCGCGTCTTGAATTCGTGCGTCGAAGTAGTGGTCCTTCGTCTCTCTCATGTGGCGATCATCCCACACTAAAACCTATAGTCGCATAAGCATTGTTTTCTTCCAATATTAGACAGTATATCTATGGTTAAATTTAGCTTAAGTTTCTTTAATCCCATGAACTTGGACCTCGTTCTCTCAATCCCTTCTAAAATAAAACGAATAAAATACAGTTAAAGCTTTGCGATTTCATTATTCTAATAAATATTTCACGTTTTGAGGTCACAATAACAGTTTTAGTTTCTTTATTGAGTTTAAAAACTCCAAAAAGAAGTTTACATTGACGACATCATTATCGCAAGTGAAGATGTTATAAAGCAAACGAGGAATTACTAGCAATAGGTTATCGATTCGCGTAATTTATCGACGCAAGCTGTATACCAATCGAGCGAGGGGTGCTACCCCCAAGACCCACCTATTCGGCTAAATTAAGGGCATTTCTGCTATGTACTCACGCGCTGTGCTTTTTGACTATCGGCGTCTCTGTCTACGCCGATCTTTTAGCTTAATCTGCTGTTCTACTGTAGATGGCGCGAGTATCGAGTGACCACGCCTGGCGGTCACTCAATGAGCATTACTCTGAGCGTTGTTGTTGCACACGTGTCGCACACTAATGGGGCAGATAATAGGAATCGGTATTTTAACAAATCTCTGACGATGACCACTATTGGTCGCTGGAGGCTCTAATGGATTCTGTCGAAAAGGATCCTAAGAGACTGTTGTTGATTTTGATAAAATCATATTTATTTCTTATTATATGTATTGATGATGTTATTGTTTATGGTGCATTGATGATCCAATGGGTGTGACTAATCAACATTGTGGTCAGTCTTCGAGGTCAATAAAACAATATTTTATACGGTAAATAGATTCATCGACTTGACGCTTCCGATTTCTCGTAATAAGGTATAGCGGACACCTAGCGTTTTGACTGCGGCTGCGTTATAAATTTCTAGTGGGTTATATAGCTTCAGATGACGGAAAACTATATAATTATTACAGTCTGCCCCGGTTGTGTGACGCGCGTTTCGTTTGGTGTGAAGTTTTTTGTTAATATTCAAAAAGCAGTAGTGTGTACTTTGAGCTATTTTGGGTAAATCGAATTAAAAAAAAAACAATCGCAGTGTTGTCAGTAAATAAGTGTAGTTTGCACTCTGGTAATGCTCAGAAGGGAAATAGTTCACTCCTTGCTCAAAAATGAGCTGTTCTTTTCTATTATATTCAACAAATAGTAGATGCTATGACATAGTTAAGAGATTTCAATTTAATTTATTGACAAAAAAAAGAGTATATATATTTTTTTCTTCTTCAAAATCTTATGTTTTTTTTTTCTAAATTTGACTTGCCAAACGATTTCTTATGTGGAATGAAATATTGTGAATTTTTTTTTTTAGTTTTATTTACATGTATCTTTTTAGTCTTAACGCGTTCTCGTTTCGTTTTTAATGCTGGCAACGTTTGTGGCAGCTATTTGTTGTGTGTGTTTTTTTACAGAATTTACTTTTATGCCCCACACAGATTCAATTGTTGATTTGTGGCTGTTTGAATCGAAACCAGTTCACAAACGATCACTGTATTAATTAAATAAAAATAAACAATTTCATACTTTTTGAATGTCAAAATATGATAACTTTGACATCAGGAAAGATTCCCGCCGATACTATTAAATTATCACGGTGCTATAAATCTTGATTGAAACAAAAAGTAATTCGATACTGGTAAAAAAAACGACAGTCACAGATTGCTTTATTTGTCTATGACACTTTTGTTTATATCGGTTTCGTGAATAGTAATCTGCAGTCCGCTCTAGTGATGAGTGTCGGGCTTTTCTCGAACATCGAATGCTGTCAGCGTTGAATTCGGAATGACGTCTCGCGATTCTGGTGCGTCTTAAAATCGTTTTTATATTATATACATAACGGGCATGTGATGCTGACGTGTTTCGAGAACCGAAGAGGGGAGGGGGTTCGGCGCCATTCGTGCTTTTAAAATAATTATATTTATATATATAAAAAAAAAATTAAACTTTCATAAGTATTACTTTTCGTTGATGTAGAAATATGAAGTTTGGAAATCATGTCTATATTGGCTTCTTAGTTTTGTCTTTTGTTTTTTTTTTTTATTTTTTATTTACGGAATGTAGATTGTAGGATTTGGCTAGTTCTTTTAACTTCCAGCTAACCGTGAAATGTTTTCGTGTTTCTCACGTAAAGGACATGATAAGTTTTTTTATTGTTTTTAAAATATACAAATCTATTAATATATCTATCCGTAAGTTAAGTATTGTAGCCATATGTAACGCATACACATACATAGCTGTACTGTATTTTTTTTGTTTTTTTTTTTTTCAATTTCTTGCTTTTTTTAAGCAACACATTCATTCAATGGACGACTTTTGGTAATTTTTAAATTTCAACTGCTACAAAATATTATTTTTCTTTTTAAGTATTTTCAAGTTCACGGGTGTTGCCATTGCGAATAAAGCACCACGTACAAATATTACAGTACATTGTTGACTTTTGGTCCTTTTAAATAGTTTTATTTTTTATTAATTTTTACACAAACTACTTTAAATGTTCGTTTCGGAAATTTTAAATAGATAACACGATGGTTTGCGTTATGGAGGGTAGATGTAAGAAGCGCCATCTTGTATAGGGGACAAGTTGAAAAAGTGTCCGTCTGTAAACAGCGAGCTAGTGTTGGAAGACTCACCGAAATAGCGCTAGTGTAAGAAGATAGTCCTTACTTTTACCCTCCATAGTTTACGTTTTGACTGCCGTCAAAACAGACATCAGTGTTGCCAGACCAGGCATTCAATTTGACATTACCTAGAGTCGGTCTAGAGTTTGTAAAATGACAAGTTGATGACGGAAAACATTTAAAATTGTTAACGATACGATAGTCGTAGAGTGGTTTTATTTATTTCGAAAATAATAAAGAATGATATGAGATTTATAAGGCAAAGACGCTTCAGCGAATCAATCTTAAGGTAGGGCTATTATAATCGGTATTTCTGTCCAAAAAAAAAGCGTAACATCCCCACCGTTTGAAGATATGTCCCCGTCGTAATGGCTGAAGCGCGTTTGTCCTCATATTAGATCTAAGTGCAAGAGTTTGTAATGAAAATTAACAAACAATAACTTTCCCTAACAGTAATGTTTACAGTATGCAAATATACAGTGCACATTCGTAAAGTGCAATGGTTATTAGTGGAAAATCATATAAGAGTGCGCAAAACACATTAGTGATCGGAGAGAACAAATACTAATTGATGACAGACGTCAAAATTGACAGCTGTCAGCTATAACTCTACATACAAAACGTTAATATGGCAAATGCATATTTTCAGAAAGTCTCATCATACTGTATTCAGAAAGTTAATGTTCATTATGAATTCCAAGTTTAGTATTGAATTATTATTTTTTGGTCACAAAGTAAAATGGCCGCTCTCGCCTATATTGAAATATATAGTTTTAAGTTTTCAAATGGAAAAAAGAAGTTATGTTTTAATTACGTAAGAATATCTATTGTGTATTTTTTTATTTCCTAAAATTATATGCTATTTCGAAGATTTATTAGAAATTGTTGTTTTATTTCGATTTTTCCTAAAAGTTCCGAATCGCAATTTGAACGTAGAGACATCAGCCTCTCCCAAGGTTTACTAACTGTTCATATCCATGTGTTGGGGGTAATGAGCCATTCGGGCATGTCAAGGCTACCTGATATTTACTAGAAATAAAATCCAGTCAAAGCCGGAGGTGATGTTAAGTATGCGGGGGCCCGTGTGCTGAGAACACACTTTACCACGTCTGCCCTCTCCCAGTAGACGAGCTCTTGGAAGCCTAGAAGGGGCCTTAAAATCATGTCCTCGAGATACGTCGCTAGGTCAAAAGTAGCATAGGCAGTATAGACAACGTTTGGTGTGTTTCATCACGCAAGTAGAGACATGCTCTTTTTGTTTCTCTTTCATTAGTCATCAAGTCGGTAAAGAGGGGAGTTGGGTATAGGACATTAACCCCTTCTACAGTGGCGTAGCTAGGTAACCAAGGGCACTGGGGCAAATTAAAAAATGGGGCCCCACTGCTATGTAAACTGATTAGGTTTTATCAAATAAAAATACGAAGTATACAAATACTTTAAAAATGCTAAGCTACTTAAGCTCTTTTTTCTGTAATGCAGGGCAGGTAATAAAATTATTAAACAGTAACAGCATAAATTACAATTTATAGTTGGTGTATGTGTGGTTTGGCTAATAAAACGGAATAGAAAAAATTCAAGGGCTTATTATATAAAGGTTGGGCCTTTTTTTTCGGGCTGGGGGCCGAACCTCCTTCGAGGTCCCTGCGCCTAGGGGGCGCGCGGGCTATGTGGGACTGGTCCACGACTGCGAGACCGTGGGCCCAAGGATGTTTTCCGGGCCCTACCCACTAAACGACTCCGCTGCACTCTTCGCCCAAGCATCCGATCCCCTCCGAGGTCAAAACCCGGATGAGATAAGGGGGTTACCGCGGTCAACACTACAACCAAACGGTGCAGCTCACCCCAAAGACGCCCGGCCGCCCCTAGGTAGCTACGCCACTGCCCTTCTATCCCCTTCGGCGGCGGGAGTTAAGTCAGAGAAAGCAAAGGTTTTTAATCTAAGAAATAAGGAATCAGGAATCAAGCCGGGCGGAGTATGATCATTATACGATCTTCTGACCGCAATGCAAACAATTCGTTCAGAGGATTTCATAGGTATTTGTTGACTGTGGTAACCATCTAGTCCGTCCGGATTATGTCATTGGGGGATCGGACGCTTGGGCAAGAGTGCAGGGGAGTGGTTTAATGGCTGGGTCCCTAAAAACCATCCTTGGGTCCGCTCTCAACATTTGCAGACGGTCCAGTCCCAAATACCACGCGCGCCCTCTACGCGCGGGAACCTCATAGGGGTTCGGCCCCCGGCCCAGAAAAAAAGAAAAAAAAGCTCATACAAATTCCAATATGATTACTCATCTTATACTGAAATGTCTCATAATCTCAAAATCGGACAGACAATACGAGGAAAAGATGATTTCTTAAAGTGCATTAAATAGGAACGCTGCGTGTGTAATTAATTATCAGCGATAAATTGCGCTGCAGTGGCAAGAGGTTAAAATGTTTTATTGGTAGAATCGGGTAAGTCCCCATGAATGAAAAAAATACAGAATTAATACGATCGTTCAAATCGATTACTCGGGTATTCATTTGTCTTAATAATAGTTACATACAACTGATACAACCATACATACATACTCTGGTAGCATTATATTGACATGTCGATTCGTTCTGAAGAAAATTGTGCCTTGATCATAATCGAATTTCGCTCAATCGTGGATACTTTCAGTTTATTCCTTTTACATTTATTTTTATTTTGAAGTTGTCGTGGCCTAAAGGATAAGACGTTCGGTGCATTCGTATGTATCGATGCACCGGTGTTCGAATCCCGCAGGTGGGTACCAATTTTTCTAATGAAATACGTACTCAACAAACGTTCACGATCGACTTCCACGGTGAAGGAATACATCGTGTTTTTAAAAAAATCAAACCCGCAAAATTATAATTTGCGTACACACTGGTGGTAGGATCTCTTGTGAGTCCGCACGGGTAGGTACCACCACCCCGCCTATTTCTGCCGTGAAGCAGTAATGCGTTTCGGTTTGAAGGGTGGGGTAGCCGCTGTAACTATACTGAGACTAGAACTTATATCTCAAGGTGGGTGGCGCATTTACATTGTAGATGTCTATGGGCTCCAGTAACCACTTAGCACCGGGTGGGCTGTGGGCTCGTCCACCCATCTAAGCAATAAAAAAAAAAAAACATAGATATACATATATCATAAAATAAATTTAGGTATATATGGGCGAATTTATTTAGTAACATGACATCTTCAATAGATGTATGTCTTTTAGTAGGTACAGTTTATTACCAATTATTAAAAAACATCGATTTTTCCGCAATCGATTTCATGTCTCCAGAGATGCTACTAGGCCGCTACACTATTAGCCGTCAATGGAAAAAGGAAAAATTAACAAAACAATTAGATTTGCGTTAAATAAATTCAAAGTTTTGCTTTAGAATAATTAAATAAAAATATCATTAATGTTACCCAATTTAATAACCGTGGACCCAAATATAAACGGTACGTAGATTTATACGAATTATTAATACGCCTTCAAGATGCGCGTTTGTTTTCTTTCGGCTTTTTGTAGGCATTAAATTAAAATTAGAATTATGAATGTTAGATTCTATTCTAATTAGCTTTCATTTGAATTTAATACAACTATACATAGTAAATTATAAGCACATTATTGAAATAAAAAGTACAGTTTTAATAACAATACACGCAAATATATTTTTTTAACACCAATTAGAATACGCACCCTTTAATTAAATTATTTTACGGTTTAAAAACTGAATTTTTGTCTCGCTTTATATAAATTTGCATCTTAATCAATTCCATTCTTTATAATAGTGATAAAATTAACTTTACCACTTTTTTAAAATGGTTTTTCGACAAAAATTTTGTAAATTTAATTACGCCTTTTTTACTTCGAAAATTATATTTCGGGAACTGAATAGAAAGGATAAGCGGAGTTTTAAAATAAAATTGTGTAGTGTAACATCCATGTCTACATCACTGGTTATAATTGGAACGTGATTATTGTTTAGTGATTGTTAATCACTAATATACTCTGTTACTATTAATTAAATTAATTATCGAAAAACGCTAGGAGTCAGTTTGAAGAAGAATTCCATAAATTCGTTTTGCAGATCTGGAATACTGAAGTTATACCCGAGAATGTATAACTGCTGTTATCTATCTGTCTACTCCATAACAAAGGGGATATTCTCAATTGTAATAACCATTGGGGCATTTCTCTCCTTAATACTGTTTATAACATATTTGCCAACATTCTTTCGAACAAATTGAAACCTTTGGATCCTGAACTAAGATAATACAACTGTGACTTCTAACTTCTTCAGATTCTAATGAAAATCCTTGATATTTAATTACACATGTATCACCTATTTATTGAACTTAAAGCTGCCTGGACAACATGCATTGTGATATCTTAGACCAGGCTTTCAGCTAGAATAGTATATTATTAAAACTTACATATTTGACGAGACTGACATTATATTAGACCAGGCTTACAGCTAGAATGTTATATTATCTAAACAATATTATTATTTATAATACAACATGCTTTGTCAAAAAGTACAATACTTACTTTCAGCTGCAAGCGTTGTCATATTATCTAAACTATATTTGATGAGAATGACACTTATTGCATCCCAAAGGATTTGAACAGACTTATCGGATCTTTTTGGAACCCCAATGGGCTTAGAAGCTCTCTCCTACCTTCATTTTCATTCACATGCTACACTCTACAAGTGTATCTTTGACTATGCAATAGCGACAGGGGCAATGTGTTTTATAAATGCGGTCAGGTGCTCGGATATTAGGATAATTTTGATGTGCTTGGTAGAACGTCTGCACTATTAAGTGCATACATTGCTCTTTTGTCTTTAGGAGCTGGTCTCTAAGTAAACATAGACAAAATTATGAGTTTGAAGCTCTTGAAACTGTTGAATAATTCTGTTCCAAAATTCAGTGATGAATATTCCCCATTATAAAACCCTACTGAGACCCATACTAATTTATGGCGGCTCAGAGACTTCAGTACCCAGCAAATAGGGCGATAATCGACTGCTTGTATCTGAGTGAAGATCCCATATTAAAACTATTAAAATTGGACACCTAAGGTAGAATGCTCTTTTTTTCTTTTCTTTTTTCCGGGCCGGGGCCAAACCTCCTACGAGGTCCTCGCGCGCGTCCTAGGCGCGGGGGTATGTGGGACTTGACGACCTGCAAGGTGTTGGGAGCAGACCTCGGGCCCAAGGAAAATTTTAGGGCCCTACCTTACCAAACGACTCCTCTGCTCTCTTACACCCGACGTCCGATTTCCGTCCGGGGCAGAACCTGGTCAGAGTAGGGGGGTTCCCGCAGTCGACACTACAACCAAACACGCGGCGCCACTCCGAGGACGCCCGACCGACGGGTCGTCGAGGTGATAGTCGACGACCAACGACGTCGGTCTCCGCGGTCCGGGCGATGTCGCTGGTGTTTCGGGATACCCCACTGGGCAGAACCAGCCTGGCGGGTCGGAACACGCACCATGAAAGGCC
Source organism: Bombyx mori (assembly GCF_030269925.1). NCBI lineage: Eukaryota > Metazoa > Arthropoda > Insecta > Lepidoptera > Bombycidae > Bombyx > Bombyx mori. Next base: position 18,520,120 of record NC_085130.1, read on the forward strand.
TAAGATATTGATGATGTTCAAACCAGGATGTGTGATTTTATGACTTTATTAGGTACTGAATCAATGGTGATGGTTTATTGCTCGTAAAGAGGGTCACAATCTAGAACAGCTGATGGTGACAGGAAAGGTAGATGGCAAACGTCCCAGAGGACGCATTCCCACGAGATGGTCGGACCAAATACGATCTTCTTTAAGCATCAACTTTCACAATGCCCTTCATGAAGCTAAGAATCGCAGCAGATGGAGGGAAATCGTACGGGAGAAATGCAGCGCGGGAGTCACGACCCTCAGTAATGAGGAAAATGACGCGAGGGGGAGGAGGAATCAATGGTGAAGTGGTTTAATTAGAGTTAATCTTTAGAATTAATTTTATTTTCACAGTGGAAATGTGCGGCGAGTCCTGCCGCGTGGCACGGTCTCCGTCTCACGAGTCGGTCACGACCGATCTGTCACTGTTCAGTGTGTCTTCAGCAGCCAGTGATGCAAGAGTGCTCCGACTGCTTGCTTGTAAGGTATAAACTTAAAATTTTGCACTTAATATTTAATTTTTTTATTGCTGAGATGGATGGACGAGCTCACAGCCCATCTGGTGTTAAGTGGTTACTGGAGCCCATAGACATCTTCAACGTAAATGCGCCACCCACCTCGAGATATAAGTTCTAAGGTCTCAGTATAGTTACAACGGCTGCCCCGCCCTTCAAACCGAAACGCATTACTGCTTCACGCCGGAAATAGGCGGGGTGGTGGTACCTACCCGTGCGGACTCCCAAGAGGTCCTACCACCAGTAAATATTATGATTTCTAGTCTCTTTTCTTTATTGCCTTGAAGGCTATCTACCCGATATGATTGTAACTGTTGGTCATTGACAATGTCAAGAGTATAATTAAGCTAATAGTTTTACAAGTTCTCAACTTAATAAGTTGTTAATGTTTTTCTGTGGTATATGGACTTTGTCAGTGGGTCACGATTCTGACCGATGATTCAGCAAAGCCCCCCTCTTGCAAGAACAGATGCTTCCATGTTGAGTCCTGTGGGGTGACCCATCCAACCAGACGTAATTGGAATACCCTTAGGTTACTAGATATGGGAAGAAAAAGAAGTTTCTCTTCTAAGTTTGACGTTAACTGTTCCATGGTGGATGTATATTCATAATTAAACTCCGTATTTGACTCCAATTATGTTCCCATAAGGGGGCGTCCATAAATTACGTGAGGTTTTTAAGGTGGGGGGGGGGGCGGTCGAGTCAAATCTCATCTAATCTTACGTTGGAGAGAGGGGGGGTCTCGGCAAATATCTCGCAATTTTTTTTTCTATTGTTAAATTTTTATTACACTTATAATTAAACTCTCAGCAACATTGATTGCTAGTCATAACTAGTCGTAAATAAAAGCACGAAGCAAATTTGTTTTTTTCTTCTTACAATAACAATTTAATGCGTTTACGTAAGAAACTCACATGAGATTGGGAGATGGGGAGGGGGTTGAATAAAATCTCACGACATCTCACCAGGGGGGGAGGGAAGGGCAGAAAATTAAAAAAAACACCTCACGTAATTTATGGACGACCCCTAAATAACGAGAATGAGAATACGGAATGAATATGTTAGAGGAAGTCTGAAAGTGACACCTGTGACCGAGAAGCTGAGAAGTGCGTGTTTGGGATGGTATGGACATGTGATGAGACGAAATGAAAATGAGGTTGGTAAGAGAGTGTTGACTATGAACGTGGGAGGATATAGAGGAAAAGGTAGACCTAAGAAGAAATGGATGGATTGCGTGAAAGACGATATGGGTAAGAGGGGAGTGAGCGAAGAAATGGTATATGATAGAGGAGTATGGAAGGAGAAAACTTGTTGCGCCGACCCCAGGTGACTGGGAGAAGGGCAGGAGAATGATGATGATATAAATGTTCCAATAAATATTCTCTATATATTTTTTGGGTACCGGTCAATATCAAATGAACATGTTATTGGTCAACAATTGTTTGGTTAAGTGCTTGTATCGTCCGTGTTATGGTGGATTGGTGAAGTGGTGAGGGCTGCCTTTAGCGCATGATTGGGGGTTTGAGGGATCCGCTTCCGCAATAACTTAGTATTGTACTTTTAGGCCGGCCAAGGACCTGATCCGACTCTAAGGGTCGCCAGCCCTAACCCTGACAGTAAATATGCCAAGTAAGTACTGTAGCAATGAGACGAAATTATAGTTTTGGTAACCATTTAACATCAGATATAGTGTGAACCATCTTTTGCAGCAAAAAAGCTGAGTGTTTTAATTTTTTGTGTGAATAGTGTGAGCGTAATCACGACCCCCTTGACTTAGAGTGGTTGTCGGAGCCCGTAGACATGGTAATGTGCCCCAACGGACCTTAAGACGTGAGTTGAGACCCTCAATCAAACCGAAACGCATTAACGCTTCGTGACGGGAATAAGTTGGCTGGTGGTACCTACCCACGCGGACTCACAAGACGTCCTACCACCAGTAATTAAGCAAATTATAATTTTGCGGGTTTGATTTTTATTACACGATGTTATTCCTTCACCGTGGCAGTCAATCGTGAACATTCGTTGAGTATTTCATTTAAAAAAATTAGTACCCGCCTGCGGGATTCGAACACCGGTGCATCGCTACATACGAATGCACCGGACGTCTTATCCTTTAGGCCACGACGACTTCAATTAGGTCCTAGACCTAGGTAGTCCTACTAAGAGTACAATTGAGGCTGTCAACGCAAATGTGGTCTAAGCATATCATCATGGAGATAATGAAGTTTCAATTTACTTTTACATTGCTTTGTAAGCACTAATAATACTGGCAAAAATAATGTTTACAATCTGTTGTCTATGGGTAAAACTGGGGATAGGCCGGTTCTCCATTAAAATTTATTGTTTTAAATAAATTGCAATATAAAAGTGCTAATATGAAAAATTGTGGGTTAGGCCAGTTTTGCGCTGACGGCCTCAATGATGGTTGCCGATCGTGATTATAATGATGCTAAGAGAACGCTGCTGTCGATACTTGGGGGAATCCCTTGGTCCCTTTTTTTATTTTTTTACTGCTTATATGGGTGGACGAGCTCAGGTGTTAAGTTACTGGAGCCCATAGACATCTGCAACGTAAAGGCGCCACCCACCTTGAGATGTAAGTTCTAAGGTCTCGGTATAGTTACAACGGCTGCCCTGCCCTTCAAACCGAAACGCATACTGCTTCACGGCAGAAATAGGCAGGGCGGTGGTACCTATCCGTGCGGACTCCCAAGAGGTCCTACCACCAGCTTATGTCGCCCAAGGGGGGCAAGTGGGGGCGGTACTCTAGGACGCTGGGAACTGTGCCGTCAGGTCGGGGGGGCGCGCGGAAAGCTGCCGCGACGTGCTGGCGGGGTGCGCGGCGCTGTGTGCACAGCTCGGCCTCAGGCGGTCCTTTAGCGCCGCCGACGTCGCCGCCCCGCCCTCCGCCACGCCAGTCCGCAGGTACCAACTCCACAGTACAACACTACTCGAGGATTCGAAGGCCTTAGTTTAGAGCAGGGGTCGGCAACCTGTTTGTCCTGTCAAGGGCGCAATACTAAATTTGAAAGTCACCGAGGGCGCATATTTTACAGATAATCAACAGGTATCAATAGGCATTAAATAATAATAATAAAACATTTATTTCAGAAAAAATCCATAAAATAATAATAATACAATAGTCAGCACACAAACAGTTCAACAATACAAATAGAAAATGAACAATATACTAATTCAATTAATTAAATATACAAAGGAAATGAATTAGAAACACATAATTATATCAATACAGTAGTAACCACTCTATGTCAATATTAGCTATCATTATGTCAATCAGTCAATTAATTTGGAGAAAAAAAAAAAAAAAACAGATTTTTTATAACTTTATTTGGTTGGTGTAATATATTTTCAGCTAATTTCTTATAATTGGGGATATATTTAGAGTTCCCGGTCCTTAAACAATTATCTAAATGTGTAGTAGTAGTTTTAAATGCACGGTCTACGCGTGGTCTATTCGAAATACGATCACACGCTAACAAAAAATACGTGCGGGTTATTAGATACGCTCGAGGTTAGCAAACTGCTAATCTATGCACAATCCTAAACTCAACTGGCTACTTGCTGTATATCGCCGGTTGACAAGAGTAAGTAAATCGCTCTGGCTATCATACATTACATTAGTCCAGCGAGGGGGCCCTAAAAATCGATCGGGGGCGACATGGCGCCCGCGGGCGGTATATTTATTTACTAATTATTAAAATAATATTATTTTTTTAATAAATTAAATATTGAAATTTTGATGAAATATAATTTTCAGTGCGACCTCTGAGGTCGGCCTCTCAGCCGCCTTGGAAGCGATGACACTGAACGCAGTCTCGCGCTCCTGCAGCACGTGGGTTGCGAGTAAGTATGAAAAATACGTTAAACAAATACCATCTTCCACTGTGAGCACTCGTGAGCACCCGTGAGCATTTCCAGTGACGTCATCGTCATCATTCTCCTGCCCTTCTCCCAGTTACCTGGGGTCGGCGCAACATGTCTTTTCCTTCCATACTCCTCTATCATACACCATTTCCTTGTTCACTCTTCTCTTATACATATCGTCTTTCGCGTGTGTGTGGTGGGTGCCTAAGAATACTCCCAAACCAAACTTAACTCACGGGTGTCGTAAAAGGCGACTAAGAGCCAAAGCCTCACCAAAGCCAATACAACCTAGGCCCCAGGTCAACAAAAGCATTCCCAAGGAGGGTTGCCCTCAGGCAGGTGGCTACAAAAATGTGGCCAAAACTTAAAACACGTTAAGTGACGCGAGCGTTAAAACAACTGCATTTGTCTAGTTCCAAATTCATTACCATTAAGGGTCATTTTTGCTTGCGAAGCCACTTTAATTAGGCTCATAGTCCTAACATCTCCGGCTTCGTAGCAGGGGGGTCCCAGCTGCCGTCGCCGCAGCGGAGTCAGCCATCTCACCCGTCACCTAGACCGCTACCCAGCGACAATAAAAAAGTAAGCCACACTAAACTTTGATTGAAATTGCTGTATTCTTGTTACACTGTGTGATTTTGAGACGTGTGGATGATGATCGAGTTCTAAGCTTCCAAATATAATTGATTTTTCTTAATCATACGACGGACTCGGTGGTGCAGTGGTTAGCGGCGCCGAGGGTCACGGATTCGATTTCCGCGTCGGGCAAACGTTCGTGTGATGGACAGATTTGTTTGCTGTATACATATATTTAAATGTATATAAGTATTACTGATGGTAGGACCTCTTGTGAGTCCGCGCGGGAGGGTACCACCACCCTGCCTATTTCTGCCGTGAAGCAGTAATGTGTTTCGGTTTGAAGGGTGGGGCAGCCGCTGAAACTATACTGAGACCTTATAACTTATATCTCAAGGTGGGTGGCGGCATTTACGTTGTAGATGTCTATGGGCTCCGGTAACATCTTAACGCCAGGGGACAGTGATCTCGTCCACCCATTTAAGCAATAAAAAAGAAATAAAAACATATCTATTAATATTTACACACGACTAATCTGTGAGCTCGCACGGACTGGCACCGCAGTACCACGTGTTTCTACTGCGAGGCCATCGTGCTGTTAAAACTTCGACACCGTTATCCCGGCGCCACCGAGATACATACACGGAAGTTTCTAGAAAATTCGCATATCAACTTTTGGTGCCTTAGCGGGAACATTTCAAAAAGTCTGGTCACGTTGGCAGGTAAGGCAGAACTACATTAAGCGGAGGCTGTTGACCACGTACCGAGCTCTGGAGAGGATGTCCCAGTCCGATTTCAACCTGGACAAACTTGAGGTGAGCGACCGGATATAAAAATATAACCTCAGACTTTGCGACCCGGTTTTGTAATTCTCGCAAACATCGTAAAATGTTTACAATTGAGTCATAATAAATGATAAAATTTGATGGATATCCTAGCGATCCACGGAAACGCCTTGCAGGTCCATATTTATTAATAGTTTCAAATGTTCGATGACAGTTCTGAGTTAAAGTTAAACGCGTCAGAACGAGATAGACAATGACAGATTCGTTCTAACTCATTTCCAACAATTGATACAAAAAAAAATTGCAACCGTATAACTAGAGATCAAAAAGCTTTGCAAATTTTAATCTTACTACGACCAATGTTAATAAATTTGACCTTATTGCAAAGAGAAGAAGTAGTTTGATGTGCGTACACAGCGGGAGCGGACTAGCGGCGCCGGCAGAGTGCCTCAATGGTCCGAGACTTGGCGACATTTGTGTAGCGGAACTAGAACATATGGACGCTTGAAAGGCAAAAATGACTACGCGACAATGCGTGAACTTTACAGTAGACTAATTTAAAGTTGAAATACCTGAAATAAAAATCTATTTTAACGAATCTAGCTGTAGGATTGAAATGATTTTAATAGACCTAGACAAAAAAAATTTTTTTGCGCGTCGAATACGGTTATTGCCTTTCATTTATGTACAAAGCAGTTATTGTCGCTTGGTCACGTTTGCTTTTCAAGCGTCGAATTATTATTATTATATTGTGTGTCATGTTAAGTGGTTATAGAAACCCACAGACAACTAGAGCATAGATGTTGTTGTCCAGCCTGAGCTACGAACTCAAGTTCTCAGTTTTTAGTTAGTTAGTCCTTTGTTTGTTTATGTTCAACTACTAACTAACTACTTTATTCCGAAACTATTTTAATTTTATCGTCATATCGACTATTTTAATCGCACACTTGTGTACAGTGTGCTTAGTGCGAGTTATTTAACGTTCTCGATAGCGTAAAAGTTAACTCATATTGTATGGAGTTGGAACGTTTGCGTACGTTTGCCGCAAGGGGCGCGCGCTTCAAATTTGAATTAACTTTTACGCTATCGAAAACTTTAAAGAACACGCACTAAGCACACAGTTCTCGGCTTGATTTTGTAGGACACCCGGTACATATATTTGTGTTTAAATGTAGCGTTGTGTTTGTATGAACTGTATCCCCGCGCCCCTCACAGGCCGCGGCGGCGGCGCACGCCGGGCCCAGCACGCTCGCCGTGCCGCGCCCGCGACACCCGCACCACGGTCAGTGCTCTAGACTAAGGCCTTCAAATTTTTTTTATTGCTTAAGTGGGTGGACGAGCTCACAGCCCACCTGGTCTTAAGTGGTTACTGGAGCCCATAGACATCTACAACGTAAATGCGCCACCCACCTTGAGATATAAGTTCTAAGGTCTCAAGTATAGTTACAACGGCTGCTCCGCCACACCGAAACGCATTACTGCTTCACGGCAGAAATAGGCAAGGCGGTGGCACCTACCCGTGCGGACTCACAAGAGGTCCTACCACCAGTAAAAAAATCCTCCAGTAGCGTTGTTCCTTCTTGAACACAGTTGTTCCTGGTCTAAGTCTTGTTTGCCCCACCCTTCGAATCGGAAGAGATGACTGCTTCACGACAGAAATAGGCAGGGCGGTGGAACTTCATCGCTGTCTGTCGGACGGTAGCTAAGGTCTTCAAATCCTTGAGTGGCGTGGTTCCTTCTTGAACACAGCTGGCCTGGAGATATTTGGTCTAAGTCTTGTTTGCCCCACCCTTCAAATCGGAAGAGATGATTGCTAAAGAAATAGGCAGGGAGGTTGGTCTTCTTCGCTGCCGATACGGTAGTAAACAGTGAAAACGTCACTGATGAAGAATTAGCGGAAGGAGTAATATGAGCAATCGGAGCAAACGGACACAACTCATGCAGTCCAATTTCAATGTGGTAATAATATTTGGAAAAAATCGAAGCTACCTGGCCCCGTGCCCTTGGCATTGCCAATGTCTATGTCGGTGACGGGTCACTAACGAAGCGAAAAAACCCTTAAAACATCAAAACATTAGCACGATTAAGTGACACCGCTGACCCCGTTTGCAAGCCACTTGTTTGGTTGCGGGTTGTATGGGTTGTAATACGGTTTATTTGTATGTTCATACACTTGATATTTTATGAGTATAATAAACACGTCCGCTTGCGGTGAAGATTAAAAAAGGAAGAGACTGACATCAACAATGTTGCCAGTCATATAATTTTATTTTGCTCCTACCTACGCCGAAAGTTCGGTTTTCCTCCCGCTGTACAGGAAAGAAAGTGTAAATTTTTTCTCCCTGGGTACTGACAAGTGCGCATGCGCGTTAGTGTCTACGTCTGCTCTCACGCACCTAAAATTCTCCGCCATCGTTGTGCTCGGGTAATTTGCAATATTGCGTTTAGTGTAAAAGTGAAATAAACAAAAGGCAATAAAATTTAATAGTGAAGTATTAAACAAAGATGAGTTCATCAGACAGTTCTTATTCCATATGACACTACTCCACGAACTTTCGGCCTGGTAGGAGAAAAAATAGTATGTGCACCGCGGGAAAAAAGTAGGACATCTCATCCCGCGTGTTTGCCACACACACACAATTACACGCGGGAGGAAATGTCCTACTTTTCTCCCTTGGTGCACAATGTACTATTTGTTGGAGTTGCATACACCACGATGAATAATGTGTGTGTAAACTTCGGGGGGACAGAAGCGGTGGAGACAGCGCTGACTGCGGCCGACCTGGAGAGGGACAGGCGAAGGCCCCTCTCGAAATACGAGAGGAACATGATCATATTCAATTGGCTGCACACCCTTGATGAGCCAGACCTGTAGGGGAGGTCTGCATACACACACACAAGGAGGTCTTTAAAAGACCTTTTCGCGATTCGGGAGTTGGGGACGTGGAAATTTCGACTCCCGATCCTGGCGTTTGAAAGTCCAAACTAATTTAAACCAAACGACAACAAAGTGAATTCTATTTAAAAACATAAAAATCCTAAATTTTTTGGCAATTCGTGGAAGCTATAGAAACAATATGTTTTTTTTTGCTGTTACCAATAACAATAGAATTGTTCGAAAGATTGCGAGTTAAGATTTAACTGAAACACCTCGTTTGGTTTTGTACAGTTCAGCAGAACCTAAACCCGACCCCTAAACTCATAGAGAAATCGACACAAAAACATTACCCGCTTTTAAACCGATTCCAATTTTTACCCCTAACGAAGCTACCATTTCAACCCTCGAATGCCCAAACTGATTCTTATTGTTCGATGTTTCATTAGACTCAATATGCCACATCAATAGACACTGGGTATTGTCGGTTCCAGAATTTTGTGTCTAAATTTTGATTTAACTTTGTTGGAATCACGTGGTTTTGGGTCAAATCTAAGATCAGCTATTGGGCGATATAGTAAGGGCCTTATTTGGCCAGTTGTTTTGATACCGGCTCTTTAAGAACGCGGAGCAGTGAAGCAATTAGCGAGCCACTTAGCCGTGTCGACAGCAGACTGAGAATCGGTTTTCAGGACTTGCATAGATCCGGGATCTTCATTGCCGACGGATCTTAGGAGTTTGTTTCTCTCGATTTGGGTTATTAGAGATATTTCGACTAAAAGTACAACCGACTTTAAAGAATTGTAATGAGGCATCATCAGTGTAGGCCAAGTCAATTAAATACGCATTAACATGGATAATAAAATACTCGAAGACTATATGGTCGGATGTTGGTACAACTTAAATGGGTCCACTAAAGAGGCATTGGCTCTCAAATAAAAAAAAAACCATCAATATCGAATTGAGTACAGGTAATCCTTTTAAAACGCGGTATTTTACAACGCGGTTCCAATCTGAGACGAAAAGAAAAATTCCCCAAAACTTCGTATAACGCGATATTTCTACAACACGATAACGGGATTTTTGTTGTAATAATTATTTAGAAAATTACATTAGACACTATGACACACACAATATTTGGGAATAACTGAAATGTTACTGCTTATTTTTTACATATAACAAATAGGTAAAAACATACACACAGGCATAGTAGAGATGTTTTATTCAGAAAAAATTACTCTCCTCTGTGTACCTACTGGCTCCTAGTCTCATATAACACGGGACTTTGTAGAAACGTATCTACCGTGTTATAAGGAAGGTTACCGGTAGTTGCTTTTTTCTTTGAAGTCGGTTAAAAATGGCGAAGTCTCATGAATGTAATTCCACCGGACAGCGTTTAGTCTAAATTTCGTCGTGACATTCTTATATACATTCCTTATATATCGTTCCATGATTGTACATATTTACCTCATATCAAATACTGTTGAGAATTCAAAGATTATTACTGTTCCTCTTGTTATATACGTGTGGTCGTAGAAATGGTCTACTTAAGATTTCGGTGGTGGTTCTGAAGGATTTTTTTTATTGCTTAGATGGATGGACGAGGTCACAGCCCACCTGGTGTTAAGTGTTTACTGGAGCCCATAGACAACTACAACGTAAATACGCCAGCCACCTTGAGATATAAGTTCTAAGATCTCAGTATAGTTACAACGGCTGCCCCACCCTTTAAACCGAAACGCATTACTGCTTCACGGCAGATATAGGCAGGATGGTGGTACCTACCCGTGCGGACTCACATTAGGTCCTACCGCCAATAACAAGTAACTAAAGTAAAGAGTTAACTTTTACGCTTGCCAGGGCTAGTACTAGCACTCTTCAGGTTGAGCCCCGTGAGCTCAGCTACACGTCCAGCGAACATAACCTGAGAGGTTACTAGCAATACGCAAGAAAAACCATTACCCCCTCCATGAGAAATTGAATCGAAGTCTCAATTTTGAGTGCTTAGCGGTAGGCAGCGGCTTCACTCTGCCCCTGGTATTGCTGAAGTCCATGGGCGACAGTAACCACTCACCATCAGGTGGGCCGTATGCTCGTCTGCCTATAAAGGCAATAAAAAAAAGGTATTAAGGCTATGCCACCCTTCAGACCGGCTCACATGCGATTCATATATCCAATATGCCTTACCATATATGAACTATGATACCCATGAATATAGTTGATTTTGTGATACCCTCTATTATAATCGAGTTACATGTTTAGTTCACGCATTCACATTAAAAGGAAACTTTAGTCAGATTTTTCTTCGGAAATCGTTATAAGAAAAAGCGTAACACAGTTCACACGTTAATAGTCACATGAAATTATATATTATTGATATTGATTGTAAGAGTTGATAAAATACAATAAAAAACTGTTAAATAAAAAATAATACGGAGTTTTATTTGTGTATTTGTCTAGGTCCTCTATGACTATAGTTCTATAAAGAATATGAAGTCGAATTTGCTTTTCAAAAAAAAAAAATTAGGGTACAAGTGATTTTGAAAAAATAAATAACAACAAAACTTTTTGGTGGGAACGCGACGAGTGAAGTTGGGAAAATCAAACAAAGCCGCTGGACGTAACTTCTCGGGATCCTCCAAAAAGTCCACTGAAAAAATCTCAGTAAATGACCACCATTTTATTGAGATTATATATCATCCCATTTCATCTCATTTCATTTCAGTTAATTTCATCCCAGTTGATTAATGTCACAAATCATCTTCATTTCATCTCATTTCATTTCACTGCATATTATCATTTTTCATAAAAATAAGAACATAAATTAAAATAAGACATGACTTAAAGGTCTTAGTTACCAGGTCAGAAAATCTCTTTAAAAAAAATAAACAACAACAAAAATGTTTTTTTTTCTAAATTAAGTAATTGGGTCAATTAGCTCACCGTCCATTTGATATGTCGTCCGTCGCCCATAGACCACAGAACGTGACTATCGCGACCTTGACACGAGTTCGAAGTATCAATTGTCTATACTAATATATAAATCTACAGTGGTTTTTACGGATGTTCCGTTATAACTACTGAACCGTGCATCCGATTGACTTGAAACTTGGTATCCATGTAGAAAATACAAGTACTTAATGGATAGGCTAATATTTATATGAGTGTTGGACTCCTTACACCGGTTGCGGGGACGTCAATGATGAGAATCTTTGTGGGAGTGAGAAATAATAATGTTAATTTTAAACGCCTAGAGGTGCGGGCGGGTACAGCTAGTACTATATAAAGGTAGATCTACCCTCCAAACAAACTTATTACTGCTTCAGAACTACACGAAGCGATATACTACCCTAAACTCCACCATTACCACTCCACAAATCCTAATTTGCCTCAAGCCCCCCCCCCCCCCTAAAGTGGTGGATCGAGAGCTCCGAGATTTTTGTTTTTTTTCCGTATAAGCAGACAAGCATACGGCCCACCTGATGGTGAGTGGTTACCGTCGCCCATGGACTTCAACAATACCAGGGGCTGAACCAAGCCGCTGCCTACCGTTAAGTACTCTCCGCAAGCCTCGTTTGAAGAAGGACATGTCATAGCGCTCGGGAAACACCGAGGAGGGGAGCTCATTCTATAGCCGGATGGTATGTGGCAAAACGTTCCCCGCACTCCGTTTTGGTATTTAACAAAAACATCCAGATCCAAGAGTACATCTTTATTTATATCAACTCCGGAGCCCACAACTTGAAGGTCCGGTCGTAGGAGCACGTGGCCACGTGTTTGCTGTCCCCAGATATGTCCGCGCTCATCACCTGCAACACGACAACGCGCTCACCACGTTACAACCAGACTGAATGGACATCAGTCTGATAAATATATAAATAAACTAGCGACCCGCCCTAGCTTCGCTTCGGAAACATGTCATTTATTATCGATTTCTCCACTATTCAATGGATGTTATTATACATATCGACGCTTGAAAGGCAAACGTGACTAAGCGAGAAAACTGCTTTGTACATAAATGATATGCAATAACCGTATTCGTTAGGTAAAAAATATATATTACTATGTCTATTAAAATCATTTCAATCCTACAGCTAGATTCGTTAAAATAGAATTTTTTTCAGGTTTTTCAACTTTAAATTAGTCTACTGTAAAGTTCACGCATTGTCGCTTAGTCACGTTAGCGTCGATATAAACCTTCCTCATCAATCACTATCTATTAAAAAAAACCGCACCAAAATCAGTTGCGTAGTTTTAAAGATCTAAGCATACTTAGGGATATAGGGACAGAGAAAGCGACTTTGTTTTATACTATGTAGTGATAATAACATTAGGTAAATTTTAACACGTCGAACGCCAGACCTGTGAGCTTAGTGCGAGTTTTCTAACGTTCTCGATAGCGTAAAAGTTAACTCAATTTTGTATGCAGTATGAACAGCGCCCCCTAACGGCAAACAGGCAAACGATCCCACTCCATACAAATATGAGCTAACTTTTACGCTAAGGAGAACGTTAAAAAACTCTTGCACTAAGCACACAGGGCTCATGTTTAAACCAGTGGACCACGGTGGACCCCTTGACCGCGAATAAAACTCTAGACAAATAATCAACGACCACACCAATTTCTTAATATTTGCGAAAAAAAAAACAACCTCAAAGATTTTTGGACGATGTCTTATATATACAGGGTGTCCCAGAAAGAATGGATAATACTGAAACACCTCATAGTACAGCTATTGGGGACACAAAATAAAAAATAAAAAAATATTTCTTAAGTTTCTTCATGGTTAAAATTTAAGTTCAGATTAATTTTTATAAAAAAATACACTAAGCTACTCATAAGATTTCCTGCATAATCCTTCGTATAGTCCTTGCAGAATTGTAGCGAAGGGATCATCTGAAGCGAATTGAGAATTTGCTCCTTAAGTGTTTTAAGTTACAAATTTATATTTCGGTAGAATTTTTGATTTATCCCGAACCCCAGCGCGTAACGATACATTTTTTGGGCAAAAAAAACTTTCCATGCACGTCGCTCTAGAGGTGGTGTTTTATCCCCCAATCCATAACTCGGTCCCCCTTTTCCCCGGGTGGTTCCCCACCTACAACGAACATACGAAGCGGTCATACCTTGTTGTCGTGTCCGCTGAGGGTCCGCAGTGGGTGCCAGGCCGGGTTGGACCACAGCTTCGCGCTCCGGTCGTACGAAGCCGTTAGTAGGAAGTGCCCGTGGCTTCGTTGGTATCGGACGTCTGATGGAGGAACATTACTCCGTGTTCAATGAGGCTTGGCTGTCACCCTGACATTGCCATGCCCACAATTAAGTTCTTAATAGTTAACTGTCTACATATTAAGGACCGACGACTTTGAACAATTTGAATCTAAACTAATATTATAAAGAGGAAAGGTTTGTTTGTTTGTTTGTCTTGAATAGGCTCCGAAACTACTGAACCGATTTAAAAAATTCTTTCACTGTTCGGAAGCTACACTATTCCTGAGTGACATAGGCTATAATCTGTTTTGAAAAAAATAGGGATCCTTACTAAAACTCCAATAATGTAACTCAATGTGTAAAATAATTACACAATTTAAAATCCTTCACCGCGGAAGTCAATCGCGGACATTTGACTGCGGTCAGGGGACCACAGCGAGCGCTATACTCACCGCTGACCAGATGCGCGTGAGCCGGGACCGTGTAGAGACACGAGCGCCTCCGGAGGTCCCAGATCTTGGTCTGCAACAAACACGAGACATCAGCTACGTCCGGCCAACCCGCGGTATCTCTTCATAACGTCACCACACATTAAAAGTGTACAATTTCCATAAATATTCATTTACTGGTGGTAGGACCTCATGTGAGTGCGCACGGGTAGGTACCACCACCCTGCCTATTTCTGCCGTGAAACAGTAATGCGTTTCGGTTTGAAGGGTGGGGCAGCCGTTGTAACTATACTGAGACCTTAGAACTTATCTCAAGGTGTGTGGCGCATTTACGTTGTGGATATCTATGGGCTCCAGTAACCGCTTAACACCAGGTGGGCTGTGAGCTCGTCCACCCATCTAAGCAATAAAAAAAAATGCGAAACCATTTGGTATCACCAGTATATTTTCTCATATATACTCTCAAAAGTACGTAGTTTAGTTTTAGTTTACCTATATTTTGAGTACTATTAACAAAATCAATACATAATTTTATCTTACTTCAAAAGACAGATAATGTAACTGGTAAAAACAAAAAAAATAAACGCTGCAAAGATGATTGATTAATATTAAAAATATCACATGTTGAACCTTTAAAACACTCTCCTGTAAAATTTAGTTAGTTTTGAGATTATACACGGTTTTAATGCGAGAAGACGAATTATTGTCCAATCTTAAAGTAGATTAATGTAGTAAACAACTTCACATCATTACAGATCCTCCCGGTCCATTAACGGTGCTTTTAGGTACCTCAAGCACCGGTCATCGTAAACTAACCCACAGACACAGCCCACTGAGTTTCTCTTACCGGATCTTCTCAGTGGCTCGCGATTCTGATCTGATCAGACCATCTGATGGTAGATTTAGCGAAGCACTGCTCTTGATAGGGCCAGTTTTAGCAACACTCCGGTTTGAGCCCATGAGCTCACCTACTAGTTAAGGTTAAGCTGAAATAACCTCTCAAGGCGTTTGACTCGTGATATTGTCAAGAGTCCTGTTTGTATACCACATTGATCCACTAGGCTTAGATAAAGTATAAATGGGATACGAAGCCTAGCCTCTCAAGGCTATCAGCATAGGTAGGACATATTAACATGATTAAATAGTGCCTTTGAATATTGTGAAAAGTTCTGTTTGTATACCACATTGATCCACTAGGTTTGGATAACGTTAACTTGTCCCGTGATAAGTTCGTCAAGAACTTGTATTGCAGACACCAGATAACGGAAATAAATGTAAGATTTTTATTATACACATACATAATATATTTAATATACATCCATAACCCTGGAAAACCTATTTACCATACCATCTTCCATTGGTAGTATAAAGTATAAATGGGGGGGGACGAAGCCCTAACGACTTGGGACAGTTGTCAAGTCACCTGGTGGTCTCCGGCGGCGGTGGCGAGGCAGTGTCCAGCCGGGGACCAGTCCGTCCCCAGCACGGGACCCAGGTGACCCTCCAGGAACATCACGCAGCGACCCGTGCGGAGGTCCCACACTCGACCGAAAGCGTCCATGCCGCTGTGGAACCACAACCCCCACTTACAAACTAATGAAGTCGTCGTGTCCTAACGGATAAGACGTCCGGTGCGTTCGTGTTGAGCGATGCACCGGTGTTCGAATCCCGCAGGCGGGTACCAATTTTTCTAATGAAATACGTACTCAACAAACGTTCACGATTGACTTCCACGGTGAAGGAATAATATCGTGTAATAATAATCAAACCCGCAATATTATAATTTGCGTAATTACTGGTGGTAGGACCTCTTGTGAGTCCGCGTGGGTGGGTACCACCGCCCTGCCTATTTCTGCCGTGAAGCAGTAATGCGTTTCGGTTTGAAGGGTGGTGCAGCCGTTGTAACTGTACTGGGCCCTTAGAACTTATATCTCAAGGTGGGTGGCGCATTTGCGTTGTAGATGTCTATGGGCTCCAGTAACCACTTAACAACAGGCGGGCTGTGAGCTCGTCCACCCATCTATGCATATTTTTGTTGTCAATGCACTGTCAATTGCACCTATCTATAATTGAGGTGACATCTGCTATGTACTTTTGTCAGTTTGTCAATGTTTTGTATTGATGATCACTTTTGTTGTTGCAACTAAATAAATAAAAACTGTCAATCTGTCAATTGAAGCTACAGTGTACCAAAGATCTACTTCAATTATCAGATGTACAAGAAAGAACGAGCTTATGTCTGGTTGTCGCAGGAGGTCAGACCCCCCTCCCCCCACCACAAACAGAACCCGGTCGATCCCCCCGGCCCCCCGCACTCACCCGGTGACGGCCAGGGACCCGTCGCACTGGAAAGCTATACTATAGACCGGCTTAGCGTGACCCTCCTGGTGCAATACTTCGGTCGCTATAAAAAACAAAAGCATTTTATAATTAGCTCCTTTGTTTAAGGGATTTTATGATCTGGTAACTAAGACCTTTAGGTCATGTCTTATTTTAATTGATATTCTTATTTTTATGAACATTTTTAAATGGAGTGAAATGAAATGAGATGATATGGGATGAAATATAAGCACAGCAAAATGGTGGTCATTTACTAAAAAAAATTCAGTGGACTTTTTGGAGGATCCCGAGAAGTTACGTCCAACAGGCTTTGTTTCATTTTCCCACATTTGTGCACTTTCACAGCTGATACTAAACAGTTAATAAACCACCGTTATCACACATTTAAATCTGAACAAACACTAAATAGACAAAATAAAACAAATCACACAACTTCACTCCTCGCGTTCCCGCCAAAAACCCATAGATAATAAAAACACTTAATTAGTTATAGATAAGCAACTCAAGCACTCGACAAAAATGTTTACGGGCGTCGGCCACTAGATGGCTTCGGCTCCATTAGTTTCTCATTGCTCCTGTAGATGGCAGTAACATACTACCTATCCTATATTTTATTTTTTATGAAGTATTTTGTAAATAAATCTATAACAAATAAAGACTTGTATGATTTACTATAATTTTTTATTTTCAATGTTTAGTTCTACAATAATTAAATGCCATATCTTTAACAACATACAAGTTTAGGGGCATCCGCTACAAGATGTCGTTAGTTTCCATACAAAAAAAAACCTCATATTTTTTTGATTGCCATAGCAAGCAGCACACGACCCACTTGGTGGTGAGTGGTCATTGTTTTCCATGGACAGCAGCAATGCTGGGAACACAGCCAAGTAACGCAGTATACAATTTTAACTCCCATTCAAATCATAGTTAAATTGTCTGGCAAGTTTATTAAAATGTATTAAGACTATATTTGTGTGTATCAGCTTAGATCAGCGGTCGGGGAACTTTTTTAATTATTACCCCAAAATATTTTTGTGTAAGTTGATATTACCCCATGGCGAGGAACAAAAAATAACGAAATGCCTTCTTTTTAGCATCTTTTATATTATAGCCCCCATGATAATTTGAAATCGCAACGATTCTAAAGAAGTTTCACTTCAATATATACTTTTTACTCACAAAAGTTTAATTTTTAACCCCCCAAATTTCATTTTACCCCATTCGGGGTAATTTACCCCGGTTCCCCGACCGCTGGCTTATATGGCTATGGAGGTTCATGGGACGCCAGTGGACGAAATTGGCCACACCCTGGGAACCTTCGAGACCAAATTAGAGTTACGTAAGAGTGGGATCCTCTCGTTAAACCAGCTGTAAAAATTACAGGATAGGATGCCTACCTGTCTCCAAGTCCCACAGCCTCCAGGAGTGATCGAAGACCGTCGTCGCGAGGAACCGCCCCGAGGGGTGGAACTCTGCCCGGGACACGCGGTGCGGACTGTGTCCCGGCAACGACGCCATGGGGGATTCGCTGGCGAACAAGCACTCATTATCACTCAATCCTGTCCCCCAGTGGAGGGAGCTTCGGGGACACTGATACGGTCGTCCTGTCACACCGGGACGTTTGATGGAACCTTGACGGAGTGAGGCATGACGGTGATTCCCCACAAGACACCTTATCACCAATCGAGGTGCTACCCAAATTCCGATTTCGGACAGAAAAATCATTGGCAAATATTATTTTTCTCCTACCGACGCCCAAAGTTCGGTTTTCCTCCCGCTGAACAGGAAAGAAAGTGTAAATTTTTCGCCCCTGGGTACTGACAAGTGCGCATGCGCGTTAGTGTCTACGTCTGCTCTCACGCACCTAAAGCTCTCCGCCATTGTTGGGCTCGGGTAATTTGCAATATTGTGTTTAGTGTAAAAGTGATATAAACAAAAGGCAATAAAATTTAATAGTGAATTATTAAAAAAAGATAAGTTCATCAGACAGTTCTTATTCAATTAGTAGTAGTTTATTTAAAAATTAAAAGCATTTAAATTGTTTTTTTTTTCCTAATATCGATGTTTTTAATGAGCGATGTTTCAGTCCGATAGCTTGGTAATCCTAGATATTTGGTATCAGAGGTTTGTCGGGGGGTCCGCAGCCGCACGTACCTCGCAAAGTTCCACAGGTGGACGGTACCGTCGTACGCGCACGAAGCCATCGTGCAAACGGCAGACTTGTCGTCGTCCGAGCCGTCCGCCTCCATCGCGTCCCCATTAGTTACGTTCACCTGCGAAGTTAACGTTTGCTGGATTTTTTTTTCTATTCACTTTTACCCGGCAAAGGGAACGAGGCCCGTACAGCCGTATCTGTTTCATGTCAAGCGCGATAAAGTTGGATGCCACCTATTATTAAAATGGTGAGAATTTATTGAGACTTTAATACTCTTCGGAGGAACCCCGTCAGTCAAGTCAGACCAGTTCACATCATGTCTCTCCACTCTTGTGAACTTTGCACAGATCCTAAACTAATGCTGCCTCTTCACAGACAGCCACTATCGCACCGCGTACGGAAACCCTAAGTTACCAAAATAAGCAATAAAATTCACATGACTTAGATTCGACATAATATAGTCGTTATTAATTCTTCAGTTTCACAGCTAAATTAGCAACACTCTATAACAGGCATCAAAAATTTCACTTGCATCGTCATTAACAATGTTATGACCAAAGTTCATTCATAGCGCTCTGCTTTCATTTTTATCGTCACAGAAGTTAAACTTCTGTCACGTATACTACACTCGTACTAAGGATAACTCCAATGACGTTTACCTTATCCAATCCAAGAGAAGTTAAACTTCCCACTCACCTTTTGCCGGAAATGCGAGGGCAGTTCCGCCTTCGGGTGGAAGGTCGCGCTGCTCACGTTGCAAGTGTGGCCCTTGAGCACCTGCAGGGGGGCGCAGTCCGGCACCGACCAGACCTTAACCAGCCCTGACCTGCAAGGGCAAAATACATGTCGAGGAAGGATGAAAGTTTGTTGCACATGAAAGGATGTTTGGTTTAAGTGACATTTTAGCAACTTTACAGGGGAGCCCTTTACTGGTGGTAGGACCTCTTGTAAGTCCCGCGCGGGTAGGTACTACCAAATAAATAGGCTAGCGTGGTGTGGACATGTGAGGCATGGAGAGAAGATGCATGTGACTAGGAGATGTATGGAAATGGTAGTGCAACGTAGAGGGGGAAGAGGTCGACCGAAGAAGACATGGATGGAGTGTGTGAATGACGATATGAGAGAGAGAGGAAACAGTGTTGAGATGACGGCTGATAGAAGAGAATGGAATAGGAAAATTCGCTGTGCCAACCCCACCTAGGGGGATAAGATGGAGACAAAGAAGAAGAATTAGTTAACAATTAATACATTTTGCGTTTGCATTGATGCGTTTCCGATCCGGTGGTAGATTCTGCGAAGCACGGCTCTTGCTGGGGTTCGTGTTAGCAACGTCGTCAGGTTTGAGCTCCGTGAGCTCACCTACTAGTTTAAAAAAAAAAAAAAAATGCATGCCCGCTGAGTTTCTTGCCAGTTCTTCTCAAGACGGGGACTACTTTTTATGAATTGGCGGTAGATTTGATTTGATTAAAGTTACGCTGAAATAGCCTCTCAAGGCTATCTATCAGCTTAGGTAAAAAAAAAGAAGAAAAATATCGGCAAAGACCCTCACCAGCTCGAAGTGATCAGCATCTTGCTGTCCTGGCTGAACCTGCAGAAGCTCAGCGGCCTCGTGTCCCCGATCTGATGAAGAGCACCACAGATTTATGTGCTGAGCTGCCCCGCACGCTTAGGGCCGCCACGAGGTGGCCACGTGCTCAGGTTTGGAACGAGACAGCCCTGACACGAGAACCTTGTGACTGCGACATCACGTGGGCCTAGCCGGTAAAAACTAAGACGTTCCGTTTTTGCAGGATATCCGTTGCAGCACCATGGTTCCTAAGGAATGGCGGTAGGACCTCTTGTGAGTCCGCGCGGGTAGGTACCACCACCTTGCCTATTTCTGCCGTGAAGCAGTAATGCGTTTCGCTAATTTACTAGGATACGTAACATCACAGGGTCATAGTCGGCCATTTTGATCCTAGTTCTATATTACCCACCCCACTGGCCCCCACCACTGCAACTTCTGAGGGTCCACAGCGACGACCGTCCAACGAAGTGCGTTCACTTGGGAGGGAGACAGTGGGGGGGGGTGTAGCAGGAACTTAGGTACCCTCTATCCCCCACGACCTGGGCCTCACCTGGCTGCAGTAAATGCTAAAGGCAGACGCCTTCCGTTGCGACTCCTGCTTAGCGGCGGCGCGCACACTGCCAGCCAACTTGAGTTCCTCGCGGGCTTTGTTTAGCCTGTAACAATAATCGAGTAACTTACACGAGTCCATAGACATGTCGCGCCCCCCAGTGGTGGTGGATTTACACTAGGGGCGATCGGGGAAAGTGCCCAGGGTGGTAATTTTTGAAAGTGAAAAAAATTTTTTTTTCTTGTCGAGATTGCTCAATATAATTAATTAATAATTTTCTTTTTTATTGATAATTCAAGAAATTCAATTCACTCATGAATAGAATTATAACTTTGGCACTTTTGGTAAAAATTAATAATCAAAATTGATTTAATCAATTTATTTCCTTGAGATTTTTTAATAATAATCGATCTTCTATTTTCTGTAATTAAAGAAATTTAATTAGTTTTTTTTTTATGTAATATATTCTAAGGAAAGAAGACGGAAGTGGGCGTGGCCTGCTGACGTAATACAGCAGCGACTTCAGACTGGTCGGAGTTGAAGAGGGGAGTTGAGGACACCACTAACATATTGCCTCGTTCACGGCCTCTTTCTGATCTCAGCACCAGGGATAGACGGACGTTGTACATTCGCGTGTCAACTTAGTTACCCACATTTTGTCATTAGTATTTAAAATCAATAATTGTTGAAAATTGTATTTTGTATCGTTCTAATTATATTTTTTTAATATTTTGAGTCGTGATTTCTAATTATATTATTATTATTAGTCACCCTTTAGTGCAAAATTTAAGATTGTTAGAAAAAAAAACAAAAATATTTATTTACATTTTTGGAATATATGACATAAAATATGATAAAGTTTCTGCAATAAATTAGATATTTTAATTTTTTTAAATAAAATATATTAACTATAAGTTTAAGTAAAATTCCAGTATTAGGGCGGATTTTTTTTCCGATAACCAGGAGCGCGGCATTAAGTTTAAATCCGGCCCTGCGCACCCCCCATCATAATTTAAGACACCAGAATGAATCCACAATATTTCTATATATATCGAGTGGTGTAAGGCTCTTTAGTTTAAGAGACATTTATCTTTGTAATCAAAGGTCCGTTTTATATTTCGAATCAGCATCAACATTTCGATATTTTTAATTGAACTAGCGGTCACCCAGTAGTCGAAATTCGACTATAATTAATTGAATTTATAAGTTTGTATACTATTATGATTGTATTTTATACTTCTATAATCACAAATTTCGCCAAGACTACACTATAAAAAATATTAATAAAGACAAACAATATTTAATCTCAATTTGACAACAGACGTCAAGAACAAAAGTTTGACAATAAATAGTATGCATGCGTGTGTGCGTCAAATACATGGTATGTAGGGTATGTAATGTTTTCTTTTATGCAGTATTTAAAAAAAATATTAGCATTGTGCACTCCTTCTCTAAATTCTCTATAAGTGTGAGAAATTTCATGCTCCTCCATCCCCAAATTTTTCGTAAAAAGGGATACAAAGTTTTTGCTTCACGTATTAATATATAGATTAAGTTTACTCCATTCGAATAGCTGAAGAAGTTTGTTTTGTTAAAATATTATTTTGGCAAATTTTTAAAACTTTAAATAGATCTCCTGTAATATTGCAAAAATGTCGCCTGAACCAAACAGCCTTTTACCCTTCGTTACCTAACCTTAGAGGGGACAGCAAGGAGGTTCCGGAAGTAATGAAAATGATGACACAGCCAAGATATCACAGTCGGGTAGAGTCGAATTAATTGAAACTGACCTTTTTTTGGCGTTAGGCAGGGAGTACCTGGCTATCCAAATCCTCGCTTGCCTCAAGGTCGGGGGACCTTCGTGGTACCAGGTACCTTCTCTACCTCTGTCTCTTTCCAGGCGTGCTTCTTCCTCTTCTAGCTTCTTATTGATAGCATCTTCGCCGAGACTGAAAATAAAAATGAAATAATTAAATTCGTGTAATAAAAATAAAACCCGCAAAATTATAATTTGCGTAATTACTGGTGGTAGGACCTCTTGTGAGTCCGCGCGGGTAGGTACCACCGCCCTGCCTATTTCTGTCGTGAAGCAGTAAAGCGTTTCGGTTTGAAGGGCGGGGCAGCCGTTGTAACTATACTGAGACCTTAGAACTTATATCTCAAGGTGGGTGGCGACATTTACGTTGTGGATGTCTATGGGCTCCAGTAAACACTTAACACCAGGTGGGCTGTGAGCTCGTCCACCCATCTAAGCAATAAAAAAATATAAAGCCAAATGAAGACTAGAAAAGCTTTGTTAAATCTTTAAAATTCAACAATTAATTCATTTTTATATTTATCAATTTGTTTTAGTATTACACTTTATTACCAAATGCTGATCACCATGATATGGTGAATAGGAATTTATTCACAATTCAACATCAGGAAATTGCGTCTTTTTTGCTTGCGATCAGCAGAGACCTCCTGAGCACTAACCCAGCTGCCCCAGAAAACCAGTCAGTTGCTTCAGATTACCCATGACACCCCCATTATACCATTACAGTCCAGAAACTCCATTAGCAAATCGAGATAAACAAATTATAAAAGGGCTCACATATATATATCACACTTGACTTACTAGCTTAACAGATCCCTTAATCTGACTCTCCTCTCGGCCGGTCCCTCTCCGAACAGGCATACAGGCTCACCCAACTGCCGTAAGCTTCTCCTTACCTGGGTACAAAAGACACGGGTACACAATACAATATAATCATCAGCATACCTTGATTGGATTTAAAAAAATGCATTTTTGCTATTTTTCATGGGGAAAGCAACGCGACCTCCCATCACGGACCTAAAAATAAAAAGGCAAAATCACATCTCTAAAGTTGGTGTACTGTTACATATGCCCCTCAATAATCTCTATATATAAAAATGAATTGCTGTTCGTTAGTCTTGCTAAAACTCGAGAACGGCTGTACCGATTTGGCTAATTTTGGTCTTGAATTACTTGTGGAGGTCCAGAGAAGGTTTAAAAGGTAGATAAATATTAAAATGCTCGGAAATAAATAAAAATAACAATTTTGTTTTTCTTTTGATGTGTCCCCCGTCGGACGGATTCCTTTGGTTTGTTTAAGTTTATTTTATACAAAAGTTTAAGTCTTTTATATATCGATTGAGGCACTACAATGTCTGCCGGGTCAGCTAGTGCAATATAAATAATAATGCAGACTAAGGCATTCTTGAATGCATCGTCTCTATATAAAGACGATTTATTGCTAAAGTGCGGCAGAAGAGATTTGGCTTGAGTAGCCGAAACACACATTGTTTGTACTACTATTTCTTTTTTTTCTTTTTTTTTTTTATTGCTTAGATGTGTGGACGAGCTCACAGCCCACCTGGTGTTAAGTGGTTACTGGAGCCCATAGATATCTACAGCGTAAATGCGCCACACATCTTGACATATAAGTTCTAAGATCTCAGTATAGTTACAACGGCTGCCCCACCCTTCAAACCAAAACGCATTACTGCTTCACGGCAGAAATAGGCAGGGTGGTGGTACCTACCCGTGCAGACTCACAAGAGGTCCTACCACCAGTAAAAATTCTATTATACAATTATATTATATAATATTATATATAAAATTATATTATAATATATTTTATAAAATTAACTCAGTGCCAGTCACAGTTTCCTTTTTTAAAAAGAGCTCCTGGATCCACCCCATAACAGTACCTCATCATCATCAGTGGACACATTCAGTTGCCTTGCTTTGCGTCTCCTCTCAAACTCTTCAAGTAGTGCCTTCTTATCTCTGGATATTTCTTCTTCTAACTCCATATACTCTGTCAGAATAAATAACAATTATTGCAACTTGTTGCACAGTCATAAGATAACAAGCATTGGGTATCTTGCTGATTCTTCGTGATTTAGAAACTGCATTCGGAAAAAAAAAAAAACATTCTGATTTAAAAAATTGTATCCTCTGTCAGACAGTAAATATTAAACACTCAGCGGTTCATCTAAGGCTAACTGAGCTTATTTGGCGATTAACAATAATGAAATTTACGACAGAATTGGATTATTATTGCAATCAACGGATAAAACTCACGGTCACCTAGCGTTAAGTGGAGACTGGAGTTCACAACCAGAATGCTGCTATTTGACGTAACTTGAGCAATCGAAGTGACAACTGTCAACACAACTAGCAATAAACACTTACTACACACAAGCACTCCAAGTATTTTTTTATTATTGTTTAGATGGGTGGTCACAATGCTCAGTATCGAGGAAACCGAAGCGAAAAAAAATATGGGTAGATGAGCTCATGGCCTACTTGGTGTAAAGTGGTTACCGGAGCCCATAGACAACCATGCAGCCCCCTAGTTTGTGAAATGAGTTCCAAATCCCAGTTTTATAATACAATGGCCGCTTCACTCATCAAACTGAAACGCATTGCTTCATGGCAGAAATTGACAGGTGGTAATACCTACCCGTGCGGACTCACAAGACGTTCTAACATCAGTTAAGTCATTAATAGTCTTTGACAACAAACCGAAAAAAATTATAGTTTAAAAAAATAACAAAATTCGCTTTTATAGAAAATCCAACTAAAAAATAGAAAATAAATTTTAGTAAATTTGAATTAATAGTAGGGTAAGAAAAAAATATTTTATTGTAAAAAAAAGCATGGGTTGCTTTTCAGGATATTATTAGAATAACCCTTGTACTTTATCTGTTCATAAAATATTTATAACTACTGATATAGTGCACCCCACGCTTTTTTTTACAATAAGAAATTTTTTTCTTACGCTATTTTTAATTCAAATTTATTTATTATTTTTTAGTTGGATTTTCTATAAAAGCGTATTTTGTTAGTTTTATTTTAAATAATTATTTAATTTCATTTTTTAGTTGAATTTCAATTTCTTCAATATTTTTTTTCCAATTTTTTATTAATATTGAATTGTCATCGGTTCTTAATAAGTATACCAAATTTCGAGTTAATCCGACGTTTTGAAGTGGGTCAAAATCATGTTCTAAGATTCCGTTACATACTAACACACGTCTGAAGCTAATAAAAGCGTATTAATAAGGCTCTACCGTTAGATATTTGTATGTCTCCTAGTTCTTTGCCGCCGGGGTCCTCTGCTCCCTCTTTGGCGGCTGCAGCTAAGGCTGCTAGTCTCGCCTTTTCCTGTTCTTCCAGCGACCCATAATGTACCTGCTTCTGTTTCTTTAGATACGCGATATCTTCGTCATCAGACATTGTGGTTTTTTGTTTTGATTAAACTTCGACTTTCATTAATAATTAACATAAATAAGCTAAAATAAATGCCGATTATATTAATAGGTTATGTTTTGGTTCTGATCAAAGGCTTTAAAAACCTTATTTTTGTCTCAGTCAGGAGCTTAAAAACTTTGTTTTTACTGTATTGAAATGCAAATATACACTAATAATAATTATATATTATGTTGTTTAAGATTTCCGTTTAAAATTTCCTGTTTTTAACGCAAATTGTCGTAAATACAACAAGTCGATCTATAGCTTAAAGTCACTAATGTCAGAAGTCAAACTTGGTATTTTGTTTTATTTTTCTAATCGAAATGACGAAGAAATCGCATCATGCGGTCTAACTTTTTATTTATAGAAGCATAATCGTCTACACTATCCTCTTCTTTTTCTTTTCCTCGAAGGTTCGTACTAGATTCACCAAACGAGTAGGTGAGCTCACACCTGGCAAAATTTCTAACATTGTCCCTAGCAAGAGCAGAATCTGAGATTAGGGCTTAGGGCGAAGGCGACTGTTTACCGTTTGATCCGTAGGATTGGGTATATAGTTACCAGCTACGTCATAAGTGCTGAAAATGTAAGAACATAAATGGAATTATAAACTATGTAATCCAAATTGCCAACTGCTCGAGCAGTTAAGCCAACTGCAACGATAGTTATCAATGACAGCTTCAAGCTGGTGACTATGAGTACAATAGAGGTCTGTGTATATTGATCACTGGCGAAATGCTCTTACACATCTTGGACAAAGGGTTTGGTGATGCCCCGGAAACCTTTCTAGTATTACTAGAACCGGCCACCACATACTCAACCGGGAATGATGCGGTTTTGCTATATAAGTGTCGGTTACGAAAATTGCTGTTCATCATAAATATTTACACTATTAATTTTAACTAACATCGCAAAGCTTAGTTAACTAAATTTTTAATTTTTTGGTTGGTAAATTTACGTCAACGTCATATGAACGCAAAAGCGTCAAAGCGAAATTTTGACGGAATACATAGTAACAGAAATAGACTTAAATAAAAATGTATTATTATTAATTAATTACCTATAAAATGTAATCCAAAAAAGTGTTAATCTAAGTTAAACCGAAATATATTACGTGTTATTGAATAAAAAGCTAGAATATAAATTGTCAAACTTAACCTAAAAAACAGCTAAAGATATATTTTTGTTTGACTTCGTTCTGTTGAGTTGTTGTGACGATATGGCACTTCAGCTGTCCCGTCGCGAGGTAGAGGAACTCCGGTCATCAATAGACCGTGCCATATACAGGACTATAGGAAAATCGGATAACTCAATTCTATCGACTGTTTCGTCGTGTTTGACGAACGGGTGAGCTTGCTAGTTGAATAGTAAACAAACAGAATTTTAAATAATCAAATATCTTTATTTTTTATTTTTATTGCTAGATGGACGAGCTCACAGCCCGCCTGGTGTTAAGTGGTTACTGGAGCCCATAGACATCTACGACGTAAATCCGCCACCCACCTTGAGATATAATTTCTGAGGTCTCAAGTATGGTTAAACGGCTGCCTCACCCTTCAAACCGAAAGTCACGTTTGCCTTTCAAGCATAGATATATAAAAATATTGACTTATGAAAACAGCTAGTTACTCAATTTCTAAGTTATTAAAGAACAGACATTAATGTTCACTGTGCCTCATTGACCTAAAACTCGTATGGTATGAGATTTTCCGGCTTTGGAATCCCCTCTCTGGTGTTTCCCATGTACTATGAGATGTCCTTCTTTAAACAAGACTTGTCGAGATTACTTATGATAGGCAGCGGCTTGGCTCTATTATTGGCATTACATCATCCATGGGCAACGGTACCCGCTGACCATCAAGTGGGCTGCATGCTCGTTGTGTCTGCCTCCAAGGGCATTAAAAAAAGGTTGAAGGTTGTACAGCTATTCCATCTTCCAGACCGGAATGTATTATTAATTTGGGGCAAAAACAGTCAGCATTGCGATGCCTACCTGTGCTGACTTATAATATACCTCGTTATTGCAAACTTATAATTTTGAATATTTGTACAAATGAGATGGTAACTTTGATTTTATGTTTCAAATGATAAATGATATTAATATTCTAATATTACTACACTACGCATTGCTGAAAATTAAAAAAGCTACAGCTTTGTATTCCTTGGCATACCTTACCACTAGTAACTAAGAAAATTGTTCTTCATATTTCAGATATGAACGTAGAAAAATTATTGACCGACTTTCATCGCACATAGACTCCAAAAAGGCAAGCAAACTAACCGATAAGGTCATAGCATTGGCCCAGGAACTGATAACGTCATCAAAAACTTCATCGAAAAGGAAACATGAGAGTGACAGAGATAGAGATGGTAAGAGATCTCGGTACGAAGGTTCAAAGCAAGATGAGAAAGTTTATGTGGAGAAAAAAGATGTGGAGGAAAAGAATGGAACTGATGATCTTCCCGCTATTCCCGAAGGAGAGACTCCAGGATCGAAGATGGCTATCCTGAGTGCAGACAGGATTAAGGTATGTGTTATTGACTTCCTCATTCTGGTTGGATGATCAAACCTGCTAGCCACCAGTCATATGCACATAACAGTTTTAAAATATACCACCTGATTGGATATGTTTGAAGATTCCATTTTCTAACACATTTATTATTACACATATTACTGGTGGTAGGACCTCTTGTGAGTCCGCACGGGTAGGTACCACCGCCCCGCCTATTTCTGCCGTGAAGCAGTAATGCGTTTCGGCTTGAAGGGTGGGGCAGCCGTTGTAACTATACTGAGACCTTAGAACTTATATCTCAAGGTGGGTGGCGCATTTTCGTTGTAGATGTCTATGGGCTCCAGTAACCACTTAATATCAGGTGGGCTGTGAGCTCGTCCACGCATCTAAGCAATAAATAAATAAAAAATTTAGATGGGATTACAGATTTGGAAGTGGTTCTAAACACTAAATCCATGTTATGGCCAGAAGTCTGGTTTTTTTTTCTTCGGGTGACGTCGAGTGTGAACACAAGTGTCTTCGAAGTTTCCCGGTGTTTTAATTAATATTATTTGTTTAAATTGCTGTTGACTTGCGCTACTGATTCGTGTTGGTGTTGGTATATATCTGTTGTGCCGTGAGTGTAAATATATTGTGTTTGTTATATTATTAAAAGGTAAGAATCATGGATGACCCGCACGATCCCGGGGGAGGTTATAAAGGACCACGTGCGCCCCACTCACAAAACTTTTCTTCTCAGATGGATATAGATCCACCCAATTCCAGAAAACGACCACCACAGTCTGAGGAAAACATTCCCCCTAAAAAAACGATTACTAATCTTTCACAAACTTCGCCGTCGATTCAGTCCACGTACACACATCCCGATTTTGTTGAACGTAAGACCCGATACTGTGAAGATGACATTGCCCCTTTTTTAGTCCACGTTAATAAGACGGTAACAGATGTGTCTGCTGGTCCCACCTTGAAACCCATCAAATTCGGACACTTTCTATTCAGAAACAGCATAAAAAATGTAATACAGGATGGTGTGAAACGCATTGGCCGCAACAGGGTTTCAGTGGAATTTAAATCTGCTGCTGCGGCTAACGCTTTTCTAGAACACCCAGCACTTCAGCCGGCTAAATTTGAAGCGAACATCCCATCTTATAATGTTACACGAATGGGAATTGTGCGTGATGTTCCAGTAGAATGGACTTTAGAGGAGCTGGTCCAATCGGTAGAAGTTCCTGCTGGCTGCGGTGCAGTCATTAAAGCACGCCGCTTGAATAGGAAGAAAATAGAAAATAATGTCCCTACCTGGATACCTACCCAATCTGTAGTTTTAACTTTCTCTGGTCAAAAACTTCCAAATCGGATTTTCTGCTTTTTTACTTCTCTCCCAGTTGAAGTTTATGTCCTTCCCATTATCCAGTGCAACAAGTGCTGCCGATTCGGCCATATTTCAACGCAGTGCCGATCAGCCCCTCGTTGCTTTATTTGCTCCCAACCCCACGAAGGAATTACCTGCTCGAAGTCATCCCCTCTATGCCTGTTCTGTTCCGGCCCCCACTCTGCCACTGACACATCCTGCCCAGAGCACAGTCGACAAAAATCGATCAAATTAGTTATGTCACAGGAAAGCATCTCATATTTAGAAGCATCGGCTAGGTTCCCACAGGTGAGAAGATCATTTGCAGATACTGCCCGAATGACTCAATCATTTCCGTCCACGTATCCTCCGACAATCCACACTGATCTCTCTCAGCCACTCCATCCCAATTCTCAGTCCTCTTCTTATAAGAAGACTGTTAATATAGCCCGACGCCCATATTCTGCTGCTCTAAGCCCAGGCTACGATAGAGAAGCCCACTGTCGTATTGTAGATACTCCAGCCTCCACCACCCCCAATGGATGCGCTCTGTTATCTCCCAACCCCCCTCAACAAGAAAATCTACTAGAACTTCTCTTGTCCACCCTCATCAACATCATTTCGAAAATGAATGATGTAGCCCTACCGAACAACGTCTATCAAAAACTGACTCAGCTGATTTCGATTTTCAACAATGTTCCCAACAATCCTACAGTGGAATTGTCGCAGCATTAGATTAAAAAAAGCTGAACTGATTTTTCTCATAAATAAGCATAACCCCTTGATTTTTGCTGTCCAGGAGTCACGCCTACTCCCGGGCTCCCGCTTCAGGGTTCCCGGTTTTGCGTGCCTCCGGGATGATAAGAACAACGGAAAATGCGGTAGCTGCATTTTAGTTTCGAGATCCATCCCATATTCCCAGATCACCCTCCCTCCACATGACAGTAACTGCTTCAATGTAGTGGCTGTTAGAGCCTTAGATATATCTTTTTTATCCGTTTATATACCTGATCCTAACATGTCCATCCTAACAAATCTATTCTCAATCATTGGTGCCCTCCCCCCTCCTGTTGCTGTATTGGGTGACTTTAACATCCACCACAGTTCATGGGGTTGTTATCAGAATGATTCCCTATCCTCCGCCTTCCTTGACCTAGTTGATGACCACAACCTCTGCATCCTCAATGACGGCTCCCCCACACGTAGAGTTCTTCCTGGCCAGAACCCAAAATCCGCTGTAGACCTTTCTCTATGCACTCCAGCCACCTCTTCGCGCCTCACATGGCTTACGCTGTGCAATACGCATGGTAGTGATCATTTCCCCATCCTTATGTCCTTTCCTGACTCCTCTAATTATATACTCCCTCCTCGCAACCCTCGACTTAAATTTAATTTGTCGAAGGCGGACTGGACCCTGTTCTCTCAGTCTGTTGACGCTCTTTTGGTTCATCTTTCCCCAGTCCCCCATGAGAACACCCATGCTGCTTACTCCATCTTTAGGAATGCTTTACTTTCAGCAGCAGAGACAGCGATTCCTACTAAAAACGCTTCTAGGGGTAAAATCCCATCACTTCCCTGGTGGGACTCTGACTGCTCTGATCTATGTAAACAACGTAAAGAAGCCGAGATGGAGTACGCGTTACACATGTCTCCAGCTAAATACATAAGTTATAAAGAAGTAGCTGCAAGGACAGTCAGAACACTATCTGAACGAAAGAGACTGGGCTGGAACATGTTTTGTGAGTCTCTTTCTCCCAGTTCCCGCCCTTCTTTGGTCTGGAATAATGTCAGGAGATTTCGCGGATCCGTATCTGTAGACCACAATTCTTCTTCGAACGACCCATCGGTTTGGATCGATTCATTCTCATGTCGACTTGCTCCCCCTTACGTTCCCACCTTAGCTGAGTCCTCTTCCCTTCCCCCTCCGCATTCACCTACTCCTGATACTCTTGTGGCCCCTTTTTCTCTGGACGAACTAACTGCAGTTTTGGAGTCTCTTAAGGACTCGTCCCCGGGAATCGATGGAATACCTTATTCATTCATTGTCAAATGTAGCTTTACGTCCAAATTAATATTTCTAAACATATTAAATAATATTTATTCTTTAGGAATCCCTCCAGATGAATGGAAAACCCAAATAATCGTCCCTATCCTCAAGCCAGCAAAACCTAATAACGAGTCAAGTAGCTACCGTCCCATCGCCCTATCATGTACCATGAGCAAAATTTTAGAACATCTTGTTAAAAATAGATTGGAGTGGTTTGTGGAGAGTAGAGGCATCCTCCCTGCAAGTCAATTTGGCTTTAGGAAGGGATTGAGCACTATGGATAGCGTAGGTTGCCTTGCAACGGATATACGCATTGCTCTCTCTAAAAGAGAGTCCTTGGTCGGGGTTTTTCTTGACATTGCATCCGCATACGATAATGTCCTTCTTCCTGTACTCAGGCAAAAAATGCTCCAGCTGAGTATCCCAGAGAAGATGGTTAACTTCATATCTAATCTATTTTCATCTAGAGCCATTTTAATTTCTTGCCAAAATTCTTTACTTCCTCCTAGACTTCTATGGAAGGGCCTCCCTCAGGGATCAGTTTTAAGCCCTCTATTATACAACTTGTATACCTACGACCTAGAACTTTCGGTAAATTCATTCTGCAACGTACTACAATATGCGGATGATTTGGCTCTATACGTCTCAGTCAGGGACTTAGGGGATGCCTCTGCTCGCCTCAACTCCGCTATTAACTATCTCCATGACTGGTTAGGTAATCATGGTCTATCCCTTTCAGTTGAGAAGAGCAGTGTAGTGACATTTTCTCGCATGCGATCTATTCCCGACGTCATTGTCTCGTTTGATGGCAAAATATTCCCAGTGCGAAACTCAGTAAAATTTCTCGGAGTCGTTCTTGACTCGCGTATGACTGGTGTCCAACACATTAACCACATCATCAAAAAGTGCGAAAAGAACATCCATATTCTTCGCTCCCTGTCAGGCGTATGGTGGGGATCACACCCCTACACTCAAAAACTGTTATATAACGCCTTGATTCGCAGCCATTTTGATTATGGCACTCACATTCTAGAACCTTGCAATAAGTCTGCCTTAACCTCCTTGGACAGGATCCAATCAAAGTGCCTACGTATCATAATCGGAGCAATGAAGTCTTCCCCCATTAACGCCCTTCAGGTTGAATGTGCAGAACCCCCCTTGCACTTGAGGAGACAATACTTATCGGACAGATTCATTTACAAAAATTTTCAGCTTTCTAACCACCCCCTTATTTCAAAGTTACATACTCTTTCGGAACACATCTATTTCAACAGTTACTGGAATCATAAGTCCCACCCATGCCTCTTCACCAGTTTTGTTAAGTTTATCAGCCTCCCCTGTCCCGTCTATCAATGTAGGTTAAATCCATTATTCCTCACACCTTATAATGCAATTCTATACCGTCCGGACATTGTTCTAAATATCGGAATAAATAAAGATGACCCCGGTGCAAACGCCAAATTTAACTCTGTCGTCAATAGTAAATGGAACGGTTGGCATACTATGTTCACTGACGCATCAAAAATAAAAGCTGACGGCTGTGTAGGCTTCGCTGTCTGGATACCGGAGTACAAAATCATTTTAAACTTTAAGTGTCCCCCTCAAGCCTCGGTTTTTACAGGAGAGGCGCTAGCTATCCTTGAAGCCCTGATGTATATAGAATCACATAAGCTACACAACACGGTGATATTCACCGACTCTAGAAGCTGTCTACAGGCAATCCTTGCAAACCAACTCAGATCCAAGTCAAAACTCCCTTTTGTTCTGAAAATTAAAGAAATTCTTTTTCGGTGTCACGTGTCTGGCATAAAAATCACCCTAGCTTGGATCCCGGGACATAGCGGTATAGTGGGTAATGAGGGTGCTGATCAGTGTTCTAAGGATGCCACGACAATAGGTAGTGATATTCATTACACAACCTATGCACAAGATCTAACGTCTCTAGCCAAGGCCGATCTCATATCGCGCTGGAATGAAGCGTGGAACCTTTCGAAGCGCATTAAAGGCAAACATTACGCGGATGTTCAAGACTCGTTGCTCGTTCGGCCTTGGTTTTTTAAATACAGGAAAGCCAACAAGAGAGTCACGTCCACAATATGTAGGTTAAGATTAGGTCATGCTTGTACCCCGGTTCACCTAGCTAAAATAAGGGTCAAGGATAGCTCCCTATGTGAGTGTGGGCTCGACGAGGGATCAGCAGAACACATTTTCTTTAACTGCCCTAGAAGACCTTCCCTTTACGAAGTTCTACCGGACATTATCCCCAGACCGACGAATTTCAAATCTTTGTTGAGCCTTGTACATACAACTTTTGTAAATATTTTATGTGAATATGTTCACCAGAATAACATTAGACTATAAGTTGTTTGTCCTTACTAATCTTCTGACAATCTTTTCTGTAACATATATATATATATGTATGTATATGTATATATACATATATTGTTTGTCCTGTTTTAGGTTAGTAATTCAACAGTTGATTACTTTGTAAAATAATAATAATTAAAATTGATGTGACCTTGTGCAATCACGAAGCCCACCCAACAAAAAAGAATCCAAACTTCACCAAAAGACATCAGCTGAGCATAATCAAAACCACAGACTATAAAACTTGACTTTGGCGAAATCAAAAAGGACCGCCATTACAAAAGAAAATGTAAATGTAATGCCAGAAGTCTGCAGCTATGTTCGTAATCTACTGTGCGAACAAGAAAGAAGTCGTCGTGGCCTAGAGGATAAGACGTCCGGCGCATTCGTCTCTTGCGATGCAACGGCGTTCGAATCCCGTATACTAATTAATTTACCTAATGAAATACGTACTCAACAAATGTTCACGATTTACTTCCACAGTGAAGGAATAACATTGTGTAATAAAAATCGAACCAGTAAAATTTTAATTTGCGTAATTACTGGTGGTAGGACCTCTATTGAGTCCACACTCGTAGGTACCACCACCCTGCTTACTTCAGCCGTAAAGCAGTAATGCGTTTCGGTTTGAAAGATGGGGCAGCCGTTGTAACTATACTGAGACCTTAGAACTCATATCTGAAAGTGGGTGGCGGTATTTACGTTTTAGATGTCTATGGGCTCCGGTAACCACTTAACACCATCAGGTGGGCCGTATGCTCATCTGCCTGCTCGGGCAATGAAAACAAAAACACAGAAATTTTGTGTCAAGACCAAATGACAGTCTATGTAAATTAGATTTTATCCGTTCCAGTTAATGATGGCCAACGCTCAGAAAGAGATAGAGGAACGCAAGAGAGCTCTTCAAGTGCTGAAGGGGGTTGAGACCAAACCGAGTGTTAATGCTGCGGTGGCTGCGGCCCAACACCTGAAAGTGCAGATGCAGCAGAACAATGCAATACCCCCACCGAGTGTAATCAAACCTGTACTGTATTCAAAACCTGGTAAGTCTCAGTTTACACCTCAAGCACCGGTCCGGACTCCGACATGCCCCGCCCTCCATCACCAGTGGAGAGCGGAAGTCCGGCGATGTCCTCCTGACCAAAAAAAAGCTTTTTTTTTTGCTTAAATGGGTGGACGAGCTCACAGCCCACCTGGTGTTAAGTGGTTACTGGAGCCCATATACATCTACAACGTAAATGCGCCACCCACCTTGAGATATAAGTTCTAAGTTCTCAGTATAGTTACAACGGCTGCCCCGCCCTTCAAACCGAAACGCATTACTGCTTCACGGCAGAAATAGGCAGGGTGGTGGTACCTACCCGCGCGGACACACAAGAGGTCCTACCACCAGTAAAAAGTTCTGTATTACACGTATTTATTTATTTATTTGGGAAACAAACTGTACAATACAAACATATAATATTTAAAAAAAAATAGCTAAAACAATAATCAAATATGTTTCCACAATCAAAATCACATATAAATGTAGAAAGTGAACAGAGAAGAGAAATATAGAAATTTCAGAGTTACAAAAAAACAAAAGGAACACAATACCCACATATTATTTTGTACATCAACTTACACTATAAGACTATAATATATTATACATATAATTTTGACGTGACAACGTCTTATATTTCGATGGATGCACGCACGAAAAAACATGACTCATGCGGCGTTACCTCGCTCTGAGGCGTTCCATTTAAGGCTTGAAGTGCAAGCGAGAGCGCGCAACGAGCGACAAAGAGGCACAATCGGCCTCCGCGTTCGGCAGCGTTCGACATCTGTCTCTCTCCTACTTGAGTGAGCGATGCATCCGCGTGGACAGCTGCTATACAATAATACATTTACATGTTTTCGTCAAGTATGAAGTTCAGTGAAAAGTGAATGTGGTGTCAATTGTTTATAGCAACGATAATTATTGAAAAATGAAACCATTCCATCAGTATTTTCTTATGACGTTGTCACGTTCAACTATCGTCAGTAAACCGACTTTACAGACAATCGTTTTTTTTACAGAAACTTTGCCGTTATCACGCGAAGAATTGGAGAAGCAAAGGAAGATAGCTGAGCTGCAAGCGAGGATACAGCGGAAACTTGCAGGTATTTGCACCTCACCGATCATTAATACTGTCAGGGTGTTGTGAACTATCATATAGTCATCTGTACCTTGTTACCTTCCTCATAGATAACACACACAAATTAGTTATAGATAAGCAACTCAAGCACTCAACAAAAATGTTTACGGGCGTCGGCCACTGGATGGCTTCGCTTCGATTATTTTCTCATTGCTCCTGTAGATGGCAGTAACATATTACCTATCCTATATTTCATTTTTAATGAAGGATTTTGTAAATTAATTACTGTCGAAATTATTCTTCGCAACCCCGGATTTGGTTTTGTACGAGATAATGATAAAGAAGCCTTTATTAACAACCTTAATTCATATTTAGGTACTATGCATACTATACTTTATTTATAACTTCATATACTATAAAGTATAAAGGCGGACTTAATGCCGCAGGCATTCTCTAACAGTCTACCTTAGGGGAGTGCAGAGATGAAGCTTGGTAGGTGTAGTGTGATAGTGATATTAAACATAATGTGTATATATAACATACATATTATAGATACAAATACTCGTACTTAAATAAATACATATACATAGATTTGAATTTGAATTTGAATTTAAACATATAGATATACATAAATATATAGATATCATAAATATATACATATGAAAACATATATAAACAAATATTATCAATTAGATGACTGCTCACTCTCTGAGAAACAGTTCTCGAACCATCGTCTTAACCGCTTTTTTCTCTTTGCATTTGACATCGACTAAGATTGTTTTGCTTTCGCATAGGCCTCCCCCAAATCCTGCCCTAAGTTCCGGTCGTGGCATTTCCTCTTCCAACTAGAGCCTGCAATGACTTTCATGTCGTCTACCCACCTTTGGAACGGTCGTCCTTTTAATCTTTTCCCATCTCGAGGGTACCATTCAGTTACTAATTTAGCCCATTTTTCTGTTCAGCTCCTTATTAAATGACTTATCCATTTCCACATTAATTTTTTAACTGTGTATGATACATCCGTTATTTTTGTTTTCATACGGATGGATATCTTTTAATTTTATTTTATTCTTTTGTTTTAGCATTTAACATGCTTCTCTCCATACTAGTTACGAGACGCTTTATTTATGTTTAATTTTCTCTGCTTGGTTATGCAATAAAAGACGTTTCGTTGTCAGGGGGTGCCTTATCATCGACGCCGGGGTCGGGACCTGCCCCCCTGATCTTGGACCGTGAGGGTCGCACCGTGGACACCACGGGCAGGATAGTTCAACTCACCCACGTGGCGCCCACGCTTCAGGTTAGCCAACGATTTTTTTAATGCGTTTCGGTTTGAAGGGTGGGGCAGCCGTTGTAACCATACCTGAGACCTTAGAACTTGTATTTCAAGGTGCGCGGCGCATTTACGTTATGGATGTCTATGGGCTCCAGTAACCACTTAACACCAGGTGGGCTGTTAGCTCGTCCACCCATCTAAGCAATAAAAAAAAAATTAAAAAAAATATTGCCCTTGTAGGCAGAGGAGCATACGGCCCACCTGATGGTGAGTGGTCACCGTCGCCCATGGACTTTAGCAATGCCAAGGGCAGAGCCAAGCTGCTGCCAACCGTTAAATACTCTCCACAAGCCTCGTTTGAAGAAGGACATATCATAGCGCTCGGGAAACACCGTGGAGGGGATCTCATTCCATAGCCGGACGGTACGTGGCAGAAAAGACCTCTGGAAGCGCACTGTGGATGACCGCAGTGGCTCCAGGTAGTATGGATAAACTCTACTCCGGTGGCGGGCGGTGTGATGGTAAAAACGAGATGATGGGATCATCTCAAACAATTTCTTCGAGCGGCGGTTACTGGTGGAAGAATGTGTTGTGAGTCCGCGCGGGTAGGTACCACCGCCCTGCCTGTTTCTGCCGTGAAGCAGTAATGCGTTTCGGTTTGAAGGTTGGGGCAGCCGTTGTAACTATACTGAGACCTTAGAATTTACATCTCAAGGGCGGTATTTATGTTGTAGATGTCTGTAGGGACCACAAATGTCCCCATTGCAATGCATTGCATTGCAACAATTATATGTATGTGTTAGTGGTAATGATATTGCAATGATGCTAGGTCAGTCTCGGGATTGTCGGGCTGTCGATAGCACGTTAGGTTGTAATCCCAATATACGTTAGTCACTTAACTGGACACGTGTCTTATTATAGAGACCCAACATGTCTATGGGCTCCAGTAACTTAACACCAGCTGGGCCGTGAGCTGGTCCCCCCCCAATAATTCGATTTTCAGGCGAACATAAGAGCGAAGAGACGTGAGGAGTTCAAAGCTCAGTTGTCCGGTCCCACTGAGGAGGTGGGTCCGGAGTCGTCCCGCTGGGTGGACCCGCGCGTGTCCTCGCGCCCCCACGCGCGCGCCAAGCGGCCCCTGCGCTTCCACGAGCCCGGCAAGTTCCGCCAGATGGCTGAACGGCTAAGGATGAAGGTACTCCGTCTTGACAACTCCTCGACTCACCACAGGATCCCTTCATGATCAGTACCTCAATTACAGGATCCCTTCATGATTGATGAACAAACACAAGCTTGTTGTGCCGATGAGTAGGTTACATAAGATACGAAATTCATTCGGGTGTTTGTCTGTGCGCCTGTACAACAAAATCCCACAAGATGTTCAGAACCTTACTCGTGGTAGGACCTCTTGTGAGTCCGCGCGTGTAGGTACCACCAACCTGCTTATTTCAGCCGTGAAGCAGTAATGCGTTTCGGTTTGAAGGGTGGGGCAGCTGTTGTAACTATACTGAGACCTTAGAACTTATATCTCAAGGTGGGTGGCGCATTTACGTTGTAGTTGTCTATGGTCATGTCGTTTAAAGCCAGATGTGTCAATGAAGATCCCCCCCTCCCCAGGCGCAACTGGAGAAGCTGCAGAACGAGATATCCCAGATAGCGCGGAAGACCGGCATCTCGTCCGCCACCAGGTTAGCGCTGCTGGCGGCCGACGCGCCCGACGCCGACGGACCCCCCGACGTGGAATGGTGAGCCCCCTCCCAACCCCCCGGGGGACCTGACCCCTTTCGGTACCCCTAAATAACATAGTCATAATTCTAGGGAGGAGCTTAGATAACACGTTCACACTGGTATATCGTTATCAAAGTTTTGTAATTGAATTTGAAAAATTAATTACCTAAAGGTGGGTAGTACCTATCTAACAACTAAACAGTGCCAGCCCTATCGAAAAACTCTATTGTCTCCATAGGTGACCCGATTCACCACAAAAGCCAAAGTGAATCAGGTGAAGCTGGTTTTTAAAGTTTTGTATAGATTTTTCAATGAACTATATATAATAATGCGGCGTATATGAAAATTTAAGTATCCGGAACCATTTTAATCTCAATTTTATTGGTATTACCTTGAGAGAAACCGCTGAAAATTTGTGTTGGAATAGGAAAGCGGCCCGATTCCCCCCAATCTACTGAATATATTTTGATACTTTTCCAAAAACACTGCGCAATTCTACTCTGAGCGAACTCCACATTAATATACATAGACGAGTGGGTACTGCGCTTTGTGTGTTTGTTTGTGTATGCGATTATTTATTTTATTTATTTTATTTATTTATAACTTTATATACTAGACAGTATAAAGGCGGACTTAATGCCATTCTTGAGATGAACCTTGGTGAGTGTGGTGTGATAGTGATATTACTTAAACATATGTGTATATATAACATACATCATATTTATAGATACAAACACCCGTACTTAAATAAATACATATACATAAATATATATTTACATATAAAAATGTATATAAATAAATATTATCAATTTACGACTTTTGAATAAAATAAAACCAAAATCAAATCAAGCGCCGAGCTTTTCATTAAGTTCGCGCGCACGTTCTGCTACTTGGCTTCGATCGCGAGCGGTACGAGCGCGTACAATATGCGGCGGCTACAGTGACAGCTGTCACTTTTGACACGTCGTCTTCTCGCATTAAAACTGTATAATCTCAAAACTTACTAATTTTACAGGAGAGTGTTTTAAAGGTTCAACATGTGGTATTTTTAATATTAATAATCATCTTCATCATCATCATGCTTTCCTATTACCCTCTGCTGGGGTGTAGGGCTCGAATCAAATTTTTCCATTTGTATCGGTCTTGGGCAGTCTGTTCTAGCTCCTCCCACGTCATGCCCAAGACCCCTAGCTCCTGCTCCACCGAGCGACGCCAAGTTGTTCTGGGGCGGCCTCTCTTCCTTTTACCAGACACTTTCCAGGTCAGTGCTCTCTTTGATAGGTGTGTATCGGGCTTTCTCAGAGTGTGACCAATCCAATGCCACTTCCGCGTAAGGATCTCCTTCTCCACTGGTGTCTGCCTAGTGATCCTCCACAGCTCTTTGTTAGTGATCTTCTCAGGCCAAAAGATTTTCAAAATCTGACGCAGGCACTTATTCACAAACACTTGAAGTTTTTTGATCAAGTCCTTGCGAACAAACCAAGTTTCGCTCCCGTACAGCAATACAGACTTTACATTTGAGTTGAAGATCCTCACCTTTGTTCGTCTTGTTAAGGTTGAGGAACTCCACACTGGCCTAAGTTGACTAAACGCGGCTCTGGCTTTATTTATACGAGCCGCAATGTCTGCCTCGGTGCCTCCCCTATCGTCCACAATGCTGCCCAGGTAACAGAAGCTTCCCACCTGCTCGATGTGCCTCCCTTTGATCGACATAGGAGCCGAATCGGTGGTATTTATGCGCATTTCTTTTGTTTTTGAGAAATTAATACGCAGCCCTACTTTCATCATAATAATCATCTTAGCAACATTTATTTTTTATTTTTTACCAGTTACATTATCTGTCTTTTAAAGTAAGATAAAATGATGTACTAATTTTGTTAATAGTCA
Source organism: Bombyx mori (assembly GCF_030269925.1). Classification (NCBI taxonomy): domain Eukaryota; kingdom Metazoa; phylum Arthropoda; class Insecta; order Lepidoptera; family Bombycidae; genus Bombyx; species Bombyx mori. The sequence goes on from NC_085130.1 coordinate 18,561,608, forward strand.
AAACATAGATAAAATAATAATAAAAAAATTCATAAAACTAAACTACGCTCTTTTGACAGTATTTATGAGAAAAATACTGGTGATACCAAATGATTTCGCATATTAACTCAATTTCGAATAGTTTTCAAAATTGTACACTTTTAATGCGAAAAGAAGACTCGTCACTTTTGACACCTGTCAATTTTGACACTTGTCATTTTTGAGATCTGGCCCTATTGGTACCGTCGTCCCGGGGGCAGGTGGGACAGCGTGATCCTGATGACGGCGGACGAGCGGGAGACGAAGCGGCGCGGGGCCGGCGCTGATGGGCGCACGGACGAGCAGCGCGTGGACGCCTGCAACACGGGCGAGGACGACATAGTGGACAACATCAACGAGGAGGCCATCACCAACCTCGTGGAGCACCCGCAGCAGCTCAGGCCGCCCAGTCAGTCGATATTTTTTTTTGTTTTTAGATGCCTAAAGGGGGACGAGAACACAGCCCGCCTGATGATAAGTGGTTACCGCTGCCCATGGACTTCAGCAATGCCACAAGCCTCGTTTGAAGAAGGACATGTTATAGCGCTCGGGAAGCAACGTGGAGTGGTTACCGGAGCCCATAGACATCTATAATGTAAATGCGCCACCTTGAGAAATGAGGTCTCAGTATAGTTACAACGGCTGCCCCGCCCTTCAAACCGAAACGCATTACTGCTTCATGGCAGAAATAGGCAGGTGGTACCTACCCGCGCGGACTCACAAGGACGGCTTCGACGAGGACGGTGACCGGTGCTTGAGGTACCTAAAAGCACCGTTAGTGGATCGGGAGGGTAGTCAACAGAAGACTTTTTCCTCGCAGCGGAACCTCTCAAGCCGACGTTCATGCCGGTCTTCCTGACGAAGAAGGAGAGGAAGAAACTGCGACGCCAGAGCAGACGGGAGGCTTGGAAGGAGGAGCAGGAGAAGGTCAGACTCGGACTGGAAGCGCCACCAGAACCAAAGCTCAGGTGCGTGACACTTCGTAGAACCATTAACAGAGGTAGGGTCTGCAGTAGAGATGAAACGGATATCCGTAACTATACGGTATCCGGCCTATCCGGCCATGTTTTCACTGTCCGGCCTAATACCGGATAGTAAATCAGTATCCGGCCGAATTTCGGATATTCGGATATTCGGTCGTATTAAGCGGTAGGCAGCGGCTTGGCTCTGCCCCTGGCATTGCTGAAGTCCATGGGCGACGGTAACCACTCACCATCAGGTGGGCCGTAAGCTCGTCTGCCTACAAGGGCAATAAAAAAAAATGTAAAATTTAAGAAAATCTCATGGTTATACAAAAGGCAAATAATACCACAATAGGTTATGGACAACTTTTATTTTTATAATCGCACGTCAAAAGTGATTGTGATTAATTAGTTTGTTTAATACTCAAAACTGACAAGTGGCAAATTGTGGTGAACGAATGCCAAATCGTCGTCGTGATCTCCGTTATGTGCGACAACACCCGAACGCGCACGAATATTTCCGAAAGGGCCGAATATCCGGCCTCGCAGTTTGCCGAATATTCGGTACCCGGTATCCGGCTAAACCACTATCCGTTTCATCTCTAGTCTGCAGGAAAAAAAGGCTCTGAAAGCATCGTAAGATGAAATGTTTCAGGATCTCGAATCTGATGCGAGCTTTAGGCACCGAAGCGGTGCAGGACCCCACGGCGATCGAGGCCAAGGTCAGGGAGCAGATTGCGAAGAGACAGAAGACGCATCTGGAAGCGAACAAGGCGAGAGCTCTCACCAAGGAACAGAAGAGGGAGAAGGTAGGTTGGGAGGGGAGGGTCAGGTTGCGTTTCCGTTTGAAGGGCGGGGCAGCAACTGTACCCAACTAAGCAATAAAAAACAATAAGAAAAACGGTAAGGCTCTTCGGTAATAGCTTCATGGAAGAGCACAGGAGTAGTTTGGGTGCCAAGCACAGACCTCACACAATATATAATGTTGTCTAAAGGTGGCAACCCTCACACGTTGCCCGCGAGCTCATTTTAGACATCAGAGATAACTTTATATATTGTATTTACTTTATATGTTCACCGTGGTGCGTGAGGAATGTCAACCTTCACGATTGTCTAAATTTAGAATAGATCTTAAGGTAGCGTCAGAACGTTACTTCGACAAAGCGGCGCGACACGAAAACCCTCTTATCGTGGCTGCAGCTAATTACTTATCAGACCGCGACAGGGTAACGTAAAGCCTCCGTCGCCCGAATCGCCGCCGAATCCATATTATTAGGTCGCTGGTTCATCCGGCTCGAAGGACCAAAATATAGGGAGCGGTGTGAGTTTGTTATTGAAAGAATATGTTGCTTAAAAATTTTTATTGTTCAAATATTAAGTAAATCAAAGAAATGTTAACTATAATGTTATGAATGCACCCGGGTGACGCGGCTGTTGATCGTGCACTAACGATTTGTGGAATTAAAGTTAACGTGTCACGCGAATTATGCTGACAAAGGTGTTCGGTAATATATCACCGAACAACATGTCTTGCCGGATCCCCCAGGATTCCCTTTCGGTGCTTTAAGGCTAACTAGGCTTTTAGGCGAACTAACCCATAGACACAGCGACTGAGTTTCGCGCCGGATCTTTTCAGTGGGTCGCGTTTCCGATCCAGTGGTAGATTCAGAGAAGCACTGCTCTTACCAGGGCCAGTGCTAGCAAATTGTCTTAGGTTGAGTCCATGAGCTCACCTACCAGTCACGGCATGGCCCCTTAAGATATTAGCGAATAGGTAGGCAGCGGCTTGGCTCTGCCCCTGGCATTGCTGAAGTCCATGGGCGACGGTAACCACTCACCATCAGGTGGGCCGTGTACTCGTCTGCCTACAATGGCAATAAAAAAAAGGTAGGGAAAACAGATAACACTTCAGAGATATATATATTAATACATTGCTTAAAAGATAATTTCCCGCAATGTCCAAGATATCACTTCACATCACTTGTTCGTGTGATTTAAAAGAGATACAGATCGTTCAGTGCCGTCGGGCAGCGTCTTTATGTCGCTGTCCCCGGGCCCCAGGGTGGTCGGTCTGATCTCGTGGAACTCCTCAGGTTGACCGCAAGCTGCAGGAAGACACGTCGGCCGGCGTCCACGTGGCCGTGTACAGGTGAGTGCTTAGCGCCCCGGTGTTTTTAATTGAACTTTGTTTTTTTTTTTATTGCTTGGATGAGTGGACGAGCTCCCAGCCCACCTGGTGTTAAGTGGTTACCGGAGCCCATGGACATCTATAACGTAAATGCCGCCGCCCACCTTGAGATATAAGCTCTTAGGTCTCAGTATAGTTACAACGGCTGCCCCGGCCTTCAAACCGAAACGCATTACGGCTTCACGGCAGAAATAGGCGGGGCGATGGTATTGAAACTTTAAATGGTTCTGCTGTAAATTTGTAAAAATGTTGCTTAAACCAAAAAATTGTCTTTTTCACCCCTCGATATAAATTTGTAGTTTGTGAATCACGGATAAAGGTTAAAGTTAAAGTATCGCGCGCCCACACGGCAGGTACCGTCATTCTGCGTATTTCTGTCGCAACTCCGTCACGCGTGTTGGAGTCAGAACCTTCAGACACTTGTATGGTACAATTGAGGCTTCTTCCTCAATGTCCCGAGCTGGTTGGTCGCATTTGGAGAGCATTGGTAACGCCTCTCCAGACCATTACCGGCGGTAGGACGTCTTGTGGGTCCGCGCGGGTAGGCACCACCACCCCGCCTATTTCTGCCGTAAAGCCGTAATGCGTTTCGGTTTGAAGGGCGGGGCAGCCGTTGTAACTATACTGAGACCTTAGAACTCATATCTCAAGGTGGGTGGCGGCATTTACGTTGTCTATGGGCTCCAGTAACCACATAACGCCAGGCGGGCCGTGAGGTCGTCCACCCATCGAAGAAATAAAAAAAAACGCATAGAGTCACAGTCAAATCAGAAATAAGGAGATTCGCAGGAAAACCATGGTAACCGACATAGCCCAAAGGATTGCGACGTTGAAGTGGCAGTGGGCAGGACACATTGCTCGTAGAACAGATGGCCGTTGGGGCCAAAAAGTTGTTGAGTGGCGACCGCTTACCGGAAGACGCAGCGTGGTTAGGCCTCCCACAAGATGTACCGACGATCTTTGGAGGTTCGCGGGGATCCGCTGGATGCAGACAGCGCAGGACCGGTCTTTGTGGCGAGGCTTGGGGGAGGCCTATATCCAGCAGTGGGGGAGGCCTATGTCCAGCATTGGGGGAGGCCTATATCCAGCATTGGGGGAGGCCTATGTCCAGCATTGAGGGAGGCTTATGTCCAACAGCGGACGTCTGTGGGCTGATAAGAAGAAGAAGAAGAAGAGTCACAGCGTCGTTGCTGAAGCGGTACCTTGTTGATAGGATCCGTGATCTGTTCGAGTGCGCGTCGGCCAAGTTCAAGGTCGAGGTGAACGCCCAGCAGCTGCACATGAGCGGCTGCGTGCTGCTGCACCGGGGCTGCTGCGTGGTCGTGGCCGAGGGGGGCCCCCGCCAGCACGCCAAGTACAAGCGGCAAGTACCACTCGGGGGGGTCACTAGCCCACTGAGTTTCTCGCCGGATCTTCTCATTGGGTCGCGTTTCCGATCCGGTGGTAGATTCTGCGAAGCACGGCTTTTGCTAGGGTTCGTGTTAGCAACGTCGTCAGGTTTGAGCCCCGTGAGCTCATCTACTAGTTAAAGTTACGCTGAAATAGCCTCTCAAGGCTCTCAGCTTACGTAGGAAAAAATAAAATAATATAAAAAGTGTCATTAGCGGATAATGTTGCTTTTTCTTTCCCTATTCTAATCTCTTCTATTATACCTATGGTAGGACCTGTTGTGAGTCCTCACGAGTAGGTAAAACTTCCCCGCCTATTTCTGCCGTGAAGCAGTAATGCGTTGGAAGAGTGGGGCAGCCGTTGCAACTATACGAGACCTTGGAACTTATATTTCAAGGTGGGTGGCGGCATTTTCGTTGGGCGCCAGTAACCACTTAACACCAGGTGGGCTGTGAGCTCGTCCACCCATTTAAGCAATAAAAAATAAAAAATAAATTTAGTAATCTCGAGGGGTTATTCTAGATTCGCCGAATTAGTAGTAGGTGAGCTCACGGGGTTTCCCCGATCCATTAACGGTGCTTTTAGGTACCTCAAGCACCGGTCACCGTCCTCGTCGAACCCGTCGCTTGCGACGAAGGGCTCGACGAGTGAATTAACCCATAGACACAGCCCACTGAGTTTCTCGCCGGATCTTCTCAGTGGGTCGCGTTTCCGATCCGGTGGAATATTCTGCGAAGCACTGCTCTTGCTAGGACCAGTGTTAGCAACACTCCCGGTTTGAGCCCCGTGAGCTCACCTACTAATTCGGCGAATCTAGAATAAATCCTCGAGGTTACTAAAGTAGGCTCTCTATGCTACTCGCAATATCTGTGTCGTTGACCACTCCTAGATACAGGGTGATGTTTTTTTTGTTTGCATCGATAACCCTGACTGAGGGCTTATGAGAAATAAACCGGCGTATCAGGTTGATGCTGCACCGCATTAAGTGGGAGGAGGACACCGTTAAGGACGCCGAAGGCTGCGACGTGCCCAACTCCTGTCACCTGGTCTGGGAGGGCACCACCAAACAAAGGGCCTTCGGGGAGATCAAGTTTAAGGTAAGAGGAAGTGTGAAAGTAGCCCCGGTAATCAACAAATTAAAGAGCGGACGTTTAGCGTGGTGTGGACATGTGATGCGTGGAGAGGAGACGCATGTGACTAGGAGATGTATGGAAATGGTGGTATGGAGGAGGTCGACCGAAGAAGACGTGGATGGAGTGTGTGAATGACGATATGAGATAGAGAGGAGTGAGTGTTGAGGTGACGGCTGATAGAAGAGAATGGAAGAGAAAAATTAGCTGTGCCGACCCCACCTAGTGGGATAAGGTGGGGACAAAGAAGATTTACTTTCTAAATTCTCCATCTGAGTCGAATTGTTCGCAATTTGAGGGTCACTCACAGTACAACTAAAACAATTCCCTACGCGTTCCCAGGTGGGGGGACAGTGTTTGAGCTATGAGGGTGGACGAGCTCACAGCCCACATAGATATCTACAACATAAATGCCGCCACCCACCTTGAGATATGAGTTCCAAGGTCTCAGTATAGTTACTATGCACTAACAAGTTTGTATGTCCAGGCGGATAGTTACCACAACCCTGCCTATTTCGGCCGCGAAGCAGTAAGCGTTTCGAAGGGTGGGGCAGCCGTTGTGCTATTTTATTGTTATTGGAGCTGGTGTCCTGAGAGGGCGGTGAGGGACCAGTGACCAATTAATGGCAGGGGTCATGCGCTCTCCCGGATAATACCGTAACGTGGTCCCTCCGAGTAGTTTGGCTGGTCAACCTGCTAGTAGCAGAACTGTTGCGTCCCAGCGAATGTTTCCACCACCCATGCGGTAGTGGTTTCACGAAAACTCGGGCACCCACACGCCCTGGTGACTTGATAAAATATTGGAGAGAACATCCACCCAAAATTAGACTCTTGAATGTCCATACTCTCTCTTAACCCATCGAGCAGCCGGTCATTGCATCAGACATATGACGAACCCCATATACAGGGTGTGGATTTTACTGGTGGTAGAACCTCTTGTGAGTCCGCACGGGTAGGTATCACCGCCCTGCCTATTTATGCCGTGAAGCAGTAATGCGTTTCAGTTTGAAGGGCGGGGTGGCCGTTGTAGCTATAATGAGACCTTAGAACTTATATATAAAGGTGGGTGTCCTATTTACGTTGTAGATATCTATGGGCTTCAGAAACCACTTAACACCCGATGGGCTGTGAGCTCGTCCACCCATCTGAGCAAGAAAAAATACAATAATACACTATTTGGTTCAGGTGGTACCGACAGAGAAACAAGCGCGCGAGCATTTCCAAAAACACGGCGTCGAACATTACTGGGACCTGGCGTACAGCAGTGCGGTCCTCGGACCCACTATAGAGGAGCCGTGAAAATTGATGAATAATAAATAAGTTTAATAAAGAAATTGTTTTTTTATTGTTTTTGTGATGACGGTACCATGAATTGAGCGAATTGGAGTCATAGCCAAAGGATAAGAAGTCTGTTGTACTGGTGGGGGTGATGTGGTCATGTCGACCCCCCCACTCTGTAGACTGGTATATGTCGGCGTTACGCCAGGGTTGTCACACATAAGGTCTTTTACAATGAAAATACAATACAATACTATAAAACTTTAACATTATTTGTTTATTACAAAAAGCCACGTCTTAGTTTTTAGACAATTAGCCATTTTGTATTGGTTGTAGCAAATACAACTTATTTTATACAAATAAATGTAATTACTGCGAAACAATTCACAAAATATAGCTTAATATTCACAATACATATTTTAGTGATTTTTACATGACTGACATTAATTTATTTTACATAAATTACTTTTAACTTATATAAACTAACATTGTTATTATCCAGCCTATTAATAGATGGAGCCAACATCATCATTTGCATAACAATTACAATACTTAATCAAATTATTACTGTTAATTATAATATAAATTATTATCAATATTTATGCTTTATTAATATTTAATCATTTATACAGTCATTTGTGTTTCTAAACAATAACATAAAGATTAAACATATTCTGAACATTTTCACATCAAAACAATGTCTGCTAAATATTAAATATGGCGGAATAACAGTTTCATCTTGCTAATAATAAATAAATAATAACATAGATAATAAACTCTATGTTATGATGTTAATTATTGCCAATAGTGGTAGTGGTGTTTGCGCCCATATATATACGTTCTAAGAAGACACTTGGCACGTGCTAACTGCATTAATGTCCGCGGAAATTTACTGGTGGTAGGATCTCTTGTGAGTCCGCGCGGGTAGGTACCACCGCTCTGCCTATTTCTGCCGTGAAGCAGTAATGCGTTTCGGTTTGAAGGGTGGGGCAGCCGTTGTAACTATACTGAGACCTTAGAACTTATATCTCAAGATGGGTGGCGCATTTACGTTGTAGATGTCTATGGGCTCCAGTAACCACTTAACACCAAGTGGGCTGTGAGCTCGTCCACCCATCTAAGCAAAAAAAAAAAAATGGAGTCAATGAAGGTGGCGTCACAGTAGCAAATGGAGAGCTTTTAAATACTGTGCCATAAACTAACACACTTCGCTCTGCTTAAAACTGCTATATTCATATCGTTTCCACTTACTACACTAGCGCTATGTCGGTGAGTCTTCCAACAATAGCTCGCTGGTTACAAGCGGACACTTCTTCAACTTGTCCCCTATACAAGATGGCGCTCTTTACATCTACCCTCAATAGTCTGTTTTTTGTTTTAAAGGGATTTTATGACCCGGTAACTAAGACCTTTAGGTCAAGTTTTATTTTAATTCATATTCTTATTTTTATGAAAAATGATATTATGGAGTGAAATGAAATGAGATGTTAAGGGATGAAATATAATCACAGTAAAATGGTGGTCATTTACCGAAACTTGTTCAGTGGACTTTTTGTAGGATCCCGGAAGTTACGTCCAGCGGCTTTATTTTATTTTCTCACATTTGTGCACTTTCACAGATATTAAACAGTTAATAAACCACCATTATTACACATTTAAACCTGAACAAACACTATATACCCACTTCGATAAAGCGGCACGACACGAGAACCCTATCATCGTGGCCGCCGGTAACATCATTCCCGATCCTGCGAAAAGAATGGAAAGCAGTCGACGTCGCCCCAAACACGTCATTTCGGATCCTCCCGATCCACTAAAGGTGCTTTTAGGTACCTCAAGCACCGGTCATCGTTCTTTCAAGCCCTTCAAGACCTTCGTCGCAAGCGACGGGCTCGACGAGTAAATTAACCCTCAGACACAGCCCACTGAGTTTCTCGCCGGATTTTCTCAGCGGGTCGCGTTTCCGATCCGGTGGTAGATTCTGCGAAGCATTGCTCTTTCTAGGGTTCGTGTTAGCAACGTCGTCAGGTTTGAGCCCCGTGAGCTCGCCTACTAGTTAAGGTTACGCTGATATAGCCTCTCAAGGCTCTCAGCTTAGGTAGGAAAAAAAAACTATATTTACAAAATAAAACAAATCACACAACTTCACTCCTCGCGTTCCCGTCAAAAAGTCCTGTTATACAGGTGACGTATTGTGCAAAATCAGTGCTGTGTATATCTTTACAAGTCAAACTGAAGGGATTCAGTTAAAAGTGATTGTTTATTAATTGTTATTTCAATTAAATTGCATTTCTATTTTATCATAAATATAAATAAATAAATAAATATTTACTAACAGTCACGCCACGTTAACTGGTCCCGTGGTAAGTTCGTAAAGAACTTGTGTTACAACTACCAGATAACGGAAATATACATAAGATTTTTATTATACACATACGCATATTTAATATACATCCATAACCCTGGAAAAGACATTTATATTTATCATACAAATATCTTCCCTTGGCGGGATTCGAACCCGCGATCCCCTTGTGTAGTGACCATGTCACTTACCACTACACCAGGACGGCCGTTAAATCATGACCTTGTGCAGCCGGTAATATATTTGAATAATAAATAAACCATATAAACATGTATATAATTGTTGCTCGGGGTGTCAACAGATGCGAAAAACAGTTTATTAATGTTAATAATTTTAATTTAAACATAATAAAATTTCATATTTTAATACTAAAATTTTTGAGTTATAAAGTTTTCACTTCTATCGGCTGTAACTATGTCTACCAAATGTTTATTAATTCATTACTTTTAGTACAATAATGTATCTTACAGTAAAAAGATAAGTCGTAAAATCGCACTATTTATAAAGCCGTAAGCGTAAACAAACAAGTTCGCGTCATCTATCTATCTATCTATATATATAAAAATGGATTGCTGTTCGTTAGTCTCGTTAAACTCGAGAACGGCTGGACCGATTTGGCTAATTTTGGTCTTGAATTATTCGTGGAAGTCCAGAGTAGGTTTAAAAGGTGAATAAATACGAAAATACACGGAATTACATAAAAATAACAATTTTGTTTTTCCTTTGAGGTGTCGCGTCGGACGGATTCCTTTTGTTTGTTTTAAATTTATTTTATATAAAAGTTTAGGTCTTTTATTTATCGATTGAGGCACTACGAATTCTGCCGGGTCAGCTAGTTATATATAAATAAAACATAATTATTTTGATTCGCGTTATAATTGTTGGCGTGATGTCAGGGTTGTCACTTGTCAAACAATGTATAAACTTATACAAAATTTTAAATAGAAAGGAAAACCGACTCGAGCGACGCATTATGCCTTCTATCTATCTAGCTATCCTTATAGCTCAAAAACCACAGGTCGGATTTTGATACAAATTCAATTGGACACGAGAAGCTTTTGAATGATCTTCTATATATTAATACGTGAAGCAAAAACGTTGTACCCCTTTTTACGAAAATTGCGCGGACGGAGGAGTATGAAATTTTGCACACTTATAGAGAATATAGAGATTTAGTGCACAATGCTAATATTTTTTTAAAATAATGCATAAAAGATACATTAAAATCAATAAAGAAAAAATTACACACACTACATACCATGTATTTGACGCACGAACGCATGCATACTATTTATTGTCGATCTTTTGTTATTGACATCTGTGGTCAAATTGAGAATAGATTAAATATTGTTTGTCTCTATCAATATTTTTTTATATTTGGCGAAATTTGTGATTATAGAAGTATAAAATACAATCATAATAGTGTACAAACTTATTATACAATTCTAATTAATTATAGTCGAATTTCGACTACTGCGGGACCTCTAGTAATAAAAATTGTGCGTCTTGGGACGCCCGATAGAAGTGATGTCACGTTCTTACGGATCCATCAGATCCAATAACCCTTGCATTAGACGCCTTCAGCTCTCAGACGCTAGGAGTAGGCTTACGGACCCCAATAACCCTATTCGGCAAAGAGTTTGACGTGCAACCTAACCCATGCATCAGCCCGTTGAGTTTCTCGCCGGATATTCTCAGCGGGTCGCGATTCCGATCCGGTAGTAGATTCATTTGCAGCTACTCTTAAGTTGTTAGGTCTCTTTTGGGGGCGCTCGGGCAGCTGTTAGCAAATCCCGCCTCTCCTGACTGAGCCCTTGCTCACCCACCTGTCCTGGTGAAACTGGAAAGGCCTCTGGGCAACCAGTAAACACCCATTCAAAAAAAAAATAATTATGATTTAAACTAATCAAGTTGTACTATTATCGAAATGTTTAACTTGAGAAAAGTTGAGGTTATTACTTTAAATTTTATTTATATTAATACGATAATGTAAGGGAAATTTGTAACATAAATTGAAAAAAATATATAAATAGGAGTTACATATACGTTCCCAGTACCGCTGCCGTGTGCGTGAGAGAAAGAGACGCCAGACGGACTGGCGCCGTAACGCGTTACGTAACGAAGCGTCTTACCCTCCCATATGAAGTTATCACTTGAAAAATCAATATCGGCTCTCCTAAGCAAAGTTCCCAGGTGACACATAAATAAATATAGTGCAATAAATGCCATTCTTCTTTTTCTAAAGTCAGCTATATAAGTTATTAATACGCATCGGTTCGGAGGTAAAATCAATTTATAATACAAATGTTTTAATACCAAAATAATGCTATTTTGACTGACCACAATCGGTGATTATAGATATTTTGAGGACAAAAATAGAAGAATCACTTTAGCTAAAACATTAATTAAACGCTCCAATTAAACTATATGTATTCAGTATACAATATAATGTAAGCTTGTATATATGTATGTATGTTTTCAATATTTTTTTGGAACGAAGTTCCTTACGGCAGGCTTGGAGGGGATACGGATTTTGCTGCGCGACCGAACTGAAAAAAATGTGATAGTAAAACCGTAAGAAAAAATCCGTGGAAAAAAGTGCGTGGAATAAAACCGTTAAATGAGACGTGCGCAGGCGCGACAGTCGCATACACAAGCGAGTAGTGTATAATACCTTTCACTTTCTCCCTCTTTCTTTTAGTTCTCTCATCCCTTCTCTATTTTGTAATTATTTCTATTTCTATGTAATTTTATGTTGTCAAACAAAAATAAAGAGACATATTTTGTTATTTTAATTGATAATTTGAATTACGATTTTATTTTTATTTTACGTAATTTATTATTTCCTAAAATACTGAATTTCCTAAATACTTTCCTGTACTTAAATAAAAACTAATCAGCAAAATTTAAGAGAAAAATCAAGAAAACCAACATAAAATTGAGCACGATTTTTTTTTTGCAAATTGTGTCGTTTCTACATTAGCCAAAGGAACTTCGTTCCTACCTGGTGTCCCTCGACACCACATAATTATTTTTTCTCAATTGTACTGCCACCCCGTAAAATATATATGTGTATATATTTATTGCCCTTATAGGCCGCGGAACATACGGCGTACCTGATGGTGAATGGTTACTATCCCCCAATGGACGTCAGCAATACCAGGGGCAGAGCCAAGCCGCTGCCTACCGCTTAATACTCTCCACAGGTCTCGTTTGAAGAAGGACATGTCATAGCGCTCGGGAAACACCGTGGAAGGAAGCTCATTCTAAAACCGGGTGGTACGCGGCAAAAAAGATCTCTGGAAACGCACCGTAGATGAACGAAGTGATTCTAGCTAGTATGGATGAAGTTTTTTTTTAATGTTTGAAGGATTACTGATGGCCCGGAGGCCTTTCCAGTTTCACAAGGACAGGTGGGCGAGCAAAGGCTCAGCCAGTTAGGGTGCGATTTGCTAACAGCTGTCCGAGCGCCACCGAAGGAGACCTAACAACTCAAGAGCAGCTGCTTCGCGAGTAAATCTATATAGCTAGAAGATCTGGCGGGAAACTCAGCGAACTGATGCATGGGATAAGTTGCACATCAAACTTTTTGTCGAGTTCGACGAGTACGGTTACCGGGGTCCCTAAGCCTGCTCCTAGTGTTAGAGCTGAAGGCGTCTAATGTAAAGGTTATTAGATCTGATGGATACGTAAGGACGTGTCTAAGGCATGGATAAAGTCTATACCGGTGGCAGGCGGTGATATGGTAAAAACATAGCTTATCTTTTATCCCGAGAAAACTTCTCATTCGCATGGCAAAATGGGATTTAGTATTTATCATTATCTTTAGTAATTTCATTCGACAGTTTCCCTTGACCACGGGCCGAGCCGCAAATACCAGCTAGTTTTAAATCAACCTTTGCTAGAGGCAGCGATGTTTCCGTGGAGGAAAAACGGGAGTAGAACTACGTTAATATATACATTATATATATGTACTTGAGACGAATTCTGAGGTCATCAGTCGATGCGATAACGCGAATAATTGGTTATTATATTAATTAGCTCGAGCGCGCGCTGTTGGCAAACTAAATTACATTTGAATTAAACACAAGAACCTTAAAACCGTGAAAACTGTGGCGAGCTCAGAGGATATTAATTTCCGAAGTGTTCTTTGTGAGTTCCAGTGCCGATGAGCGTCTGTGAGTACATCTATGTTCAAGATACTAGACGAATACGTCTTCCACCTAGAAACTTTAGGCTTATGACGTTTAATTGTATAATAATTAGGATTATTTGTTTTTTTAATTAATTTATTACACAAAGCTATTTCTTTATCGTGATAGTCAATCGTGAACATGTTTTAAATAGGTACGTGTTACATAAGAAAAATTGATAAATGTCTGTGAGATTCGAACCTCGGTACAGTTGCGATACGAATGCACCGGGCGTCTTATCCTTTAGGCCACGACGACTTCAACACGATTAAGAATGCATTCTTTGATTTCTAGATTTACGGCCATACTTAATAGGTGGCGCTGTGCTTAATTAATGGGCTATGTCAACCGGGCTAATAAAGTACAAATATTAATTCCTTAAATAGTCAAACAGCACACTATGGTTTTTGAGGAATGTCGACCTACACGACGATCTGGGCATTGAATCAATCCCGAAACACCTGAAGTCAGCGTCGAAACGGTACTTCGATAAGTTCGTGCGTCATGATAATCGCCTCATCGTTACCGCCACTGACTATTCTCCCAATGACTGGCTCCTTCCTACACAGGAGCTAGTCATTGAGAGTGTCAGGAGCCAGTCAGCCACCGCGTATGCCCTAGACACGTCGTTACGGATCTGTCAGAACCATTAACCTCAGCACTAGACGCCGTCAGCTCTAACACTAGGAACAGGCTTAGGGACCCCGGTAACTATACTCGTCGAACTCCAAAAAAAAGATTATAACAAAGAGTACTTTTTATTTTTTATTGCTTAGATGGTTGGATGAGCTCACAGCCCACCTGGTGTTAAGTGGTTACTGGAGCCCATAGACATCTATGACGTAAATGCGCCACCCACCTTGAGATATAAGTTCTAAGGTCTCAGTATAGTTACAACGGCTGCCCCGCCCTTCAAACCGAAACGCATTACTGCTTCACGACAGAAATAGGCAGGGTGGTGGTACCTACCCGCGCGGACTCAGAAGAGGTCCTACCACCAGTATAAACGCAAATTATAATTTTGCGGGTTTGACTTTTATTACACGACGTTATTCCTTCACCGTGGAAGTCAATCGTGAACATTTGTTAAGTACGTATTTCATTAGAAAAATTGGTACACCATTGCATCGCTAGATACGAATGCACCGGACTCTTATCCTTTTAGGCCACGACGAAGTCCGCACGCTATCAAACTTACATCGTCAAAAAGTCCAAGAAACTATAATTGACCACATTATATTATGATTGTAATACTATTGACTATCAAAACTATTATAAAAAAGTAATAAGTGATAGACATAATACATTAACAAGAACTGTTTATTCTACAAGAAAATCAACACTTACCCATCATGATCACAGTTGAAGACAAGTGCTACCACTTCAAGGAAGAAGTTCAAGGATTCAAACATCGGTGCATCGCTCAACACAAGTGCACCGAACGTCTTTATCCTTTAGGCCACGATTTCTGTTTTTTTTTAGTGAAAGTTTTATTAGGTACTTTTTTTCGAAAACTGCTTAGAAATTTCTGCAAAATATGTGAAAATAAGTTCAGCACTGAAAGGGTTAACAATTTTTTTTTCTTTATGGCAATAGTTTTTACTTCAGCTACCTACACTATTCGCGTTCCCGCCAAAAATCTTGCAAGCGGGTTTATTACATATATTTGTACTACAATCAACCGTGTCTTAAATAAACATGTTTTATATATTCAGGTGGACAGTTTTCAAGGAGGTTCAACAATAATAGACGGGACGTCATTGGTCAAAGACAATAGTTACATAGCTGTCAACATCTGAGATTTATTCGCTTGGAGATAACAATTTGCACAAATAAATTATAATGCAACCTGATACAAGTGAAAGAATCAAGCTAATTTGACGGTGGAGAAGATCTAAGAAGCTGTTTTCCATCTTCTATGCGACAGAAACCTGAAAATTCATCTACGCGCCAAAAACAAATTTGTCAAAATATTTTTCGCACTGGATTTGGAAGAAAACGTTACACAGATTAATTTCGTATAACCAGATTACAATAGTTTTTTTTTTAATTGATCACTATTTAAAAAAAGCGAGTGGTTTATTTATTTATATGTATGTTTAAAAATATCGATTTACGTATTTGATTATCGATTAAAACGATTAAAACTATTTGTTAATAAATCTTCATAATTAAATTCAGATTAAAATAATTTCAAACACTATTTTAAATCTAAAAAGCTTAATTTTGTCATGATGGTTACGATGCTACTGCCATTGTACGCGATATTAACAATATCAAATATTTTAATGAAGATGGAGAATTACAACATACCACATACACCCGAATTAAGAAACATAAGAGTTAGAAGGAACATTGATGTGCTACACTCAAATAATTATGAATATACCCAAGGAAACACATTAAAGAACATTCGTGATGTATTCAATAAATACTCCATTATAAAAAGAAGAAAACGGGATGGTAATTCATACAGCCAAGCTAACACCCAAGTGCCTTACAGTTACTACAATTATAATACAGCCTACAAAACGCCCACTATCAATTATTATAACGTCCGTAATGCGAATATTCCTTATTACGACAACAAGAATCCAATATACAACAATCAATACATCAATAAAACGCCTTATGGCGGGCTATACAACAATAAATATACCCTGGCATCTGGTTTGAATAATTTAAACAGGACAAACACAGTTCGATATTCCGATGATGCCACAACTAGATCTGCCAATTTTGATAACGCTGAAAGCGCTACAAGCTATAACGTTTTGCTTAATAATAAGATTGAAACGACTACGCTAAAGCCGAAAGTAGTAAGCGCTCATATTTTCAGTAGTGCCTGGTGTCCGCAATTTTTGAAAAAAATCGGCAATTTATGCCTTGACGTTGACAGTCTTGATTATTGATGCGATAACTAATATTTTTCGTATTTATGGAAGGCAGAGGTAAGGAGCGCCGCCATCTTGTATAGGAGACAAGTTGAAAATGTGTCCGTCTGTAAACAGCTAGTTGTTGTTGGAAGACTCATCGAAATAGCGCCAGTGTATGTAGTGGAAATGATATATATGAGTCGTCTATTATCAAAGGTGGCAATCTGTGCATTTGGACAAAACATTTTTATTGATATGTCAATACAGATTTATTTTAATATAATCGTCTCCTTCAAAGAATACGGTTCAAAACCTGCATTAAATAAAGGTTAATAGTTAACCTGTTATTTATCTAAGATGTCGTTCCGAAGAGTTTTGTGACTGCCAATGGAATACAAAGTCAATAATTCGTTTTTCTGATTTACCAATCATTGTCCAAAAGTCAGATTGCCGCCTTTGATAATAGTCGACTCATATATCATATTGCATATTATAGCGTAAATTATATTAATATTGGCTTCCTTTGAGCGGATACTTTAATACACTGAGATGGTGCTCGTTATTTTTGCCCTCTACATTTTAACACGCTTTATATAACTGCTATATATCTTTGAATGTCGTTTTCACTGACTTGAAGACGTCCGATTGACTTAACAATTCGCGCACGCGTCAAAAACCAATGATTGATGATGATGATAATAGCTTGGTTACCTACTACGCTATAATACAAAAAAAAATTATTACCTTATTGTTTGATAATCAAGCAATTTTTGATGTGAAACATCTATAGCCGCACGTAAAACCGATTTCTGGCGTGGCAACGCATGCCGTGGCGACGCGTCGCCATGCGCAATCGACTGTGCGATTCTCCCACTCGATCCGGCGTTAAGCCATCTCTCTCGCTACACTGAGCTCCGATACCTCTAGTGTATACTCCGTAGTGTATACAGTGTTGTTTACACATACAGTACACATAACCTGTGTTTTACTTGATAACAAATTATTTTTTCGTAATATTTTATTTTATCATTATGACATATTTAGTTCCTATCACAATCTGTTCTTTTCTGCATATTACTTTAAAAAAATAATGTCGATGTTTCACACCTGCCAGGCGTCCCGTGACGAATTTTTTTTAAATTTTAAACCACTATATTGTTTATAATATCCATGACATCACAATAATTTTTAAGTAAGCCTATCGACCAAATATGTCTGCTGTCGTTTTATTTATTAACAAATGAAATGAAATTAGATAAATAATATTTGGTAGGCAGCGGCTTGGCTCTGCCCCTGGCATTGCTGAAGTCCATGGGCGACGGTAACCACTCACCATCAGGTGGGCCGTATGCCCGTCTGCCTACAAAGGCAATAAAAAAAAAAAAAAAAAAAATAGATGTAATTCTTAGTAATAGATAATGTTAATGTTGCCTTCAAATAAAATAACTCTGACGATGTTTTTAATTTTATTTAACTCATTAAAATAGCTAGTTGTGTGAATAATATTACAGCCTTGTGGCTTCTGTGCCCTTTGTCTCGCATTTCTCTGCGAGTTTTGGAACGAAGTTCCTTATCGCGCGTTGTGAAAGGGGGCTAGACGGAAAAAATTCTTACGAAAAGTTGTCACGACACTTTTTAGATCCGTCATTCTGACCAATCAACGTGTAGGCGCTTATCGCGTGACATTGCTCGTATCCGATTGGTCCGCGTAATGAGTACAGTTTCTCGAGATAGCGTTTCAACAATAGTAATTTAGTTCATAGTATTGTTTTTTTCTTCTTCATAATGCCGTTATTTATTATTATAACTTTAAAAAAAAAATACAATTCCTTCACTAATTAATCGAAAGGAACTTCGTTCCATCCGAGTGTCTCTTGACACCTCTGAAGTTTTTATTTAAGAATGTAATTCCATGTTCGGATTTTAAATAATTAAATTAATTTATGGGACTCTGTGTGATACTATTGCTCCCAGTACGAATGTAATTTTCATTGGACTTTTTGGCGGGAACGCGAGTAGTGAAGTTGTGTGTTTTTTTTTGTCTATTTAGTGTTTCTTCAAGTTTAAATGTGTAATAACGGTGGTTTTTTAACCATTTAATATCTGTGAAAGTGCACGATTGTGGGAAAATGAAACAAAGCCGCTGGACGTAACTACGCGGTATCCTCCAAAAAGTCCACTGAAAAAATCTCAGTAAATGACCACCATTTTACTAAGATTATATTTCATCCCATATCATCTCATCTAATTTCATCCCAGTTGATTAATGTCTCAAATGAATCATCTTCATTTCATTTCACCCCATATTACCATTTTTCATATAAATAAGAATATAAATTAAAATAAGATATGACTTAAATGACCTGGTAACTAAGACAGTTACCAGGTCATAAAATCCTTTAAAAATTTTTAATTTTCATTCAGTCTTAAAATTATAAAATGTATAGATCTAACTTGTATTTTCAATAAATAACTTCCCTAACGATACATTTTGTTTAATTTATGTATGAACAGACATTTTACGAGCCATTGGTAAACGTTACTGTTTTTGTGATGACGACATAATAAGTCTATAACTTCACTAAGACCCAGACCAGAAAAAAAAAAGAGTATAAAAAACGAATTAGGTATTAGTTCTGTTGGCTTTATAATATTACGCGCTGGGGTTCAGAATAAATAAAACTAGCACCAAATTACAAATTAAAACTCTATTAAGCGCTTATAACACCTTACTAATTAACTTGTTCCGCTTCGCTTCAGGTGATCCGTTGGCTGTTTCGCTTCGAGTAGGACCACTTACTAGCTGCCTTCGTGTCATCTCTGCAACGTTTTTATAGTCGATACGACATCTCTACAATTATCGAGAAGATTATCGGCAAGACCAGTTGTTTCGATGTGTTTCCGCTGTTTGATAATAGATGGCGTTGCACTTCCCGAGCGTTCTCGACGTTACTAGTTCTTTTGATATTTGTTTTTGCTATTCGACGATAGATGCCGTTAATCTTACCGGCGTTACAATAAGCACGCGTTATTTCGTTTATAAGCTACTAACTTTAATATAACAATAGAATTGGAATATAAACTTGTCGGCTGAACGTAAGCACTTACATCTAGATACCCATAGACTCCACTCTCACTAATTACGTTCCTGCATTCTATGACAACTATAGTAGAATTATTTTGTCCGTGCACTTTTGGTCATAAATAATCGGCGCGGTGAAGCGAGTATTTCGCTCTCTGTTCCACTCACGAGCCTTATGGACGGGTATAGTGATGCGCATTATTTTTTCGGATAAGCGTTATCGATAGTGTATTTAGTTTTGTCATTTTGTGGGTTAGTGATAAAAATGAAAGTAAAAATCATTAATCGAACACTTACACCACATATCGCCGCAGCAAGTTAACGAGAACGGCAGAAATTAACACTTTGTAACTTTTCGGGATATATTTTCATTTCAGTGAAAAATTTAACACATTGTTGATAACAACGCGTGCAAATATTATTTTGAATAAATTCTGCCGTTTTGGTACAAAACAAAGGAGTAGCCATTGTGTCACTAAAGAATTTCAGAGAGCGAATGCATAAGAACACATTTCTCTTCGACATATGTACTATAGTTTGCAGATAAGTATAACAAATGACTCATAACATAACAATGTCTCACCAGCCTTCGTATACCACCCCGCCGCCGTGTACCTGCCTTCGAGGACTCATTTGTTTTTATCGATAATGGCGTTGCGCCCGCGCAACATGCTCACGGCCCTAGCCGGGCTATGTTTTATGACCCAAACTGCACGGACAAAATAATTCTACTATAGAGCAATTGAGTCGTCTATTATCAAAGCCGGCAATCTGACTTTTGAACAATATTGGTAAATCAGAAAAACGATTTATTGACTTTGTATTCCATTGGCAGTCACAAAACTCTTCGGAACGACATCTTAGATAAATAACAGGTTAACTATTAACCTTTATTTAATGCATGTTTTGAACCGTATTCTTTGAAGGAGACGATTATATTCAAATCAATCTGTATTGACATGTCAATAACATTTTTTTGTCCAAATGCACAGATTGCCACCTTTGATAATAGACGACTCAATTTATCATTCATTCTGAATGTCGAATAACGAAAAAAAATGTGCGTCTCAGAACTTCCAACAGGAATGATAACTTAAACTAATCTAAATTGAACTATTTATTAATGAAATTGTTGAACTTGAGTAAAACTTAAGTTATTACTTAAATTTTATATATATTAATGTGATAACGTCAGGAAAACTATAACGTAAATTGAGAAATATATATAAATAGTTAGGAGCTACATACGTTCCCAGTACCGCTGCCGTATGCGTGAGAGAAAGAGACGCCAGACGGACCGGCGCCGTAACGCGTCACGTAACGTAGCGGTTTACACGTTTTTTTTTTTTTTTCGGGTAGAGGGCCGAACCTCCTACGAGGTCCCCGCGCAAAAGGGGCGCGCGGGGTATGTGAGACTCAACGATCTACATGGTGTTGTGAGCAGACCGCGGGCCCAAGGATTTTAGGGCCCACCCACTAAACGACTCCCCTGCACTCTTACACCTGACGTCCGAACCCCTCCGAGGTCAGAACCCGGATGAGGTAGGGGGGCTACCGCGTTCAACACTACAACCAGACGGCGCGGCTCACCCCAAGGACGCCCAGCCGACGGAGCCTTCGAGGCGAATCGAAGGCTCTGAAACGTCGGCCGTCTCGGTACGGCAGCCTGTCGGGCCGCCCAGACGGTGCCGCTGGTGTCACGGAATACCCCGCTGGACCAGAACCAGCCTGCCGGGTCGGGACGCGATACACCGTCGATCGGTCGCTCTATTCACTCCACGGCAGCGCGCTAGAGTGTTGGTAGCGCGCCGCGCGGCCTCACCCCCTCAGGTCACCCCTTGATCTTCACCGGGGGAGGCCGCTACCTTTTTTATTTTTATTTTTTATTCCTTAGGTAGGTGGACGAGCTCACAGCCCACCTGATGTTAAGTGGTTACTGGAACCCATAGACATCCACGACATAAATGCGCCACCCACCTTGAGATATAAGTTCTAAGGTCTCAAGTATAGTTACAACGGCTGCCCCACCCTTCAAACCGAAACGCATTACTGCTTCACGGCAAAAATAGGTGGGGTGGTGGTACCCACCCGCGCGGACTCACAAGAGGTCCTACCACCAGTAAAAACCTACAGGGGCCGGGACGTACGGGCGTATTCCCGCCTCCGGCCCCCGGCTCGACGACAACGGATCGGTGTGGAAAGGGAAGAGCTCTCCCTCTCTCGGTCCGCCGCCCCCTTCTGCGAGATGGTAGACTCGCAGAAGGCGAGCATCGCCTTCCAGGACGCGTCGCTGCCGAGCATCGTAGTAGCGGTTTACCCTCCCATAACTTTTTTTTTATTACTTAGATGGGTGGACGATCTCACAGCCCACCTGCTGTTAAGTGGTTACTGGAGCCCATAGACATCTACAACATAAATGCACCACCAACCTTGAGACATAAGTTCTAAGGTCTCAAGTATACTTACAACGGCTGCCCCACCCTTCAAACCGAAACGCATTACTGCTTCACGGCAGAAATAGGCAGGGTGGTGGTACCTGCCCGCGTGGACTCACAAGAGGTCCTACCACCAGTAAAGGTTATCATTTCAAAAACAATAAAAAAAACCACACACAATTGAAATTTGTTTATTTAACATTATCGATACACATAATTACATTCATAGATTACGTTATAAGCTTAAAAGGTCAAGCGACGGTCGCTACGGACCACTAAAAGATGGGTTACCATTCTTCTTACACGCTACATTCAATATACAGTAATATTTATTTATATATCGATTAACTTCGAACAAGTTTCCTTTCTTAAGGCGTAAATGATTAAAAACCATTAAACCACATCTTGGGGTTTTCTTTTTAATAATAAAATTCTTTGATGTGAGAACATTTTTAATCACCACGAGTCAAACGCCGATAGACCTCAAATAAAATAAAATAAAATACTTTACATGTTGGCACATTAAAATTAACGAAAAAAAAATATTGAGGGTAGATGTAAGGAGCGCCATCTTGTATAGGGGATAATTTGGAAAAATGTCCGTCTGTACACAGCGAGCTGTTGTTGAGACTCCTCGACATAGACCCATAGACACGGTCCACTGATTTTCTCGCCGGATCATCTCAGTGGGTCGCGTTTCCGATCCGGTGATAGATTCTGCGAAGCACGGCTCTTGCTAGGGTTCGTGTTAGCAACACTCCCGGTTTGAGTCCCGTAAGCTCGCCTACATCAAGAAGCTGAAATATCCTCTCAAGGCTATCGGCATAGGTAGGGTAAAAAAAAATCGACCTAGCGCTAGTGTGGCAAGTGGAAACGATATGAATATAGCAGTTTTAAGCAGAGCGAGGTGTGGTAGTTTAGTGTGTTTCTAAAATCTCTCCACTTGCTACTGTGGCGCCACCTTCATTGACTCCATTTCATTGGATCGTGCCCCTTACTTCTACCCGCCATAAAAAAAAGTAAAAAAAAAACTATTGTCGTAACTTCGGAAATATTAAAATTGTAATTACAAACAATATTACGTAGGTCTCGCTTCGTGTGCCGACACTGCTATTAACAAATGTCATCGGCAAGTCTATATGACGCCATTTTTAGGCATTTACCAAAAAAAATACAAAAAACGATAAATAAAATGTACCAACACTTGCTGATTCTCGATTAAACGCTATAAAAAAAGATATCGATAAAATACTCGACTCTTTAGGTCTTCAACTCTTTAGGTCATCGACTACGTGGACATCCCTACTAATCGAAATATCGTTAAAAATCGATAATGCTCAAAAGTTTGTGACCGAATTCATAGTCACGAATAATTAATACCGACAATGAAATTAAAATTTAAAAAAAATAAATTATCTACAATTAATTATTTAATCTTTAATACGTACAATATATGGCGCACAAGGGGTCAGGAAATATTATATAAAGATAAATATATATAAAGTTGAGGCCGCGCTCTCATTGTAAGCCAGCTTTAACTGAGCTTACGCTTGTAAAGCTTCTCCGAAGGAATTGTTCTGAATCAATTTATTGGGAGCATTGAAAACGATAAAAATTTGTTTTAATACCCTCACAGAAATGGTAAGACAAAATTTTCCATATTCTATAAAACAATTGTAATTGTATTCTTGATGCAAATAATAATGATTTTAATCGACTTATAGAAAAAAACTAGGAAAATCTTACAGAGGATTTTTACAGCAGTAATTATAGACGGACAATTTATTTATTTATTGCTTAGGTGGGTGGGACGAGCTCACAGCCCACCTGGTGTTAAGTGGTTACTGGAGCCCATAGACATCTCCAACGTAAATGCGTCACCCCTAATGAATAAATATTTGTCGGCAAACGAGCCATCTGTCTTGAGACAATGAGGTCTACGTCTCAATTCTGTGTTACAGCTGAGCTGTCAAGCGCGCAATGTATTACTGCTTAGTGGTAGAAACAGGCAGGACGGTGGTAGCTGGTCGGGTGAGCTCACCAATCGCCCCAACAGAACTGTATAAGATAGTTGATTTTTTAGCTGATTTTTACTGGTGGTAGGACCTCTTGTGAGTCCGCGCGGGTAGGTACCACCGCCCTGCCTATTTCTGCCGTGAAGCAGTAATGCGTTTCGGTTTGAAGGGTGGGGCAGCCGTTGTAACTATACTGAGACCTTAGAACTTATATCTCAAGGTGGGTGGCACGTTGTAGATGTCTATGGGCTCCAGTAACCACTTAACACCAGGTGGGCTGTGAGCTCGTCCACCCATGTAAGCAATAAAAAAAGCCCTTATTCATCTCTTATTAAAAGACTAAGCCTTGCGTCCATGGACAGACGCAATGGGCGCGGTCCGAACTCAAAGAATTTTTCAACAAATAAAATATAAACAAACCGATAAAAAATATAATAATACAATAAAATGGCACGTATTCTTAAATATTAACAATAATCATCGCTGCCAATTGTAACTAACGTTCGAAATCGTCAATTCAGACTTGTCGCATGTCAGTACCGTTCTGACATGTCAATCAATAGCTCAAACTACAAGGACAACTCGGTGTCCCAATGGAAAATAAATTTTTAATTGCCATAATTATACAGAAGCCAACGTGGCTGACGAGGGAAACAGTGGAAGAATATTCCAGAACTCTTCTAGAGATCCAACCATGAGTATGGACAGATGCGATTGCTTAGAGAAGTCTTATCTGCGATGTGCGTACGTGAGAAGTTGCACTTCTGGAGTGTAACTGAATTATGATTATGAACCATGAGGACGAGCAGATGAGATTGTTTAAAGAAGTCTTATCATAAACAAGAGAAAAAAACTGCGTAGCGCACGTGAGAAGTTGCACTTCTGGAGTGTAACTGAATTATGTTTATGAACAATGAGTACGGATAGATGCAATTGTTTAAAGAAGTCTTATCGTAAAAAAAAATTTAAGGGATTTTATGACCTGGTAACTAAGACCTTTAGGTCAAGTCTTATTTTATTTTTAATTATAACTTCTATATGAAAAATTATATGATGAAACGAAATGAGATGAGATGATATGGGATGAAGTATAATTTCAGTAAAATGGTGGTCATTTAACGCAAATATTTCAATATTTCAGTGATCAACTTCCACACAATGTATTTATCCAACGCGTATACAATTAATTGTACGTGACCATCTGGTTATGTTTGTGTTCCATCACGCGAGCGAGTTCATCGCGAACAGAAGTTCAACTTCGAAGACTGTCGTAATGTTTACATCGCATCGGGGAACGTCGGCACACCGACCTTGACTCTTTACATCCCGGACAAAAGCACCGAGCAATCCAATCATTGATATTAAGACTAGAGAATTTGTTTAAGACCTTAATCAATCGCACCTGGACTCGACTTCCTAATATATGACGTCATTTGGGGCCAAAGCGGGCGAGCTATCTGCAGTTTACTACTAGCCGCGTTGTGATTGATTTCAAAAGTATTAAAGAGTTATTAGATTATCTCACTGTCGCCCGTGGACATCAACACGTCGTCACTAAGCTTCCCCCTCCACGTCACTCCCAAAATTTATCTGGTAATTAAAAATCAAGGGTTGTACAAACTTGTACATTCCCATCCTAAGCACAGCCCGGAGTGTGATCATCAAAGACATTACCAACTGCACCGGGGCCCGTGGACCACAACCTTTGAGACACGAGGTCCGAGTCAAACGCTAATAATTATCTCTTAAAATTTATTTACACGACCTGTATCGTACCGATAAACTTCCCCGGATATACTCATATAACATTAGGTGACATGTATACAAATATGTTCACAACGCTACCACCGCATCTGCAGTGTTCATAGAAACGCTCCCAGCCGGCGCGCCCGGGATCACAACTGGGTCCTGTAACAATAATACACTGATATTAGCTTTTACTATACTGTGAGCACTTGTGAGCATTCGTGAGTATTTGTGAGCTTTCATGAGAATTATCGCTCACGCTATTAGTGCTTATTTCTGGATCGATCCATCAGCCATGCGTTCAGGTTCAAAGGGCGGGGCATGCCGTTATACCATTGAAAATGTTGACCTCATCCAATCATGTTGCCACATGGAGTATTAACATCTTATCACCCGAGCCGCTATATTCCTCAGAGGTCTATTGAATAATAATAATAATAATAATGGCTATAATGAATATTTCAAAAAAGATAACTGGAATGACCACATTTTTCGTGTGCCTAAATAAAAAAATAAAAAAACTATTACTACTAGTTCAAGTGAGTTCATATAGAGACTCTAGAGGTCTTCGACCCCACGTCTTGGTCTATTTTTAATTGTTACATTGCGTGTTAGAATTTTTAAGTGTGTGCGTGCGTGCGTGTGTGTGCGTGTGTGTGTGTGGGTGATCAGCTGATCGCTAATCAGCGCGCAGTACACTGACCGTTATAGGAAGAGCACAGGCCTGTCGGCGGGCCGCGGCGAGGAGCGCGAGCCGGACGAGGAGGACTTCCTCTCGTCGAGCGTGGGCCCCCCGGTGCCACCCGGACCCCCGCCGCCCCCCGCGCCGCGCTCCGAGCCCCCACTCGAGCCCCCGCTGCCCGACACCGCGGACTCTTCTCGGTTGTACCTGACGACAGAACGTCAACATGACCATTGAGGTAGGCCTTGACTATGTTACTGTCGTCTATCCTGCTCATTCCTGTAGGCTCTTTCTCTCTCTCTCTCTCAGCGTGCCACACACTAACGTCCGTGATATTGATTCATTCCTAATATCCATGGAGCTATGAAGGGTAGAGGTAAGGAGTAGCAACTGGGTAAATTTAAAAAAAGGCTAAAAACTATTAGAATAAGATAGAGAAATAAAAAAAGGACGAAAGAACTATAAGCAGTACAAAATCACAAAAAGTATATTATTTAAAGCTGATAAGAAAATGCAATCGATGTCTCCGCGATTTACCACAGCAATAATTTTAGGTTATATTGACGAAATTAGTTTGGACTACGTAAACATGCGAGGTCTTGTATATTACACTGTCACTAACTACTCTAGTCATTAAATATATTAAATTTCCTTCAGCATACTTCAATCAGTTAACAACTGCTCAATTCATATCACACCCTGTGCCTATGGTAGCGCCATTCTGGAGGATTTTTGAACTGTTATTAAGTGCTGAAAGTGGGACACTTTTTCAAGCATCTCCCATATGAGACGGTTCTCCTTACCTCTACGAACTACTAAGAACCATCTCAGTGTATTAAAAAGTGTCTGCTGAAAGATGGCGCCACAGTAGAAAGTGGAGATATTTTAGAAACGCGCCATAAGTTATCACCTTTCACTCTGTTTAAAACTGCTATATCCATATCATTTCCACTTCCTACTATTAGATGGCGTTCTTAATTCTATTTTTTTATAGGATTTTATGACCTGGTAACTAAGACTTTTAGGTCAAGTCTGATTATAATTTCAATGATTTTTTTTTATGAAAAACTAGCTGTACCCATCTGCTTCGCTGGGCATTTAAATTTAGCTTTATTATTTCTCAACCCCACAAAGATTCTCATCATTAACGTCCCCGCAACTGGTGTAGGGAGTCCAACACTCATATAAATATTAGCCTATCCATTAAGTACGTGTATTTTCTACATGGATACCAAGTTTCAAGTCAATCGGATGCATGGTTCAGTAGTTATAACGGAACATCCGTGAAAACCGCTGTAGATTTATATATTAGCATAGATGACATGTTCAGCGGCTTTGTTTCATTTTCCCACATTTGTGCACTTCCACAGATACAGTAAACAGTTAATAAACCACCGTTATTACACTTTTAAACCCGAAGAAACCTAAATAGACAAAATAAAACAAATCACACAACTTCACTCCTCGCGTTCCGGCCAAAAAGTCCTCTTAATTCTACCCTTCATACTGATATCAATACAAAACAAACACAGCTTAGCTGAACCGGCATGGTGTTTATACGTATGGCAACATTTTGCCTCCACTCATTCCTCTCAACACTTAACTCACCCGTATATGGTGTGTTCGCTGTTGGCACAGGAATACTTGAAGGGTATGGGCTGGTAGCCATACGAGCCCGCATATGGTACGTATCCTGGGCCCATGAGGCTGCGCAACAAGGAAAATTACAATTAAAACATGTGACATGTGTGGGTTCATTGTTGTTATCACTGGAGTACGGTCTAATTCTACTTAAATTGTCATTCCAACACACCCTAAGACCCTGGATCTGAACTCTTTCTGATGTTTCTAACTAATGTTCTAACTTTCTAATGTTCCCTGAACATTATGACGGATTCTTAGTAAGTCTCATGACGGTGCCAATTGGTGATAAATCAAGAGTGCGAGTGAAGTCGTCGTGGCCTAAAAGATAAGACGTCCGGTGCATTCGTGTTGAAGCGATGCACCGGTGTTCGAATCCCGCAGGCGGGTACCAATTTTTCTAATAAAATACGTACGTAACAAATGTTCACGATTGACTTCTACGGTGAAGGAATAACATCGTGTAATAAAAGTGAAACCCGCAAAATTATAATTTGCGTAATTACTGGCGGTAGGACCTGTTGTGAGTCCGCACGGGTAAGTACCACCACCCTGCCTATTTCTGCCGTGAAGCAGTAATGCGTTTCGCTTTGAAGAGTGAGGCAGTCGTTGTAACTATACTGAGACCTTACAGCTTATATCTCAAGGTGGGTGGCGCATTTGCGTTGTAGATGTCTATGGGCTCCAATAACCACTTAACACTAGGTGGGCTGTGAGCTCGTCTACCCATCAAAGCAATAAAAAAAAACCTATCCTTATTCAAATCAATTTCTAGAAAACTTCACCAGTAGCCAGCTGCTTTGTTGCTGTCCATGGACGACGACAACTACCGACTATCATTTTTATTGCTTAGGTGATGGACATCAGCAACACAAAAGCGGCCACCCGCCTTGAGACACGAGCCCCAAGTATCACTATAGCTGCGGTCTCCAACGGCAATGTACACAATGAGGTCCATGCACCGACCCCGGGTCCGGGAGGGGCTTGACGTCAGCGTCGTCAGCACGTATCCTGAGCGAGGACAGCTCGCCGCCCAGCCAGCCCGCGCCCGCCACGTAGTAACACTGCTCGCTGAACGTTATCTTGTTAACTGTGTGCCTTATGAAGCCGGCCTGGAAATAATACATGTATATTTATTTATTTTCATTGGCAGACTTAATACCTAAGGCATTCTCTACCAGTCAACCAAAGGTAGTGCAGAGTGAACAGCGGTAGGTGCAATGAAATTTATATTAAGTTACAAATGCATACACAAAAAAAAAGTATATGCGACAATGCGTGAACTGTACAGTAGACTAATTTAAAGTTGAAATACCTGAAACAAAATTTATTTTAACGAATCTAGCTATAGTAGAATCTAGCTAGTAGCTGTAGGATTGAAATGATTTTAATAGACCTAGAAATATATATTTTTTGCGCATCGAATATGGTTATTGCCTATCATTTATGTACAAAGCAGTTATTGTCGCTTAGTCATATTTGCCTTTCAAGCGTCGATATATACATATACATAAATACACAATCACATATACATACATACATATTACTCTAGTTTATTATGTATAGTATATTATATAATATTACTATATTCGAGTATATTATTACTCTACAAAAAATATTTGATTTGTTCAAGTCAAATGTCACTACAAATGTTGTACGGTTTAACCAGTTTTTTTTGTTGCACAAATGTCATTTATTTATTTTTATAGAAAAACTAGCTGTACCCACCCGTCCGCTTCGCTGGGAATTTTAAATTAACATCATCATTTCTCACCCCCACAAAGATTCTCATCATTAACGCCCCCGCAACTGATGTAGGGAGTCCAGCACTCATATAAATATTAGCCTATCCATTAAGTACATGTATTTTCTACATGGCTACCAAGTTTCAAGTCAATCGGATGCACAGTTCAGTAGTTATAACGGAACATCCGAAAAAACCAGTGTAGATTTATATATTAGTACTAGCTGACCCGGCAGACTTCGTAGTGCCTCAATCGATAAATAAAGACCTAAGCTTTTGTATAAAATAAACTTAAAACAAACAAAAGGAATCCGTCCGACGGGGGGGGGGACACATCTTATGAAAAACCAAATTGTTATTTTTATTTAATTCCGAGCATTTTCATATTTATTCACCTTTTAAACATACTCTGGACTTCCACAAATAATTCAAGACCAAAATAAGCCAAATCGGTCCATCTAACGAACAGCACTTCATTTATATATATATATATATAGATAGAAGATAGATAGATAAATATAGATATTATTTACTAGATTACTCTACCAAAAATATTTGATTTGCGCAAGTCAAATGTCAGTACAAATGTTGTATGGTTAAACCTAAGATTTTTTGCACACAATTGTGTATTTATTAATTTCTATAGAAAAATAGACGGTAGATAGCACAATACTCCTTATTCGAGGATAGTGGAGTACACAATGGAGTGGTGTCAACAATTATAAATATTTTATTGACAAATATGAGTAGAAGGATTATGATTTTGACTGTATTGTGAAAAGCACCCCACACTTTTTTTTACAATAAACTGATTTTCAATTTTTTAGTAGGATTTTCTATAAACCCGTGTTTTTTAGTTTAATTAATATAAAATAAAATAATTAATAAATTACATAAATACATTAATGTATAATACATTCAGGCAAATACAACGGTTTCCAATTTACTAAATGAAAAAAAGAAGGCGCTCATATGAATTTGTTTTGTCTGCCCAAAGTAAATAAATAACAGGTCTCTCTATTATTTAAAATATTGAATTGTCATCAGTCCTTGATCAGTATACCAAATTTCGAGTTAATCCGACGTTTTGACGTGGTCAAAATTATGTCCAAAGATTCCGTCACATACAAACTAAATAACATACGTATGAAGCTAATAAAAGTGTATTAAAATAGTCCATTTTTATTTGACATGTCGCAGTATTGACAGACCTTGAAATACTAAGTGCGAGCAACATGTTTCAATACTAAGTACATATCATGAAGGGCTCAGGCTCCCTACACGGTCATGGGTGTGAGGTACACACTGACCTTGAGCATATGTGAGGCATATTTCCTTGCGTCTCTCCGGTCAGCTATCCCGGCTACGTGCTGTAGTATCCAGTCCACTATGTCAGCACCGATGAATGCATTAGGTATAGTTATCTTCAACCACATCCGATCACGGATCTCCAGTCCTGAAACATGTATACGAATCATATTATTTTTGGAACTTAAATGATATTTTATGTATGTGAAGCAAAAACCTTGTATCCCTTTTTACGAAATTTGCATGAACGGAGGAGTATGAAATTTCCCACACTTATAGAGAATTTAGAGAAGGAGTGCAGAATGTTATATTTTTTTTCAATTGTACATAAAAATACTTAGATCAATAAAAAAAAGAATTACACTAACATGTGTTTGACACAAAACATAAATATATATATATACTCTGTGTTTATAATCAAACTTTTGTTATTGCTTAGATTCTGTGGTCAAATTGAGAATAGATTAATATTTTTTGTCTTTAATATTATTTGTTTAAAGTGTAGTCTTGGCGAAATCTGTGATTATAAAAGTATAATAAATAGTCTTTGACAATATAACTATAATAATGTTCAATTAATTATAACCGAATTTCGACTAGTAGTATCACACCTCCTAATAGGTGGGTGAGATGATATCTATATCTTAATTTAAATATTAATGGATAAATCAAAAAAGTGCATTGTCAAATGTTAACACTGACCAGAATCCGGCCTCAGCATGGCCCTCACGACGACAGCCATGTCCATGTTGACAGAGAGCTGGGGCTCTAGGGCTCCGGCCGGGACCGTGCTCGCGTCCGAAGCGCCGCGCTCCGACACCGACGACACCGGCAGCGCGGACAACGAGGGAGGCGGCGGCGGATACGCCTCGCGAAGGGCCTGCGTGTGAGCCACCCATGCCCCTGCAAATATAGACATGTAGACATGTAGAGGCTGGTGGTGGCTAGATATAGGACAGAGATATATTCGTGTATGAGTAGAGCTCCAGATCAATACAGAGCCGCCGAACCATGTGTATATGGGCGCAAACGCCATTATTGGCAATAATTGGCATGCTAATATATAGTTTAGTTTATTCTACATTATTATTTACTTGTTGAAACTGTTATTCTGCCATGTTTAAATATTTAGCCGACACTGTTTTGGTGCGGGAGTGTTCAGAATGTGTTTAATGTTTGCAAATGCATCTACTACCAGATCAGAATCGCAGACTGCCTACAAGAAACTCACGAGGACTGATTTATTTATTTATCTAGTTGCAGCAACAAAGTGATCATCAATTCATTGACAAACTGATAAAAGTACATGGCAGATGTCACCTCAATTATAGGTGCAATCGACAGTGCATTGACAACAAAAATAAATAAATAAATAACTAAAATTGATTACATTTGATTTTAATTTATATTTAGCTGGGAAATGAACAGAGACATATTTTTCCTGTAAGTTGTGAGCTGCTGTTATGCCTACTAATACTCTTTAACGAGTTTAAAGAGTTTCAGTGAATATCAGATATCCTAAGCCTGCTTCTAGCAATAGAGCTGCAGGCGTCTATACTAATAGCAGTCTAAGTGGATCGGATGGTTCTATAAAAACTTCATCTTGTTGTAGTATTTAGTGATATACTAGCTGACCCGACAGACTTTGTAGTGCCTCCATCGATAAATAAAAGACCTAAACTTTTGTATAAAATAATCTTAAAACAAACAAAAGGAATCCGTCTGACGGGGGACACATCAAAGGAAAAATAAAATTGTTATTTTTATATAATTCCGAGCATTTTCAAATTTTTTCACCTTTTAAACCTTCTCTGGACTTCCACGAATAATTCAAGACCAAAATTAGTCAAATCGGTCCAGCCATTCTCAAGTTTTAGCGAGACTAACGAACAGCAATTCATTTTTATATATATATAGATTTTAACGTCGCCGGCTCACCTGGGTCTATTGGTCTGACAGGTTCTGTTCTGGGTATGGTAAAGTATCCTTTAGGGTTGGGATCCCAGCACTTAGCTACCACCAGTTTGATGGGTCCAGGCTTCTGAACGACCTCCCTGAGCACACGGACAGCTTCATCATTGGTCATATCTTCGAAATTGACATCATTGACCTGAAATAGAAAAATAGTAGTATCTGTAGTTCTTTATATATCTTCTTTTTCCAACATTCAAATACTATGCAATGATGATGATGATTCTTATCCACAGATGATTCTTATCCACTTGATTGTTGTATGAAAAAGATTATGTTAAATAATAGATTATTTAGTGTACTGTTTAATGTTTATTGTGAGTGGAACTATTTCATTTTAATTTTTTTTTTGGTCAGGAGGAAATCGCCGGACTTCCGCCCTCCACTGGGGATAAAGGGCGGAGCATGTCAGAGTCGAACTGACTAAAACCTCTTGTCGCTCAACAACCAACGTCCAAACCTCGCATGAGACAGAACTCATGAAGAGGCAAAGGGGGGAAAGTGAAGCGTTTAGTGCGGAGCACATCTCTCCCATCACCCTCCCACCAGCCCTCTCGATCGGCAGGCTATCCGGAGCCCGCCTAGATGGCGCCGGTTAGAGTGAGCTATCCTACGGAATACCCCGCTGGGTCAGAACCAGCGTGGGTCGAGGATAGCCGGCCTTCCATCACCCGGATGCTCTTGCGTAAAACGCGTGCAGAGCAGCTTGCACGTCGTCTTATTAGGCCCCCCTCGCCGGTCCCCAGACCGACATGTGAGGGGGGACCCGAAACACTTAGAGGGCCAGGGACATTATAAGTTAGATTAGTTTTCGTTATCGTGTTGATTTGTGCAATAGTTGCAAGGAACATTGTGTACAAACTCTGCACATTTGTCTTGTTTAGTTGTGCGCACATGGCTTATGTTACAAACCAGATTTTTACATGGTATTTATTATATATTTTAGTTTTTTTTTTTATGATTTAGGGTTTACTGGTGGCCAGGAGGCCTTTTTAGTTTCACAAGGACAGGTTAGCAAGCAAGGGCTCAGCCAGAAGGGGCGATCTTTTTAGTTTGTAATGTGTATTGTGTGCCTAATAAAAAAACACAAATAAACATTGGTGGGCTGTGAGCTCCTCCACGCATCTAAGCAATACAAAAAACTCCAATCTGCTTTTTAGGTATTTAAAATACTAAGATTTCATATTATTATAGAGTTGGTATTGTATCATACAATATACTTCTGCATCTCAAGATCTCATCATCTACATCTTTATATCACAATGGTATTAGTGTCTGTACCTTAACCGTTACTAATTACTTTATTATGGTATGGTATGATATTTGTGGATATTTTCTGCAGTTAAACGAGGAGACAGCCATCAGAGAAATGTGGTGACAGGTTGAGAAGCTTGCCACCAACACCAATCAAATGATAAGCACAACCACACTATCAGTGACACAAGACAAAGAAGAACCCAAAATGGATGCGGTAAAAAACACCAACAAAAGAAATTGTTAAGGGCACCTTCCAATGGCAAGTTACAGCAAATATATGAAGATACAAACATAGAAGGTTAATGTTGGACAGGCGACCCACCTCACGACAAGAGGACATGTTGCACATTTCAGATAATGTGGGCTAATGGCAATAAGAAAAAAAGTTAAGCTAAAGTAAAATGAAGACAAATTCTATGGTTCAGAGTATTCATTATAAGCAAGTAAGCTAAAACATGGACAATGCTGACAGAAAATGAGAATAACATAGCCATTGTAAGATGGCTTTGCTAAGATATCATCCTGTTACTTAAATAGTACATAACTCCATCAAAATTATAAGATTTATCCTTTTAGAGGTTCATTATTTTTATCTTAATCTTTTGTTCAGTGATTATTAGTGAATGTTTCTTATCAATCCTGTTATCTTTTAGATTAACCAAGCTTAATTTTAAATTTAAATTAAAATCTGATCAATCCATAGCAACTCCCAGTTGAAATTTAGCCAGCTTACACTCCATGACAAGGTCATTAAGGTTTTGTTTTTATCCAGCTTTTATCATTTAGGTGTTTGCACAATCAAGAATATTAAGAATAAGCACCATGATAATCACAATTTCAAACATTGACAAAGGTTTCCCTGTTACCAGCAGAGTTCTAGTTCTGTTACATAGTTCTAGATAGCTTTATCTTGCCAACTTTAATAGTCATGGTTGATAGGTAAATATTATGAGTCTTACCTGCAGAATCATGTCACCGGGCTCTATTCTTCCGTCTAGGGCCACAGCACCGCCCTTCATGATACTTCCGACGTAAATTCCACCATCCCCACCCTTGTTGGACTGCCCCACTATCGAGATCCCCAGAAAATTGACTGTGTCCATATTTAAAGTAACAGTGATAATGTGCATAGACATTGTAGAGTCCGTGATCGAGGAGTACGATGACGTTCGGGACATAACTTGAGGTCTTTTCCGCCGTCTTTGAGGTCGTTTTCGCGAACTCACTTGAAGATGCGATACACTGCTACACTCTGTTAGTGCTCTGTCTACTGAAGCGTTTGTGTGGCGACCTGTTGTATTGGTTATTTCAGATTGACTGTCAAACAAGCTAGTCGAGTCTAAATCCGAGCTTAATACCGAAGCAGTCTCATACTCTAGGCCATGATTGCCAAATTTCGAGTGTCCATTGATTCGGAGGCCCCTATATTTGTATTTGTCGCAGGAAGCTCTGTGCCCCGGTCGGGAGCTTATCGTACTGTCCGTATCCGTACAGGTGTCCCTCGTGAGAGGCGCCGCTGGAGCTCCATGAGCTGGTTTTGTCTTGCCTGCGTTACTGTCCGTACACTGGGAGCCGCCGTCTGAGGGGTTCGAGCCCTCGGCGGATACGAGCCACGACACAACACGACCATTAAAACACGGCAAATGAGCGTTATCATCGACTATTTCTTCTTTAACAACACCAAAATCATCGTCCATCGATTTAAAGAAAAATTTATAGTTCGGTCTGTTTAACTGATTTTTGAAGTCTAATAACGTAACTTTCTCGGGTGAAATAGGTATTTTAACCAAATACGGAGTTTCTTCATCGTCTATGTAATAAATTACTTTCGTTTCCTCCATTTTAACACATTTATTTATTGAAAAACAACACTCCCTACGATCTATAAATATCAGCCGCCATCACAAAAATGGCTACTAAGTGTAATTCAGTGTTGCCGCTGGGCAAACATTGGG
Source organism: Bombyx mori (assembly GCF_030269925.1). Classification (NCBI taxonomy): domain Eukaryota; kingdom Metazoa; phylum Arthropoda; class Insecta; order Lepidoptera; family Bombycidae; genus Bombyx; species Bombyx mori. The sequence goes on from NC_085130.1 coordinate 18,597,840, forward strand.
TTGCCGTACTGGAGAAAAAAATCTACCGTATTTAAACAAAAATTGCCGTACAAAGTAATTCAAAATTTCAAATTTCAATTAAAAGTATTTTATTATTTATTTTAGACTAGAAATTAAAACAGTATATATTTTTCACTCCTCTCTTCCCATCAAATCTGTATTATTGCCTAAAGTAAGTTCAGTTTCAATAATTTCATTTTTTTCGTAATTTGATGGTTTTTTCATTTTATTGATCATTTCGGGGGTTGGCTTATAGTTCGCACAGTTTGGTTGATTTCTGACAATGCACTCTTTTGGTAATAATGTTCCATTTATGGTATATGTTAAGAGGCGGTTTCTTTGTTTTGTTTTGATTAGGTTTACGCATTGAAGATTCTTTTTTATACACATTTTATACACTATCTCACGTATCGCTACCATGCACTTTTTCAAAAGATAAAATTGCTAGCTAGCTACGCTTGCTAGTACTAACAATGAAACAAGAGCGAGGCGGCGAGGCGACTTGAGGAGAGGACTTAAAGAGCAGGCGTTGTAGATTATAGGGAATTCCTCGTACCAAACATGAAACATTGTCTATTATAAGAGCTGGATGTGTTCATGTTTACGCAAAAAGTATCCACGTCCTGTAATTTCTTTGGATACATTAATTGTTTTTTAACTTTATGCTCTTGTTAGCCGACTTAACCTAATAGGTATATGGCACTAAAAAATAATAAAAGAAATGCTCTTGTTGCCGTATTTTAGAATACGGCAATGACCACTCTGCCGTATGCCGTACAATTTGTCTTTTAGAAGCGTGATTGCCGTACGAAACGGCAATTGCCGTACATTTGGCAACGCTGGTGTAATTCCGCTACTTGCCGATACTGAGCGCTAGGGTCGCTTTATTCGGATACGCCATAAAGCAACCTCGAATATTTACTATTGTTTTTTGTTTCTTTTCACTTTTGACACATGACTGGTATGACTTTAATCTTTGTTACAAATTCTATAATCGTATTGGCTATATTCCCTTTGCTTTCATAAACCTAATTCTTAAAAAAAAAACAAATTTCAAAATATTTCAAAAGTTTTGTCGTTATCTTAAAGTACGAATTTCCAAATAATAATACACAATGGAATCAGAAGATTGGTGTGCCGTGCTAATTGATAATATCGACAATTTCTTCAAGACACTTGATGGTAATTGAAACAAATGTTTTCAGATAAACAAGGAATATATTATAAAGTGCTTTTTTAATTCTACCAAATGTTTGTAGATAAAATTGAAAAAGAACAGCAACAATTAAAGGCTAGCCGAATGAAAACTGAACTAGAGACGAAATTAGCCCAAGAAACGAAAGTACACGTAAGTACAGTTTTATTGCTTTTTGTGTTGTTTTTTTTTCAGCTGTGACATTATGATATTTTATTATTATTACTTAGATGGGTGGACGAGCTCACAGCCCACCTTACGGGAGCCCATAGACATCTACGATGTAAATGCACCATCCACCTTGAGATATAAGTTCTAAGGTCTCAAGTATAGTTACAGCGGCTGCCCCACCCTCAGACCGAAACGCATTACTGCTTCACGGCAGAAATAGGTAGGGTGGTGGTACGTACCCGCGCGGACTCACATGAGGTCTACCACTAGTAAATAGCACTTACATAATATAAACAATTTGAAAAATTACAAAAGAATAAAAACGTACATGATTTGTTAATATTGGTTCTATCTCATTGAATCCATATCTATAATTGTTTTGCCTTTTTCTTACGTAATCGTTGATAGCCTAAGGATTATTCTGACTATGCGCAGACTGGTAGATTGAGTTCACAGGTTCAATCTTAGAGAATTGTTAACATTAGCTAGTGTGAGCAGTGCGTTACTAAATCTACCACTAGATCGAAATGAGAACCCACTGAGAAGATTCAGCGACAAACTCGGTTGTGATTTAGTTTTGTTACTAATTACTATCATCATCATCATCATCATCAACAGCCCACAGTCGTCCACTGCTGGGCATAGGCCTCTTCCAATTCACACCACTGAGCCTGGTTTATGGCTCTCTTCATCCACTTCTTGCCAGCCACCGTTCAGAGGTCATCACACCACCTAGCCAGGCGGCATATATAAATATACTATATGTTATGATAATATGTTATGGTATATTTCAGAATGAATTGAGTGAACGTCTGGCAGAGCTGTCCCGGCGTTCAGGAGAGCTTGATAATGTTTGTGCCAGCCTTCAATCTTGTCTCACCATAGCTGATAGCGATAAGAACAGACTGGAAAATGCCAAGTAAATATTTTAAATTATTAACTTCATTATGAGAGTACTGTAGGCAGCAGGTTGGCTCTGCCTCTACCATTGCTGATGTCCGTGAGCGACGGTAATCACTCACCATCAGGTGCGCTGTATGCCAATTTTCCGAGAAGGGCACTAAAAAAATAATTGTTTCAAAATTCTCAACAACTACTGTAAAGATAGGGTTCGTATTGGCCCCCTTAAAAGTACATCACACTGTGGTATATGCATATCTGCAGAATAAGATTGGTTGAGGTCCAAGCAATTGTAATAACTCACCACCAAGTGGCATACTTACTTGCCTCTGAAAAAATATTGCACAAAACAAATATCCATAGACAGGTGAACAAGCTAGAATAACAATAATAGAATAACAAGCTAGAAGAACAGCCTAGCTGATGTCAAGTGGTTTCTCGGACCGATAGCTCATTAACCATGTTAATGCCACCACCCACTTTGTGACATGAGTTTGAAGTGTGTGTTTTTTTTTAGTACAACAGCTATACCCTTGAAATGAGAACACATTACTGCACCGTAGTAGAAATAGGCAGGTTGATGGTTCTCCCTTGTATGATTCAGAAGATGCAATACCACCAGTAATTGCAAATTTCTTTTTAATTTGATTTTATACTTACAAAATTGTTGTGGAAGTAATAAATTTTTTTTTTGCTTAGATGGGTGGACGAGCTCACAGCCCACCTGGTGTTATGTGGTTACTGGAACCCATAGACATCTACAACGTAAATGCGCCACCCACCTTGAGATATAAGTTCTAAGGTCTCAATTATGGTTACAACGGCTGCCCCACCCTTCAAACCGAAACGCATTACTGCTTCACGGCAGAAATAGGCAGGGTGGTGGTACCTACCTGTGCAGACTCACAAGAGGTCCTACCACCAGTAAAAATACTGGGTTAAAAATACTGTGATACTGGGTTAAGTAAAGACCGGCACAGTGGTGTTGCTTAATAACAATGCACTGGAGTCTTGTCATTTAGGTCACTGTGACTTCTTAACATCCTTCTCATTTTCAGAGAAACATATCAACTAGTGAAAGAGTTGACAGGTGTCAGACTGGATTTTAGTGCACCCCCAAATATTTCCAAAGGATGTATCCTTTTCATATAATTATTTGACTAATATCATCTTGACGGTTTCTGCTCCAAAGTTATCCTGTTAATGAGATCCAGTCTACACAAAGCAGACACAAATATTGTTGAAACACCAACTACATGTCATGTGATGAGCTCCAGTGAGCACTGAGCACTAAAATAAAATTAAACATTTTCATGTGTAAATAGTTTGCTTGTATGTACTTACAGCTAAATGAATCCTTTGCTTATTTGTTCTTAACAAATAAATGATAGTTAAAAAAAAACTAAGAATACGCTTACGGATTTTCTATAAAAGCGTATTTTCTTAGTTTTTTTAAACTATTACATATTTATTTTTCATTTTTTAGTTGAATTTCATTATTTTTTTAAATATTGTTTTGTCATTGGTCATTAATAAGTATACCAAATTTCGAGTTAATCCGACGTTTTGAAGGGGGTCAAGATCATGTTCAAAGATTCCGTTACATACATACATACATACGTCTGAAGCTAATAAAAGCGTATTAAAAAAAGCGGCCCACGAGTTGCGATTTGTCGACCACTGGCCTAATTAGAGTAATTGACGGATAGTTATAAAAAAATTCTTTAGCGATGTTCAGATATAAAAAATGAGTCTCGTAAGGTTTTGCAACCTTTCGAAGTGGACTCTGCCGACAGCAATGCCCTGTGGAACCTCATACAAAGCGTCTCCGGAGACTGGAGTGACAAGGAGAACAAACCGAGGAACTGAATAAAGCTTATATTAAAAATTGTGTATCATTTCAACCATTCCAAACATAAGAGTAAAGCTAGTTTTCTTCATATGTGTATGTTGGAGCTAATGCTCTTGTTACCTAATACACGGGGACACTGGGAACTTAGATAAGAAATATTTGAAAAATTTATTGACGACCAGATCATTAACAAGAACATGAGCTAATGATTTCAGTGTAACTATTTTGGCTATTGATATAGGCAATACCGTCTTTACCATAAGGGCACACGGGGCCCGTGCCAAGGGCCCCCATTCTCAGGGGGCCCCGAAAGACCGACAATTTCTCTCGAACGTTTATTCTCAAAACCATTTTTGTCGGGCACATTACACTTTTTTCACAAATCAGTAATCAGAATGTATTTACAAGGCATATACTATGCCTATAATAAAAGATTTTGCTCAACAGAAATCCCGAAAGAAACCATTATCGAAATCGTAACCAAAAAACCAGCAGCATTCTAATATCATTAATCATTATATCATACTGTATTTGATTACCTATAATAAATGGTCTCAATCTCAGTAAAAAAATGTTATTATAATTCGCTTTTTTTTACTTTCCAAAAGGGCCTCAAATGCTTGTGTGCCCAAGGGCCCCATCCCTGGATATAGGTCTAAGACTGGGATGGTAATGATGGTATGTACATGTGTTGAGACGAAATGAAAATGAGGTTGGTTAGAGAGTTTTAAATATGAATCTGGAAGGCTTTAGAGGAAGAGGTAGACCTAAGAAAAAATTGGTGGATTGCGTGAAAGACGATATGTGTAAGAGGGGAGTGAGTGAAGTAATGGTATATGATAGAGGAGTATGGAAGGAGAAAATATGTTGCGCCGACACCAGGTGAATGGCAGGAGAATGATGATAGGTGTAAGACTGAGACAACGAAATAGAGCGAATATGTAGGTATGTATAACCACTCTGGTAGGGGAGGAATATGGAAGATGGAAGAAAGTATTTTTTTATGGCATATGTGAACTTAAGCTAATGGTGGCTAGCAACGTGAACAAAACAAGACCACGAGGTAGAGGGCTGACACGTTGCGATAAGCTCTTGTTGCGAGGAGGTGGTCACGACCCTCAGTATTGAGGAAACCGAAGCGAGAAGAAGAAAGGTGAACTTACTAGCTCACGACCTATTTCGAGGTATAAGTTGACCAGATTTAAGTTTTACGATAAATTTACCAGTTACCAGTGTGTGAATGCCGATCTCCAATGCAGCGAGGAGGAGCATCATGCCCTGGGCGCTACTCACAAAGAGGCGCAATGGTCCGCAAAACAAAAAAATGCTAAATAATTGTAGTTTTTATTTATTTAATTGATTTCTGAAAAATATAATTTAAACTTAGTGCCAGTGTGATATAATAAATGTTATTTCATAAATGAAAAAGAACAATTGGTCCTAAAAAAGTAATGGGCCCGGGCGCGAGCTTAGATTGTTACGCTACTGCTCCAATGAGATCTATTGCCTAATTTTATAATATGAAAAGCAATTTTTTTTAAATCAGCGCGCATCACAGCTTCACGACCGAAATAGATAGGGCGGTAGGACCTATCTGTCCGGGCTTCAAGACGTCCAGTCGGGCACCAGGGATTACTCAAACTATTTATGCTAGTTTGATTTGTATTAAACGATATTATTTCTAGAAAATTACCACGTGTTCTGGAAATAATAAAATAATATAGGTAGTACTTTTCTTTAAATATGTTTTTTTTTATTGTAAGCCGTCATGTTGCTATTGCTATATTATATTATATTTGAGTTCCTTGAACTCCTTAAGCTCTGCTTACGGATATTCTACACTCGGGCAGTCATCTCGTTTGTCTACCAAGATCAGTAGGTATAGTAAGCGGCATGTAAGTTGGCAAGGTTTTGGTGTAGTGGGGGTAATGTTGCGCATAGTGCACATTGCAACAAAAAAATTGTCACTTTTATGTCCGTATATAATTTAATTTTATTTTATTAAATTTTTTTTTTTTATTTGTCATAACTTATTTTTAAGCCTGTGTGTTTTGAAGAAAGTTAAAGAAAAGAGAGGAATTCGTGAAGTGTTTTATAAATTAGGTGTTATAAATAAAATACAATTAAAAGTTAAGAAGTTTATTTTAAATAATATACTTAATATTAAAAATTATGTGTCGCCGTCGTCACTATCATTTTCTAATAGTGCTACCCCTTGGATTAAATTTATGGTAGCACCTGAGCTGGTGGAAGGAATTGGCTCCTCATCGTCGACATAACGAAGAGTCGCTGTCGTCACTGGCGTAAATAATAAAACGCTCAGTGACTGAATCGACTATATGGTCATGGCATTGCAAACAAACTTACAACAATAACACTCGTAACAAAAACTACATTTAAAACAAGAGTTTTTTTTTCGGTTTGTGGTTGAGTGATCGAAGCAAGTGTTTTGGTTATTTATATAATTCTCGGGTGTTTTATTGGGTTCCATTCCTTGTTGATTAACTAATTATTAGTTTTGTGTTTATATAAGTGTGTTGTCTTATTTGTAAGTATTATAATATAGTAGTTTAGTGTAAATAGTGTAATTATGAACGGCGTCGACCCCCCCGATCCCGGGGGAGGTTATATCCTTGACCCATCTAACTCTCCAATCCCAATGGACACGGAGTCAGTACATCCTTCAAGAAAAAGACAAACTACCCCAAATTCTGATTATTCTTTACCTCAAAAAAAAAATACAGTCGCGCAAGTTATCGGATCTGTTCAGTCTGTATACACTCTACCAGAGTTTGAGGGCAACAGAAAACGGTATTTGGATCAGGATGTTGCTCCTTTTTTAATCCACGTAAGCAAAGATTGTGAGATTTCGTCTAGTTCTTCGCTTCGCCCAATTAAGTTCGGTCACTTTTTACATCACAACAATATCAAGGACGTTGCTAAAGACGGTGTTAAACGTATCGGTCGAAACCGAGTCTCAGTCCAATTTAAAACTGCTGTTGCCGCAAATTCCTTCCTAGATCACCCAGGTCTTGCCGCAGCCAAATACAATGCCGTTATACCTTCTTATAATGTGACTCGCATGGGTATTGTAAGAGGCGTTCCCGTAGAGTGGACCTTAGAAGAATTAGTTTCTTCCATTGAAGTTCCTGATGGTTTTGGACGTGTCATCAGAGCCCGTCGACTCAATAAAAAATCAATTGAAAACAACACTCCTATTTGGACTCCTACTCCGACAGTTGTCCTTACATTTATTGGCCAAAAGCTTCCTGATAGGGTTTACTGCTTTTTCAATTCCCTCCCAGTTCAGACATATATTTTACCAACTATTCAATGTAATAATTGCTGCAGATTTGGACATGTTGCTACGCAATGCCGGTCAAATGCGCGTTGTTTTATCTGTGCGAAATCTCACTCTGGCATTGAATGTAATAGTTTATCTCCGATACCTACCTGTTTGTTTTGCTCTGGTAACCATAAAGCCATAGATACATCTTGCCCTGAATATTCTAGACAGAAATCTATCAAACTGGTGATGTCACAAGAGAACATTTCATACAACGAAGCAGCAGTCAGGTTCCCACAAGTTAGAAGATCTTTTGCAGACATTTCTCGTACGCCTCCCCCCCTTTTTCCCACTCAATCTTCCCAAACCCTAACCCAATCTTCTCCACACACCCAAGCCATATCCAATTCGTACCGTCGCACTTACTGTACACAAAAATCCCCTCCAGCTCCGGCATCCAGTCCAGGTTATGATAGGCAAGCTCATCAAGCAATCGTTATTACTCCCCCTTCTAGTCTCCCTAATGGGAGTGCCTATCCTTCAGATGATGTATCTCCCAATGACAATCTCCTGGAACTATTACTGTCTACAATTTTGAATATATTTTCCCGTTTTGGGGACTTTGAACTACCGAACAATGTCATGACTAAACTTACTGAGCTTAATAAAATTATTAAAAATGCCCAAATTCCTACAATGGAATTGTCACAGCATTCGTCACAAGAAGAATGATATCATCACTCTTATTAACAAATACAAACCTTCTATCTTTGCTGTCCAGGAGACATGGCTTAAGCCTGGATCCAACTTTAGGATCCCGGGTTTCTCATGTCTCCGGGACGATAGATCAGATGGTTATGCTGGCTCTGCTATTTTAGTATCCAGAAATGTGATATTTAAACAACTCTCCCTTCCTTCCCACAGTAATAGCATTTTTGCTGTTGCTGTTAGAGCTAATAATATTTCTTTCCTCTCCATCTACATCCCTGAACCTAACTTAGCTATTCTCTCTGAATTAAAAACTATTATTACAAGTCTTCCTCCACCTATCCTTATTCTTGGTGATTTTAATATTCACCATACATCTTGGGGTTGTTATTACTGTGATTCTATTTCTTTTCCTTTTCTTGATCTCTGTGATGAACTAGATTTGTGTTTACTGAATGACGGGTCCCCTACTCGCAGAGTCCCTCCATCTCAGAATCCAAAGACTGCTGTGGACCTTTCCTTAACTTCTCCTTCCTTGGCTTCTAGCCTCTCCTGGTCTGTCCTTTCTTCCACTCACGGTAGTGATCACTTTACTATCATTCTGTCAATTCCTGATTCTCTTCACTCTATTCCTACTGCTTCCCTTCCACCTCTCTTAAAATTTAATATCCACAGAGCTGATTGGTCTCAATTCAGATCTCATTTAGATCAAGAGATAATGAATATTCCTTTGATTAACCCTGTCAATGTCCTTTCTTCTTACCTAATTTTCAGAAACGCTCTTCTTTCTTCTGCTGCTAATTCTATACCTCTCAAAAACACTGTTAGATGTAAAATCCCTTCTCCTCCGTGGTGGGATTCGGAGTGCACTCAAGCTTGCCAGAGCAGATCAGAGGCAGAGAATGCTTATTCGGTTGCGATGACCTCGGAAAATTTCATCTCTTACCAGAGAATTGCTGCCAAGACTGTAAGGCTTTTATCAGAAAAGAAAAGATTTGGTTGGTTGCGTTTTTGCGAGGAGCTTTCTCCTATTACTCCCCCTTCTAAAGTCTGGAAGAATATGAGACGATATCGCTGCTCTGTTCCTGCTCTTGTCATCTCATCTAACGATCCTTCTGACTGGATTGAACATTTTTCTTGTAGGTTAGCTCCTCCTTCTGTACCTTGCTTGGAAGAAACCTTTCCCTCCGCTTTTTCCTCTAATTCTACTGATGATTTTGAGTCTCCTTTTTCCTGGGAGGAACTTTCAGCTGTCTTGGAGGGTTTAAGTGATTCATCCCCAGGAATTGACGGGATTCCATACTCTTTTATTTCCAAAAGCAGTAACTCTGTAAAACGGGTATTCCTTTCCATTCTTAATAATATCTTTTTATCTGGAACTCCACCTGACGAATGGAGGACTCAGATTATCATCCCTATTTTAAAACCTGGAAAGCCCAGCTCTGACCCTTCTAGCTATCGGCCAATCGCTTTGTCCTGTACAATGGCTAAGATATTGGAACATTTAATCAAGAATCGTTTGGAATGGATTGTGGAAAACAGAAACATATTAGCTAAATCTCAGTTTGGATTCCGAAAAGGTTTTAGTACTATGGATAGTTTAAGCATATTTCTAACAGACGTTCGTATTTCCTTCTCTAAAAATGAGTCTTTAGTAGGTGTTTTTCTGGACATATCATCTGCGTATGACAATGTTCTTCTTCCAGTGCTCAGGCAGAAAATGCTCCAGCTGAGTATTCCTGTGAAGATTGTAAACATAATTTTTAATCTCCTGTCTCCTAGATTCGTATATATTCGTGCTCCAAATTATTCTTCCTCTCCCAGACAGCTGTGGAAGGGCCTCCCCCAAGGGTCAGTCCTCAGCCCGTTACTTTACAGTATTTATACGTACGATTTAGAGCTTTCGGTTAATTCCTTTTGTCAAGTTCTACAATATGCTGATGATCTCGCACTCTATGTTTCTTCTAAGAATATTGATGAGGCCTCTTCTCGCCTAAATTCAGGTATAGGCTATCTCCAAGACTGGCTCTCAGACCACGGTCTGTCCCTATCTATTCCTAAAAGCAAAGTGGTTGTTTTCTCTCGGTCTAGATCTTGTCCTAACGTTTCAATATCTTACGATCAACATAATTTTTCGGTTGTAGACAATGTGAAATTTCTTGGTGTTGTATTAGATTCTAGATTAACTGGTGTCCATCATATTAATCATATTGTTAAAAAATGTGAAAAAAATATTAACATTCTGCGTTCCTTATCTGGTGTCTGGTGGGGCTGTCACCCCTATACTCAAAAACTTATGTATAACGCCTTAGTACGTAGTCACTTAGACTATGGCACTTTCCTTCTTGAACCTTGTAACAAATCTGCTATGAGTTCCCTTGACAAACTTCAATCTAAATGTCTGAGATTAATCTGTGGAGCTATGAAATCGTCACCTATTAATGCTCTTCAGGTAGAATGCGGCGATGCTCCCTTATTCCTTAGAAGACAATACTTATCTGACCGGTTCCTTTCTAAAGTCATTCAATCCCCTTATCATCCTCTTATCTCTAAACTTCATATCCTTTCTGATTTTATCTCTTCTAATAAATATTGGTACCACAAGGATTATCCCTGCCTTTTCAATAGTTTTGTCAGCTATCTCCGCCTTCCTTGTCCTGTATTTCAGTATCAAAAATTTCCTCTTTTCGACATCTCTTTTAAGGCTCTTATCTTTCAGCCTCAAGTTCTTTTAGATCTCGGCATAGAAAAAAAATGTAATTCTGCAAATTCCCAGTTAAATAGATACATTGCCAAGCATTGGCCCGATTGGCTCATCATTTACACTGATGCTTCTAAGTTGTCAGACCAGGGTTGTGTTGGCTCCGCTGTCTGGATTCCCAAATACAATATGATTCTCAATTTTAAATGCCCCCCTCAAGCTTCAGTCTTCTCTGGTGAGTCCATAGCTATTCTGGAAGCACTATCATTCATTGAGTCCCATAAACTAAATAAATCTGTTATTCTTACTGATTCTAAGAGTTGTTTACAGGCTATCGTTGCTAACCAATTTAAATCTAAATCTAAATTTCCTTACATACTAAAAATTAAAAATTTACTTTTCAGCTGCCATTCTAAAAACATTGAAGTTGTCCTTGCTTGGTTGCCTGGCCACAGTGGCATTTTAGGTAATGAAACTGCAGATCTTTGTGCCAAAGATGCCACAACAACTGGCTGTATGGATCATTACAGAATTTATTCTAATGATTTACTCCCAATAGCTAAACAACGATTGCTTTCTTCTTGGAATTCTTGTTGGCAAAAGACTAGTTTTTGTAAAGGTAAACACTACGCTGATATTCAAGGCTTTATTCCTCCCCGACCTTGGTTCTGCAACTTCAAAGATTTACATAAACGCGTTACAAGTACGATCTGTAGATTAAGGCTAGGCCATACGTGTACCCCCGTCCACCTGGCTAAACTTCATATCAGGGATAGTTCTATTTGCGAATGTGGTCTTGACGAAGGCTCTCCAAATCACATGTTTTTCAGTTGTCCTCGTCTATCTTCCTCCCTCTATGATCTCCTTCCTCCTGATATTCCTCGCCCCATTGATCTCAAATCTCTTCTTTCCCTTGTCAACTCTCCTTTCGTTTATATTCTTAGTTCATTCATTAACCAAAATAACATTAAGCTGTAGTTTGTCTGTCTTTTATCGAACTAACCCCTGTATATATATTGTGTGCGTCTTATTTGTTTTAGGTAAATCAACAGAGATCCTGTCATCAAACATTCTTAGCTACTCACATAATTCTTAGTGAATATCTGTGACCTTGCTCGTTCACGAAGCCCGTTATAGAAAGCAGAGTATTATATACACTTGACATTGGCGAAATCTAAAAGGAAACGCCATAAACCTAAGAGATAGATAGATAGACATTTAAAACAATAATAACAATTCGTAACAAAAACTAAATATAAACACAGGGTTCCTACAGCTTTGTAGGCTCATGTGTAACCGGGAGCGGTGCGGGAGGGGAGGGTCGACTAACTCACCAATCGCGCGCTCGGAACGGTGCTACGTCTTTCCCAAGGTCCCGCTTGACAACCAAAGAGACCTAAAAAACGACTTCTGCGCATCTAGCGACTCTTGCCAAGTTACGTGCCGGGGACTATACCAAATTTATCATTTAAATGTTAGTATGGCTCTAATTAATTCTCATTCTCTAATAATCTGATTTCTAACAATTATTAAACAATTTTATTGTGCAGTGTTTTGAATAAATTACTTCTACCTAAAAATATTAAAAGGATTTATTAACACTACATTCAGGATCCAACATTTGCGTGAAACGAAACTAATTCATCAAGTAAATGTCAACGTCATAAATTCAGTTTGACATTTTCGCTCACATGTGATGTTGTTTAATATAATTTTTTATCGAATTCAAGACTTATTTAGGTGTTAATTAATAGAAAGCATGGTGGTTAATGAAGATTCTCAGTTAGACATATTCGTGGGTAGTACGATTGGATCGTTCAAGCGTAAGTAGTTTAATAATAACATCTTCGTGTAGATAATTCGTTCGAAAAGATTATTTCAAATTATTCTTCATAAAACTATTATATTAAACAAATAAAGCAAAAGCAACGTTAATTTCGAGCAGTTATTTCGTGTTTTTAATTATTCTGTTACATGAATTCATACATAAAACATAATTCGTAAAATAAATGCAAATCTTTCGTCAATGGATTTTTTCCCTTTAATTATTCGCTGTTAGCCCACCTAACACTGACGCTAGAAAGAGCAGTGCTTCGCAGAATCTACCACTAAAATGAATTAACTGTGTGTCTATTTCGTTTGATAGATGTAAAATATTACACGGACAACACGAAAAACAACAAGAAATGCATAGAAAACTTGGTCGACGTTAAATCTTTACAGAAAGGCGAAGGTATAACTTGCATGGAATGGGGTAACAAAGAACAAACTGAAATTTTGATTGGAAAGAAAAACCAACAGGTAATAAACACTTGGTGTAGTATTTTCTCTGGTTTCTGTGAGTCTTAGATAACATAAACTACTTTGCGGTAGGCAGCGGCTTGGCTCTGTCCTTGGCATTGCTGAAGTCCATGGGCGACGGTAACCACTCACCATCAGGTGGGCCGTATGCTCGTCTGCCTACAAAGGCAATAAAAAAAAATAAAAAAACATAAACAGAAGTTGCACAGCTGGAAAATAGGAGAGACTGGATTATGAAACTCATCACTGAAAAGAATGGTCATGGTCCCTCTACTGAGAGTATAGTGATGTAGTGAGACATAAAACTTTTTAGTGTTCAAAATTTTATCATTATAATGGGTGGTGGTATAAATGGGTGGATGAGTTTACAGCCCACCTTTTGTTAAGTGGTTATTGGAGCCCATAGACATCTATAATGTAAGTGCGTCACCCACCTTGAGATATAAGTTCTAAGGTCTCAAGTATAATTACAATGGGTGCCCCACCCTTCAAACCGAAACACATTACTGCTTCACAGCAGAAATAGGCAGGGTGATGGTACCTACCCGGGCAGACTCACAAGAGGTCCTACCTCCAGTAAACTGGTACTGAAATTCTGCAATTATATTTGCTGATCGACAGTTGACTCATCTGTCATGTATTGAGGTAGGTCATTCAAAAAACAATAAGAGTGCATTGTGAGGTAGTTAACACTTTGACTGTCATGTTGGTCAGCCGTCCCCTACTCGGGGCACTGAAGTAATTATGTCGATTTTTCTCTTTGGACTTATTACTTAAGAGCCGGAATATTTAGTAGACACTGGGAAAGACAAATCCGAACGATACTGAGAATGAATTAATTTCTAAGAGACCTAACAGACAAAAATATATTTTAACTAACAAAAGACTGCAAAATTAGCAAATCCAGGTAACAGAAATCGACATAATTACATCAGAGCATACACAACTACATGGCAGTCAGTGTTAATATAACTATGCATTGTATAAAACATTGTGGCCACTGCAAATCCTGGATCATTGATCAACCTGAGATGCCCAGGGACAGCTTGTCATGCCATCCCAGTATTTACTTGTCTAAAATTTGTGTTAATAGTGTTATTTAGATTATAATTATCCGATTGCGCTGAACTTTAAGTGAAATAGATGTTTTTTCTAATTGTCTCACAACTTACACGAAAAATCTGTCATGGATCATTTCCCAATTCAATATAAATTAATCTTAAGCAATCAACCAATCAATTTTGTGTTGTTAATGCACTGTCGATTGCACCTATAATAATTGAGGTGACATTTGCCATGTACTTTTGTCAGTTTGTCAATGTTTTGTATATAATGATCACTTTGCTGGTGCAACTTAATAAATAAATAATAATTAATGAATAATAATTGCTGCTGTATTTTCTATATAGTTGTTACATTTCCTTTCCAGATACAAGTTTACCACACTTTACAAGGAAACAAGTGTATTTATACAGCCGACTATGCAGAAGGACATGTCGTAGGTCTGGGGAAAGTGAACAATACATTGGTATCAGCCGTGTCAAGTGGCACCGTCAGAGTATGGGGCGATGATGCGAATGAAGATATTTTCACTGGCGGGAAGCTGGATAGGATGAGGGTCTGCAGCGATGATACATTATTTGCTACAGGTATGTCTTGTATTTAGTTTCAATGGGAGGGATTGTATTATATACTATCTGAGTCCATGAGCATTGTTACCCGCGGTTATTGTCGTACCGCGAGTGACGCCGCGGGGCGAAGCTAGTCTCAAAAAAGTTATCTAAGTCACTCCTTATATCATCAGCTACCTATCAGTCCCGTCAAAATTGGTTCAGCCGTTCCAGAGATTAGCCGGAACAAACAGACTCACAGTCAAGACAGACAAAAATTGTAAAAAAAAAGGTTATTTTGGTGTATATACCGTATATATATTCATATGCATGTAGTAAAAAGCGGTTATTTCAATATTACAAACAGATACTCCAATTTTATTTATATGTATAGATTAGATGTACAGCATTGTTGTGTTAATTTATATTAAGCAATGGCAGATCTAGGTTTGATCTTATGAGTAAAAACAAAAAATGGTGTATACGAATCGAAATTAAAATGGCCAGTCTAAAAAGCAAGTAAGATAGGGCATATTTTTTTTTATTGCTTATATGTGTAGCCGTGCTCACAGCCCACCTGGTGTTAAACATTTACCGGAGCTCATAGACATCTCCAACGTTAATGCACCCACCTTGAGATATAAGTTCTAAGGTCTCAGTATGGTTACAACGGCTGCCCCGCCCTTCAAACCGAAACGCATTACTGCTTCACGGCAGAAATAGGAAGGGCTGTGGTACCTACCCGCGCGGACTCACAAGAGATCCTACCACCAGTAATTACGCAAATTACAATTTTACGGGTTTGATTTTTATCACACGATGCTATCCTTCATCGTGGAAGTCAATCGTGAACATTTGTTAAGTACGTATTTCATTAGAAAAATTTGTACCCGCCTGCGGGATTCGAACACCGGTGCATCGCTACATGCATACACATGCACACGCATACGCACACGTATGCACCGAACGTCTTATCCTTTAGACCACGACGACTACTAGGATTCCGAGAAGTTATGTCCAGCGCCTTTGTTTTATTAACTATTTAATATCTGTGAAAGTGCACAAATGTGGAAAAATTAAACAAAACCGCTGTACGTAACTTCTCGGGATCCTTCAAAAACTCCACTGAAAATTTTTCAGTAAATGACCACCATTTTACTGAGATTATATTTCATCCCATATCATCTCATCTCACTTCATTTAGTTTCATCCCAGTTGATTAATGTCTCAAATTAATCATCTTCATTTCGTTTCATTCCACTCCATATTATCACTTTTCATAAAAATAAGAATGTAAATTAAAATAATAAATGACTCAAAGGTCTTAGTTACCTGGTCATAAAATCCCTTAAAAAAAGTTTTGTCGTACATTCGCGCGTGTTCCAGGCGGCGAAGAAAACGATTTGAAAGTTTGGCGCGTCGGCGAGTCCCAGCCAACGTTCTCTGCCAAGAACTTGGCCCACGATTGGCTCCAACTACGCCAGCCGGTCTGGGTGACCGACCTGGTGTTTGTCCCCGGCGAGGGGGGCAGGGTGGTAGCCGTCTGCTCCCGACACGGCTACGTGAGGTACGCGCCTTTCTACTCCTTTTTTTTTAATATGGCCATTTTTTTCTGTGACGCCATTTTTGCCTGTGTCAGGCTTATTTTTTAAATATGGCGGATATCGTCTTCTTGCAGCGCCATTGCTGCTAGTGTCGGGCTTATTTTTTTAAATATGGCCATTTGTCTTCTTGCGACGCTATTGTTGTCAGTGTCGGGCTTATAAAAATCTTCAATTAATAAACACATAGTTATTCTATTATATTCAGAAGTGAAGTTTATTTGGTTTAATAGACATTTTTGGCTTAACACGCGACATTTATATTCGTAATTAAAGGACCGCTTTAATTGCTATCAGCATCAACAGTTCGATGTTTTTAATCATTCAAATAGATGAAGAAGTTTTTTTATGATATATTTTCCAAATGTTTAAGCTTTAAACGCCTTTCCTGTAAAGTTGCAAAAATGTGGCTTAAACCAGATAGTCTTTCAACCCTCGATATTATGATGAATGATATGAGGTGAAATGTGATGAAGTTGGACTTTTTGGCGGGAACGCGAGGAGTGAAGTTGTGTGATTTGTTTTATTTTGTCTATTTAGTGTTTCTTGAGGATTAAATGTGTAATAACGGTGGTTTATTAACTGTTTAGTATCTGTGAAAGTGCACAAATGTGGGAAAATCAAACAAAGCCGCTGAACGTAACTTCTCGGGATCCTCCAAAAAGTCCATTGAATAAATTTCAGTAAATGACCACCATTTTACTGAGATTATATTTCATCCCATATCATATCATCTCATTTCATTTAATTTCATGCCAATTGATGAAGTTTCCTTCGTTTTTTTAATATTCATAAACTGTAAATAATTAAAAAGGCGAATTATAAAAATCTTATTAAGTACTTGACGTTGGCTAATGCACAAACCGTGCCGGAGTCAAAAAATAACGAGGATGAAGAAGATTTCCACTTACTGACTCGACTTTGGCTAAAATAAGCTTCCGATTGAAGTTTGAAAAAACAAAAAAAAAACCACTTTCACCGATGATAAAATAGTATTTAAGGGTAGGTATAATTGAGGCCGTCAGCGCAAAAGAGGCCTAAGCTTACCATAGTTAGTATGGAGGCAATTAGGTTTGAATTTTCATGAATTTGAATTTGAGTAGGCAAAAAAAAAACAAAACAATACGCCCAAAAATAATCTTTACAAAGCTATCTGTTATCTATGGGTGAAACTATGGATAGGCCAGTTTTGCATCAAAATTTATTATATAAATAAAAATGAATTGCTGTCCGTTAGTCTCACTAAAACTCGAAAACGGCTGAACCGATTTGGCTAATTTTGGTCTTGAATTATTTGTGAAAGTCCAGAGAAGGTTTAAAAGATAGACTCGGAATTAAATAAAAATAACAATTTTGTTTTTCCTTTGATGTGTCCCCCGTCGGACGGATTCCTTTTGTTTGTTTTAAGTTTATTTTATACCAGTAAATCCACAATTATAAAAAAGCTACCCTGTAAACGATATTTGACGTTATTTTTTATTTTTTTTAAATAAATGAACACTTATTGTGGCATAACTATAATAGTCAGACATATGCTGTCGCCACACTTTTTGTAAATAATAATGTGTTCTACAAAGTTATAGTATATTATTTTATTATATCATCAATAGTTTTCGCAGTGCACGCGATGTAAAGAATATTTCAGGTAATTTTTTTACACCTTGCGTTACATTATTGAAGTTTGATTAAGGATCCCTAATTAAAAAACAAAGAATATAGCCTATGTCACTCAGGGATAGTGTAGCTTCCAAGCAGTGAAAGATTTTTTCAAATCGGTTCAGTAGTTTCGGAGCTTATTCAATACAAACAAACAAACAAATCTTTCCTCTTTATAATATTAGTATAGACAAAAGCTTAGGTATTTTATCTATCGATTGAGGCGTTACGAAGTCTGCCGGGTCAGCTAGTTTTAAATAAATTAAGATATAAGCTTGAATATAAAACATTCTGGGTGCTTCTCCACTTTTGCGTTGATGGCCTCAATTAAGCCAGAGTCCGCGTTATCGCAGTCCGATAAGTCGCGTCCGTTGTCCGCAGATTGTACGACACTCGCTCGCAAAGAAGGCCGGTCCAGAACGTGACCTTCGATCTGGCGGCCACTTGCATCGCGCCCAGCATCAGCACGCGGTAATGGAGACACCTTTTTTTCCTTTTTTTTTTGCTTAGATGTGTGGACGAGCTCGCAGCCTCGCCTGGTGTTAAATGGTTACTGGAGCCCATAGACATTTACAACGTAAATGCACCACCCACCTTGAGATATAAGTTTTAAGGTCTCAGTATAGTTACAACGGCTGCCCTGCCCTTCAAACCGCAAACGCATTACTG
This sequence comes from Bombyx mori, assembly GCF_030269925.1. NCBI lineage: Eukaryota > Metazoa > Arthropoda > Insecta > Lepidoptera > Bombycidae > Bombyx > Bombyx mori. The sequence continues at coordinate 18,616,490 of NC_085130.1, forward strand.
CTTCAGGGCAGAAATAGGCGGGGTGGTGATACCTACCCCTGCGGGCTCACAAGACAATAATTATTACCAGTATTAATTATTTACTAATTCATCTTCTTCTTCTTTTTCTCCACCTTATCCCACTAGGTGGGGTCGGCACAGATAATTTTTCTATTCCATTCTCTTCTATCAGTCGTCATCTCAACACTCACTCATCTCTCTCTCTCATATCGTCATTCACACACTCCATCCATGTCTTCTTCGGTCGACCTCTTCCCCCTCTACCTTGCACTACCATTTCCATACATCTCCTAGTCTCACGCATCTTCTCTCTACGCATCACATCGCTTTTTCACATTAAAAGTGTACAATTTACAAAAATATTCGAAATTAAATATTAAAAATATCATCACATGTTAAACCTTTAAAACACTCTCCTGTAAAATTTTGTAAGTTTTTAGATTATACACGGTTTTGATGCGAGAAGACGACATGTCCATACCACGCTAACTTCTTTATTTGGTGGTGCCTACCTGCGCCGACTCACAAGAGGTCCTACCACCACATTTTTTTTAAATTTTTTTTTTTGCCCTTGTAGGCAGACGAGCATACGGCCCACCTGATGGTGAGAGGTTACCGTCGCCCATGGACTTCAGCAATGCGTTTTTTTTTTCTACCTAAGCTGATAGCCTTGAGAGGCTATTTCAGCGGTACCTTAACTAGTAGGTGAGCTCACGGGGCTCAAACCGGGTGCGTTGCTAACACGAACCCTAGCAAGAGCCGTGCTTCGCAGAATCTACCACCGGATCGGAAACGCGACCCACTGAGAAGAAAGAAACTCAGTGGGCTTCAGCAATGCCAAAATAATGCCACATATTCCTGACTGGCACATTTCAGTCTGGCGTTGGTGGGGTTCGCCCGGGGACAGCTCCGGCAGGTGGAACTGCGGCTGGGGCGCCCCGACAAGGGGTACAAGGGGGGTGCGGGGGCGGTGACGGGCGCGGGGGCGGGGGGCGGCCGCGTGCTCAGTACCTCCCTGGACAGACATCTATACGTGCACCGATACAGCGACAAGGAACTCGTTCATAAGGTACCTCCGAGGATAATGCTCACGGCTGCTCACGGTCCCCTACCATTAGATCACTTTTTACTGGTGGTAGGACGTCTTGTGCAGAAGCAATAACGCGTTTCGGTTTGAAGGGCGGAGCAGCCGTTGTAACTGTAAAAACTGAGATGTTACAAGTCATCTCTTGAGGTGGATGCCGGAATTTACGTTGTAGATGTCTATGGACTCCGGTAACCACTTATAACCGGGTGGGCAATAAAAACCAAAAGACTGTACCCTACTACTGTACAGTGTTCATTTTTCATATGTGTGTGTTTCCTCATAGCAATCGGGAATGTCTTAAACATAAAATTTAAGAATGATTTAAGAAGGTGCTTGCAAATCTATCGCTGTCTCTTTCGCACGCGCCCGCACCCGCACCTGGGTCGCGGTGACGTCACAAACCACGATTTGCGTCACGGTGCCGGGTGCTCCATGTCCAAGAGACATTCGTCATATACCTACTTGTAACGACTCAGTTGGGTGGTTGGTCAATTATTATTATAGTTTTCGCCCATGGACATCAGCAATGCCAGTGTCAAAGCCAAGCCGCCGCCTACCGTTAAGTACTCGCCGCAAACCTCGTTTGAAGAAGGACATGTCATAAATAAATAAATTAAAATTTTTAAGGAGCTCAAAATAAAATTCCGGGTCATAGAACGGCTGTGTCCTAAGTAGCTACCCTCACGGTTCCGCCAAAATGGACCTATACGCCGCCCTGCCTAATGGTCTATTAGCCAAACGGGTACGTCCAGTATGCGGGTAGGTACCACTGCATTGCCTATTTCTGCCGTGAAGCAGTAATGCGTTTCGATTTAAAGGGTGGGACAGTCGTTGTACTGTAAAAACTGGGTTGAGTGGCGGCATTTACGTTGTAGATATCTATGGGCTTCGGCAGCTTAGCATCAGATGGGCCGTGAGCTCGTCCACCCGGCTAGGCAATAAATAAAAATTTAGCTACAATTAGCTTCAGCCCTAGTAGATTTTCTAATGATATCTCCGTCACATCTCGCCCGCAGCAATATTTAACTTCGAAGCCGTCTTGCATCCTGGTACAGACAGAGACGGAAACTCCTCTGAGGAAGGCGAAGAGCGAGAGGGAAGTCGATGACGTGACTGAACCCGCCGACGACATGGACGCCATCTTTGAAACAATGGAGACTGTTGGGTGAGGAATGTCACTCCCGTCGCTTTTGTAGCTTTCTCAAGGTCGAAGCTCACCTGGAGTCTGGTGGTAGGAACTCTTGTGAGTCCGCGCGGGTAGGTACCACCACCCTGCCTATTTCTGCCGTGAAGCAGTGATGCGTTTCGGTGTGAAGGGCGGGGCAGCCGTTGTAACTATACTGAGACCTTAGAACTCATGTCTCAATGTGGTTGGCGCATTTACGTTGTAGATATCTATGGGCTCCGGTAACCACTTAACACCAGGTGGGCTGTGAGCTCGTTCTAAGCAATAAAAAAATAAAAAAGATCCGATCACTGACTGACTGCGTGTCATCTCTGCAACGCTTTTATAGTCGATACGACATCCCTAGAATTGTCGAGAATATTCCACAAAGGTCGAGTATTGTGTGTTTCCGCTATATGACAATAGATAGCGTTGTACTTCTCGAACGTTTCAGACGATACTAGATCCTTCTATATTTGGCAATAGATGGCGTTACTCTTAACATGAAATTTCAGTGTCGCTATAGATGAAATTAAGCAATCATATAAATATAGAAGTTCTGCGTTTACAGGGACCCCGGACCGGTCAGCAAGAGACCCAAACCCTCGCTGGAGGGCAGCACCGAAGTGGTGGAAGACACGGAAGCGGCCATAGCGAAGCTCCTCCGCAGCACGGAGAAGACCAGGAAGAGGAGGGAGCAGCGGAAGCGGGAGAAGAAAAAGAAGAGCGTCTTTCATAATGCCTGATAAAATAAACATTTTCGCAAAAAAATAAAACGTGTTAATTTTTTTCTAACTTAAATAGTGCACAGGGCTCGACGAACTCTCAGACACAGCCTACTGAGTTTCTCGCCGGATCTTCTCAGTGGGTCGCGTTTCCGATCCGGTGGTAGATTCTGCGAAGCACGGCTCTTGCTAGGGTCAGTGTTAGCAACACTCCCGATTTGAGCCCCGTGAGCTCACCTGCTAGTTAAGGTTACGCTGATATAGCCTCTCAAGGCTCTCAGCTAGGTAGGAAAAAAAAGACTGCGTTGTTGCTTAACTGGGTGGACGAGCTCCCGGCTCACTTGATTAAGTGGTTACCGGAGCCCATAGACATCTACAAATGTAAATGCTGCCACCCACCTTGAGATACGAGTTCTAAAGTCCCAATATAGTTTCAACGGCTGTCCTTCAGACCGAAACGCATTTCTGCATCACGGCAGAAATAGGCAGGGCGGTGGTATCTATCCGCGCGGACTCCCAAGAGGTCCTACCACCAGTGATTACGCAAATTACAATTTTGAGGGTTTGATTTTTATTAAACGATGTTATTCCTTCACCGTGGAAGTCAATCGTGAACATTTGTTAAGTACGTATTTCATTAGAAAAAATGGTATGGACGGAATCTCTCCTTCTGTGCGAGAAATAAAACAAAACAATTACTAAAATATATTTATATATTTCGATTATTATTATTATTTACTTAATTCGGTAAAACATTATACTTAATTACTAAATCGATCGTAATAAATTACAAAGAATTATATTGCAGGAACACCCGCAGTCAATCTGCCAAAGTTCTCGGTTCTTTTACGTAAAAATATATAGACAATTCTGATTTTTCTTCAATCAATGATTTTTTATTTGTTTAGTCCTATAGAAATAGGGTCACAGAGTTTGAAAATAAGATTTTTTTTTTGTTAAATTTGAATGCATGCAATGCAAAATTTGCATGTTTGTATGTAAAGGAATCTTTGAACATCATTTTCTTCGACTTCGAAAGCGTCTGATCAACTAGACAAAACCGTCCAAGCTACATACCTTTGCGGGCTAATTAAATTTACTACAAAAGCCGGAGGGCCACAGAAAAATAAATATTCAAAAACAAAATACTTTCCGGGAATTCCCCCAATAACAGTCAAAGGTACCTTCACTTTTATATCGACTGATGAAAGGATATTTGGTTTAAGTGACATCTTTTGCAAATTTACAGGAGAGCCATTTATTGTTTAAAATTCGAAAAAAAAAAAACACCTTTAAATACTTGAATGGAGTTAACTTGATTGAATTAGAAATATCGAACTGTCGATGCTGATGCCAAATAAAACTCAGTTTGTGCTATAGTTTTACTGGACTGAACATTATTTTGATGTGAATAAAATAATACACTATAACCAATTAAACTTAGGCAGTGTTTCTCTCCTTCTTAATTTATCCTGCTCTAATAGTTTATAGCGCTGTTTTTAAAATCCTTCCACTTGCTACAGTGGCGCCATCTTAATTGGCTTTCTTTCAACATAGACTTATACATCAGATGGTACTCAAATGGTGTTCCCTATTTCTACCCTCCATGATTGAGGCGGTCAGCGCAAAAGTGGCCTAAACTTACCATAGTATGGAGATAATGAGGTTCGAATTTATCATTACAATAAATACCTCGTAGGCAAAAAAATACGCGCTAAAACGATGTTTACAAAGGCATCTATTATCTATGGATGAAACTAGGGATTGAACCGATTTTGCATCAAAATTGATTATGTTTTAAATAAATTGCAATACATAGGTAAGCACGAATATGAATCGTGGGTTAGACCAGTTTTGCGCTGATATCCTCAATTGCAATAAAACTTACGATCGAACGAACATTGTTTCAACAACATAACCCAGTTTAATAGTTATGATATAATTGCAATACATTTTTATTTTAACTTAAAAATACGATAGATTAATTATAATTAAGTCGACCAGATTTTGGCGTTCTAAAAACAGCGGACAAGCTTATCTAACGATAACCAAGCATCTATCTTTTAGCTCTAACACTAGGAGTAGGGACCCCGGTAACCGTACTCGTCGAACTCGATAAAGAGTTCGACGTGAAACCTAACCTAAGCTTCAGCCTGCTAAGTTTCTCGCCGGATCTTCGCAGTGGGTCGCGATTCCGATCCGGTAGTAGATTCATTCGCGAAGCAGCTGCTCTTGAGTTGTTAGGTCTCCTTCGGAGGCGCTCGGGTAGCTGTTAGCAAATCCAACCCCTCCTGGCTGAGCCTTTGCTCGCCCACCTGTCCTGGTGAAACTGGAAAGGCCTCCGGGCCACCAGTAATCTCTCAAAGGTAAAAAAGTATCTCTATCTCTATCCGACGACGATTTTATTGTATCAAAAACACACATCGAAGGGGCTATTTCGTTTAGGCGACATTCTTGCAACTTGACGGGAGAGCAATTTAAAATTTGCCAAAAAAACAATCATAACAAAACAAACTTCTTCGGCTGTTTGAATGGAGTAAACTTAATTGAAGTTCAATTAAAAACATCGAACTATTGATACTGATACCAAATAGAACGGACCAACAGAAAATAAATAATAGTTTCAAGAAAACTAACAAAATACGTTTTTATAAAAAATCCAACTAAAAAATAGAAAATACATTTTAATACATTTGAATTAAAAATAGTATAAGAAAAAATGATTTTATTGTAAAAAAAGTGTGTGGTGCTTTTCAGGATATTATCAAAATAACCCCTCTACTCATATCTGTTCATAAAATATTTATAACTACTGATACCATGCACCCCACGCATTTACACTATTTTTTTAAACTATTATTTATTTTTCATTTTTTAGTTGAATTTATATTTTTACAAATATTTTTTTAATATTGAATTCTCATCGGTCCTTAATAAGTATACCAAATTTCGAGTTAATCCGACGTTTTGAAGGGGGTCAAAATCATGTTCAAAGATTCCGTTACATACTAACACATACGTCTGAAGCTAATAAAAGCGTATTAATTACAAAGATAAATGTCACGTGTTAAGCGAACTGTTGCTTGAACCAAACACCCCTCGATATAGTTCCTTAATCAATACAATCATAAGCAATTGAGAATTTACATCGATTAAGTCAAACCTGTCTCCATATTTTTGAATTCTCACAATGCATGATGACCATCGGATCAGAATCATGTTCCACTGAGAAGATCTGGCTAGAAAGTCTATGGCTGTGCCTATGGATTAGTTTTGTGTACAAGATGAGTATGGTAATGTTTATCAATATCATCTTCATAGAGGCTATAGAGAGATTTTATTGCTTTTGAAAAATCGCGCTAAGCTCCTTCATTTTCGAAGCCAAAATCCGGTCAAGGTTTTTTTTCGTTTTTAAATTAAAATACTAAGATAATTAAAAAAAAGCGAAATCTCGACATCAGAGACGTATGGTCGGGTGATCCGGTTTTTAGCCAAAAATACGTGGTTTTTTTCACGGGTTCTCGAGAAGATAGCATTGAGAACGATTTGATCAGGGGTCATAAGTGACCACATACAACTTTTTTTTTAATAGATTGATCACTGGTGGCCCAAATCCCCTTCCAGCTACCGAATCTCAACCCTACCCGATGTGCACACAAAATTTCAGGCTATTTCAGCTTCGCCTTGACGTGCAGGTGAGCTCACGGCGCTCAAACTGGGTGCGTTGCTAACACTGGCCCTAGCAAGAGCCGTGCTTCGCAGAATCTACCACCGGATCGGAAACGCGACCCACTGAGAAGATCCGGCGAGAAACTCAGTGGGCTACGTCTATGCCGGAAATTTTGTGAGAATCAGTCGAGCCATTTCCGATTTAGAGTTTGGCAACAAACACAGCAACACGAGAATTTAATATACGAGATAATCAAGTGTGATACAATTAAAGTTCAAACAACGGACATCCGGCCATATGTCTCTGGAGTTGCGATAATTGATGCAACTTAAAATTACAATTGGAAAAGCTTGCGAAGCTACATACCTATCACGATGACGTACTAAATTTACGAATACTGTTACAACGGAACTGAGAGTTCAATCTTGTCCGAGCGCGTACGTGTTGTTGTCCACGGGCTCCGACGGCTAATTGAGACGAATAAGCCCAGGCTTATCGGCTTACCCATTCTAACTGGCGCCATCTAGGCGGGCTCAAATTCAAAGTGAAAAGTGATTATTTATGCCACCACTCACATTGGGCATGATTATCGAAGTTCTTTCTGGAAACAGTAATCTTATACCCTGTATTATGAGGAACATTTGAGTATCTCTAAGTATCGAGCATGTAAGCTCACGCTGTATTATATACAGGCTGTTGTTTTTGCAAATCTTTAACCCTTTGAAGTCTAGAGTTCAAAAGCATTGGACGTATGGTCTTACATTCGTTTTAAGACCGCAAAGGGTTTGAAAATCGTGCTTTATCTGATGTGTTTTAGACGCCTTCTTCGTTCACACTTCGTGAGTGATGCGGCCTTGCCGGCATTCAAATCTCGGGGAAGTTAGAAAATCTCGGGGTAGTCAGAAAATTCTGGGGTAGTTAGAAAATTCCGGGATAGTTAGAAAATTCCGGGATAGTTAGAAAATCCCGGGGTAGCTACAAAATCCCGGTGTAGTTAGTAATTGTTCGAGCACCTAATATACGTACCATTCAACTGTTTCTGTTCCGAGATGATTTGTTTTCGTGTATAATAAAATCAGCCATTTTTCATTTGCTACTCACAAAATCACTTCTATACCGCATTTTAAAATATGCTTTGCATTGAAAAAGCTTTTACTTATACAGATTACGTTCTAACTTTAATTATTTATGTATCGAATGGTGAAAGACTATTTGGTTTCAGCAATTTTTTACAACATTACAGGAGGGAGCCATTTCTTTAGTATTGTTAGAAATCTTATTAATTAGAACTCCCCCCGGTCAACGTTCTCGTCGAACCCGTCGCTCGCGACAAAGGGCTCGACGAGTAAATTAACCCACAGACACAGCCCACTGAGTTTCTCGGCGGATCTTCTCAGTGGGTCGCGTTTCCGATCCGGTGGTAGATTCTGCGAAGCACTGCTATTGCTAGGGCCAGTGTTAGCAACGTCGTCAGATTTGAGCCCCGTGAGCTCACCTACTAGTTAAGGTTACGCTGAAATAGCCTCTCAAGGTTATCAGCTTAGGTTTAAAAAATAATTCACATAATATGTTGATTGATGATTGTCGCCAATAGATAACAATACTAGTAATGTTGCCCCGCGCCACAGACTTTTGCAAATGTTCAATGATCTCAAATGTTATATTAATAATAATAATTAAATCACTTGGAGGTTCGTTTTATTTGGCTTTCTTTGAAACCCCTTTTTGATAAGAAGACTGTTTGAGTGAATCGTCCAGTGTCCACAATTTAAAGTTTGATATTTGTAAGAAATATCGTAGAGAGAAAAAAAAAAAAAAAAAAATTACTTCAGCTATTTCTATGGAATAATCTTAATTGAAGTTCAATTAAAAACATTGAACCGTCGATGTTAATATCAAATAAAACGGACCTTTAATTACAAAGATAAATGTCGCGTGTTAAGCGGAATGTTGCTTGAACCAAACAGCCTATCACTCCTCATTTTATATATATATGTATAAGTATCCTTATTAAATAGTATTCGCAATCTGAAACAAAAATAAAAATTACTGTGATAAAACAATTTTCTTTAGAATTTAAGTGCAATCGAGCTACTATCTCCCTGATTGTCGTCGTAGTCCATGGACATCGACAGTTCCGGCTATGGAATGAGCTCCCCTCCACGGTGTTTCCCGAGCGCTATGACATGTCCTTCTTCAAACGAGGCTTGCGGAGAGTACTTAGCGGTAGGCAGCGGCTTGGCTCTGTCCTTGGCATTGCTGATGTGCGACGGTAACCACTCACCATCCGGTGGGCCGTATGCTCGTCTGCCTACAAGGGCAATAAAAATAAAAGTATTTTTGACATTTGGCTATCTTTCAGACCGGAACGCATAGCTACTCCGTAGCGGGAATAGACGGAATGGTGACACCCACCCAACACTGACACACAACACCAAAACAGTAATACAGTCAAAACCGTTTATTGCGACATCGCTTAGAACAACATGCCGGTTATAGTAACCTAGAACAAAGGTCCCGGCTGAATGCTATATGACCGCCTTATTAAAAACATTGCTTTATACGACATTGCTAATAACGACATACCTCATAAAACGACCACATTTAACTAATATTTCGGAGAATTAGATCTGTTAGAACGACCGGCTAAGCTGTATTGTAAACAATTTCAATAGGTATCCACATTTGTCTTCAATGGCTATTAAAATCAGGAAAGAAAACAATAGGATTGTTTAGTCTAGGGTCTTTTCTAATTCTTAGAAAGCCCGCTTCTTCATATCTCTTCAATTAGTTTATTACTTATCTATACACAAGACGCACCAAAACTTTGTGGAGTTATTCGTGAAACTTTCAAAATGTCGCAAAGAAAAAGAAAACAAATTAATATTGAAGAAAAATCGCGTATTATGTAAATATATTTTTCCAATAATTCCCTATCGATTTGTTTGTACTTGCACGATACACATTAAGCATCACCGGTTGTTACGACTATCGGTTTTTACGACTGAATATGAGCAGTCCCTTCGATGTCGTTATAACAGATTTTGACTGTATTTATAACAACAAAAACAATAATATTAATAACTGGGAACAAATCACGCACGGTTATCAAAATTAAGACATGGCGGCGGTAAAATTATTAATAATTAATTAATTAATTAATTAAAATTATTAAAATTAAAAATTATTCATAATTAATTAATTAAAATTACAGAGCATAATGCGACTCAGTGACGCACAATGCCGAATTATGCTGAAGCTTAGTTGAGCATTATGCCGCATAATGCGCTCTTGTGCTGTAATTGGAAAACGGCTTATAATAACTAGAGGTCCCGCAGTAGTCGAAATTCGAATATAATTAATTGGGATTGTAAGTTTGTACACTATTATGATTGTATTTTCAATTCCAAGACTACACTATAGAAAAATATTAATAAAGACAAACAATATTTAATCTATTCTCAATTTGACAACAGACGTCAAGAACAAAAGTTTGACAATAAATAGTATGCATGCGTGTGTGCGTCAAATACATGGTAGTGTGTGTAATGTTTTCTTTATTGATTTAATGTATGTTTTATGCATTATTTTAAAAAAAAATTAGCATTGTGCACTTCTTCTCTATATTCTCTATAAGTGTGGAAAATTTCATACTCCTCCGTCCGGCGCAATTCTCGTAAAAAGGGATACAAAGTTTTTGCTTCACGTATTAATAGATAATAGCTGGGAACAAATCATGCATGGTCATTCGGCCGCAATTTAGGATTCCCTGTATTATGAGTATCAGAGACTGATAAACATACTTATATACGTTTAATTATATAGATAATAATAATTAACACCCACACGAAGAGCAAACCAATATATTCTTTTTAGATGGGTGGACGAGCTCACAGCCCACCTGGTGTTTGTGGTTACTGGTGCTCATAGATATCTACGACGTTAATACTTCACCCACCTTGAGATATTAGTTCTAAGGTCTCAAGTATAGTTACAACGTCTGCCCCACCCTTCAAACCGAAACGCATTACTGCTTCACGGCAGAAATAGGAAGGGTTGTGGTACCTACCCGCGCGGACTCACAAGAGGTCCTACCACCACTGTGCTTTCATTACACGATGTTATTGCTACACGATGGAACTCATTTGTGATCTGAATCAAGTGCATACTTCATTGGAAAAATGGTACCCGATTTTTCACGTCTCAATATCTTATCTTATCTTATATCTTTAAACGAGCAATTCTTGTATATTAATAGGTATATATAATCTGAATCTCGGAAACGGCTCCAACGATTTTCATAAAATTTAGTATACAGGGATATTTCGGGGGCGATAAATCGATCTAGCTACGATTTATTTTCAGAAAATGTTGTTTTGTTCGTGTTTTCAATAATCAACTCTTCCCGACATCTATTGGCGAAAATTATAACTATTTTTCTTAATTGAGGGCAACTAACCGCTTTAAAGACAAAACAAGATGGCGTTATCAAAAAAAAAAACCCGAGCAATGCTCGGTCATAATCTAGTAAATGAATAATTTAATTTAATTGAATAATTTAATGTTAATTCGAATTCTTTAATTATATTTTGTTCTATTTGCTCGATACTTTACAATGGAATATGCAATTTCGAAAAGGGCACATCTCTGAAAACGTAAAATGTTCAGGAAATGAAAAAAAAAAGATTATTTTCTAAAGCAAAGTGTAAATTTTTTTTTTTTTTTTTGCTTAGATGTGTGGACGAGCTAACAGCCCACCTGGTGTTAAGTAATTACTGGAGCCCATAGACATCTACAGCGTAAATGCGCCACACACCTTGAGATATAAGTTCTAAGGTCTCAGTATAGTTACAACGGCTGCCCAACCCTTCAAACCGAAACGCATTACTGCTTCACGGCAGAAATAGGCGGTGCTACCTACCCTTATGGACTCACAAGAGATCCTACCCACCAGTAATTACACAAATTATAATTTTGCGGGTTTGATTTTTATTACACGATGTTATTCCTTCACCGTGGAAGTCAATCGTGAACATTTGTTGAGTACGTATTTCATTACAAAAATTGGTACCCGCCTGCGGGATTCGAACACCGGTGCATCGCTCAACACGAATGCACCGGACGTCTTATCCTTTAGGCCACGACGACTTCATTAACGACACGATATTAACTTTTGAGATATATTTTAGTGTTAATTAGCAATTGAAAATTACTGGAATTATTATAAAATTGGTGTAGGTAGGTAAGCCTCAAAACTACATGTATATGAAAAAAACGTATTTGACAAGATATGCGACATGTGCCCTTTTCGAAGTTGCATATTCAATTGTTTTTTCGGCGAATGAGCTCTGAAAACCGACCCTCACAGGTCCAAACAAAAAACGTCTCAATTGCTTATATAGATACGGTTCAAATTCGCTATTCGATGAAGCGAAAACTGTTCAACAAATTACAATAACCTTGACCGATTTCCGTTTTGTTTTATCGTAGCATTATCACTTGTAGGTGCGCATGTGTGTGTGTCCATGCACGTGTGTGTGTGTGAGCAGCACGTGTGTGTGTGGGTGTGTGTGTGTGTGAGTCGCTAATGACATTAACATGCTAATAATATAAATGACTGATAATATTCACGTATGAACAGGTGTACAAAAATTTAATTGCGAATTCACAAAAGCGCTCTGTAATTAATTTGTAAGGAACATTGAAAGAATTAAATGGCTAGTTGAAAATTATTTGAATTTCATTGCTTTTTTTTTTTGAAGTGAAACTTCTTTATTTATTTATTTATTCACTATTACACTTCATGTAAAATTTACATTGGCGGACTTAATGCCTAAGGCTTTCTCTACCAGTCAACCAAAGGTAGTGCAGAGTGAATAGTGGTAGGTGCAATGAAATTTATGTTAAGTTACAAATACATACACAAAAAGGTATATAATATAAATACATATATACAAAATCACATATACATATATACATACATATAATAGGCGCATTCTTTAGGGGCATTGAGAGTGAAATTTAACTCGCGACAGATTCGTTACGGCTAGAGAGAGAAGATACGATTTAGTAGGAGTGAGAGTGAGAGAATAGAGAGAGAGAGAGAGAGTTTTCTTTATTGTACACCAAAAACCAAATAAACAGTGCGATACATTAAACACAAAAAAGTACAATTGGCGGTCTTATCGCTAAGAGCGATCTCTTCCAGACAACCACCAGGTGGACAAGAATCATTTGGAAACGAACTACGCGCGGTGTACCAATCCAGAGAAATACATATTATGCATATATGTACACAAACATACATACATATGTATATCTACGTATATATGTGTGTATGTGTATATGTATGTGCACACAATTTGAAGTCGTCGTGGCCTAACAGATAAGACGTCCGGTGCATTCGTATCGAGCGATGCACCGGTGTTCGAATCTCGCTGGCGGGTACCAATTTTTCTAATGAAATACGTACTCAACAAATGTTCACGATTGACTTCCACGGTGAAGTAATAACATCGTGCAATAAAAATCAAACCCGCAAAATTATAATTTGCGTAATTGCTGGTGGTAGGACCTCTTGTGAGTCCGCACGGGTAGGTACCAGCACCCCGCCTATTTCTGCCGTGAAGCAGTAATGCGTTTCTGTTTGAAGGGCGGGGCAGCCGTTGTAACTATACTGAGACCTTCTTATATCTCAATGTGGGTTGGCGCATTTACGTCGTAGATATCTATGGGCTCCAGTAACCACTTAACACCAGGTGGGCTCTGAGCTCGTCCCCCCATCTAAGCAATAAAAAAAAACCGGTACCATTTCTCCAATGAAGTTCGCGTTTGATTCAGATCACAAATAAGTTCCATTATGAAGCAATAAGATCGTGTAACGAAAGGGTAACTATGCCTGTCGCGCTTGTAAAGAAACATATAGCCATCATACAAGTCAGACCCGGACCTCACGTCTCAAGCTGAGCGGTGGCATTTATAGTGTCTACGGCCTCAAGTTCAACATAAGGCCGATGAGCTCTTTGAATCATTACAAAAAAAAAATAGTTTGAAAAAAACTAACAAGGTACGATTTTATAAAAAAACCATCTAAAAAATAGAAAATAAATTTTAATTAAAAATAGTGTAAGAAAAATTGATTTTATTGTAAAAAAAGCGTGGGGTGCTTTTCGGGATATTATCAAAATAACCCTTCTACTCATATCTGTTCATAAAATATTTATAACTACTGATAACATGCACCCTAAGCTTTTTTTTACAATAAAATCATTTTTTCTTACACTATTGTTAATTCAAATTTATTAAAATTTATTTTCTATTTTTTACTTGGATTTTCTATAAAAAGGTATTTTATTAGTTTTTTTAAACTATTATTTATTTTTCAGTTGAATTTCAATTTTTTTGATTGTTTTTAAATATTGAGTTCTCATTGGTCCTTAATAAGCATACCAAATTTCGAGTTAATCCAACGTTTTGAAGGGGGTCAAAATCGTGTTTAAAGATTCCGTTACATACATACATACGTCTGAAGCTAATAAAAGCGTATTAATATGTTTGTTTTAATATTATTTAGCACTGAATCCGACCCTGAACTGTTTGATGATGTCGATCGACCTCAGCCGAATGCGTGATGACTGCAAATGAACTTCAAGCTACATCGACCTTGAATCTCTGACGTTATCTTCATGAGAATGCGATGTGATGTGCAATCGACGCATCGGTCAACACCCATACCGGATCCGGTGGACCGAATGATAAACAGTCGACGTCGCCCTAAACACGTCATTACGGATCTTCCCGATCCATTAACGGTGCTTTTAGGTACCTCAAGCACCGGTCGCCGTCCTCGTCAAACCCGTAGCTTGCTACGAAGGGCTCGACGAGCGAATTAACCCATAGACACAGCCCACTGAGTTTCGCGCCGGATCTTCTCAGTGGGTCGCGTTTCCGATCCGGTGGTAGATTCTGCGAAGCACTGCTCTTGCTAGGGCCAGTGTCAGAAACACTCCCGGTTTGAGCTCCGTGAGCTCACCCACACGCCCGGTTACGCTGACATAGCCTCTCAAAGGTATCAGCTTAGGTAGGAAAAAAAATATCAACAACGAATTCTGCTTGTCATAGTCATACGAATGTTTGCTCGATGCGGGAATCGAATCCATGACCCTCGGCGCAAAATTAGGGCCGATAACTACTACACCGCCAAGTATTTAGATGCTTCTGTTGAAGTCCTTCGTTTTAGTTAGCTTATTCGCTTTGTCAACCTTTCCTAGCTTTTTTTTTATTGCTTAGATGAGTGGACGAGCTCACAGCCCACCTGGTGTTAAGTGGTTACTGGAGCCCATAGACATATACAACGTAAATGCGCCACCCACCTTGAGATATAAGTTCTAGGATCTCAGTATAGTTACAACGGCTGCTCCACCTTTCAAACCGAAACGCATACTGCTTCACGGCAGAAATAGGCAGGTTTGTGGTGGTACCTACCCGCGCGGACTCACAAGACGTCCTACCACAAGTTTACATACATAAAGCTTACACAAACGGTCATTACATAAGCAGTCGGTTGTCTTCAAATAAATAGAGGTCGTGTCTGTGCAATGTTTTAACCCAGCGAGAGAGGCCGGCTGCTGTAAAGACGCACTCAACAGACGATTAATTATTGCGCAAAATTATTTCCGCATTCACGCAACTATAAAGTTCACGAATTGGCTAACGAGGTCAAAATCGAACCAAAGGCTTTTTCCTAGTTGCTTTTTAAAGATTAGGTCCTACTTTGAAAGGTCAATGAAGCTAATGGACGTGACCAAAGACCAGAATTGCGGGGCTTACACTGAGGACTCTTTCCGAGTCTCATCGCAATGTTACGCGCTGGGGTTCGGGATAAACAAAATTCCACCAAAGCACATTTAAAACTTTATTGGTGGTAGGACCTATTGTGAGTCCGCGCGGGTAGGTACCACCACCATCCTGCCTATTTCTGCCGTGAAGCAGTAATGCGTTTCGGTTTGAAGGGCGGGGCAGCCGTTGTAACTATACTCGAGACCTTAGAACTTATGTCTCAAGGTGAGTAGCGCATTTACGTTGTAGATGTCTATGGGCTCCAGTAACCACTTAACACCAGGTGGGCTGTGAGCTTGTCCATCTATATAAGCAATAACAAAAATTGTCTTGCCACGATCGACTGAACTAATAGCCACGATCGACGATTAGTAACAAAAAAAAGTAATTAAATCGAGCTTTAAAGCTCACATAGGGATTTTTTTTCTAAAGGCTCATAAAAAGCCGACACGACTGGCGAACATGTGTCGCGCATGTGTCGAGTAATGAAAGGTTTAGACTGAAAGGTCGGTGCGCCGGAACAAAAAAAAACCTTGCAACATTTAATTTTGTACAAACAGATGTTTGTGTTGCCGTAAAATAAAATTATTAACGATATACCTACCTACATATATTTGAACATCAACAATAACAACATCAACTAGACAATTCGACCGCGCGTCGAGGATCGTTTTTTTCCCTACCTATGCTGATAGTCCTGAGAAAAAAAGTTAGCCGCAAAAAGTTAAACCATAAACCGCACAATTAATTTCATGTTTCTGTTTACCCTATCGTTATCGGATCAGGATATCAGAGCAAAATTGCAGAATTAATGTGTCGTCAGGCCACTCAGCTTCTCGTCGGATCTTCTCAGTGGATCGCGTTTCCGATCCGGTGGTAGATTCTGCGAAGCACTGCTCTTGCTAGGGCCAGTGTTAGCAACGCACCCGGTTTGCGCCCCGGGAGCTCACCTATACGTCAAGGAGAAACTGAAACAGCCTCTCAAGGCTATCAGCATAGGTAGGGTTGAAGGGTTGGAGGGTTAAGCGCATTTCCTTAGCTTCAAAACCACATACATATCAAATTTTTTTTTTTTATAGCTTATATGAGTGGACGAGCTCACAGCCCACCTGGTGTTAAGTGGTTACTGGAGCCCATAGACATCTACAACGTAAATGCGCCACCCACCTTGAGATATAAGTTCTAAGGTCTCAATTATAGTTACAACGGCTGCCCCACCCTTCAAACCGAAACGCATTACTGCTTCACGGCAGAAATATGGTAATAACGAAATGCTGTTTGATTGAAGCGATAGTTCTCTTAACACGCGACATTTATCTTTGTAATTAAAGGCCCGTTTTAGTTGGTATCAGCATCAACAGTTCGATGTTTGGAGGGCAAAGGTAAGGAGAAGTCGCATATGGTAGAAGCTTGAAGAAGTGTCCCACTTTCAGCACTAAATAACAGTTCAAAAATCCTACAGAATGGCGCTAGCATAGGCACAGGGTATGGATATGAATTGAGCAGTTGTTAACTGATTGAAGTATGCTGTGTTAGGAAATTTAATATATTTAATGACTAGAGTAGTTAGTGACAGTGTAATGTACAAGACCTCACACGTTTACGTAGTCCAAACTAATTTCGTCAATATAACCTAAAATTATTGCTGTGGTAAAACGTGGAGACATCGATTGCATTTTCTTATCAGCTTTAAATATAATACTTTTTGTGATTTTGTACTGCTTATAGTTCTTTCGTCCTTTTCTATTTCTTTATCTTATTCAGCGCCTTTTTTCAAATTTACCCGGTTGCTACTGTAGCGCCACCCTTATTTAGCAGATTTTAACGGACACTTTTTTACACACAGAGACGGTTCTCCTTACCCCTACCCTCCATAGTTCGATGTTTCTGATCGAATTTCTATTAAGCTTACACCATTCATATGAAGCTTAAGATTATTATTTTTTAGTTACGATATTTTTTCTATATACTCAGATAGAGGCTTGCGACATTCAAATTTCTCGCGACATTTTCAAAGCCGCTGACTGACCTTTTAAGCCGACCAAGAAAACGCTTATATTACGTAAAATATTGTTTTAATTATTCTCCACACACAATGATGTTGAAAGACATCTGTTAACACAGCGAACATTTACAAGCCAACTAGCTGTACCCATCCGCTTCGCTGGGCATTTAAAATTAACATTACTAGTGGTCCCCTGGTAGTCGAAATTCGACTATAATTAATTGAACATTATAGGTTTGTACACTATTATGATACTATTGTCAGACTATTATACTTCTATTATCACATATTTCGCCAAGACGATATCAAAGACAAGTAGGTATTAATAATACGGGAAACAAAAACTTTGTATCCCTTTTTACTAAAATTGCGCGGACGGTGGAGTATGAAATTTTCCACACTTATAGAGAATATAGAGGAGTGCACAATGCTAATATTTTTTTTAAATAATGCATTTTCATACTCCTCCGTCCGCGGAATTTTCGTAAAAAGGGGTACAAAGTTTTTGTTTCACGTATTAATATATAAGATTATTTCTCATCCCCACAAAGATTCTCATCATTAACGCCCCCGCAACTGGTGTAGGGAGTCCAATACTCATATAAATATTAGCCTATTCATTAAGTTCATGTATTTTCTACATGGATACCAAGTTTCAAGTCAATTGGATCCATGGTTCAGTAGTTATAACGGAACATCCGTAAAGACCACTGTATATTTATACCTATATATTAGTCTATCCTCTCGTCTACAACATACAATTACTGATGCTAAAATTTCTAATATATTCTTTGATCGACGAGTGAAAGGATAATTCGTTTAAGCTACATTTTTTATTTATTGCTTAGATAGGTGGACGAGCTCACAGCCAACCTGCTGTTAAGTGGTTACTGGAGCCCATAGACGTCTACAACGTAAATGCGCCACCCACCTTGAGATATAAGTTCTAAGGTCTCAAGTATAGTTACAACGGCTGCCCCGCTCTTCAAACCGAAACGCATTACTGCTTCGCGGCAGAAATAGGCGGGGTGGTGGTACCTACCCGTGCGGACTCACAAGAGGTCCTACCACCAGTAAGTACATTCTTGCGACTTTACAGGAGAGCTATATACTATTTCAACATGGTAAACATAATTGAAGTTCAATGAAACACATCGAACCGTTTATGCTGATATCAAATAAAACGGACCTTTAATTACAAAGATAAATGTCGCGTGTTAAGAGAAATGTCGATTTAAACAAAACAGCTTTTTTTCCTACCTGTGCTGATAGCCTTGAGAGGCTATATCAGCGGAACCTTAACTAGTAGGTGAGCTCACGGGGCTCAAACCTGACGACGTTGCTAACACTGGCCCTAACAAGAGCCGTGCTTCGCAGAATCTACCACCGGATCGGAAACGCGATCCACTGAGAAGATCCGGCGAGAAACTCAGTGGGCTGTGTCTGTGGGTTAATTGACTCGTCGAGCCCTTCGTCGCAAGCGACAGGTTCAACGAGAACGATGACCGGTGCTTGAGGTACCTAAAAGCACCGTTAATGGATCGGGAGGATCCGGTCAAAGGGTTAATTTAGATTAAATACCATTTTAATATAAACGTTCCGCTTATTATTCATACCAAATAAATATCTATTAACATCGGGTTTTTCCTTTGATGTCACATTACTGTTTGCAATAAGATAACAATCAGCATAGCGGCAAATACATTTAAAAGATTAACATTTTAATGGCACTAATTTAATTTTTTACTGATGGTACGGCGTCTTGTGAGTCCGCGCGGGTAGATACCACCGCCCTGCCTATTTCTGCCGTGAAGCAGTAATGCGTTTCGGTTTGAAGGGTGGGGCAGCCGTTGTAACTATACTGAGACCTTAGAACTTATATCTCAAGGTGGGTGACGCATTTATGATGTACATGTCTATGGGCTTCAGTAACCACTTAACACCAGGTGGGCCGTGAGCTCGTCCACCCAACGAAGCAATCTATATATAAAAAAATGAATTTCTGTTCGTTAGTCTCGCTAAAACTCGAGAACGGCTAGACCGATTTGGCTAATTTTGATCTTGAATTATTCGTGGAAGTCCAGAGAAGGTTTAAAAGGTAGAAAAAAATGAAAAAGCTCGGAATTAATATAATAAATAAAAATAACAATTTTGTTTTTTCTTTGATGTGTCCCCCGTCGGACGGATTCTTTTGGTTTATTTTAAGTTTATTTTATACTAGCGACCCGCCCTCGCTTCGCTTCGGAAACATTAAAACACACATGAAACAAAAAAAAAAAAAAAGTAGCCTATGTTCATCAGGGACAATGTCGGCTTCTAATGGAAAAAGAATTTTTCAAATCGATCCAGTAGTTTCGGAGCCTATTCGAAACAAACAAACAAACAAATCTTTCCTCTTTATAATATTAGTATAGACAAATGTTTAGGGCTTTTATTTATCAATTGAGGCACTACGAAGTCTGCCGGGTCAGCTAGTAAAAGATATAAAAAAAAAACGTTCACTGGAAAATTCTCGAAAGGATCATTCGTTCACTGGAAAATTCTCGATTAAGTCGCTTAAAGTTCCGACTTAGAATATACGAACTGAAGATCCTAGATCTAGTAATAAGGAATAGTCATTTATGAGTAATTTGTAATCAAAACCGACTCACTACTATGATATTGTGTGCAGTGATCCAGTACAGATAAAGAAACACAGTTGTATTGGGCATGAAAATGATTTCCGATCTGTAAGGTCACCGCTAAAACTCAATTGGTACGTGACCTTTTACTTCTAGGAGGTAGGAGCCCTTTTGAGTCCGCGCGGGTAGGCACCACTGCCCTGCCTATTTCTGCCATGAAGCAGTAATGCGTTTCGGTTTGAAAGGTAAGGCAGTCGTAACTATACTGAGATCTTAGAATTTATATCTCAAGGTGGGTGGCGCATTTACGTTGTAAATGTCTATGGGCTCCAGTAACCACTTAACACCATCTAAGCAATAAAAGAAACTTAAACTTAGTTCTTAAGCGACAGGATTTGACAAACTTCAAAAGCTACTTACATCTCTCAGGGCATGGTCTGACTGCCTTGGGCTCTAATGCTGTTAGTCCTGGAGAGCCTCTTCCCTATTGTCTGAACGTGGAAGCCAATGTTGATCAGCATATCGTGGTCCAGAATCTTCCTCCCGTCAAACAGGTATGCCGGCTTCATCATGTTGTTGTAGATTTTCTTGAAGTCCAGGCTCCTGAATTCGTCCCACTCCGTGCATAGGATGATGG
The DNA here is from genome assembly GCF_030269925.1 of Bombyx mori. NCBI lineage: Eukaryota > Metazoa > Arthropoda > Insecta > Lepidoptera > Bombycidae > Bombyx > Bombyx mori. The sequence goes on from NC_085130.1 coordinate 18,637,238, forward strand.
CGTGAGCCCCTGATATCGCTGAATAGGCTGAGTCGTGGATCGTAATGTTTTTCCGTACCTGGTGAAAACCACAGACCAAATCAAGCCATTAGCTTTCATGTTAATTAATTTAAACTAGTGGTCTCCCAGTAGTCGAAATTCGACTATAATTAATTGATATTATAAGTTTGAACTTTAATATTGGGTCTTTTTTCAGAGACTATTAAACTTCTATAATGACAGATTTCGTCAAGACTATACTATAGACAAACAATATTAATCTATTTTCAATTTGACCAAAGACTTAAAACAATAACTAAAGGTTTACGTTAAACAAAGAATTTGTATATGTGTGTAATTTGTGTAAATACATGGTAGTGTGTGTAATGTTTTTTTTAATGCAAAAATGAAAAAAAAAACATTCTGCATTCCTGCATTCACATTCTAGAATGATTCTACTAAAATAAAATACTTAATTGCGTTATCTGTAAAACACTAAGAAAACAACATTTAAAATCTTTATTCTCTTTTTTTTTTTTTAATTATTATTATAAACAATATTATTGAATTATGTAAAAATTAACTTTTTTCTCAACCAAAGACGGGTCAGTAAATTTATCAAAGAAAAACTAAATATTTTTAAAACCAAAGAGTTTTAAGGGTTTTTAATAAGGTTTTCATAATAAAGTTTTTTCTTTACATTTATTATGAATTATAAATATATTATTAATATATTAAAGAAAGAAGGCAATGCGTATAATTGAAAGATATATGCTTCAGCAGACCAGAGAGAGGAGTATTCCAAACATTATGATTATTGAATATGTTATAAATAAATGTTAAGATGGTAGTTGTAGTGTGTTAGTGAGGGTACTTGTTCTCTTTTTAATAAAAGGATTGCTAAGTGCGGGTTGCATAAAAACAGACACACAATGAATTGATTTGTTACCGAACACATGTGCTTAAGTTCATCATGAAATTTTAATAATAATACATAATAGTAGTACAAATATGTCTTAATGCAAATAAAGTAGTAAATTTGCTTTGTTCTTTATTATAGAGTAGATCGGTGTTCAAGCCCATCAGATGGAGGTAAAAAAGTCAATATAATTGCTTAATATAGCAACAATCACTGTGCACATTAATAACAACAAAATATGTGAATATATTAAAATAATATAATATATCGTGTAATAAAAATCAAACCTGCAAATTTTAGTTTGCGTAATTACTGGTGGTGGAGCTCCGTTTCCGGTATTGAAAGTGTCAACACGTACGCTAAAGACCTCCGCGTGAAATAACTTATAAACAGTGCAAAAATAGTGAATACAACACTATTCCAGTGACAATCTAATAAAACGAAGACTATTAAGTTACTTAGAAATAAAAATCAGTGCAGGCGATTACTTACTACGAAAATAAATAAATTCATTCACTGTCATTATAACCTAAAAAGTGATAATAAATAGAATAGACTCGTCACTTACATAGTGCCAACCTTACAACATTTCATACAGTGTCAGTCATAGATTATACACTTAATATATTCGAGTGTCAGTGACGGTAGTCGATATCAACATCGGGGCTGCCAGTAAAATAATTAAAAATCTCTACAAAAAACAGTGAAAACACCACAAAACTAGAAAGTTACCAGAGTAGTAAACCAATATGGATAAAAATATGGAATTACTTCTACGTAAACTCGAAGAGAAATTAGATAAACAAGCCGACCAGATAACAAAGGCGGTAACTAAGAACGTCACAGAAGCTATAGACGAGAAAATAAATGCGATAATTGAAGAAAATAAACTCCTCACAAACAAAGTATCCGAACTAGAGTTGAAAATTAAATCCTTAGAAAGAGAGAAACGAAAAAACAACCTCGTCTTCTTCGGAGTAGACGAAATAGGAAAATCCGAGCGAGAATTAGTAGATTATATAAAAGATACCATAGAAGATCTAGGAGTGCAAATGAACAGCCAAGAGATTAGTAACATATATAGAATCGGAAGAAAGACGGAAAACAAAAACCGACCAGTCGTAATTTCTTTAACAACCCTGTGGAAGAAGCATCTTGTACTCAAGAACAAGTCTAATCTCCCGTCAAATATATATGTTAAAGAGGATTACTCCAAGGAAACTCTGGAAAGGCGCAAAAAACTACAATCCCAAGTGGAAGAAGAAAAAAAGAAAGGTAACATTGCATATCTAAAACATGACAAGCTCATAGTAATAAAACCGGACGACAATAGCAGAGAAAAAAGAAGGCGAGAACCCTCAGATTCTCCCAATCAAGCAACACAGAAAAAAATCAGTACAAGTAATTTAGCCAGAAATACAACCAAACCAAGTACTAAAATACAGAAAAATGAAATTATAAGACCAAACATACTGAGTTATATAGAGAAAACAAGATCCGATACCTGCCCCAATACCCCAAAAAATTAATTAAGGCCCTAGAAAACCGGAAACAAATAGAAACGGCTAAAACAATTAGACTTAAGCAAAAACAACGAACAAATTGTCTCCCACAACGGCTGGTCTCCGCGGGAGCACTAGACCAAAACCCTCCAGCAAAAAGAAACGAAACATTCCACATTGCAACACTCAACACAAGAACTCTGCGAACACAGGAAAGCCTACTTGAACTGGACAAGGCGTTACAAAATATAAAACTGGATATCCTGGGAATATGTGAAATGAGAAGGCTTGATGAAAAAATAACTGAACGAAACAACTACATATTATATCAGAAAGGTGAAACAGCAGGCCAAAGAGGTGTGGGCTTCTTAATTAAAAAATCATTGAAGAACTTTATACAAGAACTGATAGGCATTTCAGACAGAATAGCAATACTCAACATTAACTTACCAAGATACAAAAAACCCTGGACAATTATACAAGCATACGCACCCACAGAATTAGCATTGGAAAGTGAAAGAGAGGGATTTTACTGCACACTATCTGATATTATAAAAAAATATTATAAGAACTTTCTCATAGTCATGGGTGACTTTAATGCACAAGTTGGCTGTAGAGAACCCGGAGAAGAACTGATAATGGGCAAACATGGATTTGGAAAGAGGAGTGCAAACGGACATCGACTAATTGAATTTTTACTACAAAACAACTTAACAATACTAAATTCGCTCTACAAAAAAAAACCCAAAACCAAGTGGACTTGGATATCACCTGATGGAAAATATAAGAATGAAATCGATTTCATAATAACTAACAAACCAAAGTTTTTCCAAGATACACACATTATTCAAAACTTAAATTTTAATACGAACCACCGTATGGTACGTTGCCGTTTAGAAAAGCATCAACCAAAAAGAAGTAGAAATAATATTAAAAATAAATTGACATTAGAACAACACAAAGAAAAAATAGATTCATCGTCCATCAACACACTGAAAGAAATAGTAAACTCGAACAGAAGTGTCACAGAAAAATATGATCTCATGGTCACACAACTGTCAAAATTGAGGAAAGTAAATGCAACAAAAGATGTGAAGTTTGGTGCGAAGACAATGGAGCTCCTAGAAGAACGAAAAGTACTTATAACAGACAAATCAAAAACTGAAGAAAACCGTAAGTTAATATCTAAACTGAGCAAAGAGATTCGGGAAAGCATAAGAAAGGATAGGAAATTAAGAAGAACGAAAAAATTAGAAGATGAAATTCTAAGAACAGGGGGAACAAGAAAAGCTTTTAAGGAATTAAGAGAACATGGAGTGGAATGGATACCAAAACTAAAAAGCAACAGCTCCAAACAAGCAACAAATCGCAGAAAAATTCAGAGTCTTGCTACAGATTACTATCGAACTCTTTACTCGGACAATGACACCGACCGAGAAAAGACCGCCGTTAACGATCCTAGTACGAATAATAAAAAAGTACCACCAGTACTCTTGCAAGAAGTACAGAAAGCCATCATGTCTCAGAAGCCAGAAAAATCTCCAGGACCCGACAGTATATCAAATGAGCTGATTAGAGGTAACGAAGAAGAAATAAGCCCAATCCTAACCAAGCTATTCAATGATATTGTAACAACAGGTGTCATCCCAAAACAATGGAATGAGTCACATATCATCCTCCTCCATAAGAAAGGAGATAAAGATGATATTGGCAACTACAGACCAATCAGTCTAATATCAAATGTGTACAAAGTCTTCGCAAAAGTAATTCTAGAAAGAATAACAAGGGCTTTAGACGAAAACCAACCGATCGAGCAGGCAGGATTTAGAAAGAACTACAGCACTATAGACCACATCCACACAATCAAACAAGTTTTGGAAAAATACAATGAATACCAGAAGACTTTGTATATCTGCTTTATAGACTACTCCAAAGCATTTGACAGTATAAAACACAAATTTATTTGGCTGAGTCTAAAACAACAAGGAGTGGACGATATATATATAGAACTAATCAAATCCATCTACAAAAAAAGTAAAAGCAGTATTAAATTAGAGTCAAAAGGAGACCCCTTTCCAATAAACAGAGGCGTAAGACAAGGTGACCCATTATCTCCCAAGCTGTTTAATGCAGTACTGGAATGCACATTTAGAAGATTAAACTGGGATAACTATGGTATTATAATCAATGGAAGTCGCCTCAATCATTTGAGATTTGCAGATGATATTATCTTGCTAGAAGAAGATCCTAAGAAACTTGAACACATGATTAAAGAAATAGTAGAAAAAAGCAGAGAAGTAGGGCTAGAAATTAATGCAGATAAAACGAAACTAATGACGAACTCAACAGAAAGGAACATAGAGGTAAACGGAACCAAGTTCGAATATGTGAAGGAATTCGTTTACCTAGGACAAATTATATCTTCTGAAGACTCCATGTCCAAGGAAATAAACAAAAGAATAGCATGCGGTTGGAAAAAATACTGGTCCTTGAAAGAGATAATGAAGAATAAAGATCTAGGTATACATATCAAGAGAAAGACTTTCAACACTTGTATTCTCCCTTGCATGACTTACGGATGTGAGACATGGACACTAACTGACAAACATAGAGAAAAACTTGCTAAAACAGAGAGAGCAATGGAAAGAAGCATGTTGAGTATCAGACTTAGTGACAGGATTCGAAATTGGGAAATAAGAAGGAAGACAAAAGTAACGGATATAATAACTCGTATAGAAAATCTTAAATGGAGTTGGACAGGACATATGCTACGTTGCAAAAAAAACAAGTGGAGCAAACAAGTTACTTTATGGTATCCAAGAGGGGACACCAGAAGACAGGGGCGACCAAAAACGAGATGGAGCGATGATATACGCCTAACCCTAGGACCATACTGGACCAGAGTTGCAGAGGACCGAGCCCAATGGAGAGAGCTGGAGGAGGCCTATGCCACGAGGCACGCCGAACTCCGAGATATACTATAAGAAATAAAATGTAAAAAAAAAAAAAAAAAAATAACACAAAAATGTTAAATTTCATGGTTGTAGTTCGGAAATAAAGGGCTTTATTATTATTATTATAATTACTGGTGGTAGGACCTCTTGTAAGTCCGCACGGGTAGGTACCACCACCCTGCTTATTTCTGCCGTGACGCAGTAATGCGCTTCGGTTTGAAGGGTGGGACAGCCGTTGTAACTATACTTGAGATCTTAGAACTTATATCTCAAGGTGAGTGGCGCATTTACGTCGTAGATGTCTATAGGTTCCAGTAACCACTTAACACCAGGTGGGCTGTGAGCTCGTCCACCCATGTAAGCAATAAAAAAAATTTGAATAAATTTCGGTAAAAAACATGACATAAAATTTAATAAAATACATGTTTACCGTGAATGTAATGTGAAACGTCAACTTTGACGTCTACCTTGACGATTTTTTCAATTTGTATGAAAACTTTAAAAAATTATATCTCATAAACCGTGAGTTTCCGCAACTTTAAATTTTGCAGCTTCCTGTTTATGAGTAGTATCTACATAAAAATTGTGAACTTCCAAATCGACGGACCAGGAAAGTTTAACCAGCATTTGTATTAAGTAACATTTTTGCAACTTTACATGAGAGTAATTTAAAGTATAAAATTTAGAAAAAAATTCATAACAAAAAACACTTCTTCAGCTATTTTAATGGAGTAAACTCAATTGAAGTTCAATTAAAAACATTGATAGCTATTGATGATAACACCAAATAAAATGCACCTTTAATTATTAAGAGAAATGTTCTATGTTAAGCAAAACATTGCTTAATCCAAATAGTGTTTCAGTCCTCTAAATATATGTTAAATATCTTTTTTATTTTTTTTTTATTGCCCTTGTAGGCAAACGAGCATACGGCCCACCTGATGGTGAGTTGTTACCGTCGTCCATGGACTTCAGCAATGCCAGGGGCAGAGCCAAGCCGCTGCCTACCGCATTTTATCTAAAATTGTATCCCCTCTTTATGATATCCTTCCAAATAACATTGCCCAGCCTATTAATATTAATTCTTTATTAACTTTAGTCTATTCTAAACATGTAAATATTCTGTGTCAATTTTTATCTGCTAATTATATTTATCTTTAAAGTAGTTATTCTAACATATAGTTGTTTGTGCTGCTCTTATTTGTATTACATTTGGCTCAAATTTATTTGTATTTAGATTTAGTAATTTTTCTTCTCTAAGCACCTGTTATTTTGTATATACTTTGACATTGGCAAAATCAATGCCTAAGGCATTGGAGCCAAATTCTTTATAAAAAAATAATCTAAAATAATAAGTACTTCAAAAAAGAGAAAAAAACTCACTTTCTCAGGCTCTGAGGTAACATAGGGATTGGTCAGCTCATAGTATATCTGGTCGTGCTCCACCTTCGGATCATAAATGTGCAGCTTTGCACCTTCGTCTAATAACGTACTGCAGACATATATGGCAGGAGACTCTCTTGTGTCCCCTGTGTTCTTCTTGAATGAGAATCCGAGTATAGCTATTTTCTTATCTGATACTGTATTGAAGAGTGCCTCAATTACTTTCCGAGTGAACCTGGTCTTCTGGTAGTCGTTTAAGCTCACCACTTGCTGCCAGTAGGCTGCCACTTCTGGCAGATTCAAGCATTCACACAAATAAATCAAATTTAATATATCTTTCTGGAAACAACTGCCCCCAAAGCCGATGGAAGCCTCAAGGAACTTGGGGCCAATACGAGAGTCCCTACCAACAGCTCTGGCCACTTCTGACACATCAGCACCTGTTGCTTCACAGACAGCTGATAACGAGTTGATGCTCGATATTCGTTGGGCAAGGAAGGCATTTGCTGCAAGTTTAGACAGCTCTGAACTCCAAGTATTGGTTGTCAGGATGTTCTTCGCCGGGATCCAGTGTTCGTACACCCAGCATAGTTCCTGAACAGCTTTCTGGCCTTCTGGGGTGTCTTCCCCGCCGATCAGAACTCTTTCAGCCTCAACAAGATCAACTATAGCGGTTCCCTCTGCTAAAAACTCAGGGTTCGACAGGATCTGGTACTCAACGCCAGGTTTGGTATTGGCACGAAGGATTTTCATAATAATTTCAGCAGCTTTGACTGGAACAGTCGATTTCTCGACGACAATCTTATTGCTGGTGGCCAGATCCGCTATCATGCGGGCTGCGCTCTCTATGTACTTCAAGTCTGCAGCTCGCCCTTTCCCATTACCTATTGTCTTCGTGGGCGTGTTAACGGATATAAATATTAAATCGGCTTCCCGAATGCTTTCGGCGATGTTCGTTGAGAAAAATAAATTTTTACCTCTACATTCGCGGACTACATCGTCTAGGCCAGGCTCGTAAATCGGTAGCTTATCAGAGTTCCATTGCTTTATCCTCTCTTCGCTTTTGTCGCAAACCGTTACCTTAATATTGGGGCATTTCAGTGCTATAACACTGCAGGTTGGACCGCCGACATAACCAGCTCCTAAACAGCAGATTTTTTGTATCACCATTTCAGGAAACCTTCAGACACAACCGCCACGCTCAAAGCACAACAATAAACGATGTTTTAAACTCGGTATTTTAATCGAAAATAACTTTTTAGTGGTCGTAATAATTAATTACTAATCGGAATGATAATCAGTGTTACTTTTAAATTGATTGTAGATGTCGGCCGATTAGACGGGACATATCGTTGTGCCGTGAGTGGCCGCGGGCTTTTATTAACGGGATTTGAATTTTTTTAGATGTATATTTAGCGAAGTAGAGATTCTTGGATCGTCGCGAGCGGTGTCAATGACATTTGGATGTAGTGCTGTGAATGTAAATAGCGCACTAAGGAATTTTAGTTGAAAATTTATAGCGAGAAGCTTATTACGCTATGTAAATTTTCTAGTATGGTACAATGAACGATTAATATCATAGCAACGACATATATTACTGCTATTTCGTCCAGAAGTAAATATCTGCATGTCGGAGCATGTCGGAGTCGAACCGACTAAAACCTCCTGTCGCTCAACAACCAACGTCCAAACCTCACATGAGACAGAACTCATGAAAAGGCAAAGGAGGGAAAGTGAAGTGTTTAGTGCGGAGCACATCTCTCCCATCACCCTCCCCCTCGGGACGCCGGACTGGCGGTCGTCGGCGCCACGACCACCAGCCCTCTCGGTCGGCAGGCTATCCGGAGCCTGCCTAGATGGCGCCGGTTAGAGTGAGCAAGCTAAGCAGTAAGCTTTGCCAGTAAACATGCGATGCGCTATCCGATGTGACAGCTTTTTTAATTCTGTAAAACCTTGATTTATACACCTCACTATTGTTATTAGCGCCAATAGTGACGTGCAAATGTAGTGCGAAATCTAATTAGATTTTTTCATGTAGATTTTAATCGTAATGGTATTTTAATTGTAAACATTGGAATTCGTGTAGGAAATATTTGGCTACATTGATAACTGATCGTATCTATACGCGCAAAACAGCGTTTAGTACTAAATTGCGAAGTTAATGTATGTAAGTGTGAACTAAAGAAGGGGCACAAAGGGAAAATGTTCTTTTTCTCTTCAATTCAACATAGTTCACCAGGAAGAAAAAGCAATAAGAATTAAAATAGAAATATCTCTCTGTATCTGTTTCGGTCCACAATAAAATTGTTGAATTTTTTCCTAGCTTTGCAATGTACGCAAATTTCCCGATAAAATGACATTTCTTAGTTAAATACAATATTGTTGATTAAAAAAATAGTAGCTTGTTCAAGCTATAGTTAGAAATGTGTATCACCTGAGAAAGCTATCGGTACTTTATTTTAAGTGATTTTATTACGGTTTAAAAATTATTTTACCAGCTAGTAGGGATATTGAAAGCCCGCATGGAAACCACAATTTGCTGCGGTAAAAAAGTGTAAATATTTTTTATTGAGTCCACATGGTTTTTAGTAAGCGAATCGTAAAATGCCGAATTCTCCAAAAAGTGCACATGACAAACTTGACAACGATGATAAGCTATTTCGCCTTGAAAGAAAGAAATCGTTTGCTTATGATTAGGGAGTGAACAGTTGCAGCGTAAGAGCAATAGCATCCCATTGTCGGTAATGTGGTACAATATACTTATTAAGCGTAAATATGACATGTCATTTATAAATTAATTTTCAGCTTAATCAAAGTAAGTGATTTTTTTAAATATATATCTCATAAATATTATCTACGTGTGTATCAGCACTACATGTCACCTTGACAATTACGACGCATTTGCGAAGTATGATTCCTGGAAATAGTGACGTGTTTAAGGACAATACAGTTTTTTTTTTGCCTTGAAAATATGACGCTGTGCATTGTCAGTAACTCGCATCCTAACATCAAAACCGAATCAATTAATAATGTATAAACACGAATCGATTTTCATTGGTTCATTAATCTTCATGTTCAAAATAAAGAACGAGATACACGTTGTACAAAAATTCACTACCAACCTCTCTACATACATATAGAGCATTTAAGCACCAAAGCTCTCGAATTTCGGGTTGAACTTTTAATTGTATAAAAGCTGTGGGTATAAACGGAAAGTTCAACTGCTTCCCAGTAGAAATATTCTGGTGATCTATGCTGTTCCAGACTCGTAATGCTCTTTTGTAATATAACGTGGTTGAATCGTTAATTTCAACGGGAGTTAGTGAAATCACCCCGTGCCTTAACATATCAGGGCAACACTACAACTTACTTAACTAAAATTAGTTAAAGTTAACTGTTTACTGAATGTTAAAATTATTGGTTAATTACAATTACAAGTATACTGCAGGTACGCCGTTATTTAAGACTGTATTTGAAGGAATCCATGCACAAACTACTTCCCGGTCTTTTTAAAAGTTCAACGAAAACCAAAATGGCGCTAGTCGCCATATTATTAACTGAAAATTCAGAGGGTAAGTGTATTTGTTCGTATCTTGCATGGTTTTTTTATTGTCCTTGTAGGCAGACGAGCATACGGCCCACCTGATGGTGAGTGGTTATCGTCGCCCATGGACTTCAGCAATGTAAGGGGCAGAGCCAAGCCGCTGCCTACCAATTTTTTTTTCCTAAGCTGAGAGCCTTGAGAGGCTATTTCAGCGTAACCTTAACTAGTAGTTGAGCTCACGGGGCTCAAACCTGACGACGTTGCTAACACTAGCCCTAGCAAGAGCCGTGCTTCGTAGAATCTACCACCGAATCGGAAACGCGACCCACTGAGAAGATCCGGCGAGAAACTCAGTGGGCTGTGTCTGAGTGTTAATTTACTCGTGAGCCCTTCGTCGCAAGCGACAGGTTCGACGACAACGATGACCGATGCTTGAGGTACCTAAAAGCACCGTTAGTGGATCGGGAGGATCCGAGATGACGTGTTTGGGGCGACGTCGACTGCTTTCCATTCTGTCCGCAGGATCGGGAATGTAGTTACCGGCGGCCACGATGGAGGGTTCTCGTGTCGTGCCGCTTTATCGAAGTGGCGCTGCCCACCGCTGACTTCGCTGCTTTCGCTAACATAAGATCGAAGAAACTTTGGGTCTTTAAAAATGAAACGTTTGAGTTTAAAATAAATAAATCATTTATTCTTATTTGTTTTTATTTCTTCTCATATAATATTCTGAGCGTCTATTGCCGTGAGAGGAGGCGCCGGCCCGCTGTACTGATGCACGTGCCGGAGATGTTTGACAGCGTAGTGACGACAGCTGTCAGATTTGACACGTCATTTAATTCTTAAGTTGTCGTGGCTTAAAGGTTAAGACGTCCGGTGCATTCGTATTTTGCGATGCACCGGCGTACATACTTAACAAATGTTGAAGATTGACTTCCACGGTGAAGGAGTAGCATCGTGTAATAAAAATCAAACCCGCAAAATTATAATTTGGATTATTAGTGGTGATAGGACGTCTTGTAAGTCGGCGCGGGTAGGTAACCACCACCCTGCCTATTAAAAAAGTTAATTATATCAAACAAAATAAGAAAATATATATTAATATACCTAAAAATGGCAGCCGATAAATTGTGGTAAATGCAACCAACTCTACAATGTATTAATCTAAGGATTATAAGTAAATAAAAACACAGTACAAACACGTAATGATATTGCACAAAAATTTAGCAGCTAAGAAAAATGATTTTCGCAAGGTAATAATTGATACAATTAAATATCCATTATTGAGGACAACCACTAAAATAATTTGTGTGATTTCGATAAAAACAGGATCACATACATTGCTTTCAAATTTTAAAAAACTAATAATCGAAATTAAAAGCATTTAAAACAAAAAAAAGTAAAATATATAACCTCACTTTTTTTTTAAAGTCTCCTTTTAAAAGAATTAATACCCAAACAGCCAAAACGTATACCTGTAGGATCTGGAGCACATGCTGCATTTGTATATGGCGTTGCTGTGGCAGGTCTGTTTGTGCACGTGCAAACTGTTGTTTGATTTGAATGAGGCCGGACACAGTTCGCACTGGACGAGGAGGTGTTATGTGTTAGGAACATTATATTTCACAGATAATCTATATATTAATACGTGAAGGAAAAACGTAGTATCCCTTTTTACGAATATTGCTCGGACGGAGGAGTATGAAATTTCCCACACTTATAGAGAATATAAAGAAGGAGTGCAGAATGTTAATATGTTTTTACCGCAAAATTATAATTTGCGTAATTACTGGTGGTAGGACCTCTTGTGAATCCGTGCGGGTAGGTAACCCTGCCTATTTCTGCCGTGAAGCAGTAATGCGTGTCGGTTTGAAGGGTGGGGCAGCCGTTGGAACTATACTGAGAACTTAGAACTTATATCTCAAAGTGGGTGGCGCATTTACGTTGTAGGTTTCTTTGGGCTCCAGTAACCACTTAACACCAGGTGGGCTGTGAGTTCATCCGAACGCCCCTCAGTGGGCCCCGTCGTCGCTCGAACCCTAGCAAGAGCAGTGCGTCGCAGAATCTACCGTCGGATCGGAAACGCGACCCACTGAGAAGATCCGGCGAGAAACTCAGTGGGCCGTGTCTGAGCGTTAATTTACTCGTCGAACCCTTGTGGATCGGGAGGATCCGAAATGACGTGTTTGGGGCGACGTCGACTGCTTTCCATTCTTTCCGAAGGATCGGAAATGTATAGAACTCGCACTAAGCACACTGGTTCACGTTTAACTTAGCTACGAATGTCCGGGGGCGTCGAGTTGGTGCATCGACATACCCTGACCAGCTTCTGGGTCCTGTGCGAGTGCCGGTGCTGGGCCAGGAGGTAGGCCGCGTGGAACTTCGCCCCGCACGCTTCACACACGAACGGCTTCTCCCCGCGATGGCGCCTCTCGTGATTCTGCGAGGGTATCCTTTATACTGGGCCGTATTGCAAAGACGACTTGGATCTGAGTGTTGGGCGACGAAAGTAAAGCATGACAGAGGATTGCATGCGACAGAGATGCGAATGTTGAGATGGATGTGTGGAGTGACAAGAATGGACAGCGGACGGTTAGCGTGGTATGGACATGTGATGCGTAGAGAGGAGATGCATGTGACTAGGAGACGTATGGAAATGGTAGTGCAAGGTAGAGGGGGTCGGTCGGTCGGGGGGGTAGGTCAACCGAAGAACACATGGATGGAGTGTGTGAATGACGATATGAAAGAGAGAGGAGTGAGTGTTGAGATGACGGCTGATAGAAGAGAATGGAAGAGGAAAATTAGCTGTGCCGACCCCATCTAGTGGGATAAGGTGGTGAAAAAGAAGATTGTGAAGACGATTTGAGGCAAGTAGCTGGGCCAGAGTGGTTATGTACAGCAAAGGACAGAAGCAAATGGAAATCCTTAGGAGGTCTTTGCCGAGAGATAAGCTGTTCCGAGGTGAGATAAGCCGAATACCGAGAATATATTTTAGATAAACTAAAGCAATAACAGCAATAAAGGCTTATTTGTTTATTATTGTGAATCCGTCAAGGATAGGCACCAACACCCTGCCTATTTCTGTTTAAAGGGTAAGATCGAGGTTGTAAGATACAATTGAAACTACGAGCTTATATCTGAAGGCGATGCCCATGGGTTCTCGTAAGCTGTTTAAGCCATCAACGATGGCCCAAACGATCTTTGAGGATAATGACCACTATCACGACAGCTGATTTTGGTATCTGATGACTGCGGTGGCATTCAGACCCTGTGCAGAGACCAAGCTTACTTAGCTGACTCCTGACCGTTCCTAGTGCCTTTGATGCTTTAGAGACCCGTGTACAGACACCAAGCTTATTTAACTGGCTCCTAACCATTCCTAGAGCCGTGTGCATGGACCAAGCTTACTTAGCTGGATCCTGACCGTTCCTAGACCCGTGTACAGAGACGAAGCATAGCTGGTCCTTGGCCGTCCCTAGTGCCATTGATGCTCTAGAGACCCGTGTGCAGAGACCAAGCATAGCAGGTCCCTCCTAGTGTCCTTACCTGAAGCGCCAGCACGGAGGCGCTCTGGAACTCGCAGTACCCGCACCGGAACTTCTCGTGGCCGTGCTTGGCGCGGCAGTGCTCGCCCAGACGCGTCTTGTTGCCGAAACGTTTGCCGCAGTGCTGTTCACACAACGCTCAATGCTGTTTCATCTAATTCATATACCTTACGACCGGTGATGGGCAAAGGAAATCCGGCCCGCCGAGGATCCGTCGACATCCAACGAGGGTCAGTTTTTTTTTCTATTGCCGAGATGGGTGGGATCCTTGAGATAGGCGTTCTAAGGTCTCAGTATGGTTACAACGGCTGTCTCGCTCTTCAAACCGATACGCATTACTGCTTCACGGCAGAAATAGGCAGGGCGGTGGTAACTTTACCGAGACTTAGAACTTATATCTCAAGGTGGGTAGCGGCATTTACGTTGTAGATGTCTATGGGCTCCGGTAACCACTTAACACCAGGTGGGCTGTGAGCTCGTCCACCCATCTAAGCAATAAAAAAAAAACGAAGTTGGGAGGGAGGGAGTCACGCGTCTCACTATAAAGTTAAGACTTCCATGTCTTTGAGTGATAATAACATTTGTGATATAGTTATTCATTTCAGACTTCACTTATAACTTATAATGGCTGGTTTAAGAGTTCATCCATACTACTGGGAGCCACTGCGGTCATCCACAGTGCGTTTCCAGAGATTTTTCTACCACATACCATCCGGCTTTGGAATGAGCTCCCCTCCACGGTGTTTCCCGAGCGCTATGACATGTCCTTCTTCAAACGAGGCTTGTGGAGAGTACTTAACAGAGAGCAGCGGATTAGCTCTGCCCCTGGCATTGCTGATGTCTATGGGCGACTGTAACCACTCACCATCCACTGTGTCAATAAACATCCAAGGTAATGGTTTAGCACCATATTTCTGAAGAGTGGTCAGTGGTAAGTGGGTTCGCTATGACATTGTCTATGTCCGGGTGGTTGACTCACCTCACACACCGGTCCCAGCCCGGCGTGCTTCACGGCCACGTGGAGTTTCAGACTAGCCTTTTGCATTCTTTTCTTGCACACATCGCAATCAATCAATTCGCGACTCTGAAATAATGTGATCAACAAAATCTAATATCAACATCAAGCAATAAATTGATTATTACTTAGTCATGTTTGCTTTTTTTTTTTTTGCTTAGATGTGTGAACAAGCATAAAAGTTATGCAATAGTTTAAAAATTTTTTTTATGATTTATGTATTACTGGAGGCCTTTCCAGTTTCACCAGGACAGGTTAGGTTGAGAAGATCCGGCGAGAAACTCAGCGGGCTGATGTTTAGGTTAGGTTGCACGTCGACCTCTTTGTCGAGTTCGACGAGTACGGTTACCGGGGTCCCTAAGCCTGCTCCTAGTGTTAGAGCTGAAGGCGTCTAATGCAAGGGTTAGTTGAAATCACTTGTTGGTTCTGTTTGCTAGTTAAGCATGTAGTAGCATCTAGAACGCTCGAGAAGTACAACGCCATCTATT